>NC_056739.1:1082254282-1082854282 GCF_019279795.1 Protopterus annectens | reverse complement strand
AGTTGAACATACACCTAACTACCTTATCACACTACAGCATTACACATTTACAGAACGCTCTACCAAGATTACTGAACACAGCACTCCCAGATGCATACTTCTAGGTGGGTGACATAATCCGCAAAGGCAAAGACGCCGATAGGGAATGTATGTTGTGAGGCATCTAAAAGCATTACTGTGTCCCCAGGCAGCTGGAAACACACACACACACACACACACACACACACACACACACACACACACACACACACACACACTTGGCAGGGCCGGGAGTTGAACATACACCTAACTACCTTATCACACTACAGCATTACACATTTACAGAATACGCTACTGAGATTATTGAACACAGCACTCCCAGAGGCATACTTCTAGGTGGGTGACATCATCCGCAAAGGCAAAGATGCCGATAGGGAATGTATGTGTTGTGAGGCATCTAAAAGCATTACTGTGTTCCTAGGCAGCTGGAAACACACACACACACACACACACACACACACACACACACACACACACACACACACTTGGCAGGGCCGAGAGTTGAACATACACCTAACTACCTTATCACACTACAGCATTACGCATTTACAGAACACGCTACCGAGATTACTGAACACAGCACTCCCAGAGGCATACTTCTAGGTGGGTGACATCATCCGCAAAGGCAAAGACGCTAATAGGAAATGTATGTGTTGTGAGACATCTAAAAGCATTACTGTGTCCCCAGGCAGCTGGAAACACACACACACACACACACACACACACACACACACACACACACACACACACACACACACACTTGGCAGGACTGGGAGTTGAACATATACCTAACTACCTTATCACACTACAGCATTACGCATTTACAGAACGCACTACCGAGATTACTGAACACAGCACTCCCAGAGGCATACTTCTAGGTGGGTGACATCATCCGCAAAGGCAAAGACGCCGATAGGGAATGCATGTGTTGTGAGGCATCTAAAAGCATTACTGTGTCCCCAGGCAGCTGGAAACACACACACACACACACACACACACACACACACACACACACTTGGCAGGGCCGGGAGTTGAACATACACCTAACTACCTTATCACACTACAGCATTACGCATTTACAGAACACGCTATCGAGATTACTGAACACAGCATTCCCAGAGGCATACTTCTAGGTGGGTGACATCATCCGCAAAGGCAAAGATGCCGATAGGGAATGTTTAGAGAGTGAGCAGTCTGAAAGCATATTACTGTCCCAAGGTAGACGTAGACAAACACACGGCAGTGCTGTCATCGGGGCAACTAAATATCTACGGAGCACTACAACACTAAATAGATACGGGATGCACCACAGACAGTACACCCTTCGAGACAACAACCAGTGTGTTCAATGTAGGCATCCATAGTGATATTGAAAATGGACATCTGTTGCCTGGATGACCACCATGGCTATACAGGATGTCAATGGCCATGCCCACACGCTTAGTATCACACGTCTTTTTGGAATGTACTGTGTGTCCATCTACACAATGGCGTACTGGGCATGCTCACACAGCAGTTGCAAAGGGCCGTCTTGCATGCACACGAATTCTAATCATGGACGGGCACAGTTTGGAATGTACTGTGTGTCCATCTACACAACGGCATACTGGGCATGCTCACACACTTAGCAGTTGCAAAGGGCCATCTTGCATGCACATGGAGTCTAATCACGGAAGGGCGCAGTGTGGAATGTACCGTGTGTCCATCTACACAACTGCGTACATGGACTGTACTGTGTGTCCATCTACACAACAGCATACTGGGCATGCTCACACACTTAGCTGTTGCAAAGGGCCGTCTTGCATGCAGATGGAGTGTAAACATGGAAGGTCTCAGATTGGACTGTACCGTGTGTCCATCTACACAACTGCGTACATGGACTGTACTGTGTGTCCATCTACACAACAGCATACTGGGCATGCTCACACACTTAGCTGTTGCAAAGGCCTGTCATGCATGCAGATGGAGTGTACACACAGAAGGGCACAATACAGAAGGGCACAGTAAGGTATAACTGTCCTCACGCACAGGGCGGTCACACATGCAGAGACCTGTACACACACAGCTGCCATCACAGCTGTCACAGGTGCAGGTCACACACGTACACACTGCAGTGTACACTGTAGCTGTCAAGTCAGCACCATGTCGTCGGTGTAGGATTACACAGCCTTACAGTACCACAACACCATGTAACACATGACCACTGGGCTGTACAGAGGTGTACACCAGCTGTGCAGAGTACACATGTACCAACAGGGATCCAACAGGTGTTATGCATTGCAATGATACCAGTATACATGAACAGGTTGGCTCAAGACATACCACGGCCCTTACACAGCTGTGACACCTGACTGTTGCTGTACACCAATGAACACGTCTGGATATGTCATACATGTGATTGTGTGGATGTGTGCATGGACTGCACACACAACACATACATACATAGCCTTTGATGTACCTCGTGCATAACAGTGGCCTAACCAATGCTACACACGCGAATGGAAGGTGGGTCCATGTCTGTTGAATGCTCACACTACAGGGGGTAGCAATGTTGACCGGGACACATACCCTTGTACTGGTCACCTGTGACACCCGTGATATCATACCACAGTCCATGTGTTATGTATGTCAACACACATGTCCAACAATAGCAATGCATACAAACATGGCAACAGGAGACACATGTGACATCTGTACTGTGCATGCAGCAACCATGCATGTGCAGTGGCCGATGTCCGTAACATAGTTGCACCTAACTACGACATGCAGTTGCAATGCAGACCCATCATTGACACCTGTATACGGTGACATACAAACAGCATGTATGGAGGGATGTGCGTACATAATGTGGTGAACCACCTGTGTAGATGTATGTGTGCAGGGGGTGGCTCACAGTTGTGTCACACACCATCCTATCATGCCATGTACAAACAGTACGCTATGTCGCTGTTACGTGACGGTGCTGATATGATGCATACACAGCGGTCAGGTGTTACCAACTATATGTCACATGGCACCTGTAACACCTACAACCTCCCGTGTGCATATAGCAGCACATTTGCCAGATATAGCGTTGGTACACATAATGCAATCAATACTGCTGCATGTCTATCAAACGTGTCATCATATGGCAGGTGTATCATTCCCAGCATTGCCATGTGTGTCCGAATGTGTGACCAGAGATTCCACATATCGTGGGGAATATGTCCCAGTTGTTACACATCCCTGTACACCGTTGAAGAGATCTGTACATACGTCAGTGTGGGAAGCATTAAGTCGGCCGGTGTGGTGCATCACACACGTCGGCTGTCCGTATACACATGTGTGGTCACCACAGTGTGTGTGTGTCTGTATGTATGTCTGGTGCTTGGTGTGAGGGTGTATGCTAATATATGGTGAGAAATGATCACTAACCCCACGTGGTGACTAATCCGTAATGGTGATGCAGTGCACTACCCTGTTGATGCCATAGGTACCAGTCATACTGGCTACCTGTGCATGTTCCTTCTCTGTGACACGTCGTGTGGGTGCATAGTACTGTGAGGGTGATGATCACATAGGCAAGGGTCCCCACCTGCACACTATGGGGTGTGCATTATAGTGGTGTACACCCCGTGAATGTGGCCATGTTCCCGTACTGTTACAGGGTCCTACTGCTGCACAGTGTGGCCTCCAGCTACCAAGTGACACCTCACATTATCATTGGCCAGACCGCTGTGTACAACCCCTGCACCATGTCACCATACCTGTAATGTGTCCTGCTATGTATGTCACATCTCTGTCCAGTGTAGCCTGTGGCACTGACCACATGCGTCAGGTGCAGTATATGTGCGGACATCTGTGTCATGTTGGTGTTTCCAACAGTCAGGTTGAGGGTACATGTAGCATGCTGATATTGCCAGACGTGCCTGAGTAATCCACAGTTACACGTGGGGGACTGCAAACAGTGCTACCTGTAGGCACATGCAAGTACACCATAGGAGGGAACCAGGGTATCACAACCAACATGGTGCTACAGATGTAACCGAGACACATACCTTGAACACATCACAATGCATGCTGTACCTGCACTACATGGTATGACCGGTGCATGCCAGCAGTACACAACCTATGTCACATACACATCGCTCAGTATTCACACACAACCACTGCAACATACACATCCCTCACTATGCATACACAGGTAAGATTACATACACCTCTCATTATTCTGTTCACCCTGTGCATCAGAATATTTGTGCATAACCCTGCACCGATGGTGTGGATGACAGGGATGCGGCACAGGCTTCATCATATGCACAGGGTGATATGTTTACCAGGGCATAGGCTGCACCAATGGATAACATGTGTGTGTGTAAGGGCCGGTGAGTTGATTGGACATGTTTGTTCAGAATGCATGTGGATGTTGTGGAGCCCTACAGTTGTGTTTGCTGTGTGCGTGTATGTGTGTACACAGTTCTGCCATTTGCGAGGCCTACACGGGGTATAACTAACAGCCCCAGATTGTACAGAGCAGGTTGTACAGCTCACTGTGTCCGTCCACGGTCACGTGACCTGTGCCTGCCTCGGGTTGTACTGGCACTACCAGGTGGAGGTACAGAGTGGCTACTGTCCGACAACACATGTCCGCTGGAACCGTGTCCCCACTGAGAATGTCCAGGGCCACGTCCACATGGCCTGCTGTGTCCTGGTGTTGACAGCGCAGCACCAGCTGCACTGCTACTGCTACTGGCACTATGGGAGCGGGCATGTGAGGTGGCACGCTCACTTCGATCTACACTAGGTGGTGTTGCTGGCCTACATCCACGTGGCCTACGCCTCACTCCTACCAGATGTTCCAGCACAAACAGCTCCCGCTCGCGGATTGCCATGCCTCGGTCAAGGATTCCAACCATTTCACCCAGTCGCCTATCCAGAACATCAGCAATCTGCCGTTGAGCATTTGCCAATGCCTGTATGTTGTCATTTCAGGTATGGATAGCAGCCCTCTGCAGCCTCTGCCCTTCTCTGTTCTGCCATTCAGCACGTGCCTGTGCCGCCATTACAGTCTGGAACATGTGTCTGGTGATACCAGCTGCTGCGCGCTGTCCTGCAGGTGCATTTCTGCCAGAGGTTCTCTTACGAGCAGCACCAGCCACATGCCTGTGTGGTACATCTGCAGTCATTACACTGACACCATGGTGTGTAGACACACCTTCTGTAGCCACCACACGTTCCTGTTCCATGCTAACAGACGCTGACTGTCCTTCCTCTATGGCCACTGGTGATGTGGTATGTGTTGGCAGCAGAACTGTGTGCGGGGAAGAGGGGGACATAGCTGGGATGGTAACCATTGGCACAGATTCAGCCCCTGACAACCCTGCCTGTACCTCATGCATATGTTCATCACCGCTAGTATCTGTGGGGACACTAACATCAGATGGACAGCAGGAGGGTAACGCACCTACATCACCTGTGAATGCAAAGAAATACTATAAAGTACAATAGACACAGACACACACACACACACACACACACACACACACAGACACACACACACACAGACACACACACACAGACACACACACAGACACACACACAGACACACAGACACACAAACACAGACACACACACACACACAAATACAGACACACACACACACAAACACAGACACACACACACACAAACACAGACACACACACACACAAACACACCATGCATGTGATTTGTCAGATGGCATGCAGCATGCCTGCGATACAGCAGACGGCATGCAGCTCAGACATTAATAGTGTTAGTAAGCATACCTCCCTGGGGTGCACACTACAGCAAGCAGGTGTCATATCAGTAGCCATGCAGTTCACACAATCATGGTAGTATGCATGCATCCCCGTGATACACCATGTGGCCCAGAACAGGATAACAGTACACATGGCTGACGTGACCTTGACATGTCATCTGCTGACATGTGCATTAACATGCATACATGTCTGACACAATGGTGTCCTGACACATGTACAGCATCATAATAGGCTTCACATTGCAGTGTTGTGTGTATGCCCTACAGATAGAATGCATGTTTAGCAAATGTGCATGAGCATGGGAGGGTAGTGTGAGCTGTCTACATTGCTATACAGTGTGAAGTACAGACACTGTGCCATTGCATGGCATCATGAGGCATCTATGTTGCTGTAGAATGCATATGTACACATTGCATAGCCATAACTGCAACACAGTCGTGATGTTTACCAGATTGTATATGGTAGACTTTAGTGACACCTCCAGTAGCTGTGCACAGGCTTTTAGGTTGTCCAGTGTGCCACATCAACTGTATAATTGGCCAACTAAGGCTATAATTGGACCATGTGTAGACAATGTGCAACAGGGTGTATACACATCCCATGTACTGTGTGGCTACATGTCTCTGGCCATCCCCCATGGCCATGTGTGCACATGTGTTGGCCAATTGTGAGTGATGGCCATCTATCTCACGTCTGCGTTGTCCCATATGACATACACCCATAGATGTCAGATATGTCACAATCCACAGGGCTATGCAGACAACGGGTTGTATGTTTGGTATGTGGGGTATAGGTCATGCGATAGTGTGACAATATTGCAGACAGAACACTACATATCTGGGACATGTCAGGTGGCACATCACAATGTGTGCACCCAATGCAGGGGCATATGACACAATGGTGACACCTGTGGGCTGCCCATATCACAGCTCACTGTGTGGTACTGTGTGCGTACCACACACGTTGTTCCAATGCATACTACATATGCCTCCATTGTAGAACACCTCCACCGTTGTATGCACAGCTGACCACACATGTCGCAATAACAAGTACTGTGGTTTCAAGTTGGTGTATCATTTTGTTTGTATATATTGCACATGGGTGGCCTGTGTGAATGATGGGTGATGCGACCAACATATCGTGACTGGAACAAACATCAGGTGTGCAAGTGTTAACTGGCCACATGGCAAATAGATCTACCCTGTAACATGCCTGATACTGATGACAGTCTCACCTGCAACGGACTCATGTCTGTGCGGCACGCCAGAGGTACCTGTATAGGGGTGACACACCAGTATGAACATTATCCATGACTGTATGACACCCACAGGTTGCACTGTGCATGTGAACACATTCACCTATGTAATAGCATATAGTATGCACATGTGTGCATACACAGCGTAGCATACTGTAGTATGCAGCATGTGTGTCCACATACCTTGCATATGTTGTTAGTTTACATAATGTACAGTGACACATGCAACTACATGGGATATAATAGCCATATGTGCAGTACTGACTTACCAGGCAACTCCAGGCTCATTGGTTGGGAGACACCTACCTCCACAATGGCACCTAGTGTTTCTGGATGCTGTTCCCTGGGTGTCCCCAGACTGGCCAGTAGCTACTCAGTGTGTGTGAGTGGGGGCTGGGTTGGTGGCCCACCACCTGTTCCACCTTGTTCCCTGGCGATTGCAGTGGCACGCTGTTTTGCATGTCGTATCAAGTCTGTGCAGTGTCTGCGCACCTGCTGGTAGGTGCGGTTATGGCCACCCACATCGTTCACCCTCCTGCGTAGATCCTGCCACAGGTCATCCCGCTGCTGGGCATGCTGTGGCACATGGCTGAACAACAAGTCATAGTTGTCATGGAGCTGTGGGATGAGGACATCATCCTCCTAGCGGCTGTATGCTGGGAGGCATGTACGGGACATTATCTGTAAGACATAATGATGGTGACAGGTCACAGTTTCAGAGATGTACAGAGATACTGCTGCACATACATTTCTATGACATCTACTACATCTGCACAGTTATCTTTGCAAAGCATCATGACACTGACACGACTGACGTGTTTGTGTCACACACATGTCACACCCATTATGCATTGGATATCATCACCATATATGTGTGTCACCTCATTACAGCGTTCATACTCCATGTAAATGCTGTCTTGCTGTGGGCATGTCTATTTGCCTGCACTTGTGTTCTTACCTATCTGCACATGCCTGGATGTGTCCACGGTAATGTTGTTGACCTGGATGCTGTGTATATGTCACATATCAACACAGACACAGCCGTAATGGACTTGAGCAGTGACAATGCACACATACGCATGGACACCTGTACATGCATGTGTTTTGCCATATACATCTACACAGCACTGTACAACTGTTCAACATCCTGCCACGGATCGCCTGTATTGCACATGTGATAGACATGGGACAATGGCTAGTCAGACGACATTCGCAGGGATGGTTATCAACCATAGCATGTGCGGGCACGGTTTCCAAGCTGTAACAGACAGCCATTATGCCACCGCAAGGTGCATCAGTGCCACATTACTGATCCAGTCAGTTGATAGTACATCTACCATGTGGCCAGTTGATAGTACATCTACCATGTGGCCATCACACCATGTATGACTGGGATGACATGTGCAGCTTTGATGGACAGGGTTGCATGGTATGGCGGGAGTATGTCACATATATGGCACAGGGATCTGTCCAGCCTGTGGCGATCCTAGTATTAGGACGGTGGCTGTCCATGACATATGTCTTATAGATCAGGGTATGGACATGTAGCATGTCCATCATCATGGTGTAGCAAATGTCTTTCTGCAAGGTAGACAGCATGCTGCATAGTGGAGGTGAGGATTGTGAAGGCTGGTATCGCACATCCATGCATAGCCATTACCCCTTAAAGGTGGTATGTGATCCAATATTGGTCACCACAGTGCTGTATATGCCTGTCCAGTGATCTCAGTGCTCATGGATGGCACCCTGACATGACATGGGTTCCTTATATGACTACTTAAGGGGCCTGTAGATGTCACCAAGTCAGGGGGTGCACTGCACAGCACCATCCCTTACACAGTGTCCATAATGTTGACCACAGCCTAGGTAGTAGTTTATGGGTACAGGGATGTTCACCTAGCGGTGACAATGCTGGTATCATCCATCAGACTGTGCACATATGTCACACACCTCACCCACACAGCCCATTCTGTATGTTGTTCACAACACTGACACAGCTATACTGATAGGTCATGGCCATGCACAGCCTTACATACACAGATGCCTAACATTTGTCTGTGTGGTATGGGCTACAATGAGGGTGGGGTACAACACATTAACCCTGTTCTACTGTAGCTGGCACTGGTATGATGTGCACATGTCACTCTTGCACCTTTTGTAGTTGTGAGTCTGTCAACAGGCCACTGGTGGAACACTCCTGTGACATGCAAAGGTATTTGTAATCAAATATCCATGCTGTCTTGTACATCTGTACTGCTAACATCTACAGTGATAAAGGTTCATGGACATGCACATCATACTCTGCAGGGTTATAGTGCAGTGCCACCCAAAATGACTGTCATCACCACTTGTGGGTTGATATTATCCAACACCCTATCTGTATTGTATGGTCATGCTAGGCACATGTTCAGAACTTGTGAGCATGTCATGCGCTACTGATTACTATAGCACCCATTCCACACCATTTCCCGCAGGTACACTGGCTGTCCTACACTTCCCAGCCTGCTTATGGTACAACAGCTGTTGTACACACGTAACGCACATATCCTGTGGGACATGGTTGTATATACAGGCATGTCCAACTGTCACGTACCAGTGCTACTGTCTGTCTATATGAGGGATATGTCGTACATGTGGCAATAGAGCAATTGTCTCATGTACACATTCAATGCTCACCTCCCAACATGCGACACTACAGCCTGTGGGGGATGCACTTCTGCAGCCATGCTGGGGGCATAGCTCTCAAGTGTACCTCATTACGAGGAACGTACCTCATTTGGGGTTCTAAAAGGTGCATGTTCCTCAAGGTTCCACATTGAAAGGGTCTGTCACACATTCATTGTTGGAAATTGTTTACCTGCTAGCCATGGCTAAATAGATGGGAATCATATTAATTCATTAGAATATCTTTTTTATACGTAAAACCAGCCTATTTTAGCCATCATATGCCCTTCCTAGTTGAAGCTGTTAGTAAGCCAGTTGTACGTGTTCAACGTTTTGCCCATTTGTCACACAGTATGAGGGCTAATGTTCCTCATTTTGGGGACAGGAGGTTGACAGCTATGGCTGGGGGTAATGCTGTCACCAACCCTGACTGCACCTGACAGTCATTTGGGGATGTGTAACATTCGCAACACACCCCACCCATCACATAGTCTCACATGATCTACACCACTGGCCACACCTACGAGGACAACTTGTGCAGTACGTCTCCATACTCAGTGTAGGCACCAGAGGTAGCCCCATCATGGAAGACAACATCACCAGCTTATAGCCCACAGACTCATGTGTGCCCATCACATACAGCCAATAGGGAGTTATAACATTCACAACACACCAGTCATAGGTGACTCTGTTGGGAGTCACACTGCAGTTCCACACAGCAGGCTACACAAGGCGATAGTCGCTTACATCTTGCTGTCGGGTAACTGCTTCTGCAACAAAACCTATGCACCCATGCCACACCTCACCAGGTATGATGTGACTGTCATTCTCCATGTTAGTGTGACTGCCCTGTGATTCCACTTCACAGACTACGTGTGCAGGGACATGCAATAGCTCACCAGTCTTATAGCCCTGAGGGTGTGGGCCAAGCCCTGGGGAGCATTTTGCATTCATCCGGACACGATACCACTGTACAATGACCGACTGTGTCACTTCAACAGTTGCCTATGCTCCTATTGTCATTCCACAGGCATCTGGTATCTGTCCGCTTTGACTGACCTGGTCAAACACAATGCTGTGGCACAGATGACTTGCACCTGTCAGCCCTGGGAGTACAGCTCACATGTAAGGCTCTTGCTGCTTCTATACTGCCTGTCTTGCACAATTTCCAATAACTGTCACCGGCAGAACGGGAACTGGCAAGCACGACATGGGGTCATGTGACACAATGCTTGCATCTTCCTCTGTGACACACGCAGACAAGGCACACCTTATAATGCACCACTCAAACATCTCTGCAGTGACTGGGACCTGCCTCTAGGCTCTGCAGAGCACACCTGCAATGACAGGTTATAGACGGACCATACCTTTCAGGCACATACCTGGACCGGCACACCCACAGCTGAGGAGTTCCCATATCCCACTATGTTGTGCACACATCCTGGCTAGTTACTTAGCACAATGCATCAGATGTGCTCCATGTGCAACTAACTGTGTCTGGGACCGCTATACACATTGTAACAAGCTACAGAGTCAACATAATACCCCACGGTTAACATACCTTATTTGTTGGTATATTGGACAGTGGGCCTCAGACAGCTACTACTGATGTGTGACTGACACTACCCCACACTTAACTGGGATAGCCACTCATGTACCGACACATCCATGAGTCATAACCTCCGCTCTGCTGGATCAACCCATACACACCACCTCCAAGACCTACATTAACCTTGACATGAACACTACCACCACGTAACTGGTGTCACACACCTGGGGTTATCCCCTCATTGGTGGATTCCGAACATATGCTAATCAACCTTGTTAGCCACATCCCGGCACCACATCCATCACAGCATACACAGTACATGAGTACTACAACACCTACTACAGTCGTCTGCTGACAGCGGTTGTTAACGTCATGACACCCGTGCAGATGGACAATGCCCATACAAATGCTGACACATACCCCAGTGCACTTCATTAGCATGTACACAACTGCATGGATCATGCTATTCCACACAGAGCCATGATGGCACACACCAGATAACAGACGCCACTCTGGTGGTCATGTTCAATGGACATATGATGTACAACAACAGGTGTAGGCTGTTGCACAGTGGTGTACATTCCCATAGGTGGGGTGGCTCACTGGTCAGCCGTGGTAGGGCCACAGGGTCCCTCATCACATACTCCAAGACTAGCTACGTAAACATGACTGTGACACATTCCGAGGTGTACCACCAGGCATTATGGTGGTATGTCAGTAGTCGATGGCAACACCCACATCTGCTGTCACATACAACAGTCACTCAGGAACATTACAGACCCAGGTGATGTTGGCAACATGCTGGAGGATGGATTCAATGCTAACATTACACCCTCTCACTCACTACAGGGCCACAATTCATACAGGAACATTGTGGTGTCCCTGTGGTCACACCTACACAGTACTGACCTGCACTCTATATGTCCTGGGACACTGGCCCCATGTCACCTTCCAACGTCCCAGGCTGTGATGTCCACCAACCTCTGAATGACATGTCTCCCCACTAGGCAACCATATTCAGTAATAGCCTTGTTTCAGACATTGTAGCCCCTGAATGGCACACAGCAGCATTTATCACACTACACACAGGTGGCACCACAATGCACGAGTGGGACTATAGTCCTACACACCTGACTGGACTGTTCTGCATGGCTATGGGGCACATCATCAAGGACGTCATTCACAGAGACATTGTTGGTCTCCCGTCCTTTGCTGCCACCCGGGTTGGGCTTGTTAGGGCCAGAGCATGGCCCCTACACATGGTGGACTCCTTACATACAGTTACCAGGGCAGTTGCTGATGGTACGGGAGTCCACACATCCTACATTGTCCTCTCATTGCCTTTCAGCACCATTCTCCATTCTGGTATTGACAACATACACATCCACCTGCACATCATACCCTATGTCTCAGGATGTTATGCAATGTGGCTCATGGACAGGACACACACAGTGAGGCCAGCATACCATAGTACCTACTACATGTCAGGTACATTTGGCATACCACATTCCTCAGTCATAGGGCCCCTCATGTTCAGTATATGCTTCCCTGCGGTACAGGCTAGCACAGGGGACTTTCCCTGCCTAGCTTTCAAACCCCTGCATACAAAGTGCCATGATTGCTCCACCAGCTGATACTGACTCCATCCATACGGGTGTCGCTGTGACAGATACATGATATGACTATCATGGCATCAAGCTGCATGACACAAGGTGCATGAACATCACCTTTGCATTACACCATTCACCCACTGACTATCACATGGATGGTAGTCCCCTACATACATATCACATTGTACATGTTTGCACTACACACATATGTCGCACCCACTCCTGTGGTTAATGTATTGACACTGTGGCGTGGATATCCTTCTACGTGGCCACACCTATCTGTACTGGGTGTGTAGCTGGTATATAGGTACCCATTGTACCTCTGAACTCAAGACATCTACACACATTCAAGGGTACACCACCCCATTTAGGGTGTACCTTACACAACAGCTACAGCTTTACATACCACAACATTAACACGCCATGACGTTTACTGAGCTCCGACAGTTTAAGTATGCGGCTGCACTACGGACACCACATCTGTACACATTTGCATACTACATACTCAGGGGTGACCTCTGCTGATCAGACAGGGCCCATGTCCACAACATTATTAATAGATATACTCCTCATACGCGACATAAGCAGAGGCCACTGTGAGCAACATGCTCATGGATATGTGCACACACGGCACAATGAGTGGGATGTGCTTGTGGGTTACATTCCCAAACCGGACACTCACCATGCTTTGGAACATAAGTCCTATGTACATCACGCAGGGACACTCAGTAGCACTGTTCATGTGATACCTCCCTTGGTGGTTGGGAGATACATGTATTCCTGGGATCACTGCAGTGGCTGTACTGTGCAGAGGTGCAGGTGACTCATGGCTCTGCTGTTCACAGGACACTATCCTAGAGAGGTGCCACTAGTGTGAATACTGTAGTTGTGCTTACACATGGACTTGCCAGACTGCATAGTACCCCACTATGCACCTGTGAAGCTATTACATGTCCTTTGTGCATGGTTACTTGGTAGCCCTTCCATTTAGATTAGCTATCATGCTATTACAATGTCCCATGCCTACAAGCCATATGTATCCTGTTATTGTACATGCCAATAGACGATACCTGTGGTATGCATGCTATGCCTGTTATGTTGTGTAGAATATCTGTCATATCTACCTATAATACTATACATTACACATATTTCACATAGTATCCCATAATGCAAAGCATACTTGCACAGTGGGACCGCCTTAGATATGTCATTAACGTTATATGCCCATACACATGCGTGCTGTGATAGTATATCAACATATACTATCCCCTGCTATGGCACGTCCTTGTTGGACATACCCTACCACTGACGGCGGGTTGTATGGAATTGTTCTGTTTAACGCCCTCATGTAGCATCCCTTGTGGTGTCTGTGTTGTGTACCTTGTGTCCCACTGCTGGACGCACAGTTTTTACAAGCGTTAGTATGCTCAGCAAGACATCACTACATAAATACCTTTCCCCACTTTATGCATTGCGGACACATTTAATTAATGCAAACCAGGATATACATACAGTAAAACTAATTAATACAGATCATGCTATACATAACCTTACATATCGGGTGTTCTACATACCTTGTTATCGTTCACGCTTCGTTTCTATCTCTCTCACAGTGTTTCAACTGGTATTTGGTATGAGCATACGGTTTGAATGTCTGGCAAGTCATCCTTATATACGTCGATACCTGTAACATGTGGATTCATCCCGCCAATTGGTGTTCCTGAGTGACTAATTACTTGCATATCAGCTGTGCAGCTACTCCATTCGCCAATTACGCGGCAACAGTGGGGTATAATTGAATTCTCCACTTGAGCGTTGCCTATTTGCCCTACCTTCGAGGAGACGGTCTGTATTGTGTTTTGTTATGTGTAATTGCAACTGCTATGCATGGAGACAAGTATACTTTGGATTCATGTCCCCCGTGGATTGTGTGTGACAGGTAGAGTATTTGGTTCAACATGTGGGTGTACTTGTCATCCCAACGTCTGATAACGGAGTATTGCAAACAAAACCTGTAACATGGCTGTTTGTTCCATTATACAACGCCTGCAATTTTGCATGACGCCTTTAATTGTGTCTCTCACACGGTATGTTGAGGGTTCTGCAGATGTTATTGACTGACTGGATGTTTGTGCTGCTATTACAATCTGTATTGCTTTAGTTTCTAGTGTGGGGGATGTCGGTGGGTGTACGTAGCATATACAGGTTTGTGGGGCTTGCATTTCTACATAATCCGTATATATGTGTGTGGGCTCCATCCCTAATTAGAGAGCTGACAGTTAGTAGACTTATGTTACGGGATTGTACGTTGGGCCGTTGTTAATTGGTTTCTATATCGTCTGCAGGTGAGCTTGCTACTTGTATACCTCCGTAATTGCAGCGATATATCAAGGGATATGTGTAAGTGACAGCTATCCCTTGTATTTCTGTCCCAGATATTTGCAGTCATTGTGGTTGTGTTGGTAAAAGAGCCTGTTTGCCATGGGTTGCCACCTTTTCATATGGTCATTGTTGGACACTTATGGACACACAGCGGTGTTTACAGGCCAACACGTAGCCATGGTCAGTACACAGGTTAGCACATACTTTTATCCTCAATACATACCTATTGTTGTGTGACTTTGGCTACTTATCATATTGCATGTAACATTTACGTTTCTTACATACAGGCATAACTATTAAATACGACTGTTACATTATATATGGGACATATTTATGTCCTACCATCTCGGACATTTGCCCTTTGTACTGTTTTATGTCAGGACACACCTGCCCAGGGTGGGGCTGTCCCTCCTACTGTGGGACAGGTAGTAACCGTATGCCTACGGCTAGCTATACCCACACCTACCGTACTGATCTGCCTCTGACTTGGCACTAACAAACACATGTTGCGGACACACACACACATTACAGTCACACAGAGACGCACACGGCACCCTCAACGCACACTTACACAGACTACGGCACTCACAGACACAGTTGAAAACAGTACCTACGTGGACTGCAACACCGGCAGCAGTGACTAAATGTCCCTTCATATCATCATACTATTACTCGCGGCTGTACTGTTCCGGTACTGTGTTCTATCGGTCTTTCAGCCTCATGGTTACGCATGTCGGTATGTTACACATTCCATGGTTGGCGGTATCCTATTTATTTGTACCTCCAAGGTGTTATGAATGTCATTGTACTATCTATTATATTTGCAGATATCGCTGAATCCATCTATGTCACCATATATCACTCTATTGCCCTTTCTATCTGTATTATATATATGCATATGTGTACATATATATATATATATATATATATATATATATATATCTATATATCTATATATATATATATATATATATATATATATATATATATATATATATATATATATCTATATATATATATATATGGCGGGGAACGTGACAGGCACACAGCACCACCATATGCTGTAAGGCTCATGTACTGTTCAGGTGTTGGCATTCCGTGTTCCACTAGCTGTTGTGTTTACAATGTTTGAGGGCTGCCTATGTAGGAGCCACACATTGGGCCACCTATACATTACAATTTACAGGTGGTCATGTTTGTGTGCCATCCATTTTACTGTGTGTGCAGGTGGAGAGGTGTCAGTCCGTAGGGGCCTACACTGTCAGAGTATGTGCTATATGTTCCCTCTTTGCCAAGGCGTAGGCATATTGGGCACGCCTCCGTCTGCCTACTGGGGCTGGCACAGTGTGTTCATGGTCTGAATCCCTCTGTGCCTGTAATGGCCTTGGCAATTGCGGTGGGCTATGAGGGCCTTCACCATTTTGTCCCTGCTGCAGCTGCTTCCACAGGATCATATTATGTATCATGGCACATACTATGACGATGTGGGCACACGTGCCTGGAGAGTACTGCAAGGCTCCACCAGATGTATCCAAGCACCGGAACAGTGATTTCAGCATCCCGAACACATGCTCTATGATGATTCTGGTTTGTGCGTGTGCCTCATTATGGCATTCTTGCATGGGTGTGTGTGCATTTCTGATGGGAGTCATCATCCACGGCTCCAGTGCATAGCCAGCATCCCCCACAAGATGGCCATGTGGGATGTCCCCCCTGACAAATACCTGATACAGCTGTGAGGCATGCCAGATATGGGAGTCATGGTAGCTTCCAGGGCTGCCAGCACACACATCCATGATAATGCCCTGGGCATTGCACACGACCTGGCAGTTGATGGAGTGGAATCCCTTGCGGTTTATGTAGCGCCTACCATGCTCACTGGGTGGTGACTTGATTTGTATAAAGTGCAGTCTATCGCACCCAGTACCTCCGGGTAGTGTGCCACACGGTGGAAGTGGCGCATATTGCTGACCAACTCCTCCTGAGTTCAGGGAAGTATATCTGCTCAATGGCATGTGGTAACATGGCATCCAGGAACTGGTGTAGTACCCTGGATGCTGATGCCTGTGAGATACCCATTATATCTCCAGTTGGCCTTTGAAAGGTACCTGTGGCCAGTATTCGCAGGCTTACACATACCTTCATGTCCACTGGGATGGGTTCCCCTCTGTTGTTTCTGGTTCTCAGGCGTGGCCGGCACAGCTCCACTATTTGCTGTAAGATGTCCCTGTCCACCCTGTAATGCTCTACTATCTCCAAGTCATGTAGCCCCTGGTAGGTTACCCTTGGTCTGAACACTCTCCTTCTCCTCCAAGGCCTGCGGTGGTTGTCGGCATCATCCTCCACAACACCGTCAGTCTCTAACACATGCTGATGAATCACAGCTATGGCAGCTCCCAACATGTACATTTTAAAAGTTCCCCGTGTGTTTACACCTATGGTGCGGTGTTTGGGAATACACAGGTGTGTGTTGGGTGCTTTCACACTTTATACTATTGTGCTGTGAACACCGATGATGTCATAGGGTGTGTATGTACGATCGTAGCTACAGGGTATCTTATGTGTTTTACTGCCGGAACTACTATTGTGGTGCCTTTGGTGTTGAATTACATTTGCCTGCCGTGGATTACCTCTTGACCTTCCCTTTACATTTCTGCACGTTACACCTACTATTTTCTGGTGTGCATCCTGCAGCCTACTTTCATTTGTACTTTCCTGGACCTGGCGTATCTTGCGTTATGTGTGCTACTGCCAGTCTGCTGTCGGTTTGCTTTGCTCTGCTGTGTCAGGTCTCTTATCTTTGCAATCCAATACCTCCCCTCCTTTCTTTGCATTCGAATGCCTCCCCTCTATCTTGTTTTGCAGGTTTCTGCAAGCAGACTTGTCAGCTGCCGTCAATTGGCCATCGTGGGTTGATTGGTGTTGATTGCTCATTAGTACTCCAATTACCCTACTTCCGCATTTCCTTCTTTTCTTCCCCTGACCTTCCTGTTTGTGCTATTGTTTGTGGTGCGTGCGTCTGATTACTGGGTTTCGGGCACGTTTTCATCCCCGTACACATGCGCTTTTGGGCACCATGTGTGCTCTCAGCTAAACGATTCTATACCTTCCTCCCCACCCCTGTCCTGCAGCTTTGCTTAGCAACGGACAGGCCAGATTTGCATTGCCCCAATGTGCTTACTGCTACGGTGGCACACTCCTATGCTGATGTCATGTATCTCCTCTGAGCCACTCCTCGGTGTTATACCACTGCACCGTATGGTACAACCTTTATCCGGTGGGACATTTGCGATTCAGTATTATCTGCCTCATTTGCATGGCATTGACTACTAATTCATAGTTACCGCGCCGAACACTATCGCAGGCCCTTAGCAACCCTTGCACCTTGGTTGTGGTGTTCCATGCCTACCATTGTGTATTATGCTGTAAACCTGATTTCTATTATGTTACGATTTTATGACATTTTTATATTATTTCTTTATGTTACAGCTTCCGCACACATGCCCTACGGTTGTGCTGTGCGTTACTGTGGACATGACATTAAATGTTGTTATTTACGTGTTGTGCATCTTTTCTTATGCCATTGGCTGTGTATTTCGCCACTGGCATATGTTAACGTTGTGATACCTGGGTCTGGCCCTCTTCCATAGCTCCGATGTTCTGTTTGGGAAAATGTAAACCGTGTTTTTTGGTTTACATTTCCATGGGCTTACGCTACGCCTGCACCACTTCATGAATCACTATATGCCTTCATTTGCATGGTGCGACACTGCACATGGGGTGATTAGCGTACCTAAGCTGGGGGCTGCGCAGTTCTGGCATACGCCGGTAGTGCACGTGGAATTGGATCGTACCTGAAACACTCGACGGCCATATTTGGCGTTATACCGCCTACGCTATGCCTGCGCCTGGCGCAAGCTTCATGAATCCCGGGGAATATCTAGAATCAAAACTGGAATGTTTACCCTCCCACTACTCTTTCCTATACAGCTTCTGAATTCTTCTCCACTACTGTAACATGTATGTCTGTATGTACAGAGTGAAAAAACATTAACTGTGATTACTGCTTTACTCTTCCTCTGCAGCAGCTCTTTTGCATTGCTGCATCATTTTATCTATATTTCTATCTGTACAGCAATCATTTCAGTATAGTTAATTAGTAGGTCATGTTTTTTCCAGTCCCAGTGAAATAAGTCAAATAATTTAATCAATTAATTCACAAATAGAGCATAGTCAGCAAATGCTGATTCAGGAACAGGGATTAAAATTACACCATAACCTAACCAGCGACCATTTGCTTTTCTTGAAAAGAAACAATATGAGCCTTGCTTACCAATTGATTCCAATGGCAACAGTCTACCATTTTTAGCTGGAAATGGCATGGGTGAAGAAAATCCTCTAAGATTCAGGAACTTCATAGCTTGTGTCTGGACTTCAAATAGGTCAGCATTTTTCTGACTGCCTGCAGAGTTCATTACCTTCAGCACATACTCCATGGTTTCAGCCTGAGCTATTTCATTCTTTTGCACTCGAACACAGAAGTTTTGATCACAGTAACTAGCAAGAGCTCTGACTTCAAGAACGTGCAGGCCATAAATCTGTTCAATCAGCTGGGTAACTTGAGCACAGTTAAGAGATGACTTTGACAGTGCAGCATCTGTCTCAAAATCCATTCTGACTGTATGAAAATACAATTCTGAAAAGGTAAACTAGGGTTAGAAAGCTAAATCTATTTTCAGACTTTTCTAACAACTGACATGAAAAATTTAAGAACATGGGAATGTACACATCTGAAAAACTTTTAACAGTATAGTATCAAGCCATTAGCAAAGTACACATACCAGCATGCGCGCACACACACACACACACACACACACACACACACACACACACACACACACACACACACACACACACACACAGACTGAATTCTGCATAAGGTATGTGATCTGTTCTATCTGCTCTCTTAAGAATTTCACAAGAAACATTATATCTCAAATACTGAAGTTTAACAAGGTGGAAAGATAACAGATTAACAGGCTCCAGCAATAACCATCTCCTACTACTTTTTACAAACAGTGGAGAAAAATGCCACAGACTGAAGTAACTACTGGTGGTTAAACATTACAATATTTCTGTATAGCTTTCTTTTATAGAAGCAACTTTAAAATATAAAACAAATGGAAAAATTGTAAAAACAATGAACAAGGTGAGTTACTGCTGCTACTAAACTCTAAATGTAAATTTATATGAGCTATGGCTTCAAATAAAAACAAGACCAACGTGGACTGTCTAAATGTGAGTTTCTACAGAAATCTAATCAGTGAACCAACTCAGAATGGATTAATACCAAACCTATTGCTTGTTAGCAAGGATATTAAAACAAACACTGGATAACAGAGGTGCAAAGGGACCTGGGACCTAAGGTAAACCTCAGGATGATTAAAGTGTTAAACTGTAAATGCTAAGACATGCTTCGGTAGATTTTAAAAAGGGTCAGGGTTTAGGTCTTGGGTAGCTAGTAGAATATTCATAGCATACTAATGACTATTCTGTACCAAATGTACAAGATGACCTAAAACAGAAAAATATCACCACATCTAAGTAAAGGGATAGAGAGAGACAGAGGTAACAGTCTGAAGTTGGAATGCGAGGAGAATAGCCTCTGGGGACTTAATGTGTACTTATAAATACTTATAATAAAATGGGAGATATTTCTGCTCAGGCATCCACCTATGACATTAGCCTTTTACATTGGTTCAGCCCCTCTTCTAGTACCTATCTCTTTAAACTAAGACCTGTGGTGGGGATTATTTTTTCAAAGAGAACCAGAGTATCTTTAAAGGTACTCTGTTCGAATGCAATCACTGGACAAAAAATGTAATGGGAAAACAATGAAAGAAATCAATTCCTATCTTAAAAAGCCAATCTGGCCATTCTGTTTATTGCTACATAATCTCAGGCTTTACAAAGGAGACTGAGTCAGTTGGAATGCAGGGCTGCTTGATAATACTTACTGAGCACTTTAGTTTGGTCCACTAATGAATGAGCTCCAGAAAATAAACAAGAATCTGTTTGACTTCACTGCCTCCACCAATAAAAAATACAACCTTATAGGAGCTACCTTGCACACATTCAAAGGTCCTGTTCCATTTACATCAGAAAAGTAAGAAATAACTCTCAGTTCTGCTCCAAGCTTCTCTGTAATGGAGTCTCCCATTCAAACTCAAAAGCTAGTGCAGTAAATTTGTCTCCGGAAACTACAGTCCTTTCTCAAACCTTCTTGGAGTCACTTCCCTTCCCTGTGTTCACTAAAGAACACATTCTTAAAGTACTCTCAAAGACAAAGAACACTTTATCCATGAGTGGCCAACACATTGGGTTACCTAAAAAAAAAAACAGTGTTAACCATCTATGCTTTGATCTCCTCCTCAAACTGTTTAACCTAAGCCTTGCCACAAGCTATTTCTCGTAATCCTGGTACACTGCTATAATAATGCCCCTTCACAAGAATGGACCCACCACAGACCAGCTAACTATAGACCCACCAGCCTTACAAGTCTTATCTATAAAGCCACTTGAGTACATTATCAGCAACCTCATAACTCAAGACATCAAACATTTGATTAAGCTAGACTTGCTGTAATTATGCTTTGTAAAAGCCAGGTTCGACCTGCTGAATTTTGTCAGCTTCATCGAGAAGGTCAGTCAAGTGTCTGTCAGTAGTTATACCATCCATGCTGCCCACCTTGATCTGAGCAAGACATTTGATACCAAACCCCATGATGGAATGATTTACAAGTTGACAGCCTTAAACATAAATCCCTATTCGATAAGATGGGGTAAAATTACTTTTCTTAAATAACACCCTGGCTGTTAGGCTTTTATATTATCTGGCCTAAACTCCTGTATTTAAAGAAATCTTTAAAGTAGGTGGCCATTACATAAAACTGTTAATGTCTACCTCTAACCTTCACAGTTGAAGGAAACCTCTAAAGCACTTAGGGGTATTAAAATAAACCACTGTCTTCCACATCTTTCTTTATCAGTACAGTTATAAGGTAACTTATATGGTACTTTAATCCCACAGCAGCTCTTGAATATTAATGTTTGTTGCTGTCTTTATCATGTGCAATCAAACATATTTTTATATAAACAATAGTTGGGAGGTCTGGGTAATAGAAAGGTCTGTGGGCGGGAAGGGATTACTAATTTTCTTTCCTTTTGTTTCTCCTTTATGCCTCAGAAAACATTGGTTCGGCCTAGCTCTTTAGTAAACAATGCTGCTGTACTAGTCCTGTTTGTGGGGTTTCCCCACCTGTGTGGTCCTGCTGTTGACGAGCACTACATCTTCTCCCCAGGTGACAAACCTGGGAACCCTAACTTTAGACTCTGACTGTAGAGTAATACTAGTTTCCATGGCAGGTGGCGGTTAGATGGCACAGTGGCTATTATCAGGAATTGCTTTACATTTACACTTTTTCAGCTCTTCAGTGGAAGAGCTGGGGGGTGCACGTGGATCCGACTGTAATACGCTGATCAGCTTAGTACAGTAAAGTGCTTTTCTATTTTTCCTCTTGAAGAGCTGAGGGAGTAGGGCAGTGGTTCATGGTACTGGCACAGGGCCCTGGTTACGCCAGCTAAGCTTTTGGCTAAAGGAGCCTGTCCCTTTGATTATCTTGGTAGAAATCAAGGTCTTTCAAACTGCCATATATTTGGTAAGATACGTACCACTCACAGTACTACACTCAATGATCAGTCTAATAAGGGAGCAATACAAAGATAAGATTTCTATGGATTTTCAATCTTTGATAATTACTTTAGTAATGAAAAAAGATTTCCTTACTGTAACTCATGCTTTTTAATGAAAAGTCAGCTCATTGTCAGTAAAAATGCCTAAATGTCTTAACAGCTGCATTTACCTTAAGCAGGGTTTCATTTATGTGATTATCAATGGATCAATGGTAACAACGTGTTTCCCAAATACAGCTACACTGCTTTCTTTTGTTTTGTTTTTTGCATTAAACCTAGGGACATGGTCAGAACACAAGGTACTGACTCTGTCTAACCCTTCTATTAGAATATAAGAGTCTGTGAGGGAATCAGTGATGGCACCCAGTTTGCAAGTCACCTGCAAACCTGGTCAACTGAAAACCTTGGAAATGTGTCTTCTCATCAGAAAAGTATATGCCAAAGAAATGGGGATCCAGCATACAGCATGACCAACCTATTAGATGAGAAGGTACTACCAACTCTCCCTGTTTTAATGACCAGAGACCCAATTAACAATTCATCAAGTAATTCAGGAGTTTAATATTTAAGTTAGTAAGTTTATCAACAATACCTCAAAAATCAGAGTATGCTTCTCTGAGTCAATAAAAAACAAAAATTTGCCACTAAGTCACCACACTATTTGGAAAATAAAAAACCCAAGCAGGGCTGGCTTTACACGTAGGCAAATCACCTAGGGCCTAGGCCACCATTCTTGTAAGGGGGTGCTTTTCCCATTTACTTATTTAGTTTTTTAGAGCAATGTTTCTTTATTCTAAAAAATAATTAAATAAAGCACTCCAACAGAAAACAATACACCCACAACAGAGCGAGCTCTCCATGGGGGCATTGCTCAGTGACTTGACTCAAATATTGTAACGTGCATATACTGAGGTCTGTCTGTACTCCCATGACCTTGTACAGACCTCACAACATTCAAATATAGGTGCAAAGACTCAGGAAGCTGAAGTAATTTTTTTTCTGCTCTCTGTTATTTTAAGATGGACAGACAGGAGGGGAATGGTGCAGTGTGGGTGAGAATTCATAAATGTAGAACACTACCTATCAATTTCGTTTACACTAACAACTTAAACAAGGAAGTTCAGAGAGTGGTTAAATGTGCGAGGGACTCTTTTGATGTTGAATGACAAAGAACATGGACTTTTTAAGACTCAAAATGATGAACATTCATCATAAGGAGTATACTTGAGAGGTATGGGGAAAGTGCTATTACTATTTGTAAATAATGCTCATAGTAATCAACCAGATATTTTTAGGCAATATTTCAGACTTTGTGATTTGTTTGGCAATGCGATGAGAGGAATGGAGGGGTGAAATAAGTGGTATCACAGTTGTTACAATAATGCTGGCAGTGATGATATATTTTTGGACAGTATTTCAGGCTTTTATGGTTTGTGTGGACAGTGAAATGACAGGAATGGTGCTATGAGATGAGTGTTATTGCAGTTTTTACAATAATACTAGCAGTGATCAGACAGATATGTTTAGGGCATTATTTCAGACTTTGTGACTTGTGCAGACAGTTGAAATGAGAGGAATGGCACTATGAGATGAGTGTTATTACAGTTTTCACAATAATGTTGGCAGTGACCAACCAGGCATTTTTGGCGATATTAATCTGGCTTCGTGACCGGTGTGGAGCAATTTGGATTGGAATACTTTAATGCCTGACAACTTGTTTGTGTAGACAGTGCATATTAAATATTACATAGCCATCAGACATCATGACTGTAACTGCTGGGTGGGGGTTTGGGGGGTTGGCAGAATGAAAGTTACTAACCCTCTCGTCATTTGCTCATTTTAAACTGTCAATGTCTGACAAAGCAGGACTGCTGTGCATTCGTGAGAAGCAAGATGAACTACTTCACTGGACACCTGCTATGGACAGACAGAGGAGGTATAATTGCTTTGGCTGACTTCCGTGAAGGAAAATGTCTAGGTACCCACTGTTGTTCATTTATTATTTTGCTTTTGCAGGACTAATGTGATTATTTGAAGCAACATGCAATATTTTAATGTGCAGCAACAATCTGCCTGGAACAAAGACTCAGTATGAAGACTTAGTAATCATCTCTACCATGAACCCCATGTAGCGTAAAACCTGCCCTGTTCATAGGTGTACACAGATGCCTTTGTACTTGGGGGGAGGGGCTGGGCCAATGTCATTATTTCTTTAACATTCTGCCCAAACTTCAGATGTCACTGTATGTTGTGTTGGGCTTGAGGCAGTGCTGTCATTATTTCTTTAACTTTCCTCCCAAACTTCAGAAAGGTGCACAGAGGGTCACCATAGTTTGTAGAGGAGCATACAATTCCAGCCCTTTGGAAAATCTCCTACTTAATACCCTTGCACAAAGGTGGTCCCTTACTTACCAACTACCACCCCATATCAATCTTATCCCCGTATCAAACATCCTTGGAAATGTATCCATTCTCAGCTGATGAAACATTTACTTACAAATAGTCTCCTCACCAACATGGCTTCCGCCCACCCCATAGCACCACTACAGCACTCATATCCTTCACCAACACTATCAATCAATATAGGAATCAAGGAAACCTAGTGTCTGCCACCTTCCTTGATCTGTCCAAAGCATTCAGTACAGCATCCTACAGCAAACTACTTACTATCCTAGCCAAACTCACCCTGAACAACCCCTCATTGCTCTCATTCTCTCATTTCAAGACTACTTATCCAACTGCCAACAAGCAGTTAAGTGGCATAATTCCCTATCCCCCTTTCTCCCAATAACAGTAGGTGTACCACAGGGATCCATTCTGGGACCCCTACTATTTAATATCTTTACAAACACCCTCCACACCGCCATCAAGTAAGCTACAATAGACCAATATGCAGATGATACTACAATGATCTGCTCAGCCCCACACTCCAGACTAAAACCCAAGAGGCCTTCTCCAATATTGAAAAAATGGTTAAAAAACACAACTAATACTTAACCCCAGAAAGGCTCCACTTATGCTTTTCCGGCCTACCAAAACTATTGATTCTTCTGCTCTTTTCTCTCTCAGTTCTGCCAATAACACCCAAATCTCCCCAGTATCACAAGCTAAACTTCTTGGTGTAATACTTGACCAAAACCTAAAGTCTGACAAACATATAGCACAAACCATATCCAAAATCCATAAAAAACTTGGAGCCCTATACCACTGCAAAAACTAACCAAAGACACCAAAATTACTATATCCAGAACTCACCTTCTCTCTGCATTGCTCTATGCATTCCCTGTATTAACAAACCTTAACAAGACAGACCTACACAAATTGTCCATGTGCTACAATAAAATAGCTAGATTCGCAACCACCTCTAATTTCCACTCCTACCACTGTCACTCACTAAAACAAGTAGGATGGCTAGAACTCCCCAGCTTACTAAACTGTAATGAACTCACCATGGGTTATTACTTGCTGTACCACCAAAGCAAGATTCCTGATCTCTCAGGCTTACTCAACTTTCACAATTCTGCTTGCCAACTAAGATCCACAAAAAAAGCCCTTCTTGAAGTAGCTAAGTGTAGACACTCAGGCTTTATGCCCACTGAGTGGCGCACAGCTACAGTTATCCCACTCCACAAGGGGGGAACCACCTCGGATCCTGGGAACTACCACCCCATCAGTCTGACAAGCCTGATCTGCAAGGCCATGGAACGTATTATCATGGAACTTATAAACAAAGACATAGGCAACCTTCAAGCACTGGACCCCACCCAGTTTGGGTTCATGAACCTGACTGACTTCTTCAAATCAGTCTCCAGAGCTGTGGAAAAGGGTAAGGCGGTCCACACAGGCTATCTGGACCTCGCCAAGGCCTTCGACAGCATCCCCCACTCTGGAATCATAGATAAACTTACTAACCTGGGCATTAATCCCCAAGTCACTTGATGGGTTGCCAACTGACTTACTGACAGAACCCAAACTGTAAAAGTAGCCGACTCCAAATCCAGCTCCAGACAAGTGACAAGTGGAGTACCTCAGGGTTCAGTCCTGGGGCCGCTCTTGTTTGGCATCTACTACTGTGAAGTACAGGCCAATACTAAGGGACTCTGGCTAACAAAGTTCGCAGATGACTGCAAACTGAGAACCATTATTGAATCCCCAGATTATATGAATATTCTACAAAAGGGCCTTACAGAAACAGATACTTGGTGCCAGAGCCATGGGCTCAAGCTCAATGCCAAGAAATATATAGTTATCCCCTTTGTGAAAAAACACGTACCCATGAATTACCACATAGGTGGCAGTACACTAAACGCCAAAAGTGTGATAAGAGACTTAGGGACACAGGTGGACAGTGGTCTCACCTTCAATAACCACATCGCCACAACAGTCAGGAAATCCTTCTACGTGGCACACCTCATCACTAAGGGCTTTTCATCCAGAAAAAAGAGGTCATTGTCCAATTGTACTCATCCCTTATTAGACCCATTATAGAATACAACACCCCGTTTGGTATGTACCTCTCAAGACATCTGCAACAACTGGAAATTCCGCAGAAATACCTCACTAAAAGAATCATAGGCCTAAAGCAGATGCCCTGTGCTGACCATCTAAAAAAACTCCAGCTATACTCTGTCGCATATCGTCTACTCAGAGGCGGTACCTGCTTAACATACAAGGCCATGTCAAACCCAGAGCTGTTGGACATGCTATACTTAAAGAAATCCCAATCCCTCAGTGCCACACGCTCCAGGAATCTAAACCTTGTCATCGCAATGAACAAAACATGCTGGAGGGATAGGTTCCTGACCCAGAGACTCCCCTGACTCTGGAATAGACTGCCCATACATGTCAAGCAGAGCGCCTCTTTGGCCCTTTTCAAAAGGAACCTTGACGATTGGATGGGAGATAGGAAATTCACCCCGGGGATCACGTCAATCGCCCTGCTAGGCAGGGGTCCAGGGAAGTAAATATTGTGGGAAGAAATAGCCAGGGAATTGTTATGGCTAGGCTTGTATGGCACCTAGGGTCAACAGCCTAGTACCAACCTATGAACCTATGACACACTACTGGAGTATCCATCTACTCCTACACAGTTGCTAAAATCTGTAATTCTCTTCCAGCAGATAGCAGATTGCAAAACGGCAGTCCCACCTTTAAAACCCAATTAAAAGTCCACCTCAGTCTCATCTGGCAATGTAGCTGTACTGACCATGGCTAGCCCTACTACCACCATTCAGATAAATCTTCCTCTGGCACTACTGAAAGGTTAAACACATAAAATAAAAAATTACCATACTGAACTGTATTTTTAAATGAATGTATGTAACTGTATATAGTATTACTGCGCTTTCTTACTCAAATACGTTGTATTTTCTGCTTTACTACTGTACAGTCTATATATCGTACACTTTTGTAATTTTTCATCATACTATGCCATGATATACTATTGTTTGCTCTGTTGTTTGGTTGCTCTGTTAATTTGTACTCATCTCTGACTTTTGTATTTTTATCATGTATGTGGAGTTTTTCTATTTTTTATTTTTATGATTGTCATGTATGTGGAGCTTTTCTCGCAAGGTCTCTGCTGGAAACGGGCACCTGATTGCCCAGTCAGACCAACGTGGTAATCAAATATAAAATAAATAAATAAATTGTACTGTCTCTAGATGTAACAAGTTGGAAATACTATTATAATAATCTTTTTTCCATTTTCTTCACAGTCAAACATTTGATGTATATAGAGATTGCTATCTTTTGTGGGAGAATAAAAAAGCATCCTGCTTATAGGTTCCCTATTATATGATCGAAGACGCATTCTTTCAAATGCGTCTTGATCGAACTTGAAAGCATGAAATAGCAAAATACCGAAACAGAATATAAGTGAATTCTTTCCCTGGATAAGAAATCATTTGGCCGCCTTCGTCATTTTGCCATTTTTGTCATTGTAGTGCGATCTCGGAGTTGGTATATTTAAGTAGGGGGGTGTGGGGGGCACAGCCCCCCTCCCCACTTTATTTAATGATTTACATTTTTTTTCTTTTTTAGAACAGCGATTTCTAAGTGTTCGGGATTGTAAGCTTTCACTTACATGGGGTCGATAAATCAGCGTTTGCTTTTTTAAGCATTTGTTGATTTAATATAGACCCCGCTTTTATGAGCCTGACAGCAAATATCTTGTGCTCGATTTGTTTTTCTCAGTACTGTTCCATTCTAACATCAGAAGGGTACACAGACGGTGCCTGTCATTTGAAGGTAGAGTATACTGTATATACATATGACAGTAACAGCCAGCAGCAGTAGCTTAAATATGACTGTGGGCATTTATGCCTTAATTTTAATGCTAATTTAACACCCAAGGAGGATACACAGAAAGCAACTACCTAAGTTCAAATGGGGCAGGTCAGGCAGGTACTATTCCCAGATATGATCTATGCATCCTCACAAGCATTTGTCTTCTCATTTTATTTTGAACTGGTGTTTGTTGGGGAAAAAAGTTCTAAAATGTTCCTCCCAGCATCTATAATCCCATGGCTTCTGAGTGAGTAGCACCCCCCCCCCGACCACCAGTTTAATTTATTTATTACAGGATAGTCTTGGTCAGTTAGGATGTGTTGAAAGGATGCAAAAAAAAGAAAAGTTGAAGAGTAATACCAAATTTCTTTCCTTAATTGTTGTTTTCATTCATACGATGAAAAGTTTGTTTATAAAACTCTAAAATGCATCTCAAAGTATCTAGAAACCTTGTGCTTCTAGAGGCCTAGTGGCCCACAGACTCCCAAGCTTAATGCAATTATTTCCACTGCGGTTATTACAATGTAGTCTTGGTTAGTTAGGATGTACTTAAAAGGATACCGGGGAAAACAAAAGTTAGAGTATGACTAAATTTCTGTCTTTGATCACAATTTTTGTTCAGGCAATCACTGGGTGAAAAGGATTGTTTAAAAGACTCTAACATGTACCTCAGAGCACTTAGAACCACCAAGACTTCTGAGGGGCTTGTGGCCCCCAAGCCCCCAGCTTAACACAGTTCTTTCCTCCACAGTTAGCACAGTTTTTGCTTAGACAGAACATGTTGATTGAAAAAAAAAGAATAACTGCAGGAAAAAATTGAAGAGTTAACCAAACTGTGTGAAAAAGGAAGAAAAAATAACTTAGTGTGAAAAAGTAGGAATTGGTTAGACAGCAGGGAGTGCCATGGAACCTTGTTGCCTGGGCACCTCTTTATATCAGCCGCGCAAGTTAAAATCAAATTAAAAGTAAGTAATTCCATCTCTTGCAATCACTCAAAATGTACCGAGACTTAAACAGACTTTAATCCATCTTAAAGTACTTCTTTTTACAAAAAGTTAAAAATCGTGTGATCAGTCATATGAAAAAACACAATGCTTCTGTGTTTTACTTAAAACACTCTTAATAACCAATACCTTTCAACTTGTTGCAAGTACCTAATAAAAATTGTTAGTAATATTCATATTATTCAAGGTCATCCTCCTATTCCATATTAACACCTCTCTCATTTTCCACAACATAATCCAAAACTTCATTTTTTTTTCAATTTCAAGCATTTTTGTAAGGCCTTGAGAGTGCATTTAAATAGTCTATCTGATGGCATAAATGTACTCATACACCCTGCTTTTCAATTTCATATTAGTCTTTCCTATATAGAATGACTCACATGTGGTGCATGTAGCATTCCATAACTCATAACTAGATTCACAACTGAAGTGCCCTGGAGGGGCATATGTCACTGCATTACTAATACGATACACATCTGGACCTTCATTCTGTACTTACAACCTGTGCATATTCCCCTTCCTCTTAAATTATTTGAAGCTTCCACATCAACAGAGCTCATTGTTAATGGAGCCACCCAAACTGAGCCAGAAGATATAGCAAACCCACTGGCTGAAAAATTCAGCTCCAACTTTATCCCTCTTTCCCCCTCAACCTTCCCTCAAGAAATACTATCAAATACAACTCCCCTTGATATCACAAAGGAACAGGTCCTCAATGCTCTCTCTCTAAGGTCAGGAGCACTGCATCAATGGGCCCAAACAATATCTAAACAGCATATAAATGACCTATCATGCCCTCTGGAATTGCTATTTTACTGTAGCCTCCAAACAGGCTTCATGCATCATGAATGGAGAAAAGCAACAGTCATCCCTCTGCACAAAGGTGGGCCATATGCAGACCCTGGAAACTGCAGACCCATAAGTCTCACTAGTCTCATATGTAAAGCCATGGAAAGAATTATAATGGAAATGATCAATGATAACATAGGAAACCTCAAAACACTGGACCCAACCCAATTTGGTTTCGGCAAGGGCAGGTCATGCTTACTCAACCTGGTGGACATCTTTGTGAAGGTCACCAAAGCAATGGATGAGGGCAAAATGGTTCATACTGCCTACCTTGACCTGGGTAAGGCATGTGACACAACACCTCACTTGGGCATTGTTGAAAAACTCAAGAGGTTAGGTACAAACCCTTACGTCACCTAGTGGATAGCCAGCTGGCTCACAGGCAGAAACCAGGAAGTTAGAATTGGGGATTCCACCTCTACAAAGAGGCCAGTCACAAGCAGAGTCCCTCAGGGATCAGTCCTGGGACTGTTCCTTTTTGGCATTTACTTCTCTGAATTCAAGGTCAAAGCCAACAGCCTCTGGCTGATTAAATTTGCAAATTAAGAACTGTCATTGAATCCCCCACTGACACAAATGTTCTCCAGGAAGGGAAGATACAGACAAACAACTAGTATCAGACCCACGAACTAAAACTAAATGCCAAGAAATACATAACAGTGTCTTTTGGGTAGTCATCCACCCCTGGTAACTATCATATTGCCAACATACCTCTAAGACTTGACCCAGTAGTCAGGGATTTGGGGATACAAATAGGAATCTAGCCTTTGAATATCACGTGTCTACAGTAGTCAGGAGATCATTCTATGTTATGCAATTTATAAACAAATGTATGGTGTTTAGGTCCAAAGACATCATTCTTCCACTGAACTCAGCATTCATTAGACGTGTCATTGAGTACAATGCTCCCTTTGGTAGGTACCTAACCAGGCATATCCAAAAATTGGAATGTTCAGAGAGGTCCCTCGCTAAAAAAAAAAAAAAAATACAGGGCATAAGTAATATGTCCTATGCAGACCATCTCAAGGCCCCATCCCTGTGTTCTGTCTCCTACAAGCTGTTGAGGGGGGAGATCTATGCCTGGCATACAAGGAGTTGTCAGACTCCACTCTGATGAACTTCTTGCATATCTGCAAAACAAACATCACCAGAATTACCTGTTCTAAAGACTTAAATGTTGCCTGTGATTTAAATAGGACCTGCTGAAAAGACAGGTATGTATCCCAGAGACTACCCCTTCTCTGGAAAAGACTCCCCATCCATTTGAAGCAGACAACTGGATGGGGAACAAGAAATTAATTCCTGGTTTGGCACTTATGTCTGTAATGGACACAGGCAACCTGTAAATGGTTAATCTCCCAGGGCCCTGCTTGTAAATGCTTCATCTCACAAGCCGCTGCTTATACTTATCAGAACCTGTCAAATATTTGGATACATGGCTAGGCTTAAAAAGGCCCTTGAGATCATCAGCCTAGTAAATACCTATAAACCTATGAACATTCCATGATTCTCCAAGATTTCTTTGATATTTGTATGCATTGTGTTAATAAAACCTCAGCTGGGACCCCAGATAAATGAAAAATATTCTAATCCGCACTGAAAATCTTCCAATTATCACATATAATATTCTTAAAGCTGAGACTGTCAACAGTATAGGATAAACCCATAGCAATTCCAGTCAGTCCTTGTCATTTTGCTCTTAATATTACCAGCCCTGCTTCTGTCATTAACAAACACTAAACTGGAACTTGAAAAAATCTCTTAGCGTACCCCCTCTGTCTAAATCTAATTTTTAGCCTTTCAATAATTAATAATTTCTTTCTTCATGCTGTTCCCCGGTAGTTAAATTAATAACCCCAGTCTTCATGCTTTTAAACACATTATCTTTCAGGTTTACTTGGTGCACCTTGGAAGTTGATTGCTACCACTTTATAACTCGCATGACTTCTAATACTCATCTGGTCTTAATTCCTACATACTAAAGTGTCCAAAAATTAATTTAGTTGGAATCGAAGGTACTTCTGAATTTCCAAGAAGGTGGTAGTAAGATTAATATAAGAAATAAATTCCTCTAGTTCTTCTTTTGTCCCATTCCACAGGAAAAAAAAATGTCATCTATAAAACGACAATAAAATGTGACTCTACTGAAGTGTCTGCTGTTTTAATTAAAATATTTTCCCCACTGTTCATGTAACAAATTGGCATAATTGGGTGCCGACGTGGTCTCCATGGCCACACCAGTAATCTGCTGACAATACTGGCCTCCAAACTAAGAATAACTGTGTTTCAGTGTGAAATCTATACATTCATCTATAATTCTAATTTCTTTTAACAAATATTGACTGTATTTTAATAGCATGTTACAAACCCATTCATTATCTATGTCTTGTGAATCACCATGTAGAATGACACCACATCAGTACTTGTTAAAAGTCCATTACTACTCAGTTTTCCTCCAGTGTAAGTTTAACAATGCCACCATAGGTTATAATACAAAATGACATAGTAAGATTGAAATAAGTGGCATGGAGAGAATGACCCCCATCATTGGCATCAATCACAACTTTAAAAAGTTAATCAAGTTAAGCAAACAAAACCTAACCTTCACAAAACCACAGTGACTAGGACTGAATGTTTATAAGTTACCAATTTCTCTGTTAATGTGGCTGACTAGGAACTGATCCAAGATTTTACAGATAATACTAGTGAGAATAATGGGATGATAATTTCAGGGGGTCAGTTATAGCACCACCCTTACGTACAGGCACCACAACCACCGTTTTCCACAACTCAGCCACATAGTTTATGGAGGGGCTGTAATTAAAGAAGTGTAAGGAGATGCTGAGTAATAACATGCTTTGTGTTAACAAGGTAGCTTGCCACACTGTCTAACACCATGGAGCTTTTGGTAACAGCATCCAGGACCTGGTCCACTAGGAGGAGCAGTATAAAATATTCAATAGAGGGGACACTGGCGTGTGAGCATGTGAGCCATTATTTTATGGGGACAAAAAGCCTCTCCCACTGTGTCATGCCCCTATTGCATACTTTTAGTCATTTCCACATCATATCCATTCATATGGATTTTGCTTGGCTATGTCAATCATGTGTAATGGTGCAATGTATGTCTCCATATTTGATGAGTCACATCCTTTATTATAGCTAAACGTAGGCTCCTACCCAGACAAATTAATGGACTCTGCTACCTTTGAAAAGATCAAATACTTTTTAAACATTTCAAATAATATGTGCCTGATTTTAAATATCTCCATGAGACCCATTTGCTACATGAAAAGAAACTTAAGTTCATCAAAATAAAGTTTTCTCAATTTATTTTCCTGCTTGTGCTAAGGAAAGGAAAAGAGGTGTTTGCATTACCCATTCTCCTGACGGGCACATTCTCAGTTCACTAGGTCAGGTTTGCAGTCATTAAAGAATTAAACCAGTGTAACAAAAACAAAACAGTAGTAATCCTCTATCTCCTAATCCCATTGGGTTCCAGCATCCAGGAAGTTAGGGGTTTATTAGCAAAAATGAATCATCTCTCAGAAGGGATCATTCAGTCTGCTATATGACTGGAATCACCTTTTCTCCTCCCCTGATTTGTCTAACTGCAGGCATATCCAGCATATTTTCCAAGCACATGAGTTCACTAGGCTTTCTCTAAAAACATGGGGTGAGATGATGCCTTTTATTATGCTCCATCTCCTCCTCTAAGATTTATATTACCTTCACTACCATATGGTTTCTACCAAAAACTGACAGAACACTCATTCTAAAATAATGTATCCTTTAGACTAGCAATTTAATAATCCTAACTACAATGTTCAGTGATTATACTTCACCCCTGCTTTTAAAGAACACACCACAGGTTCAATACTGTCCTTAGGACCTGGCAGTTTAATTTGTATTTTCGCCAAAATGTCCACAAAAACAGACTGGTGGAGTATTCCCCTACACAAATCAAATCAAAAAAGGCAAAAATATCCTACCAAACAGGACTGGTTGGCATGATTTAGGCTCAATGAAAGAGGAAATCTCTGGGTCAGGCTCCCTTTAAGTGACCATGCCAAATCCAAGCTGAATCTGCTGGCTAAAACAAAAACTGGCCTTTGTTTGGCAGGCTTACAGGTTAAGCATTTTGATAAAGGAATGATACAGTTAGAGGTCTGACTGTCAGGCTGCATAAGCAGTTTGTCTGCAATCTCTCAGTTAAAGGCAAAATATTAAAAGTGGTCAAATGGCTAACAACCTACAGCCTGCTCTGGAAGATTTTGAATGGTGTACTTCAAAGAAACACTCAGGGGCAGAGATGCTATCCAAAATACCACCCAAAGTATTGCCTCTCAAAACTAAGAATTTATTCTAACCCCCAGTTCTGAAGAGAATATAAAGAAAGCAATTCACAGGGGCCCTGTGGAGAAAACCCCCGGCCCCAGGATCAGATAACCGGCTTTTAGAGCTCTGTCAAACCCTTCCCAATTCAGTGGGTTATACATGAGGTCCTGACTGATAAGGGACCTCACCAGTGCTGAAAATAATTTCTGATTTAGTTACACATTAAAGAGCAAAGCAACCCAGATGTTTAGGCCCATATTATTGTTAAAAACAAACAAGAAAATCTAGGATCTCTCAAACTGATCAACAATGATCAATACAGATTTATATCAAAAAGACATGCCCAGGATAACATTATAAAGGCATTATAGTTGATTCAAAAGCCTAGCCTTCCAGACTTAAATACCCCTCACCCCATGATTATTAACTTAGATGCACAGAAGGTTGGTAAGCTGCATACATGGTTACACCCCATGATTATTAACTTAGATGCACAGAAGGTTGGTAAGCTGTATACATGGTTACACCCCATGATTATTAACTTAGATGCACAGAAGGTTGGTAAGCTGTATACATGGTTACACACACACACACACACACACACACACACACACACACACACACACACACAATGGATTTGTCAATATCAGGTCTTGGCCAAGTTTAAAGTATCAAAACAGGTGATACATCTTTTGTCAAATCTTTACAGAGAGACCAAAGACATGATTAAAACTGTGAATTGCATTGTTTGTATCCATTACCCTCACTAGAGGCACAAGATAGGGCTGTCTTGTCCCCTTTACTCTTTTTCTTTTACCTAGGACACACAGACTTAAACCCTTTTGCCCTCATTCACTAAGAAAGCTGAATTGGACAGCTTTAAATAAGTTTTATGTTTGCTTACTGATGACTTTTTATTCTGTCTTTTAGCCCAGACAGTGATCATCCAAGACAACATGATACTCTTCATACAGGATGACATCTAGGAATAAAACACATTTTGAAAAAGGAACAAAATTCCCTTAACTTTCATCTAAAACAAATGATCTTGATGACCCATTGCTCAAAAAGAAAACTCAGTTAAATATCCAGCCGTTCGACATTCTTCTCCAATAAGCAACAGCTAAAACTAAGTTACCATATTTAGGTAGAAGAACTTCAACTGTTTATTTGAACTTACTGTCTCTTTTCACCACATGGCTGAAGACATATGTATTTATCCTGCTTCAAATATACAAAGTCCAAATAATACTTATGTCCCCCAAAAGTTGACAGTGAATTTCTTTTTACCACATAATTGAAGACAGATGTATTTATCCTGCTTCATAGCCCAAATAACACTTATGCCCCAACAGGTGCCAGTGAAGTACATTAGTTAAGAACTGTTAATTTCAGCGAGTACTAAGCATTAGGTCTTTTTTCCAGGCTTCACCCTCCAAATATAATGAGTCCACAGTCTCTTCCTGGCATCTCTGTTTACATCCGAGTAAATTTTCTTAGGACTGTTTAAGTAAATCAATTCTGACTGCAATGTGATATGGAAAGTTACTGAAAGGACTGGTTATGCTTGAATGACTGATCCTTTTGCCACTGTTTTATCACACTGCTCTATGGACTGTCTTCAGCTTTTTCCCACTGCTTGAGCAGTCCAGCAATCCTTTCTACAGAGTTTTTACTTGTTGCATAGCTACTGCAGTTGCCTACAATAACTAAAATGAAGAACTTTCTGCTTCCAGCTTTGAACAAACTTATAATAAACTGGAAAAGGGTTGCCACCTGTTACACTTTCTGCAAGACCATACTGAACTGGGAATGGAAAACTGCAAACGTACTGATATTTTTAAGAAAATATGTTGTACTTTCTTATACATACTGTAGGAAATTACACTACAGGGGAGGGGGATTCATAAGTATTACCATGAGGTATGTAAGATGTGTACCCTTTGAGTAACCTTTGTGAATGAAAAGACAGGAAAAGCACTGTGGTAGGGCTATCTATCAGTTCAGAAAGGTTACCTCATGGTGACCTTTATGAATTCCCCCATATCTCAAATGTCTTGATATATTATGTCAACAGCAACAGACAAATCTCTACAAACAGAGGCTCTTATTTTTTGTAATAAAATTTAACATTTTTTTGTGTTGACTTAAGGTGGAATTTGTCCGGAAATGCTGACGTTTCAGTAATATAGGCTCCCCATAATGCATTTGGAAAAGTGGCAACCGTAAGCAAGCAGCATAAGGTATTATGCACTTACTATAAGCATCTAGCTATCAATTGCTTACTGGAATCCTGTGATCACATAAACACTTGAAAAATCTACCAAATGCTTTCTCTTTCAAATATCCAAGAAGAAAGATTGTTGCATGCATGATCTAACATATTCTAAGTTTGCTTAGACCCAGCCATCTGGGAATGACACTCTTTTGATGTCCAGTTAGAACAGCAAAGTGGCCAAAATGATGATGTCACAAGAGATGTGGCAAACTGTAAGACATTATCATTGGGTGTGGCCAAATAATGTGTTTCATTACATTGCTACATTACCAGTGAATGTAAAAAAGTGTTACATACATACATTTATGTACGTGTGTGTGTGTGTGTGTGTGTGTGTGTGTGTGTGTGTGTGTGTGTGTGTGTGTGTGTGTGTGTGTGTGTGTGTGTGTGTGTAAAACATAAAATGCTTAAAAGACTGATACAGTAAATGCAAACATAAGATGTCCTGTCTGTCTGCTCTACAAGATTACCTATTTGTATACTCAGTTACTTTAATGACTACAAAACGGGCAATATTTAGTACTAGGTAACTGCAGTTCCATCCACAATAAGTATAAAAGTAAGTATAAATAATTGTAAGTGTGCTTATCTGGTTTAAATTAAAGACAATTAATGATAGTATGAATTGGAGAAGTATAGTTAGTTACACATACATGTATCTCCTTGACTACCCATGTGATGATTTAGACATGCAGTTTTAATATGAATTGCAATAGAAACACATAGCTATAGAAACATCGGTAAGGCCCTATTAAATGTTGGCACTCAAAATGCCAAGTGCCAAAAAGCAAAAAAAAGACTAAAAGACTGAAAACCCGGAGAAGATTAAATCTTAAAAATTATTCTCCTCCTTAAAACCACCTGCACACCTGCCCATGTGAGAGGCAAGCCCCCCGGACACCCCAAACTTATATATACCAACTCCGAGATTACTATACCTCAGAGAAAAGGGAATATTCTGAGAAATGGCATCTAGACCTATCTTTTGGCCATTCAGTCTCCATGTTTTGGGACTCACTCTAGTGGGTCCCGACATTTCAAATGGTTACCTCCAGGTACAGATATAGGTACACCCTTGATACATGAATCATCTGCTATGTCTCAATAAAATTCAAACAGGTTCTTGAGTTCAAAAGCACACCTCATTGGTACAGTTCTAAAATAAACAAATTCTAGAATAATTAAAAAACACTGCACTCAAAATACAGAAGTCTCCCTTCATCTTAAAAAGAAAACTAAAGCAAAAAGAAATTTCAAATACATTTTGCACAATGGTACAGTATGTTCTGAACTGTTAGGTACTGTCAGTATCTTTCTGAGTTAATTTATCATTCATTTCAATAACCAGCTGCATATGCACTCTCTGTGGGGACACCATAGGTTACAACTCATAATCAAATAAGGTCAGAAAGACCAGCTCTATGGGTCAGAAAAACATCCCAAATTGTTTCCTCACCAGTATGACGTAAACCTTTGTAACACCCCCCCCCCCCCAGAATAAAAAAATCTTACTTAACAAATGTCTCCTCACATGCTTTGTCTTCAATACATGGCAGAAGACTGCAGTGTGTGCAGTGATCTTTATCATTAAGGGAGTATCCGCAGCCAATCCAGCAGTCTTACCTGTATCATCTATGAGGTTATGTAAAAATATTGATGGAACTGGTTCAAAAGAACAAGAAGAGTTTACTTTCCCTCAGTATAAACCAGTATAGTTTTATGGCAGTTAGATCATGCCTTTAAACTTGTCATCTTCACAGTTGCAGTTGAAATGGATAAGGAGCTGTCAGAGCACATGGCTTGACCTTTGCAAAAACATCTGACACCATCCCATACACAGTGAGCCCAGGATTAATGCTAATGTAATCCAATGGAATGCCAATTGGCTGTGAAGATGAACACAGAGAAAACCAACAGAGTAGCGATAATAATTATATGTGAGATTTATTTCATGCACAGCTGTGCTTGTAATTCAAATCAATGTAAGAGTTCTACTCTCTCATATGCTTGTTTTTATTCTATGTTCGCTCTGTTTTAGATTCTCTTGAAGCTAAAATGATGAGATGGATAACAACAGGGCAATGTAACTAAAAAAAAATATAAGGGGATATTTTATTAGTAAGGCTTTCCTTTCATAGGTTCATACTAGGCTATCTGCCCTAGGGCATTTATAAGCCTAGCCAGAGTGTGTTTGGCTTTAGCCACCCATTTTAAATTAATTTTGCTATGCCCTTTTTCGAGGTTAGTATACTGTGCCTCTGTCTAACAGTGACACAGAAGTGATACCCGGGGTAAACCTACGATCCCCCATCCACTCATCAAGATTCCTCTTGAAGAGAGTCAATGAGGGACTCTACCTAACCTGGACTGGGATTTTATTCCAGAGTGAAGGGAGCCTCTGGGTTATGAATCTGTCCCTCCAGCATGTCCTATTTATTTCAGTGCTGAGGTTCAAGTCTCTCGAGCGCATAGCTCGATGGGATTTGGATTTTCTGAGGTGCAGCATGTCCATTAATTCCAGGTTGGACATGGCTTTATACGTCAGGCACAGATCGCCTCTGAGCAGGCGGTACGCCACTGAGTAGAGCTGGAGTTTCTTTAACCGGGCAGCATATGGCATCTGTTTGAGCACTTTGATCCTCTTGGTGAGGTACTTTTGGGGTCTTTCCAGTTGCTGCAGGTGTCTGGTAAGATACATCCCAAAAGGGGCATTGTACTCAATTATGGGCCTGATGAGGGATGAGTAAAGAGGCACAATGACCTCCCCTGATCTAGATGTGAATCCCTTCATGATTAGGTGGGCTATATAAAATGTTTTTCTAACCACTTTGGGCACGTGGTTGTCAAATGAGAGATTGCTATCAACTTGGATCCCCAGGTCCCTAATTACTTCTTCCGTACTTAATGGATTACCACCTATGTGGCAATTTGTGGGCACTTTGTTTTTGCCAAAGGGGATGGCTATACACTTTTTGGCATTTAGCTTGAGGCCATGGCTCTGGCACCAGTTGTCTATTTCTATGAGGCCCTTTTGGAGGATGCTTGTGTCGGCTGGAGAGTCGATTATGGTGCCCAGTTTGCAGTCATCTGCGAACTTGGTCAGCCGCAGTCCTTCCGTGTTGGCCTGTACCTCTGAGAAATATATACCGAACAAGAGAGGTCCCAGGACTGAGCCTTGTGGGACGCCACTTGTAACTGGTTTGGAGTCTGACATGGCTCCAGCAATTCCAACCATGTGGGTTCTGTCCTTGAGCCAGTTTGCAACCCATCTAGTGACATAGGGGTTTATATTTAAGCTGGTGAGCTTATCTATAATGCCCGAGTGGGGTAATGTATCGAAGGCTTTTGCGAGGTCCAGGTAGGCTGTGTGGACCACCTTCCCCTCGTCAATGGCCTTGGTGACTGTTTCAAAGAAAGCGACCAGGTTTAAGAGGCAGGATCTGCCCTTAACAAAGCCGAACTGGGTAGGATCCAGTGTCTGTAGGTCCCCAATATCTTTATTTATAAGGTCCATGATGGTCCTTTCCATAGCTTTGCAGACCAAGCTAGTCAGACTTATGGGGCGATAGTTTCCAGGATCCGTTGAGGCACCACCTTTGTGGAGAGAGACCACCGTTGCTGTACGCCACTCTTTGGGTACATATCCTGTAGTAAGGCTGAGACTGAACAGTAGTTTTATGTTTGGGTTTAGCTCTTCTTGGAGTTCATGTAGGACGCAGCGTGGGACACCGTCTGGTCCCATTGATGCTGTGTTTTTTGCTTTGGAGAGGGCGGCTCTTACCTGAGCATCTGAGATGTCAGGAGGGCAGCACTCTGCTGGGATAGATATTTGCCCTTTTGGTGGGGGGGGGGGTTGCGCTGAACCTGTCAGCTAGGATGTTGGCAATGTCTGTGGGTTCGGTGTATTTTTGTCATTTTGGACTAATTCTGAGCATATCTGGGAATTCCCACCCAGGTTCCTAACATAACTAAAGAAAGCCTTGTGATTATCCTTAGTGTCCTGTGCAATTTTTCTCTCGAAGCTGGCCTTAGACGATTTTATGAGTGCCCTTAGTTTTTGCTAATACTGATCAGAGATGCCTTCCCTTTTGGGACTTTGCTCTATCATGTAGTAGCTTCCTCCTTCTATTGTATAGTTTGTTTATGGCTGGGGTCCACCAGACAGGACGTCTGCCTTTGGAGGATTGGGTCTTGGTTTTATTTGGGATTGCATGATCCATGCATTCCTGAAGGTGTTCATAGAATGCGTTTATAAAGGATTCTGCGGTCTGGGGCGTATTTTCCACAGGCCCGAGGGCTTTGAAGGATTCCACCTCGGTTTTGAGGAGTGTGAAATTTGCTTTAGAGAAGTTTTTCACTGTGGTTTTCTGGGCAGGGGGTGGGGTCGGGATGTGAATATCCAGTGAGATTAGTTTATGGTCTGATCTTACCAGTGAGGGATACACTTCTGGTCTGGAGCATAGAGTCCCCATGTTGGTGATGATCAGGTCCAGCATGTTTTCCCCTCTTGTGGGAGTGGTAACAAGTTGTTCCATAGCATTTGAGTTTATAAATTCTAGGAACCTTTGGGCTAGGGTGTTGGAGCTAGAGTAATGCTCCCAGTCTATGTTTGGGTAGTTGAAGTCGCCCAATATATTGGTGTTTGGAGAGACCTTCATATTTTCCAGTGTTCTCAGGAAGGCCGAGTGGAGTTCCTGGGTTTGGGAGGGTTGTCTGTAGCAGGCTATAAACTGGAAGGCAGTTTTACCCACTGTTAGTTGCACATGGATAGTCTCTGATGCTTCGTGCTGTGCCACCAACCTGGAGGTGTGGGTATCTTTGACGATTATTGATACTCCCCCTCCTTTTGTGGTTCGGTCCAAGTTTTGGAGCCAAAAAGCATGGTATGAGGTATAACCTGGTAGTGCTGGGGTGCTCTCGGGAGCCTTGAAACAGGTTTCTGTTACTGCACAGATATCGATGTTCTCCATGCTAAGGAGAGTTTCGAGTGCATGCATCTTGAGGTTTACACTTCTGGCGTTGAGTAGCACTACTCTTAGTTTCTTATCCCTTGTTAATACCTATGGAGGTGGGTTTGTCTTTTGAGCCTTGCCTAAAAAAGGCACTATGGGGGTAGCAAGAGCCTTTGCCAGTATCCGAAAGCCCAGGGATGATAGGTGCAAGCCGTTCCTAGCGAAGCATCGTGGCTTGTCAAGCATGTCATCCCAGGCTGGCAGGCATTGGATCCCCTTTGAATGACACCAATACTTAAGCCAATTGTTGAAATTGATCATCTTGTCTTCATATTGTGGCATCATTCTTGGTGAGGGTAAGATGCTACTCAAGATCAGGGTCATACCGGCCTGGGCTACATGCTCAGAGAGCTCCTCTACGTCTCTTTTCATGTAGTCCAGGGAGGTACGTCTCAGGTCATTCACACCAGCATGGACAATGACTGAGTCATATTTGTACTTGCCTTGGAGTGACCTCAGTGCTTGTGTTATGTGGCGGATCCTAGCGCCCGCCAGGCAGCTCACTGTGACCTTCTCCTTGTTCAGCCTGGTGAGTGGGACGTCAAGTGTGCCTGACGATAGAATCACCTATTACAAGTGTATCAGGTGTGTTGTTTAGCCTTAAGGGCTGTGACTGTTCGGCACACTGGCTTTGTGGGCTATGTGTTGCACGTGTTTTGTTTTGGGGTAGCAGTTGCTTGGGTGTCTGCTTTGGAGGTCTCTGCTGCTTAGGCAGATTTTTATTTAGAGCCTCCGAGTATGTTTTTGTGTGTTTATGTGTTTGGTTTGCTGTAGTGGTAGGTCTATGTGAGACTGGAATTGTAGTGAGTGTGGTTTCCTTTTCCTCCTGACTGGTTACGCCAGTACTGAGTTGAGAGAGCTTAGCCTCCAGTTTGGCTATATGGTTGCATCTCTCACATGTGTTGGAATTTGTTGGGAGGAGAGGATTGTCTGTGTACATGAGGCAGTTGTAACATTGCCTCAAGATTCCCAGATTCACCAGCTGGACCGGAGAGGAGATTGACAACTGACCTTTGGACATGCTAGAATAGTATTGGGAATTCCTTTATAATTGAAAAAAAGGGCCAATGTGGAACAAGGTACTCAAGGGGAGTTTGTGAGGGTGTAGTGCTTTTAATTTTTTAGTGCTGACTTATATAATTGCTTTAGTGAGCAAGTGCCAGGTAACTTAAATGCAATGTGCTACAGGTAACTTAAATGCAAAAACGACAAACAGTAACTTTCATTCAAGTGAAACAAGGAAATAAGTACAGTAAGCAATGCAGATATCACTAGGGATCCACAGAAGCGCTGAAAAGCCGCAATTTAGATGGAATTAGCGTTTCAGGGTTTCATTTTTTTTCATGCAGAAGTTAAAGGGATATAGTGACAATGGGTAATCTGTAATGACACTTGGATTTCTTACCGAATATTGACAGAGGAAAGGCATACCCAATAATATTAAACTGAAAATAAGGTGCATGGTGACCAGGTGGAAGAGGCTGAGCACACTGTTCAAACATATTTAGAATTGGGGCAAGTGAATGCAAAACTACCTCACAGGTGTTCCAAGGAACCTACAGTCAGTCTTCACACATGAAAGCAAAAAATGTGCAAAGCATTTATTACTACACAAACAGTATTATGTAAGACATAATTTCCCTCTATCTTCAGGAATACTCCCCACTTGAGACAGAAATAAGTACCAATATAATTATATATTACAAATAATTTTTGTAATTTATATTGCATGTTAAATTATTTAATAAAACATATCCATAAAAAGTAATTCAAAATCCATTCTAATGTAAAAATAGACATACAAATAAACAAATACAAAGTTATATAATCTTCTGCTATGTAACTTTTCCACTTGCCGGCACAACATTTTCACTTCCCAAAACCAGATTCTGGAGTTTTTTGTATTTAAACAACCTGCCTATTTAGTTTTGTTTTACTTTAATAGGACACAATTAGGCGAACCAGTTTTTTTCAGTTATGGTATTATACTAATTAACTTATTTTTGTATATGTTTGGATTGTTAATGAAGGTTGTTAGTTCTAATGAAGTCCTGCTCTTGGCAGGAAGGTGCATGAATTGGATATTGTGCTTAACTTTTTTCCAGTTACTGTGTGTGTGTGTGTGTGTGTGTGTGTGTGTGTGTGTGTGTGTGTGTGTGTGTGTGTGTGTGTGTGTGTGTGTGTGTGTGTGTGTGTGTGTTTGTATACACACTGTGCTAAATAAACGTTTTGCTGTGAAATTCACTGTTGTATGGTTTTATATGATCAAGTTGACCACTTGGATTCTCCGTTGGCGGTTAATACTGCCCACTTCATACATTGGTGCTGAAATTAATTTGCACGTCTCCTAGAGTGCATTGTATAAGCAAAAATATCCTCTGGGGAGCAGAGTAGAAAAATAAATACAAGAAACCAGTTTAACAGTATAAACAGTGATCTGCAGTAAAACCTTAAAGAACAAGGATCCTACATTGACAGTTGGAGTTCTCACAGAATTTAGCAATAAGCCGTTAAGTTGCAATTAATTTTACATGCATACTCAGTAATGATTATTTTCTGTGTCTACAGCAGAATATTTACAAGTTAACAACTGCTTAAAGAGTGCTCTGGAAAGAAGGGTGACTGCCTTTTACTCTAGATAAGATAGTCCATCAGAGGTTTTTGGGTTATGAAATAAACATTACAAGAGGTCACTGTAAAAATATCATGCATGTGTATGACTGCACTAAAGTTGCTGCAAACATTACATGAAGAGTGCTCTGGAAAGAAGGGTGACTGCCTTTTACTCTAGATTAGATAGTCCATCAGAGGTTTTTGGGTTATGAAATAAACATTACAAAAGGTCACTAAAAAATATCATGCATGTGTATGACTGCACTAAAGTTGCTGCAAACATTACAGAATACATGTCAAAAGTCTACAACTGAGAAATATGCAAAATATATTTTATTTCCTGTTGTAATTTGTACAGATATTTTATAAGACAAATACTTTGGCACCATACTAGAGCTCTACAACTAGCTTCAGTCACCTACATATAACTATTCTTCACAAATAATACAGATGGCTGCTTGCTTTGTGACTTGAATACACACAAACCATGTCTTTATGTTATATATTCAATAAGATTACTTCTGGCTCATTTTATGTATTGCTTCCCTGTTTCTCACCTGCTGATTTCTGGCTTTACCCTTGACAATCTCTGACCTTCCCTTGAGTAACCCCAACACTTCCTTTCAGGACAGTCCCACACATTACCCTTCACCACGCTGGTCTCCTGACTTGTTATTGGGAGGGCCTGAATGGAATGTCTAACCAAGTCATAAGGTTCCAGGGAATGAGAACTCACCCTGGTGATCTAGACAACTGTAGGGAACCAGCATATTGAAGATGGCTAGTCAAAGACCATAACCTGGGAAATGATATGCAGTGATGTCAATAAGCACAATGCATGCACCCATATAATATGCACTAAAGGTCCACAATTCTCCAATGAACCACAGTTAGCCTGTGAGGTACTTGGGCTCTAACAGAGGTCATGCAGGCGGTAATGCATCCCTCCCTCTTATTCTGGGATGGACAGCTGGCCATCAGCCACTTCCCTGTATTTCTCCCAGCTGACCCCTCCAGGCTCCTGGGTCTGTTTCTGAACCTGGGTCACAAACAGCACAGATACCTTGACTCTGTGCTCCAGATAAACAGCCACCGCTGACTCTTTGTGACATATACCTATGATTATAATGTCCTTAACGCTCTATCAAACTCAAAGTCTATACCTTATTTCATAATTTTAATGTTTAAGTCAGCATGACAGAGAAGAAAACAAGATAGTTATAGCAGATTCTTCAGCATTAGGAAATAAACAGTTAACAATTCAATTGTACACATAATGAAATATAGGCAAAGTATCTCAGTCACCTTGGTTCTTTGCAGATCCTGGAGACCTCCAGGCCAGGCCAGCAAGGACCTCAGAATGAGTTATCCAATACAGTCCATATTTATATGTCAGTGTGTGATCACCTGGTTGGGTTATAGTACCAGTATATTAGGTTTTGACAAGTATTGATGAAGCACAATGTATGTCCGACCACTATACTGTAACAGAAATGCTCCAAAATATTTTAAGTTTCCACTAGGAGGTGAGCTGTGGAGTTAGTGCAATTCTGGAGAATGGAATCCTACTAGGGAGCTGTAAGCTTCCTAGTAGAAGAGGACGGCATCCTACAGGTCTCTTCAGATCTACTAGATACATAGGTAAACTGTGTAGGAGGTTTTAAATATTTAATAAAGAAAAAATATCATTTGGCAAATTGTCCTTAGTTAAATCCAAATATAGTAAGTGGAGCCACGGTGACACCCAGGATTCCAACAGCCACAGCCTTAGGTGTCTGAATCCCAGGTACCAGTTACTAGACAATGGTGCAGCAGTAGGCCACAACTACAGAAGGGTGCAGACATCTGGGAATCAGGCACTGAAGACATGTGTCCATACATGTCTGAGGTGGAGTGATCTCCTATCCTAAACCCTCAAGAGATGTTCTATTGAAGTAATCCTGTCTGAATAATCTGGCAGGGATATATGAGGAAGAAAACAGCTACGATAAACACTCAGTTAAGTGGAACTCAAGCAACCGGCACTATCAAGCAACCAGCAAAAAATATCAAAGACATACAGTACAGTATGAACAATTCAATTCAGTTTTCATGTGTTGCACTTTCTGTTTCCCCCCAGCCAGGCTTTTAATTACTGTATTTCAATATTGAAATTAAATCAATGCAGTGTTTCTGGTATGGTATGGTATGGTATGGTATGGTATAGGGTATAGTATTAGTCAGGCCTATTTTTAATAGTAACTCTCAATTAACCAGAAACTACAGTTATCCAGCATCTACCAATCCCCACGGGTGCCAGTTAACTGACAGCTTACTGTATTTGGACTGTATGAGCAAGCCTGAGTTGCACTTGCGATATCGGGTCCAAAAGAAGCTGTGTGGAGACACTGTTTAGGTGAACAGCATTTCACAGCAGTAAGTGGTGCAGGTGTTTACAGACACAGACAATTTAATGCCCTGAAGGTGTGGATTAAATCATTTTTGAATAATTTTCTCTGTATGCTTACTTTTACGAAATGAAGGAACACTATAAGCAGCAGATGTTACAGTGGCTGTCCTACAACTTCCATTTTTATTATTTTAGGTGTTCAAGGTCCAAGCAGGTTTGGGAAGCCTTTTTCTTGTCATGTAAGTTAAAAGACAGTTACATCAGCATAAGTTATGTTTGGAATGTGTTGAAAAACAGTGAGATGTGATTGACCTGATTTGCATGATTATACGTTAAAAAAGCTTTAATTAAAATACATATGGAAAAAATACAGATTAGCCTTCAGTCAGCCTAGAGGTGCTCTGGTAAGTGAAATAGTTTCTTTGTTCTGTTTCTCACTGTCTCTCTCTTTCACACACAAACACACACACAGGCACTTGCACACACGCACGGACACACACACACAAACATACACACACATTTGGTAAGCCACATAATTTAAGCACCTTCTAACGCAAGCAAAGAACAACATTAGAGTTCAGTCCAGCACTAGTATGATAATGACATGTTTACCATCATAGGAGCCATACATGACCAGTCAACCAGGGTAGTTTACTAATTTTACACATGCCCCCCCCCCCCCATTTTGTCATTTAATGCCTCCTTTCCAGCAAGTTTTGGAATTTTCATCTCAGGGATAGTGTACTGCAATCACTAACTGGTCACCACAATGGTACTGTGTTCAAGGTCTCTCTTGACAGGTGCAGCACGTCAGCCATCCAGGCATCATTGTTTCTGGGGTACCATAAAGTTCAGTGGTCAACTCCTCGCTTTTCTTAATGTTCCAGAGTGACTTGATGCCAGAGGACGCTTGCCTAAAGACCATCACTTATGGTCATGATTATGTAATCTGCCAACAGAAAAAGGCATCGTGATGCAGCTTGAAAAGGTTGTCTGTAAGACAAGCACCTAGCTAATTAGAAACGGGATGCAAGTTAGCGTAGCCAAATATATACACAGATCATACCTCTCGAATGTCCAGATTTTTGCCTAATACTTTTGGTCAGTTTCTCATAAAATCTGTGGTTTTCTAGCAAATCACTGGGATGATCTGAGGATCAAAGTCACTACATAATAGCCAACATTTGAGTTGCAGATATATTCTTCAGAAAAATGCATGTCAAGACAAATCCTGTTATTCTATCAACTTTCTAAGTTTATAAGAGCAATATTTAAAATCTGTCCTTATTTTTGGGGCTTTGTCCCTCCATTTTGTACAATATATATATATATATATATATATATATATATATATATATATATATATATATATATAAAACTCAACTCATTCTACACACCATTGCTTCTCCCTCCATAGTCTTCAATGGCTAGAACTCCCTAATCATCTTGACTACCTCCAACTTACTACTGCCCACAAACTAATTTTTAAACCCACTGCTTGCCCTGCACTATCTAATATCTTGCCTTTCTACACTCCTCTCAGGCCACTAAGATCAGCCCACCAAAATCTTCTTTCAGTGCACAAACCTAAACGACCCCCTGGCCACCTACTACTCTCTTACACTATAGCAAAGAAATGGAACTTGCTCCCTCCCCTGCTAAGAATCACTACAAGCCCTGAACAATTCATTCTCACCTCTCCCAAAACTGGAAATGTAATTGTAAACTTCCTACCCAGATCCTATTACGTCCCTTTTCATTATTCTCCCTCCTGCCCCTCTTCTTCCAACTCTTTCTTCAGCTCCCCACCCTCAACTTCTTTATCATTTTCCCCCCTGTATAAACTCTATGTAAATACTTTTTATATCTTCACTTCCCCACTGCCTATAATGCCTCTTCTTGCAACTGTATATTTGACCATTACCATAAAATGTATCTTTCACCACAAACATAAAAGGAATCTTTGTCTAACTGTTCTTTTTTTTTTTTCCTCCTCCTGGCATTTCTTCTCCTTTATTTCTGTGCACCTCCTTTTTCCCACACTTCTCTTCTGATTTACTTCATTTGCATTTCATATGTATGCGTATTTTTGCTGGGCTAACAATACAATTGTATAAAAATTTTATTTTTACTTGTTTGTAAATTGTTTAAGTGTGCAATGTGTTTGTAATATGGAGCTTTAAGTGTGCAATGTGTTTGTAATATGGAGCTTTTCTCCCCGGGCCTCCACTGAAAACGGGCTTTCGGGCCCAGTGGACATCCCCGGTTATCAAACTGGAAATAAATATATATATATATATATATATATATATATATATATATATCGATAGATAGATACATACATAAAGTTACATTGATATGTCAAAATGCCAAAGGACTGTGGTACTGAAAAAAAACAGCTTCTTATAAGTAATTTGACATTTTGCTAGGACTCTTTACTAATCTTTCATGCCACAAACACATAAGCTGTTGCAAAGTTTGTAAAATTACATTACATTTTGTAAATGGCAGAATGAGAAATAAGCATATCTAGTCTGCCCTTTTAAGTGCCTTAACATTATATCGTCTATCTCTACCTTCCCATTACCCTTTCTCCACCTGTCTCATTACCTCTTGAATGCATCTCTGGATTCTCTCTACTCCCATCACTTATGGCTGTTCATTATTTATGTCCACACCACACTGTGAAAAAGTACTTTCATTGATCCATGGAGTAACTAGTCCCTACAATCTTCTGCCTGTGAATTCTCCTGCTCACTCTATCCCTCCTGTTCTGAATGACCCCTTCACAACTCCCTGACATGATCTTATGCACCAGTATAATGTCCCTCATCTCTTCTCATCTCAAGTGAAAAGATCACCAGCTACTCTAGCCTCTGATCATATTTCTTCCAACTCCCATCCCATGGATCTTTTAATGGTAGCTTTCCTCCAGATTCCTTAAAACTGCCTGATGCCCTCATATATGGCCTCCAGAACAGATCAAACACTCTAGAATGAAACTAGTACCTCTTTGTTTCTGGTCCCTCAACCCACCTGAGGATACATACTGACAAAGCCAACCAGACAGCAAACAACGAACGAATGTAGACAAACCAACACAGAGACTGGAGAAGGCTGCAACACTTTATTCTGGTACCTCGGCTAGATGCCTTCAAAGGAATAAATGCATTGATGCTTGTTGCACCTTATATACTTTAAGATATCAATTAATATAATTGACAAACACCTTAATTGACCCAAAGAATTTAAAGAGACATAAACTGAAGCATGTGTATATATAAAAAAAACACATGCTATGAAAAAGTGCAAAATTGTGTGCAAGATTCTATACATGAATACATAAATAACAAATTTAAATACACAACATCTAAGATTGCGTCTAATAATACACCCAGGAAAACGTTGAATACATAATATGAAGTTATATTGTAAGATTAACTTCTAAATTCATGCCCCTAGGTTTTAAAGTACTAAATTTCAAAATGAACCTGCTTTCTAACTTTAGCAAACTCTGTAGGAAATTTCCAGTATTGTGAAATTCTGGCTTGGCAAGAGCACAAAAAAATAATGATACATACTGACATTCTGTTTATTACTGCCACTATCCTCTCTAGGTGTGTCAGCACCCCAGATCCCTTAACTCTGGCTCATTCATCCAAACCCTGGCCCACACCATACCCAGACCATAGGAAACTTCAACAATGACAAACCTAGGACTGCACTACCTACCAAATCTACCAACTCACTCACTATAGCTCATCTCAACATACGTACTATTTGTAATAAAATTTCTCAAGTCCATGTCCTCCTAAATGTCAACCAATTCGACATCCTATGCCTATCAGAAACATGGCTAAAACCTATCATCAAAGACAATGAAATCACCCCACCTGGGTATGACATCATTAGACTTGACCGCTCAACAAAAAAGGGAGGAGGTGTAGCAATTCTCTATAAAACACAACTACAAATCAGCACTATAAATCTGAACCTTCCCCTAGTCAATAGTGCAGAAACAATTTGCTCTAAACTTCAAGTCAACAAAAGTAAAGCCATATATATAATTTGTATATATCTTCCCCCAGGAAATAACATTAATGCTCTTGAGTGCATCCTTAGTTGGCTCTCCACTAATCTCCCACAAGAAACATTAATCTTAGGTGACCTAAATATTAATTGGAATTCCTGTAATAATTCAAACCCCACCTCCCACATAAACCTACATGGCTTCTCACAACTAATTACCTGCCCTACCAGAACTAATAAAATCAATAACAATGACACCATTTTAGACTGGATACTTACTAACACCCCCCCAACAAACCTAGAAAACTGGCTCCCTTCCAGACGATCTAAGTGACCACTCATTAACATATATTATTAGACATAAAACCAACATAATTTTTCCAAACTCATTCAAAACATTATGTTCAAAAAAGCAATTTAACTCAGAACGTTTTCAAACAGAACTAAAACAATGTAATTGGTCTCCTCTAAAATTTCTCCCTCTTAATGATGCAGTACAATACTTCAACTCCACATTCTTATCTATTCTAGACCAGCACGTACCAATTCGCACTATCAGAACCAAAGCCAAACCAGCCCCATGGCTGACCAACAATACTAGACAAAAAATCATTATCAGAAACAAATCCTGGGCAAAATGGCGTACCACTAAGAACTTGGCCGACCGTCAAATCTTTAGAGAACGTAGAAACAGCACAAAAAAAGCCATCCTAATAGACAAAAAGAACTACTACCTTCATCTACAACAAACATCCAACAAGGAACCTAAAAAATTCTGGACCAGCATTAATAATCTCCTATCCCCAGGCCAATCTATCACACCCAACCCACAAGACTCTAACCCTGACAATCCCACACAAACAGCTAATGCCTTCAATTCTTTCTTCACAAATACTATCCAAACTCTTGCTAGTCACCTATCTCCTGATACCTCTAAGCTACTTCCATCTTCTGTAAATCCACCCCCCTCATTTCGTTTACTACCAATTTCTACTTCCTTTATCTCATCCTTGCTCCAAAAACTTAAACCTACCACCACCTCTGCATTCAAACTTCCTGCTGAGTTCCTGCAAATAGGAGCTAAAGCCATTGCCTATCCCATTTCTATTCTGATAAACAGATCTATAAAGGAAGGAACTATCCCTTCAGTCTGGAAGATATCTCATATCATCCCATTACATAAAGGGGGAAACTCCAGTGACTTCTCTAACTATCGTCCCATAACACTACTATCCCCTATTGCTAAAATTATGGAAAAATGTATCCATAAACTACTAAACCACTTTCTCCAAAACAACCTACTTGCTAATTGTCAGCACGGTTTTAGACCTTCCCACAGTACCACCACTGCACTGCTCTCATTCACAAACTCCATCAACTTTAATCGCAACAAAAATAGTCTTTCATCTGCTCTCTTCATCGACTTATCTAAAGCCTTTGACATGGCTAATCACCAACTACTTCTGCACATTCAGAATTCTCTTTCACTTGATCCTCCTTCCATAACTTGGTTTAAATCTTACCTAGAAAACCGACAGCAGGCGGTACTCTGGAAAAATTCACTATCTGACCATATTCCTATCTCTCTAGGGGTGCCGCAAGGCTCCATCTTAGGTCAACTTCTTTTTTCCATCTTTATCAATGACCTGCAATCAGCTATCCCAAATACTATCTGTATTCAATATGCAGACGATTCTACTATAATCTGTACATCTACCTCTCAAATGGAACTCCAGTCTCTTACCTAAAAAGCCTTTAACACTGTAGAACAATGGTTCTCTCATCACTGCCTATTACTCCACCCCAAAAAAACTAAATTGCTTCTCTTCCCACCAACCCGAAAGCACATCCTCTTACTTCACTATCACTTCCAATAACGGTACTATCATTTCTCCTGACGCTACCACAAAATTATTAGGAATAACAATAGACAACAATCTAAACTTTGACAATCATATCAACACTACAATAAAATCAGTGAACAGAAAAATAGGAACCCTATACAGAATCAAACCCTTTCTTACTCCACTTGCAAGAATCACGTTAGACAGAACTCACCTAATCTCTACCTTACTCTATGCTTCCCCCATATACACCAATCTATCAAAAAAAAAACCTCAATAAACTAGTAACATCTTGCAATAATATTGCTAGATTTGCTACAGGATCCCCTTTTAGAACCCATCACTGCCTGAACCTAAAACAACTAGGTTGGCTAGAACTTCCTAATCAGCTCAAACTTCAACAACTCATAATAGCCCACAAAACCCTGTACCAACCCACCAAAACTCCAGTACTCTCTAGCCACATCACACCTTACTATAATCAGAAACATCTATGCTCTTCAAACAAACTATTGATCAAAACTACCATACCCAATAACACTGAAGGGGACTGCCTGTTCTCAAACTCTGTTGGAAAAATATGGAATAAACTACCCTCGGATATCTCATCTCTGACTTCTCTCCCACTTTTTACAAGGAATCTAAAACTGTATTTCAATAAAAAATGGCTATGCCCCTGTAGTAACCCAGACTAACTCTGTTTCTTTTCTTGTCTTCTTCCCTATTTTTTTCCCTACCATACCTTATAACTCAGCAGGGGACTGCCTGTTCTCCAACTTTGTTGGAAAATATGGAATAAACAACCCTTAGATATCCCACCTCTGACTTCTCTCCCACTTTTTAAAGGCATCTAAACTGTACCTCAATAAAATTGGCTATGTCCTTGCACTAACTAGACTAACTCTGTTTCTTTTCTTTACTTTTCTTTTTACCTATATTTTCTCCCTACACCCTTTTAAGCTTTTCTTTACCTCTCATTACACTTTATCATCTTCTTATAAAACTTATGTTTTTAGATTCTTTGTATTGTAATGAGTAGCGTGATATGTTTTGGTTTTAAGACAGTAATTTGCACATTTCAGGAAAAAAAATATATATATATATAAAGATATATATATATATATATATATATATATATATATATATATATATATATATATATATATATACTTTTTGGTTTGCTGTTAGCATTAAATTTGTTATAACTTCTATTGTAATGCCTTCTTAAACCTTGTAATAATTACTGGAGCTTTTCTCCCTGGGCCTCTACTGAAAATGGACATATATCCAGCTAGACTAGTCCCGGTCAACAAATGTAAAATAAAATAAAATAAATAAATAAAATAAATTCTGTTGGCAACAGTTACACTCCCCCCAGTTGATACTTTTCAGCAGTGTTGTTGTGGCCTACATGTGTCTGTCTGTCTCCACTAAACATCAGTTACCACCTTTCCGCACAATTGGTCACTTTTTCTAAATCCTTTGCTAAACTTGTCTCGCCCCATCCAGCAATGTTGCACTGCTCTTTGGGTCATCAGCAAAGGAGATGATCATGTTCTCATTAGCAACAAACACTGTAAAGAATACTGGGCCAGGGACAGACCCATTATACACTCCACTAATCGTTTCTTTGTATCAGCACTGTCCCTCTCACTCTGTGTACCATGCAGCTCCCAGTTCTTCACTCTTGGTCATGTCTCCAAGCCCTCTGACTTTCCTATCAGCTTCCTTTGCAGAACCAAAGGCCTTTCCAACGTTCAGTTAGATTGTCTATTGGTACTCCACAGTCAACTTTACTTGCAACCCCTTCATAAAAGTACAACTGGATAATGTCTGACTGACAGCTCTGCTGTCCATTACCCATGTCCGTTACTGTTCTGGAGAATGCTGCCCTCTAGAACTGCTACTAACCTTTCCTTCAGAACTTCCTTGTGACCTTTCATTTAAGTACTGTTAAGTTAACAGGCCTATAGCTTCCTGGATTTTCTGCTCTTCTACACTGTACAAGAGTATCACAGTTGCTCTCTTCCAGTCCTTATAGATTCTTCTGTACTTGCCAGAGATCTCTTGAAGTTCTTCAGGCAGTCTGCCAACACAACTACTAGAGTTCTTAGGAACTGTAATAGGCAGCCCATCTAGTATTTGTGCTTTAGCCTTCCTAAGCACAGCTAGTTTTTGCTGAACCTCCTCCATCTCTATACTGGTCTTTTTCTCTCCCAGCAGTACACCCCTCTGCCTTTTCCCCTGTGTTCTGTGATCTCCCTCCCATCTTTCTTGGGCCTCACCATATTTGTCCCTCCAATACTTTTATCTATGCTGCACCTAAAACCCCACAGCTTCTCTTCTCGATCCCTTCTGCTAATTCCCTTTCAGCTTTGGCTGTCGCTGCTCTTAAAATATTTTTTTGCCCATTTTACTGGTCTTCTTCTACTACCCTTTCTCTATTTCCCCTTCTTTCAGCTTCCTGTAGTTCCTGACTTTTGTCCTAATTGCTGGCCTCAAATTCCTATGTAGCCACACTGGCCTTTGTTTTTTGCCTGCCTCTTTCTTGCACTCTTGGCCACTGTCCTGAATATTCCATGCCTGTCCCACTCCCAAATGTTGATTACTCCCTTAGTTTGCTCCCTCCTACTAACTCATCCTTGACCACCTTCCCCCACAATAACATAATGCACTCTTCTAAAACCCCACACTACTTACTGTCTTTAATAGTCATGCTCTTCCCCAAGCTCCACAAACCACCCAGTGGCATGATCAGTGTTGGTTGGTGGTACCTTAACCTGGATATCCATAGCACCCTCTGCATTTATTAGGATGGCATCCAGGACATTATGGTTTCTGATACTTTCCTGTACCAATTGGCTGAACTCCTTATGGTTCAATCAAGTAACATCTCTACTCTTGGGATCAGAATCTCCACATCTGTTCATGACAGACAGAGATCCCCATGCCTCCTCTCCCTTCATGTTCTCACTTCCTTCATCCCATCCTTCTTTTTCTTCTTACATTTTGGAAACTGAGTTGTTTATAGACTGAGAATAGCTAGACCATTTTTCTGAGTTAGCCATAGAAAGAGTTCTCCAGTCTAAATAAAACCATGCCCTCCCATCTATGCCTTCCTAACGATGAACAATGTGGATATTTGTGTTGTCATTTAAACCTGGTTCCACAGCAGTGACAGTACTCCACTATTCTTTGATTTCTCTAAGTACCTCTCATCTAGACCTGCAAGTGTAGATGGCAGTAACAATGGTGGTGGTGTGTTTTACCAGTGTTGAAAATGTAAACTTGTTGAAAAACAACACCCATAACCAAATCAGCGGTCAATGCACACAGAGTAAAACACTGGATTACAACAAAAAGTTTATTGAGCGCTTTCATAAGAGTATATCCAAAGACTTCTCAAGAATAACAATCACAGGTGAATAGGTTCATAGGTGTGTACAAGGCTAATGGCCCTGGAACCTTTACAAGCCTAACCCAAAAATAAATGCCCAGGCACCATGCCACCTGATGTTAGTTCACAGTGCCCCTATCCAGTAGGGCAACTGAAGTGATCCCCGGGGTGAACCTTCTGTTACCCATCCACTCATCAAGATTTCTCTTAAAGAGGGCCAACAAGGTGCTCTGCTTGACATAAATGGGAAGCTTATTCCAGAGTATGGGCAGTCTTTGGGAGATGAACCTGTCTCTTTAGCATGTTCTGTTAACTGTGGTAATGAGGTTGTGACCACTGGAGTGTATGACGCGGGGGGATTGGGATTCCTTTAGGTGTAGTATTTCAAGTAGGGCTGGGTCGGACATGGCTTTGTAAGTCAAGCAGAGATCAGCTCTAAGTAGACGATAAGAGAACAGCTGTAGTTTCTTGAGTCTGGCCATGTAGGACATGTGTTTAAGGCCTAGGATCCTTTTTGTGAGGTAGTTTTGTGGCCTCTCCAGCTGTTGTAGGTGTTTGGTAAGCTACACGCCAAACGGGGAGTTATATTCGATGATTGGTCTAATGAGGGATGAATAGACAGGGATGATGACCTCTTTCTTCCAAGATGCAAAACTTTTGGTTATAAGATGTGCCACATAGAAGGACTTTCTGACCACAGTGACAATGTGGTGGTCGAAGGTGAGGTGGCTGTCGACCTGGGTGCCCAGATCTCTTATGGTCCCTTCAATGTTCTGTGGGCTGCCATCAACATGTTAATTCGCGGGAATTGAGTTTTTTCCAAAGGGGATGATAATGCATTTTTTGGCATTAAGCTTCAGGCATGGTTCTGACACCAGTCATTGGTCTCAGAGAGGCCCTTTTGTAGGATGTCTGCATCACTTGGGGAGTTGATAATGACTCCTAGCTTGCAGTCATCAGCGAACTTGGTCACCCAGAGTCCTTCTGTGTTGGCCTGGACGTCTGAGAAGTAGACGCCAAACAGGAGAAGGCCCAAGACCGAGCCCTGTGGGACTCCAGTCGTGACTGGTCAACAGTCTGATTTGGAATCTGCAACTTTCACTCTGTGGGTCCTGTCTGTGAGCCAATTTGCAACTCACATTGTAATGTAAGGACTGATGCCTTGTTTGGTGAGTTTATCAATGATACCTGAGTGGGGAATGGTATCAAAGGACGTGGCCATGTCGAGGTAGGCTGTATCCACTGCCTTACCCTCATCCACGGCCTTGGTGACTGCCTTGAAGAAGTCGACCAGGTTCAGCAGGCAGGATCACCCCATAACAAAGCCAAATTGTGTGGGGTCAAGAGTTTGGAGATTGCCTATATCTTTGTTAAGCAGGTCCATAATGATGTGCTACATAGCTTTGCATACCAGACTTGTCGGGCTAATGGGGCGATAGTTCCCAGGATCTGTAGTTACTCCCCCTTTATGGAGTGGGATGACTGTAGCAGTGTGCCATTCATTAGGGATATAGCCTGAGGTAAGGCTGTGATTGAACATGGCACACAGATGTGGTGCCAGTTTTGTTTTGTAGCTCATGTAGGACGCAGCCTTACTTCCTCCCTAAATTACATGATCTGTAACAACCAATAAAACATGTAGTCAAATTTAAAAAGCTACTAACACCATATAAAAAAATGTTAAAATCTACCTAAACAGTAATATACCCTAAATCAAAATAAAAAAGTGTTAAAACATCTGTGTGTGTCAGACACAGTATGACCGTGACTTAATTAAACTAGCAATAGATAGAAATTAGTTACATCCAGGATAAGGACAGGCATTCCAAAACACTATTGCCTCTAAACTACCTGACAAGGACAATGGCCTGAACACCTTCATATCCTAATATCAGTAAACAAACATAATACCACATTCTGGCCAGCTGCAGAGCCCTGCCCGTGATACCCCCAAAACATAAAATATATCTTACTAAGCTAGAGTCACTCCCCATTAACCCAAACACCATCTTATTAGTAGAATTCAACTACCCTCCATAAACCGATACACCTAGGCATCTACAAATAAATATGTTTAACATTGCCTTGATTATCTTAGCAAACCCCCTCGATCAAACAGTACCCTCCCTAATTCAAAGCACCGTCATACTTGATCTCCTTGTCACACAGTCCATTTCGGCTTTTCACTCAGTGTCATATTTTCATTGGTCAAGTCAGATCACCAAGATATTTTGTTCATCATATATTCCCAATAACGGTCAAATATCAACACAACCTTCTGTAGAGATGTCTCCAAGGTCAATTTCCTCATGATCAATGATAATTTGGAACACTTTAATAACCCTACAACAAGTACCGTTGCTTTTATCCAACATTTGCAGTCCCCTCTCAACTGCTGCATAGAGACCAATGTTCCTACAAACCAACAATGCAATGGTAAGTTTAGAAGCAAACCCTTCTGGAGGAATTGTATGAAAACTCTAAAATAAAAGGAAAAAGCTCATATCCTTAAAGAAAAGTACAAAAACCCAGCATGTTATAAGTAATCTCAAAAGGATTAACAAAGAACTTAAGAACAAGATCAAATCCTGCAGAGCTAATTATGAACTAACAATGATAACCATAAGACATTATTTAATTTTGCAAAGTAGCTCAGAAATAACGGTCAGCAATATATTGAGTTTATCTTTAATGGCATCACCCATTCAATCAGGATATAGCTAACATCCTTGCAGATAGAATTCAGCTCCTTCTTAACACTCTGTTACCTCTAAACTTCCCAGTCCAAGGTATCCTGTCTATACCCCCACTCCAAACAGTTCCTCTGCAGAAATATTGAAAGTGCTGTCCAAGTCCAAACTTATAGATATATGGGTTCTGACATCATAATGAGCTGTTTTCTAGTCAGTATAAAATACTCCCTATTAGACATCTTCCTTAAATTATTCAATGGCAGCCTATTCACTGGATTTGTACTGGAAGCCTGGAGAGTAACTGTAGTAGTTTCCCTCCACAAGGAAGACCCCAACAAGGACCCTGGCAACTATACACCTATCATGCTAACCAGCATCATTTGCAAGAACTGGAAAACATCATTTTGGACCTCATAAACAGAGACTTAGGGAACCTTTGTCCCTAGACTCTGAACAATTTGGTTTTGTAGAAGATAGGTCATGCTAACTAAACCAAGTTGATTTCTTTGAAAGAGTCACAGAAATAGTAGTTAGGGGGTAACTGTGCATACATCTCACCTCAATTTAGCCAACACTTTTGACACTACATTCCAATCTGGCATCATTGACAGACTCGTAAACTCAATATGTAACCTTTTGTAAGTCGTCAGATTACCAAGTGGTTAATTGATAGTATACCACCAACTCTAACAGAATCATATATCTGATGTCAAATCTGACATTAAAGGTCTCTGGCTGACCGAGTTCATTGATGACTGCAAACATGGAGCCATCATCAATTCCCTTGAAGTCACCAGGATCCATTAGACAGCCCAAATCAAACAATCCTGTGATGTCAGGATCACAGTCTAAAACTGAATGCCAAAAAAAATGTAGCATCATACACTTTGGCAAACAGGAACTCTCTCATGCCCACCACATATATGATGCCCCTTTTATAATAGAAACAGTCATTACAGACATAGGGACCTTCATGTACAATTAACTCTCTTCTGCCTACTGTGTATCCACTATTGTTAGGAAAGACTTATAACTCTCCCAACTGATTATTGAGGGCGTCTCCTCCTCTTAGACTAAATAGGTCATCACTCTCTTCTATGCATCTTTCATCAGGCCTTAACAGAATAAGCCAACTTGAAAAACTCCAGAGGTTCCTCATCAAAAAAAAAAAAATCCTCTGGTATGAGATCTGTTTGTTACTCAGAACATCTAAACACCCTGTCTCTTTTTACTCTCTCCTGCACACTCTTATGGTGTGATTTATGCCTGTCCTACAAAGTTGTAAATGACCTGCTCCTGCTTGACCTACTGCAGACCCACAAGGCTGGCAGGAGCAACACAAATATAGGACCAAGGCAACTAAATCTATATTGCAACATAAACAGGACTTGTTAGCATGACAGGTATTACTCCTAAATAATCATCTCTGGAACAAACAACTGCTGCCTGTAAAGCAAAATACATACCTGACTATCTTCACATCTTACTATGTTAAATAGATAGAATAATACTGCAAATTTACATTAGACCTTATTCCCCTATCCCATACAGACAAGAGGAGTAAATAGTTGGGTGTGCCAGTGGGACTGCAGTAGAAAGGTTTCAAAAAATTTAAATGGTGTATTGTCTGCGGTGGTGGTGCTGCGGTAGCATTGTCGCCTCACAGTAAGACGTTGTCCTGTTCGATTCTTAGCTAGAGCGTCTTCTGTGTGGAGACATGCATGACTGGGCATACCTTCGTTGAACGTTGTACGTCAGGGCTGGCAACTCGGCACGTAAAAATCTACTGCCAATCATTAGCGGACCGGAGTTCCGCTGTGGCGACCCCTAACCGGGAAAAGCCGAAAGACACAAACAAACAAATTGTCTGGTAACAAAATATGAACATAAGTAACACTAGCATTTATGTTTGTTTTAGTATTTAGGATGCTAATGTATTTCATAGTTAAATTTGATAACATACTGTTAGTATGAAATACTAAGTATGCAACAGTAATCAATTAGTACAGCAGGTATTTTCTTAGGCAACAGAGCATGCCATAAAGGCTAGATAATAACCAGATTGCTCATGGACAACAGCAAAGTCAAAATAAAAATATGTAACAATGAGATGCAAATGAAGAGGGGGCTGGAATATGGAGCAATTGCCATATTCAGCTGAAAAAAAAAACTTCTCCAGATTAACATTCTTCTAAAACATTGTCAGATCGTTCTAAAATCCCCCGGAAATGCAAAAGGCTTCTTTGGTTACTCCACAGATAGCAGAAGTGGATTTAGGGGAATAAACCAGTCCAGATTTAACTGCAGTCTCACTAGGAACTTTATCTAGTTGTGTTTCAAAGTCTGCAACCCTATAGTAAGCGATCAGCTATGTACTAAAGTCATGGATGTTGGTAGCAGCCTAGAATGAAATGAAGATAAAAGAGCTTCTACAGTTTCCAAGAAATCAGGTTTTGCCCTTTTCTCCTTATCTACTCTCTACACAATCTATCTGGCTATTAAGTGAGAATTCCTCTCGTCTGCTCCTATTTATGCTCTGTACTGCATTGCAGCTACTATTAGTTCTGTGCTGTGATACTACTATGCAACTGTATATGACCATGACTAATGTTTAAACCTGTTCTGACACAAATCTGCTTTGTATATTCAATTCTAACAATTACTGCAATTGTAAATCTGTAGGATTATCTCCTGCTGTTGATACTACTTGTTAGGCTTAGTTTGTATTATTTTACCTTATTAAGAAAATTACTATAACTTTTTTCCTCTTTTGCGTATTTAGCCTTTTTTATATTGATATGGAGGTTTTTTCCCCAGCCCTCCTCTAAAAATGTATTTGATGTTGCTGACCCAGTCAGCCTATTCTAGTAAACAAATGTACATAAACAAATATAAATAAATACTCGAATAAGAAGGGTAACAATATAGTGAGACGAGCAGTTCATATTATGACAGCAGCCAGATAGATTCTGCTGTGATGATTTGTTTTTCATAAGTCATAACAGATCCCCCATCTGAGTAACTGCTGGGTCTGTCACTGGTGCCGCTCATATCACTGCAACCAAAATAAACCAACTTCACTGCTGCAATACCTCTGAGTAAAATCCAGATACTCCATCTATATATAACTAACAGCGGGCAAAACTGCCTTTCGGTTTGTAGCCTGCTACAGAACACCCTCCCTATTACAGGAACCCCACTTGGCATTCCTGAGAACACTGGAGAATATGAAGGTCTCTCCAAACACTATGTTATTGAGTGACTTCAACTACCCAAACATTGACTGGGAAAACTACTCAAGCCCAAACACCCTCGCCCAACGGTTCCTTGAATTTATAAACTCTAACGCAATGGAACAACTGGTCACCACTCCCACAAGAGGGAACAACATATTGGAACTGGTCATCACCAACATGGGGACTCTATGTTCCACACCTGAGATAAATCCCTCATTGGTAAGATCAGACCATAAACAAATTTCCCTGGACATCCATATCCCGTCCCCACCCCCAGCCAAGGAAATCACTGTAAAGAATTTCTCAAAAGCCAACTTTGCACTTCTCAAGACTGAGGTGGAATCCTTCAAAGCCCCTGGGCCAGAGGATAATACAGCCCAATTCGCAGAATCCTTTACAAATGCATTCTATGAGCACCTGCAGGAATGCATGGATCGTGCTATCCCAAATAAAACCAAGACTCACTCCTCCAAAAACAGGAGACCGGTCTGGTGGACCCCTCCATAAATAAGCTATACAACAGAAGGAGGAAGCTACTACATGACAGAGCAAAATCCCAAAAAGGGAAGGCATCTCTGATCAGTATTAGCAAGAAACTTCGATCCCTCATAAAATCATCAAAGGCCAGTTTCGAAAGAAAAATTGCCCTAGACACTAAAGATAATCACAATGCCTTCTTTAGTTATGTCAGGAACATGGGCGGAAACTCCCAGATATGCTCTGAATTGTTGCATAACGGTACAAAATATACCGAACCTACAGACATAGCCACCATCCTGGCAGACAGATTCAGTGCAAACTTCTCCCCCCCTCCCCCCCAAAGGAGCAAATGCCTATCCCAACTGAATGTAACCTCCCTGACATCACAGATGCACAGGTGAAAGCTGCCCTCTCCAAAGCAAAAAACACAGCATCTATGGGACCGGACGGTGTCCCAGGCTGTGTCTTACACGAGCTCCAAGAAGAACTGAACCCTCACATTAAGTCACTGTTCAAACTTAGCCTTACTACAGGATAAGTACCCAAAGAATGGTGTACAGCTACAGTGGTCCCACTCCACAAAGGTGGTGCCACAACGGACCCTGGAAACTATCGCCCCATAAGCCTGACTAGTCTGGTCTGTAAAGCTATGGAGCGTATTATCATGGAACTCATACACAAAGATATTGGGAGCCTCCAGACACTGGACCCTACCCAATTTGGCTTTGTTAAGGGAAGATCTTGCCTCTTAAATCTTTGAAACAGTTACCAAAGCCATAGATGAGGGCAAGGTAGCCCACACAGCCTACCTGGACCTCGCAAAAGCCTTCGACACAATACCTCACTCGGGCATCATAAATAAGCTTACCAGCTTAAATATCAACCCCTATATCACAAGATGGGTTGCAAACTGGCTCAGAGATAGAACCCACATGGTCAGACTCGCAGGTGCCATGTCCGAATCCAAACCAGTTACAAGTGGCGTCCCATAGGGCTCAGTTCTGGGACCTCTCTTTTTGGTATATACTTCTCTGAGGTTCAGGCTAACATGGAGGGATTATGGCTGACAAAGTTCGCAGATGACTGCAAACTGGGGGCCATAATCGAATCTCCAGCTGACACAAGCATCCTCCAAAAGGGTCTCACAGAGACAGATGCTTGGTGCCAGAGCCACGTCCTCAAGCTAAATGCTAAAAAGTGCATAGTCACCCCCTTTGGGAAAAACAAGGTGCCCACAAATTACCACATAGGTGGTAATCCATTAAGTACGGAAGAAGTAATTATTTTTGGGGACGAACGTAGATAGTAATCTCTCCTTTTATAATCACGTTGCCAAAGTGGTTAGAAAGACCTTCTATATTGCCCACCTTATCACGAAAAGGTTCGCATCTAGATCAAGAGAGGTCATTGTGCCCCTCTACTCGTTACTCATCAGGCCCATAATTGAATACAATGCCCCTTTTGGGATGTACCTTACCCGACACCTGCAGCAACTGGAGAGACCTCAAAAGTACCTCACCAAGAGGATCATGGGCTACAAACAGATGTCTTATGCAGCTCGACTAAAGAAACTCCAGCTCTACTCAGTTGCTTACCGCCTACTCAGAGGCGATCTATGCCTGACGTACAAAGCCATGTCAAACCCAGACTTAATGGACATGCTCCACCTCAACAAATCCAAGTCCCTTAGAGCTACACGCTCCAGGGACCTAAACCTCAGCACAAAAATAAATAGGACATGTTGGAGGGACAGATTCATTTCCCAGAGGCTCCCCTCACTCTGGAATAGAATCCCAATTCATATTAGACATAGCCACTCGCTGACCCTCTTCAAGCGAAATCTGGACGCGTGGATGGGAAATCGCAAATTCACCCCTGGGATCTCTTCTGTGTCCCTGCTAGACAGTGGCACAGTAAACTAATCTTAAAAGGGTACCTTCTGTGACCTACTTTACAGAGGCACAGTAGGCTAATCTAATAGGGAGGCAGAAGCCAAATACACTCTGGCTAGGCTTATAAATGCCCTAGGGCAGATAGCCTAGTATCTACCTATGAACCTATGAACACCCCTATCTATAAATGCCGCTAAAGACTCTCCACTCATGGGAAGCAGACTGCAGTTTAAACAGGAACCCAGGCTCCTGAGATTAACTCAATTCACAGTTCTGCTCTCAACACATAGGGTTACCACCTGTCCCACTTTGCACTCTGGAATACTCCAACTTCCGCCCTATAGCATTACTATCCCCTCTTGCAAAAATAATGGAGAAATGTATCCACAAGCAGCTACTAAATCACTTATTACAGCATAACCTCCTAGCTAACTGTCAACATGGCTTTCGGCCATTCCATAGTACTTCCACAGCCTTACTATCCTTCATTGACTCTATCAACATCAACCGCAATAAAAATATTCTCTCCTCAGCATTCTTTGTTGACCTGTCCAAAGCATTTGACATGGTCAATCATCAACTGCTCCTCCATCGTTTAAAATCTCTCTCTCTTGACAGTCCTGCCATAAACTGGTTCACATCCTACCTTGATAACCGAAAACAGGCCGTGCTCTGGCATAACCATCTCTCTGACCTCCTTCCCACCTCTATAGGGGTTCCACAGGGGTCTATTCTAGGCCCTCTTCTGTTCTCCATTTTTATTAACAACCTCCATCTAGCCACCCCTCTATCAACTTGCATTCAATATGCAGATGACACCACCATTATCTGCTCTGCCTCAACACAATCTGAACTTCATTCTATTACACAAAAGACCTTCACAACTATTGAGCATTGGTTCTCTAACCATTGTCTCCTCCTCAACCCTAAGAAAACCAAACTCCTACTTTTTACACCCACTCATTTGTCTCCCTCCCTTTACTTCACACTTACATCCAATAATGGTACCCTTATCAGTCCAGAACCTACCACCAAACTCTTAGGTATTACAATTGACAATCAACTGAAATTTGATAACCACATAAACGCTACAATCAAATCTACTAACAGAAAACTAGGTTCTCTCTACAGAATCAAAACTTTCCTCACTCCTGAAGCAAGAACTACTATAGCTAGAACCCACTTAATATCTACCCTATTATATGCTTCCCCTATTTATACTAATTTCTCCAAATATAATCTCAACAAACTATCCACAGCCTATAACAATATTGCCAGATTTGCCCAAAACTCTCCATATAGGACTCACCACTGTCTAAACCTAAAAAAACTAGGCTGGCTAGAACTACCTCAACTAATAACATTTAACCAACTTACTATTGCCCACAACGCCCTTTACCACCCCGATAACACTCCTATGCTCTCCACCCTAATTAAGCCCTACAACAATCTGAGCAGCCTACGCTCATCCAACAAAATATTGATTCATACTACATCATCTAAAAACTTAGCAGGTGACACCTTATTTTCCAACTCAGTGGGTAAAATATGGAACCAACTACCAAATGACCTTACTTCCCTTACATCTCTCCCACTATTCAAAACTAACCTAAAACTATTCCTTTCAAACCACTGGCTATGCTCTTGCCATACCCCTGACTAATCCTTTTTCTTCTTCTTTCTTTTCCTTTCCTTTATTCCCATACTATCTTTTCCCTCTAAACCCATTTCTTCTTACTCCCTCACTCTAGCAAATTTACCTCCTTTCCTAGCTTGACTGCTCTTTTTCACTCACAAAAAGAACTTATTCTTTAACCTTCCTTATATTGCAACTGTGTATGTAACATTAACTTAATCTCTGTCCATGCTAGAAATGTAGCTTTATCCCATACTTAACTGCAGTAGTTTCAATTTGCATGTTTCCTCTATCATACCTTGGTCATTTTTATGTTTCATTTTACTTTAGCTTAATTCTAAATATTTTAAAAATATACTAGTCTTTTTTAATATGTTTATTTAGTACTGTAGCGGAGCTTTTCTCCTCGGGCCTCCACTGAAAATGGACATGTATCCAGCTGGACTAGCCCGGTTAACAAATGTAAAATAAATAAATAATAAGGGACAGTCCCTCTTTGGGCGGTTTTGTCCTGACCAAATATATTAAACGTGCAAATGTCCTGAGATTGTAAGACATAATTATGTCCCATATGTAATGTAATACTTGCATACAATAGTTCTTTCTGTATCTAAAATACCTACATGTTACAAGAAACAGAATAAGCAACTAAACTGCTACAATAATAAGCTTATATTTAGGCAAGAAAGGAAAGTTCTATCCCTTGTACTGACCGTAGGTTTTTGTCGACCTGTAAAATCTGATGTGTGTCCCGAAAATGTCCCACTATGGCCATATGAAAATGTGGCAACCCTATCAACACATGGAAGTAAATTCAAGGTGGACAAAAAAGATATTTCTCCTTGGATGACTCAAAAGTTTAGAATGTCCTCACCTGTTGCCTAATGGAAACCTGTGAAATAAGGCTTATTCAGGCTTACCACCCATGGCAAATCTGTTGGAAAGGTAAGAGTTTATGTATCCCAACAGTAATCAAAAGGCTACACTACCCATAAATTACACTAGCTGTCACTAACATGTAATATAATTTACTTTACTGCCACGCTTATCCTGCCTCATGTTATGTATGCATTTTGTTCTTAGTGATTTGTGGATATTTACATGTTCCAAGTTGAGCCTGAATTTGCCTAAATCATTTAAATCCAGTATATGTCTTTCCGGCGGTAATGCACCATGTGCTACATCGGACAACGAGCACGTTCCAGCGCTCGTTGTTTCGTTTTACGGGCTGGGGGTGGTGGCTCAAGGTCCGAACACTCACACCTAGGGCCAATTTAGAGTGTTCAGTATAACTACTGCATGTCTTTGGAATGTAGGAGGAAACCGAAGCACCTGGCGGAAAGCCACGCGAACGTATGGAGGGCATGCATACTTCGCACAGAAAGCAATCCAGCCGAACTCTTGCTGTGAGGCAACGATACTAACGGCTACACCCTGCACCGCCCTACTTAAATTCAATATACAGAACTAAAACCAGATATAAAAATATGTGGGTAACAATGTCGCTGGATGCTTCCATGTCACATAAGACTGTAAAAAAGAAATTTGTTATGTTTATCCTAATAAGCTCTTAGTAGTTAAATCTGTGATAAAAGCTGTATTCAGTTTGTCTTATTCAGGTGGGTGAGATCTCTTAACCTGTGTGCTAAACCCAATATGAACTACACATTGATATAACATAAAAAAAAAAAACTTTCTGAATCTTTGTACCCACCTATGCCCACCTGTACTAACAGTGCTCCATATCCCCGAATATCGCGCACAAGCAGCGACACAGATTCTGTTAGCTTGTAGACCCTGAACCTTTAAACTGCCCGCAGAACATAACACTCAACGCAGTGTTTAAAAATCCTACCTAACAGGACAGGTCTACTAGTCACACTTAAGATCGTTCTTTTTTTTCTTTCTGAATGTTAAAAACCTTTTTTTTTTTTTTTTAGTCAGATAAACAGACATAGAATAATGTATTATACAGTATGATGTTAACTAGTGAAGCACAGTTTTGAGTTGGACTGTTTTTATTTCTTGCAATGATTATATTGAGTTATTAATGCATGTAGCTCTGTTTTATTTTTAAAACGTTGTGGACTTTCACGCATACTTTTCCTCAATTACGCAGTTAATAAAGTTTGGAAACTGGGCTACATACACCTCACTCACACGTGACACGGCAAAGTAAGATTATGCCTACAAATATACGAGCACAGTGGAAAGCATACACATATAGTTTTTGTAATCGCTCATTTTTATTTCCAGCAAAAATAAAGTAAAGGCTAAATTTAACTTACTGTTCATATATTACATGCAATTCATGTTGCACTGTGATGTGTAACCTAAACAGGCTTCCCCACAAACACAAACTCCATAGGAACATTTGGGCATGCAGTTTCTTCAGAGGTGTGTGTGCTTACGTTTTACCATGTATGTATAGGTGACTCATTTTTCCTTGAACTGTTTATCCCTAACAGAGTGTACTTATCAGTATAAAATAGGTGTGTGTCTGATTTAGTTAAAGCCATGCCTCAAAATAACCAGCAATTATATATATTATGGGATTAATCCTGTTTGGGACGGGGGATGATTTACTGCACTCTTCCAGCGCTAAAGAAACAAGCTCACTGAGATGCTGTAATTGAGTTGATATAAAAGTGCCGCATTACTTAAGTAATTTAAAATGAAGGCCATCTGAGCCTGGCTGATCATCAATGGGTGACTTTTTAGAAGGCTGTTTGTTTTATTTAGTGATACTTACTTAACCTGCATTTTTATTTGTTTATTATATGTATGGTGATATTGTCAGGTTGTGTAGTTCCACTTTCCAAACAAGAGCATATATATTTTTTTTCTTCTCAAAAGAGACATAATAATCAAACCTCGTGGCAATACATTAGCATGTTGAAAATCTCGTGCATCAAATATAAATCAAATGCACTAGTAAATTACCAGTTAATAATAGCTAACAGGATGAAAAATTAAACCAGATACTATATGGTTTGATTACCCATAACAAGCAGACGCTATTCTTTAAGGTGTCAAAACTCATTAGATGCATAGTAGTAGAATTTTATCACACTGAGAGACCATTTAATAAGAATTCGTAGCAGAAATCTTTAGGGAAAATTAAGACTGAAAGCTATGGAGCTAATGCTTCAAAACAAGGATTCAAATTCTTCAAATAGTGTTTTAAAGGAATCACAAATACCTCCATTTATAAGCACAAGTGAGTTTTTTTCTACAGTCTTTCTGTCCATCTGCAGATTTCTTTCCTGCCAATTCCTGAATTGTTGATTTATGCAAAGAAGCTCTGGTTCCAGGACTTGTATGAGTAATACTTTGGCATTAGGACATCTCAGCATTTGAAATGTTCAAGGCTGTAAAGTTTGTCATTAACATTTCCATGACGTGTAGCCTTTTCAGAAATGTCTAGCTCTTTACCATGTGAAAGTATATAAAATAAAATTTAGAAAAAAAATCATAGAATAAAAAAGAAGAAAAGCTCTAGAAGGGTGAAAGAGGGTGGGTTGTATCTTGCAGCCAAAGATCAGCATTATGGTGAGTACCTGTCACTTTTATATCTGAATTGGAAGAGCTCCGGCTAGGTGTGAGCATTTTGGGAACATGCAGTGAATCATCATGGCACTGAAGGAAGACCAGAACCTAGATGTCATACCCTATGCTTTGCAAAGGTGTGAAGAGAGGATCAGAAATCTACCATGAAAATATCATCCAAATAATCATTAAGGGAGATTATATCAAACAATCATTAAGGGAGATTATATTTATTACTCATCAGTTTATTTATTTGTTGATGTATGTATGTATGTATTTATTTATTTTCCTTTATATTTGTTGACTGGGAAAGTCCATCTGGGGGGATTCCTATTTTCAGTTGTGTCCTGAGGAGAAAAACTTCAACATATAAAAAAATACACAACAGCATAAATAGATATATCCATATGGGAGCATGTATGCATACAGATAAGCTTTAGAAAAGGAATTAAATTTTACAATATAATATATAGCTGTAAAACAATCGTGCCTAAGGTAATACGAGTTTAACTCTATTTGCTAATAAGCAACAAATAAATGGTTGCAGATATACAGTTGCAGCATGAAACTAGCTAAGCTAATTCACTTCATTAGGTACTTACTAATAAGCAAATATTCAAAATATGTAGTTAACAGAAAACTTGCTTTAATTAGGTACATCATATGCAGAAACACAACATGCAAGGTTTATATTACCAAGTAGCACACTTGCATTGAATAATGAAATGTTTCTTTAATGCATGACTCACAGGTTCATAGGAGATAGCTAGGCTAATAGCTCAAGATCCCTTACAAGCCTAGCCATATTTAACCCAAGTTTCCCAATTTTCAATAGCTAGGTGAACAAAAGCCACAGAGGAATAAACCTATGCTATGTTATCTAATACAGACTGCCTCTATCCATGAGGGACATGGTCACCACCCCAGGAATAAATATATGATTACCATCCATTGATCAAGGTTGTGCTTGAAAAGTGACAGGGAACAGCTTTACTTCACATGAATGGGAAACTTGTTCCAGAGAAGGGGTAGTCTCTGAGAGACATCTATCTCTCCAACATGATTTATTCACATCAGAGGCTAGGTTAAGATCCCTTACATGAGTGACCATGTGCAGTTTGATTTATGAATGTGTAACATTTCCATCAGGGCCAGATCACAGACTGCCCTGTAGGCAGACATAGATCACCCCTTTGTAGTCTATAGGAGACAGAACACAGAGATAGGGCTTTCAGTTTTTCCATGTAGGACTTGTTTTTTATACCCTGTATCTTTCTGGTGAGAAATCTCTGGGGTTGCTACAGCTGTTGCAGATGTTTGGTGAGGTACATGGAAAAGGGTGCATTGTACTCATTTACTGGTTTGATGATGGCCGAGTACAATGGAATTATAATGTCCTTTGATCTGGATGCCATGCTCCTGCTTATGAGCTGTGTCACATAGAAGGACTTCATCACCACTGTGGACACATGTTGGTAGAAGTTCAAATTACTATCAACCTGAGTACCTAGATCACTTACCACTAGATCTATTCTTGGGGGGGGGGGGGGGTGCTGTCTATGTTGTAATTAGCTGGATTGTTTGCTTTCCTAAAGGGTATAATTATGCATTTTTTTGCATTTAGTTTCAATCCATGGCTCTGGCACTAATAATTTGTCTGGGTTAATCTTTTCTGCAGTATATCAGTATCATTCAGGGATTCAGTGACTGCCTCCAATTTGCAGTCATCTGCAAACTTGGTCAGCCAAAGGCCATCTATGTTGGCCTTGATTTAGGTTCATAGGTTCATACTAGGCTATCTGCCCGAGGGCATTTACAAGCCTAGCCCATAGTTTTGTGGCTTACGCCACCCCTTTAGTATGGGGAACTATACCCATTATTTTGCTGTGCCTCTGTTGAGCAGTGACACTGAGGTAATCCCTGGGGTATATCTGCGATCTCCCATCCATTGGTCAAGATTTCTCTTGAACAAGGCCAGCGAGGTGCTCTGCCTCACATATATATTTAGAAATAAATTTGAAATAGGAGAGGACATAGCACAGAACGCTGTGGCACACTACTAGTGACTGCTTTCTTGCTAGAGGTGAATTCACCCACTTTGACAGTATGAGTCCTGTCAGTGAGCCATTTGGCTATCCAACTGATGACGTGGGGGTTTATGCCCATTTGAGAGAACTACTCTATAATACCTGAGTGGGGAATATTTTGAAGGAGAAATATGGTTAAAAGAAGGCAGGAACTGAATAATTTATGTAATGTTGCCTAGATTATATGGTATACAATATATGTGATGTATAATGTTTGTTATTGTTTGCATGTTAATATGGTTTGATTACTTTTATATAAATCTAAGTTTGCCTATATCACAAGTGATAATTCAATAAAGATGCTAAAAAAAAAAAAGACAACCATAAGGCTTTCTTCAGCGAGGTCCAAAACCTCAAAAGGCAACACACAGCAATGTACAGAATTAATTGTAAATGATGCCACCTACACAGAACAGAAGATATAGCTAATCACCTGATTCAAACTACCTCCCCTATTCCCCCAGATATTCCTTAGGAAATTCTAACACCAATCTTTCCCAAACATTTCTATAGAAAAGGTCCTCAAGGTGCTCTCCAAGGCAAGAACACTGCATCGATAAGTCCTGATAATATCCAAGCATGCATGCTCTCCAAATTATGCCTAATGAATGGAGGATTGCAACTGTTAAGCCTTAGCTGTGCACTAAGCAACTAGTTTATGCACCAAGCAGCTAGTTTCGTGCTCTTGAGCTTGCCACTACACAGTCTTGTTAGTAATCTACACTCCTACAGCAACCAAGCTAGTTAGCTGTGAACCTACCTTGCACTATCCCCCTGTATGATATGAACAAGGATCCAAAGCCATGGACTTGCACTTCCATGCTATCTCTGCAGCTGGCCTTCTGGATGTAGGCTTAGTGCACAGCTAGGGATTTGGGATATTAGAGAGATGGCTGTATATGAAAATTTTCAGTTCTATGTGTCTCCATCCACAGCCCAATGCCACTGCATGATGAGCAATATTGCGCAAATGCAATGACTTTATACAGGCAGAAACAAAGTTCAAACACATTTGCCCTTTGGCCAACAGCAAGTAGGCACTTGGAGGTTTCAATACAGTGTATCCCAGCTCAATAGTGGCCTGGACCCTCTACTGCCACTAGGGAGCAGACCAAAGATTTCCTAATTTAAAAACACAGTCCAGGGCAGTGTAGAAACAAGAAGAAGAATGCAGGTTCATAGGTTAGTACTAGGCTAGCTTCTGTGCCATTTTCCCTCAAAGCTGAGAATCAAACCCTGTTCCTCATGTCAGTGAAGTAACAAGTATCTTAACCATTATGCCAACTCCCAATCAAATGTTACGGTTGTTCTCACTGTAGCTTCACTGCTGATAGGCCACCTATTTATTATCATTTTACTAAAAAGTCTAATGGCAATAGTGGTTATTGTGATTGCTCCTCTAACAATGTAGTTTATTTTGTCCAATGCTCATATTGTTAAGAGTTCTAGGTTGGTAAGACATATAGAGTGGTAAAAAAAGTGGCATTTATGAACATCTTTATGCTAAGACATGCAATGTGAATAATGCATTGTGAAAACATAAAATAGAATGTGGAAGGTGTAAAAAGTGTATTTTTTGTAGTAGATTTTGTCAATATGGGGCTTAGAAGTAGTGATGAGGATACATTGTTAGACATTACAAATTTAAGTGTCAGACTGCTGTATTCATATCTAAAACCAGAACAAAATGAAGCTGATAATTATAAATTTATAAATCTACAAAAAAGGCACTGGAAGGTACCAGGAAAAACGAGGAGGTGTACAAGTTAAAACCAACAAGTTTATTGATGAAACATGAAGACCATATTAACGGATTAACTTTATCACTCATTTTCGTCCCAACAGTAGGACTTCATCAGATTACATTAGCATAAAACCCCCAGGTTTAAATACCCATAAACCCCACCAAATAGATTGGATAATTGAACATTCACGTCATATAAATTAATAATGTCGACAAAACAAACATTAAGAAATCTTAAAAACAATTAATTCCATAACTATTAAATCAACTGGAATAGCTGCAAATGAAACAAAGCATGACACCAAGTCACTGTACAAAATAAAAACATAAAACAGAGTACCTTTACACTGTGGGGAAATACGTATCCATTAACTTAAAAAGATCGTCAGCCCCAACTTGAAGTATCCAAGCATTTCAAACAGAGAATATGCAAACTCAGAGCATAAAAAAAAAAAAAATATATATATATATATATATATATATATATATATATATATATATATATATATATATATATATATATATATATAGACATGGTGAAAATCTTTAATAAATAAAATTTCATTTCAACAACATAAAATTTTGTATAAAACTTAATAAATAGCACCATCTAGTGTAAAAAGTGCAAATGTGCAAAATAAGTAATTATCCTGTGTTTGAACATAAGGGGGATGAAAACAAGTTAAGACTTGGAACACTTCAGGTGCAGAAACATAAACATTATAAAAGAAGCACCAGAATAATACCACAACTAGTAAAAAACTCTGCGTAGTTCGATCCGATTAAACATATATAAAGCATTCATAGCCTAGTCACTCTGAGTTTTAATACGGGCAATATTTTCCTTTTGCTCGGGTAATATTTTCATTCAGACCAGGTGGTCTATTGGCTTCCAATATTAATTGCCAATAAATCTCCCTGTATTCAGTCCTCATCTCCCATGGTCCTGCCCTAAGATCTTGATCTACTACCACCAGAACGAAAAATCTATAACTGGCTTGGATACAACTAAGGGTGTGTTTATAATAAAGTATTTCTTTCCTCCTTAGTCCTAATATCGTACAAATGTTTGTATATCCTTTTATTAAGACTATGCTCAGTCTTCCCTACATAGAAAGCATCACATTCTTGACACAAAGCTAAATAAATCACCCCCAGACTGTTATAATTAGCATATTACCTCTTTCCTCCCTACCCAGCCCACCCAGTGAAAGGATTGCAATGCTAGAAGGCTGCTACAATTGCTGATACCCTGCAGCAGCTATAAGTGTTTGTTTTCACAAAAACAAGTACTTCTCAGCTAGAAATATAAGGACTAACTCATTGGTCCTCTTTCCTCCCTACCCAGCCCATCCAGTGAAAGGCTCGCAATGCTAGAAGGCTGCTACAATTGCTGATATCCTGCAGCAGCTATAAGTGTTTTTATTTCACAAAAACAAGTACTTCTCAGCTAGAAATATAAGGACTAACTCATCGGTCCTCTTTCCTCCCTACCCAGCCCACTAAATGAAAGGCTCGCAATGCTAGAAGGGTACTACAATTGCTGATACCCTGTGGCAGCTATAACAGTGTTTTTTTTTTCACAAAAACAAGTACTTCTTAGCTAGAAAAATAAGGACTAACTCATCGGTCCTCTTTCCTCCCTACCCAGCCCACCCAGTGAAGGGCTCACAATGCTAGAATGGTACTACAATTGCTGATACCTGGCGGCAGCTATAACAGTGTTTTTTTTTTCACAAAAACAAGTACTTCTCAGCTAGAAATATAAGGACTAACTTGTCGGTCCTCATTCCTCCCTACTCAGCCCATCCAGTGAAAGTCTCGCAATGCTAGAAGGCTGCTACAATTGCTGATACCCTGTAGCAGCAATAACAGTGTTTTTTTTCACAAAAACAAGTACTTCTCAGCTAGAAATATAAGGACTTACTCATCGGTCCTCTCTCCTCCCTACCCAGCCCAACCAGTGAAAGGCTCGCAATGCTACAAAGCTACTACAATTGCTGATACCCGTCTGCAGCTATAACAGTGTTTTTTTTCACAAAAACAAGTACTTCTCAGCTAGAAATGTAAGGAATAACTCATTGGTCCTCTTTCCTCCCTACCCAGCCCCCCAAGTGAAAGGCTCGCAATGCTAGAAGGCTGCTACAATTGCTGATACCCTGTGGCAGCAATAACAGTGTTTTTTTTTCACAAAAACAAGTACTTCTTAGCTAGAAATATAAGGACGACTAAGTCATTGGTTCTCTTTCCTCCCTACCCAGCCCACCCAGTGAAAGGTGGACAATGCTAGAAGGCTGCTACAATTGCTGATACCCGGCGGCAGCAATAACAGTGTTTTTTTTCATAAAAGCAAGTACTTCTCAGTTAGAAATGTAAGGTTAATAATTCTATTTACAAGTATTCTACCTAATAAGGACTTATAGTGCTTGTTACAGCTTGCACTGGAACCGCAGCACTAGCTACCAAGTAGCACGAACCTCCCCTAGTCCTTTTATTACAAACAGCTGTAGAAAACTGGGAAAGTGTGTTAAAGTACTTACTTTTACTGTGTCTCACTTAGCCTAATCAACCTGCATGACTGTTCTTCCCTGACCAACACAAACAGATTATCTCTGCTGTAGTCTGTGGTCGGGACGAGAACATCATGATAGCAGGCACTATAGTCACTGTATTATATTGCCTAGCAACCAGGAAATTGAAGCTGAAGTTTTAAAAACCCTCACTTCACGCCATTTCTAGCCATTGTAAAACAAACATGCTAGTGCTTACAGACCCGTTGGCAGCGGTAAGAATACCCTGTTGTAATTATTCTACTTTATTCTTAAATGTGCCAGTGACTGTATGCCATTAATGTAACTTGTACAGAATGTACAGAATATTTGTACATAATATTACAAGGGCATGATAGTGCTTTAGCGTTAATGCCGCAACTGCTTATAATGGAGGCTAAGGCTAATTACTAGAACATAGCCTAGGTATGTGTGTTTTGTCTATACTGCCTCATAGGACTAATTGTATGTTATAGACTTTGGACGAACAGTATTCCCTATTATATGCAGAGTTAAAGAGCTTAAAAGGGATGAGGCAGATGTGTTTAAGGTGGAACTGAGAAATGTATGCAATGCTATGTACTAATGTATGCACGGACCTGTAGTGTGTTAATTTAATTTGTTTTCTGCTATACAACTGTTTGGCTAATGCCTAAATGTTGCAATGCTGTAGGTTTTTTTAACACAAGAGACTCTGAACTGATATCTGTCCTCTCCTTCTCCCTCCCTAGGACTAACTCATCGGTCCTCTTTCCTCCCTACCCAACCCACCCAGTGAAGGGCTCTCAATGCTAGAAGGGTACTACAATTGCTGATACCCTGTGGCAGCTATGACAGTGTTTTTTTTCACAAAAACAAGTACTTCTCAGTTAGAAATATAAGGACTAACTCGTCGGTCCTTATTCCACCCTCCCCAGCCCATCCAGTGAATGGCTTGCAATGCTAGAAGCCTGCTACAATTGTTGATACCCTGTGGCAGTTATAACAGTGTTTTTTTTTCACAAAAAACAAGTAATTCTCAGCTAGAAATGTAAGGTTAATAATTCTATTTACAAGTACCCTACCTAATAAGGACTTTTAGTGCTTGTTACAGCCTGCACGAGAACCGCAGGACTAGCTACCAAATAGCACGAACCTTCCCTAGTCCTTTTATTACAAACAGCTGTAGAAAACTAGGAAAGTGTGTTAAAGTGCTTACTTTTACTGTGTCTCACTTACCCTAATCAACTTGCATGACTGTTCTCTGGTCATGCTGAACCCACTCTGATCATCTTGCTTCTCTCGACTCACTCCACTCCCCTACCCTGCCCCCAGTTTCCACCCACCCCCACGGCATCTACATTTATTCACCCCCACTGTCACCGGACCCCAGCCCCAACCAGTTACCTACCTGACACCACACCTCCAAATTAAACCCCTAAATAACACTCAATAGTACAAATTGTGGCCACACCCCACCTGCCTCTACAATCTAACATTACACGTATCTTATTTAATCACTCCTCACAATGCTAGTCTTCCTCCCACTGCTCGTACTAACCCTCACTGCCTTAACCTATGACACATCAATAAGCACCTCCATAGTCCTACATGCTACAAGCTATCACACTACTCATACTATAACGCATAGGAAAACTCACACATATTTCACCATTTTCTCCACATTACTTAAGGAAAGCATTATACCACACTCCAATAAGACCCAGACACCTCATCCTTACACTTGTAAGACATCACATATATTCATAATAAATCTTTCACACATAATAAAACATATTTTACACATCACTACAATACTTCTGACTTCAGGAGAAATACATCCTAATCTAGGTTCATTTCACATGCCTAACTGTGTAACAGATGAGTTTGTTAGACCTAATTCTTGAAATATTTCTGATACTAGAGATGCTAGAGATGATGTTTTTTTTAGAATTCAAAGACAGAACCCCTGGCTGCTTACATCAACTATCACATCAAGCCCATCATCAACACAACAGATCACATTATGAGAGATTCTTGGCATTGTTTAGAGATGTTACATGACCTTTCGTCAGTCAACAATGTGATTTTTTTTGGCTATTGATGTGGTCAACTTGTTTTCTGTCCTCCCACATGATAAATGGATGAATGCATTTGAGGAATGTTTATTTGGATCAGGCATTCTCCCTAATGATAAGGTTAATTTTTTAACCAGGTTGATGGAAATCGTACTGAATAGTAATTTCCTATTTTTTGAAGGCGAATACTATCGACAAACTATAGGTGTTGCAATGGGTGCGAAATGCGCTCCAGTATTTGCAAATGTTGTTTTGCTTGAATGGGAGAAGGAAATTGTGTTAAAATCCAGGTTTATGTCCAAACTCAATAAATATCTAAGATTTTTGGATGATATTTTGATTTTGTGGACTAGACCTGAGGAAGAAATCGAAGAGTTTGTCTTCGTTTTGAACACTAGTACTGATTTTTTGTTTTTCACTCATAGATACCACAACAGTGAGATTGACTATTTGGATATACTCTTGAAGAAAAGGGATGGCAAGTTGATTTCCACTATTTTTAGGAAACCAACTTATTTCAATGATTTCTTACACTATGAAAGTTGCCATCCCCCACATCAAAAGCATGGAGTTGTGAAGGGCCACATGTGTAGGCTATCTAGGTTGATTAGCCAGAATGATGATTTTGCTAGGGAAATGTACACACTTATCGGGATGTTTATGAACAGAGGCTACCCACTCAAATTGTTGCTCAAGCCCAAGGAGATCTGGATGAAAAGATCTACAGTTTATTTCCCAATTTTACATTCAGTGGCTGATATGACTAATTCTAGGAAGACTCATGTGTCAAACAACAAAGTCATGGTGTTGAAATATAATCATGATTGTCTCTGATTGGTGAACATTTTAAACACTGCTTGGGACAAAATCTTTGACATGGAACTTAAACAGAGACTAGGGGACAAACCCATAGTTGTCTATAGTAGAGGTAGGAATATAAAAGAAGCCCTAGAAGTAAAAGGGATGTCTAAAGGTAGCAGGCATGTTTCTAGAATGTACAAGTGTGGTTCTTGTAACCACTGCAACTTTATTAACGATGGGCCATATGTGGCGGTGGATGGTTATCCCCGCACATTGGAGTGCCCTGGTAGAGGAACGTGTACAACAATGAATGTTGTCTATATTGCAACCTGCATTACATGCTCGGCATTCTGTGTTGGTAAAACTATACACAAATTGAGGGATAGAATTGCCAAGCATGTAAGAGATACTAAGAATAGGAAGACCAGTAGTGCCCTCTATCAGCTTTCGGCTGCATGCCATAATTTTAAGAGATTTTCATTTTTCATTATTGATAAAGTAGAAAAAAACAATAGGGGTGGCAACATTCAAGTTGTTCTGAAATTAAGAGAGACCAAATGGCAACTAAGACTAAATACAAAAAAATGTTCCTGGTATTAATGACAACATATCTATTGCCCCTCTTTTAAAATTGAAAGCTACAAACATATACATTTGTACAGTGGCTGGCTCATAGTTATATTGTTTTAACTGGTTTGATTGCATTTAACATTCAATGTTTTCATGGAATGTACAACATAGTATATGAATTCAAATGTTTATTTATACATTTATTTATGAATGAACTGATTCAGTCTCATCAAGTGTGATGTCAGGAGATTTTTTTTGTGTATATATATAGGAAGTGATGTATTTTTTCTGTGACTCTGATGAAGCCTAAAACTGAGAGATGAAAGTCACCATTAAAGCATTGAACTCCTCTACACCACTGTGCGGTTATTTCCTTGTTTTTTAATTTTTCTGTTTAGTGTGTTATTTTTGTGCTAGTTTCGTCCCGTGTGAGGGTGTGAGGCAAATCGTTTGTGTTTCATTTCACAACGTATTTGCTAATAAAGGAAAATCTGATTTACTCATCATAAACATAAATACCAGAAGTATCTCTAACAAACTCCCCAACCTGCGTGCCTTCATTAGTCAATACTCCCCTGACATACTAATCATAACTGAGACCTGGTTAAAACCCAACACCCTCAATAAAGAAATCCTCCCTCCAGGTTACAATGTTCTGCGGTTAGATCTGGCAGGAAAGGAGGTGGTATCACTATTCTTTTTAAGAGCGCACTTAACCTCAAACCCCTTCATAACCCTATACCCATATTTCAAAATGCTGAAACCTTAGGTTCTGTCCTGACCCTAAACAGTGAAAAAAATCAACATTCTTTGCAGTTACATCCCTCCATGTAATGACTCCTCCACTACAGAAGAAATGCTTCAATGGCTTAACCATAACCTACCACAAGAAACTATTGTACTGGGGACCTAAACACAGACTGGTTAACATGTAGCTCCATTAACCCCTCTAGCCAAATCAACCCTTATGGATTTACTCATCTTATTCGTGAACCCACCAGAACAGATAACAAATGCCATAAACAATCCATAATTGATTGCACACTAGTGAACAACCCCAGACAAAACTAACAGACAGGATGCCTTCCAGATGGACTAAGTGACCGTCACCCCACCTTCCTTCTAAGGAAACATACCGTGAAGTCAAACCCCATCATTTACAGACAGATCAGGGATGACCATAAGGTAGACCAACAGGGCCTAAATGACATCTTAAAACAATGCAATTGGAAACATCTACTAACCCTAGGTCTAGACAAAGCAATTGACTACTTCAACAACATGTTTATCAGTGTTCTCAATTCTGTCACTCCTATTAGGAAAATAAGGGCCAAAGCAAATTACTCTTCATGACTACATAGGGATACTAGAGCCCTACTTAAATCTAGAGATAAAGCCTGGAAGGCATGGAAAAAAGACATTTCTAACCAAGCCATGCAAAACTATAAACAGCTTAGGAATCTAGCCAAAAAACAGACCAAACTAGATAAACAAAACTACTTTTTAAGTCTCCAAAACAAACATTCAAAAAAAACCCCAAAATTTTGGCACTCCATCAACTCCCTCTTAAAACCTGGTAAAACAACAACCCCTGCCCCCCACCTCCCCAAATAATGATAAGTATGATATTGCTTCCCAATTTAATCATCATTTTATAAACTCAATCCAGACTCTATCCACCCAGTTATCCAAGACAAATCCCACACCTACAAGTAAAAATGAGAATTCTCCAAGTAACTGTACCACAACACTAAATACTATACACCCCTTCACTCTCTCACCTGTTCCAACAACTAAAATTAAAAAATTCCTCCTAACCTTGAAACCTACCACCTTAGCTGCAGATGGTATACCTGCTACCTTTCTAAAAATGGCAGCTGACTCACTGGCTTATCCAGTCTCAATCCTCATCAACCGGCCCATTCAGGAAGCCTGTGTCCCTCAAATATGGAAAACATCCTACATCATACCCCTACATAAAGGTGCCCACTCCTATGATTACTCCAACTACCGCCCAATAGCCATACTTCCTCCATTATCTAAACTCCTCAAAAAATGTATTCATTTTCAAGTCATGCAATACATGAACACATATAATCTTCTTTCCTCCACCCAACAAGGTTTTCGTCCACATCTCAGTACAATTACTGCACCTCTCTCTTTCTCAAATAAAATTAATCACCATAGGAACAATAACAATTTTGTATGTGCTACCTTCTTGGACCTTTCTAAGGCATTTGACATGGTGTCACAGATGCCCTCACATCCTTATCCTTTGCTTCCCCTACCATATTCTGCTTTAACAGCTACCTCTGTGATAGACAGCAGTCTGTCCAATGGCAAGATGTACTATCTCTTCTACTTCCCAATTCCATAGGCATACCTTAAGGCTTAATACTGGGTCCACTTCTCTTCTCCATCTCCATATTCACAAATAACCTGCACACTGCCACACAACAAGCCACTCTTGTACAGTACGCTGATCACTCAACACTCATCTGTGCAGCCCCATCTCTCTCTACCCTACAGCAACTGGTCCAAGAATCCTTCTCGGCTGTTGAAAATTGTTTTACTGGTATCCAGCTCATCCTTATCCCCAACAAGACCAAATTACTTTTATTCACTCCAAATAAATCCAAATCCACTCCCCTAACTTTTCTGTCTCATCCAAAAATGGCACTCCAATCACTCCTTCAATCCATACCAAACTCCTTGTGCAGAAATAGACAAAAAACTCTACTTTGATGTTCACATAGCCCAAACTATCCAAAAAGTTCACAAAAAATGGGTGCTCTTTATAGGCACAAGAATTTTCTCACTGATAAAGCAAGAATCACCTTAGCCCAAACTAACCTTCTGTCTACTCTTACATACGCAGCCCCAATATTAACCCACATTAGAAAAAACAATCTTGATAAAATTGAATCATGCTGTAACAAAATTGCAAAATTTGCAAATAACTCTACATTCAGAACCCATCACTGCCAACTACTAAGACATCTTAAATGGCTTGAAATACCCCAATTATTCACCTACCAACAGCTGACTACTGCATTTAATATCCTCATCAACCGTGAAAAAACACCTGCCCTACAACAACTGCTCACTCACTACTCTACCACTCGCCCCCTCTGCTCTACCATTAAATCTCTTCTCTGTACCACAAGGGCTAATAACACTGCAGGAAAATCTCTCTACTCTCATATCATAGCTAAGGCCTGGAACAACCTCCCCCCATTACCTCTACCACAAATGTTATACAATTCAAAAAATACTTAAATCACATCTCCTGGAAACTTGGATCTGCCCATGTATAACGTAACTCACGTTCTACTGTCACTAGACTTCTCCAATCACAACTGAACCAACTCACAACATAGGCCTTGATTCATTTACACCTTATCTACTATGTCAAGTATTTTAGTCTCATAACCATTTCAGCTATCTATGATTTAGCCTATTATGTAAATTCTTTGACTTGTCCTCTCATAGCAGGTTATTATTAATCATCTCAACTTCTGTATTCTAGTTTGAAAATGTGACTGTTTTCATGTACTTCTTGTAATTTGTTATCGTTCTTTTCTCCCTGGGCCTCCACTGAAAATGGACCCAGTCCAGTTAAATTTTCCCGGTTAACAAATGTAAAATAAAATAAAATAAATAAAAATAAATAAATATGTTTTAGTTTCTATGTGTCTATCCCTGCCCATAATAAGAACCAAATCACTATTCAAAATGTAAGGGTACTGAGCACAGGTACCACATTTAAATGTTCCTATCTTTTTGTTTCCTAACAAGATCTACATGACCCACAGGCAACAGTACCCTTTACATCATATATCATCACACTGATTATATTGAGTATATAAACTTCTATAACAGAGCTGTCTCTTGAGTGATTGTTCATTTCTAAAAGTGAAGCTCGGTTTACTACCAGCAGCAGATTTTATCCTTTCATTGTCATTAAATTGGCCAGTTTCTTTTAATTACTTTGCATACCTTACTCACATCTTCTGTGTATTTTAAAGGGACATGTACTACACTAGATTGTCGATCACTAATACTACCATTTACCATAACAGGGAAGGAATTATAAATGTATGGCTTAGCTTCATTTTGTCTCTTAGATTGAACTTCAAATCTAACTCTGTTGATCTCACTGGCCTTGTAACCTCTTTCTAAAATCTCTTCACATAAATTATCAAAGGTCTTCTTTAAGACTGTTTCATCACTCACAATCCTATAAGCCCTCATAAACTGAGTTTTCAAGACATTCCTATAAACATATGAAGGGTGCGTACTAGATCTGTGGAGTAAATTGTTTCTCCTACAGGGTTTATGATACAAATTTGTCACAATTGCACTTTTACTATTTTTACTAATATTGACATCCAAAACAATCTACTGATTCTCTAGAAAAAGTCACAGTAAACTTTAAATAAGTGGTACTGTTCCCAAGATCATCAATAAAGTCATGTAGTCTTTCCAGAGAGCCACTCTATAGCAAAAATATGCCATCCATAAATCACTTATAGTATTTGATGGATGACACAAACGGATTTTCAGAAAAAAACTGTGTTCTGCTCCCACCAAGCTAATACCTCAACCTATTGTGTTTTTGTCAGAAGATTTATAGTACAGTGATGTTTATGGAGCAATGTTAAATTAATCTGGGGATCATGACTAGATAAAATAATTGTTTCTAACACATGGATTTGCAGGATTAACAATGGCAACTTAATGAAAGTTAAATGTAAGCACTAATTGTCTGACATAAAACTAGTTTATTACTATATAAACATGTACTTATAAAACGTCTGTGCCAAGAATCTGTGGTGAAATAACAAGTGTACCATGCATAGGGATTGCATAGTATTTAAAAATGAAAATATATAAAACAAAATGTTGCTCTTTAAAAAAAAAATAGCTGTTTTTGACCATTATGAAGAAGCTATTTCCTCAAAAATGTCACTGCAAAGAGAAATATCTCCTGATCCTGAAGATGTAGCAACCCCAAATTTGATTACAATGAGATTAGGGGTCCAATTTCAAAACACTTGCTCTCAATGTGACATATTCCAATATAAGCCTGACCCCATTCCAAAGACTTGTTCACTGTATAAGCCTGCTGTATAGAGACGCCTTACACTAGAGTAAGTCATTTACATTGAAAGTCTTTGGAATCAGGTCAGGCTTACATCGGAGTGTGTCACTTACACAGCGAGCAAGTATTTTTGAATTTCTCCCTAGGGGGAGCCTCACACTACAAAACTATGACTGACTTTACCTCCTACAAAAATAATACATTTCTAAGATACTGAGAGACTCTAATTTCATACATCTAATTTTTTTTTCTAAATGAGACTTGCTGTAAAGGCTTATAGCTATTTGCTTCATATCTACTACACAATACTACTATATGAACATGTCTATTCATGAAACTTAAAGTTTCAGGGTGCAGATCTACTTTTATGGTTTCCAGTTTCCAGAAGAGATGCTCCAGCATCCAACACTGAAAGGTTTGCCCAGTGCAACCTATAGCCATTCATACAGAGTATATAAAACTGAACATACTGTCTGTGAGCAGTAACAGAAGTTCTACAGGAAGTCTTTGTTATAAACCCAAAGAGATTTGTGGATCCATGTAGAAAGTTAGGGTGTCCCATGATACGAAAACACAACACTGTCATTTTACCTAAATATCATAAATATGCAACAACAGTATGTGACTATAGTCAAAAACATACTGCAGACAGAGAATGAGTCAATGAGAGGAAGTACAAGCTAAATCTGCTAAACATTTACTGTACAAAAATAGTCCTGGATTGTGGTAATAGATTGTTCATACACCATTTAAACTAATAATATGAACTTTGTATGAATTAAATGGTACTGGAATTGTTTTCCGGAACAGATGAAAGCTTTATAGTATGCAAGAAAGTATGAAATATCAGCTGAGTTATATATGTTTTGTCTCAAACTAACTGGATTTCCTTTTTCTTTTCAAATGAATACCTGTTAACATAAGTATCTGTAAGTGAAATGAAGTCTTTCACCAAAAGAGTATCATCTTTAGCTCACGGTATCTGCTTGTTTTCAGCAATACTGCCTGCAGACCAAAGTTTGTGTGACACGAAACTATTAAATGCTAAAAAATGTGAAAAATGCTACTAAACACAGCAACTTCTTACCCAGTCACACATCTTGTGTTCCAACAAAGACATCTAGCAAAGGGTGCCAAGGTCAAATGTAAATTATATATAACTGGATTAGCAAGACTGACAAAAAAAAATCCACAGAATGATAGTTTCCAGTTCTTGCTGAAAAAAACTTCTCATATATTTTAGCAACTTAAAGTATAAACTACTAGGACTCACATATTTCTGTTTCCAGTAGGCATAATTTAGAGGTGAGTTTTAACTTACTCTTTCTATGTTGTTGTACGCTTCCAGTATAGTGGATTCAGCTTAGTTTCACAGTGTATTCCTTTACCACTGCATGACCAGATACAGATATCTAGGAGACAGCCTGTGTGTCACTATCCTGTTTACTGACATAGCAAAAACTGAAGAAATCAAAACGCTATCACGTGACATCCCGCATGCACTCCAGCCTTAAGAGATACTTAAAGATATACTGCATTACACATTTAGAGATCTCTTTCTTTAAGTGCTACATATATACATACATATACATATATAGCATTGGTTCATAGATTCATAGCTTAGTACTAGGCTAATTGCCCTTGTGGGCCATTTTAAGCCTAGCCAATTACCCCATGTGAGAATCAAACCCTGCACCTTGTGTCTACAAGGTAAACACCTTAACCATTATGCCAACCTCCCATCCCGGTTTTTCAAAATACTACGTAAAAATCCACTACCAATCATTAGCGGAATGGAGTTCCGCTGTGGCGACCCCTAACCGGGAAAAAGCCGAAAGACACAAACAAACAAACAGTTCAAAATGCAGACCCTCAAAATACTGACAGTTCCTAATATTGGCAGATCAAATGCTGGTAGTTCATACCATTGTCACATTAAAATAAAAAAGTGTACACTAAGTAAACTTACCATAACAGTAAATGTTTGAATGGTCACTGCTTCGGTAGCTGTATAGGTTATATCCTACCCAGGATATAACAGCCAGGCAGCTTCCACAACTTAAGGGCACCTTCATATGCCCAAGCCATTATCAGCTACAGCAGAGCTGAAAAAAAAAATCAACGATTTGGGTGCCATGCCCTTCAGAACTTTCACACCAACTGAGAAAAGTAGGCTAAGCCCTAAGAAAGGTCAGTGTTAGGGACATAAAACACAAAGTATTCACAGTGGCAATAAAAAAATATACAAAAATATGGGAGATGGAGAAAGCAGCTACTGCAGCAGTGATCATTTGAATATTTACTCTTATGAGAAGTTTACTTACACATCTGTACTATGTTTATTATTTGATCACTGCTGCAGTAGCCTAGGTTAGATGGGTACATTACCATAGCTTAAAATGATTAGGAGGAGGAAGGATGAAGGTCCAAAAGCCCCTGGACAATGGGCTTAGCAAAGCCTGTTCTAGACCTGGAAAAGGAATCCAGTTTATAGTGCTTTGTAAATTTAGTTTGTAGTGCTTTGTAAAGGTATGTACAAAGAAGCAAGCTGCTGCTTCTAGATTACTTCTAGAACCCCCCTTTCCAAAAACCCACTGATGAAGCCAAGATCCTGTAAGAGTGTGCCTTGACCTGCTTGGAACTGCCCTGTTGTGGTGGGTATATCAACAATCTATGCATATATATTGCATGAGGCAACTGTTTGGTGACAGTCTGCTTTGACACAGGTTGTACTTTTTTCTTACCTTCATAAGAAATGAATAACTGATCAAAGTTTCTGCAAGTTTTAGTTCTTTCAAGATAATATCTGAGTTGTCTGTGGACTTCCAAAGTATGAAGAATCAGTTCTCCCTTATTTTTAGGTTCTGTAAAGAAGCGAGTGAGAGGGATAGCTTGTCTCAGAGTAAACTCAGATACCATTTTAAAACAGATTAGTTCTCAAAGAAACCCTATCCTTGTAGAAAATGAGATACGTCTGACCCAGAACAAGAGCAAAAGTAAGAGCAATTAGGGAAAAAAAAATGTTTCTATGTTATGAATCTCAAATCAGCCTGACAGCCTTGTTCAAAGCTAAGATCCGAATGAGGTTACAACTGTGGTCTAGGAGGATGGGTATACAGCACCTCTTTCAAAATCATTTAACATGAGAATGCACTGAAGGTGAGGCACCCTGGACAGACATGCTGAAACAGCCAATAAATGAACACTTGACAGCAGAATAAGAAAGGCCAGAGGATGACAACTCAAACAAATAATGCAGAACTAGAGAAATACTAGTCTTAAAAGGGTCCTGGATCTTTTTTGGCACCAACTAACAAATCTTTTCTGTCTGCTAATATATGATTTCCTAATAGCAGCTTCTTTGCCTCCATTAATATCTGCTGCATATCCTCAGGAAACAGGCGTCTAAAAGGGGTAACAATTTGAAATGTTGGGACCCGCTTAAGTGAGTCCTGAAATATGGTGACTGAATGGCTGAAAGAATGGGCTTGTATATAAGTCCAAGATACAATTTCTCGGAATATTACCTTTCCTCCAAGGTATAGCAATCTTGGTGTTGATATATATAAGTTCTGGGTGTGTGGGGGTCCAGGGTGGCTTGCCCTCCCCCCCGCAAAAGAAGTTTAAAGGAGAAGAGTGATTCTGTGTTTTCGGGGGGGGGGGGTTGTTGGCACTCAGCATTTCAATAAGAAACCCATAAAAGGTATTAAAATTCTATCATCCAAGCAGTTAACTAAAGTTGTTTGAGTATCAAACAACCCATCTTGTGTAAGAAAGTGCAGTCTGTGAGGAGGTCTTGTGGTAATTACCATTTTCAAAATAAGGGAGAACCACTGTTGCCAAGGTCAAAAAGGAGTCACCGCAACAATCTTTGGAGAATTCTTCTGCATTTTCAGAATGACCCTGAACATCAGTGGAAAGGGTAGAGAAGCAAAGGGAAACATTCCTGTCAGAGGAAATGAAAATGCATCTCTTTTCTGGGCCTACTTGCAAGGAGTTCTGGAGTAGAATTTTGCCATTTGTTTGTTGTGAATGGAGGCAATATTATCTATCTGAAGTGTTTCTTCCAGCTGGATAAATTCCTGGAAGATCCCCAATTCAGTTTCCATATATGAGAGTCTGCCTTTGTCCTGCCCAGTTTGTCTGCCATAATATTTTTGTCTGAATGGATGTCAGATGCCTGTATTGTGAGACTGTGCTGAAAAGCTTTATTCCTGACTGCCATGGCTAATCTGTCCAGAGGGTAAGACCTGATTTCTCTGCTGTTTGTTTTATGTGCCACTTCACTGTGATGTTGTCTGTAATCACTTGTTAAAGGTCCATTGGACCACAGATAATAGAGAGATTTAAGACCATTTATCACTGTCATCTCTTTCACGTTTATGTGTTTTCATCAGTCCTTTTTGTTCCAAAGATCCTGTACCTTTACTCCCATAGTCACCACTTAACAAGCAAAGTCTGAGGCAGTTACAGACTGTACTGGAGCTGGAAAAAAAATGAGAGATGCGGATTCAGATGAAGCTGGTCTCTCCACCAAAGGGTAGCAACCACAGCATACAGGTTTTAGGTACCATTGAATATTTCTCATCTGGAGTCTGACTACTGAAATCATGAGAATCATAGATGCTATGAATCTTAGTATCATGAGAAAGTTTTGGATTGAATGGATAGATCTACTTTTTTTTCCTGTGAAAGAAACACTCTTTGAACTTGGGTATCTAGGATACCCCCTAGGAAAACAAGATTTTTGTCTGTTCTTAACAAGCAAAGTCTGAGGCAGTTACAGACTGTACTGGAGCTGGAAAAAAAATGGGAGATGCGGATTCAGATGAAGCTGGTCTCTCCACCAAAGGGTAGCAACCACAGCATACAGGTTTTAGGTACCATTGAATATTTCTCATCTGGAGTCTGACTACTGAAATCATGAGAATCATAGATGCTATGAATCTTAGTATCATGAGAAAGTTTTGGATTGAATGGATAGATCTACTTTTTTTTCCTGTGAAAGAAACACTCTTTGAACTTGGGTATCTAGGATAACCCCTAGGAAAACAAGATTTTTGTCTGTTCTCTTGAAATCTCAGTCTGTGAAGGTGATCCCTCACCCAAGTAAGATATTCCTGACGCTTTGAAAAATACTCTGCAAAGAATAGCAAGTCATTTAAATGAGGACAATGTGGATACTTTGCAGTCTGCAATATGCTATAAGGGACTAGAGACTTTTAAATACCATTGGAGAGGTGGATAACCCAAAGGCTAATGCAAACAACTGAAATTGTAATCTAGACACAGAAAACCTTAACAAACATCTGAAATCTAAGGCTATAGGAATGTGTTAAGTATCTTTTCAATCTAGGGTTTCTAAAATGGGTTCATATCAAGTCATCAAGAGTAGTTAGTTTCAGTGAAGGTAGATAGATTGAGAGCTATTCACCAAAACTACTTTGAGCAGCAGTGGAGTTTTCATCTTTCTACAATGTTGTATGACCTTGGAATTGATGTATATACATTAATGAGTGTGGTGGTGTCCCTCCACATGGAGGAAGCATGGAGGGGTTGCCCCTTTGCAGAAAGGTGTGCCTGCAAGGTTTGATGGGATTAGTTTCTGCAGAAACCTCTCAGTCTATATGCTTTCACAGAAACTGCTGTCAGTAAGTCAACGTGTATCCACCAAAAAACGTAAAAGGGGGAATCAGGGTAACAATTTCAGAAGAGACATAATTTTGAACTTTGGTACTTTCACAAACTTGTTTAAAAAAAGAAAGCTCTAAGAATGGTATCCAAGAGGCATCTTTCTTTGGTACCAGAAACATTCTAGAATAAAAAATGTTTTCCTTTCAGAGAAAGAAGGTCATCTTCGGTTACCCCCCCCCCCCAAGTCAGAAGATGTTGAATGACTACAGGGAAAAACAAAGTTTGATCTGATGGATGTGGAAGAATCCCCTGAAAAGGAAGAAGGGACTTCCACTGCCATCTGTATCCCTGATGCATCACTTTTGGAAACCATTTGTCTGAGATTATCAGTTGCCAGAGAGAGCGAAAGATAGATGGAGAGTCAGATTTTAGGGGAGATTTAAAGGCTTGCCAAGGTGGGAATGGGGGAGAGATGGATTTTGGGGGAGATATAAAGCCTTGCCAGTGTGAGAAGGATGGAGGGACTCTACAGATATTCATCCAGTCTTTTGGACTGCCCTTGTTTCTGGAGGGCTCCTCTTTTTATAGCCTCCTTGCCAGAAGCTTGCTGCATCTGCTTATTTTGCTTTTTATAAAAGCTGTAGAGTGAAACCTTTAATAAATTTTGTGAAAGGCTGAAAAATCTGAGTAACTCCCTGAATCAGTTTCCCTTTCTCATCACACTTTTTCAGGACCTCAGCAGCAGATGACATAAAAACCTGTGTATCTTAAAGGAGAATTAATCATTTTTGCTTGAACTTCCTCAGGTAGAGTCACTCTACAAGAGGCATCAGCTGACTCATGCACACACTTCAAAGAGTGCTTAGTCACTTGAATCACAGAAGCAATAAAGAGGGAAAGGTGATTTTAATGTTTGGTCATATTATCAAGCAAAAACGTTAACATGTGAGCTTGACAATTAAGAATTTTAAAAATAAGTGTGACAGAAGTATACACTTTTTACTGAAATCTATCAAAAGCTTTCCCATCCTTATTAGAGGGGTAAGGCTTAGGATTTACCAGATGTTTAGCAGCAGCAGGATTTACCAAGGAAATCATTGCAGGGTGAGATCTGGGACTAGAAAATAAGAATTTGTGAGACTGAAAAACTTTATACAATCTATTTGCTTTCTTAGGGGCAACAGGCTGGCTGTCAGGCAAGTTACAGGCTGTAATTAAAACAGCCTCCAAAGCTGGAGGAACATGAGTGGGTTCAGGAAATTCCAGTTGTAATACATAATAGTATTTTTCCAGGACACTGAAATATCACTATATTCCCATTAAAACAATTGGTTTACTCTGGATATGGTTTCTGAAAAAAGTCTTCTAGGGAACTAATAGAAGAAATACTCTCAACTGAGTCATTTCAGTTGAGAAGGCAGAAGTTGTCTCTTCAAAATTATCTTCTGTTCCATATACTGAGAAGTTTCAGAACATTAATTTATTTTTCTCTTACTAGTAAAACCAGAATAAGAAAGATCAAGTGCGTGAACTAAGCCCAATAAATATAACAGAGACAGGTGAAGATTAATTTTAATTTCTGATTCTTTTTAACAGAAATTTCCATACAACAGATTGAGTCCTGTTAGATACTTCATGCAGGGGGTATGCATTCAGTGGAGGCATTTCCCTGCCCTTTCTTCTAAGACAGACAAAAGTGATGCTTCCTTGCCCACCAAGGGGACTACAAAAGCCACAGAGGATGTACCTAACCCCCCATTCATGATGGCTGAAGGACTACACCAGAGGGAGCCAAGGCAGAAGATAGTCTGAGAAACCAGTAATGGCCACAGCAGAGTTACCCACCCACAAATGAGACAAATTTATAGCTAGCTGAAGGGGCAGAGGCTACCTAGAATTTTTCCTCTTTTTGTGACTAGAAAAAGGAAGAGCTGATGAACTGGTAAGTTGTTTTTTTGGTGAAGCCGAAAAGGAAGCCTGAAACCCTGGTAAGAATTACCTGTTTTACTGAATGTTCCTCTATAACAAAAAGGTCTTTTTTTTCAACCAAAAAGCACTGAGAAAAGCTCAGCATATATACCCCAGTCACCAAATATAATTTAACAGTAGATTTAAGCAGAAAAAAAAACTAATTTTAACAACTTATTTACACAAAAGTAAAAAGTCTCACTTCATTGTAAAAAAGGACTGAAAGTCAGTTGACAGTCCAATAAAATACTTTTTCCTTGCTTAAAATAATTACTTTTACAGAAAATGTTAAGTTTCTGTTTCTGTTTCTGTTAAAATGTATTAATGCAGAAAGTTTTTTCCATGAAGGGAATGTATCTGCCTAGCAACAGAGAAATGTTAGCTGACCGCTGATCCTCAGAAGCAGTAATAGTGGCACTCTTTTGCTCTGAAGGCATTGTCATCCAAACCACTGATTATTTTCAGCTCTGCTTGAGCTGCCAACATTTTGGGAATGTGGATGATACCTTTAAGCTCTGGAAGCTGACTGGCTGTTATATTGTATGCAGGATATAATCCATATAGCTAAGGCTACTGCAGCAGTCATCAAATGATAAAACATGGAAAAAAAACTAGGCAAGTGATCACGAGGACCATTAGATGCCCAGTCATACACACCTTTAAGCAGCTAGACCTAAAAGGTTGTTCCACACTTTTCAAGCATTTATTAATGCTAACTTCCCAAATGAGCAGGGTTGTACATGACAGTCTTGGTGTAAATTTGCATCCACCCATCCAGTCCTCAAGACTATCTTTAAAGGTAGTCAACGTGGTAATTATTCCACTGGCTGGGAACACGTAGAATTAAAAACCTCTCTATCCAGTAAGTCTTGTTCATTTGTTGGTGTAGATTTATGTCTCTGTTGCTGGTGTTTATAGAGCTACTGGTATGCAAAGAAACAGGAGCTCAGTCTTTTATGGCATAAAGTTTGAGACACAAGTCACCTTGGAGCAGCATGTAGGCTACTGAGTATGAGGAGATTTGTCATAATTTAGTGGGATAGTTGAAGGATTAGTGGCCTTTAATTTTCTTGGTAAGGTATCTTTTGGGCCTTTCTAGTAGAGCAATTATTGCTTCAATTTATACTTAACCAAAAGGGGCTTGCATTCATTGATGGGTTTGATAAGAGAAAAAGACAGTGTCAGGATGATGTGTTTGGATCTTGAAGATATTCTCCTGGAAATTAACTAAACCAGGTAGGATTTCTTGACTATGGTGGAAATATGATTATGTTTTTATTTTTAATGATACACAGTCATACTTAATTGCTATAATATTCAGAGTTAGTGTATACTTTGGTCTATGTAAATACTTACTGCTTTGAATTTATATTACTTTACTGTTCTCTTTGTTTTTTTAAGTTAATAAACCATTAAATAAATAAGACTGAAACAAAAATTGATATTAAGTAATTGTTTCATTTCACATAAGATCCTTTCTTAAATCCAGGTATTAAGGTGACATCCTTCTGGGCGGCCGCAGTGGTGCAGCTGTTAGTGTTGCCGCCTCACAGCAAGAGGTTCTCTGGTTCAATCCTCGGCTGGGGTGCCTTCTGTGTGGAGTCTGCATGTCCTCCCTGTGGTCTCGTGGGTTTCCTCCGGGTGCTCCGGTTTCATCCCAAAGACATGCTATAGGTGGATTGAACACTCTAAATTGGCCCTAGGTGTGAGTGTGTGCATGTGTGTGCCTTCTGTGGAAGGTTGGGTGCCGGGCTGGCAACTCAACACCATAAAACTCCACTGCCAATCATGAGTGGACAGGTGATCTAACCCCTAACTGGGAAAAGCCGAAAGAGGAAATTGACATCCTTCCATTATGCATGAGATACTCCCTGCAAAATGCAAGTTTAATCATATAGGTTATGGGCAAACTAGAATATTAGACCCTAATTTCAAAAACTCTAATATTATTATCATCAGTTTCCACTAGGCAGAAGACTGCACTGCACTTAATAGCTTTATACACATTCCTAGGCTGATGTACAGAAAAAAATATCAGATTTTTATTGTCCAGCATCCTTGCAATGTAAAGTGTAAACCAGTACTAAATGAGGATTTTTTTAAATTATTTTTAATTTAGGACAAGCTTTAAAAACAATGTGTACCAAGTAAGATACTATGCTATGCTATGCTCATGAATAGTACAAGTCACTTAACCAGATACTGCTCCCAGGTCCCACCTGAAATGAACTGTATATTCTGTGGGCTTACCTGGTTAACATGCCAACCACTAGAGATGTGATATGTCTGAAATAAAATCAAATGCAAAAGACAACACACCATGTAATCTGGCCATTTGCTCCTTAATGCTCAATTTTTTGAATGAAACAATAGTATGTAATGCTGCAACTATAAGGTTGAAGGCTGTGACAGCTTTATTCGAAAGTTCCCAAAATCCTGTGCCATCCTCTCTTCACTGTCACTTGGGCAGATAATTAAGTTAACAGTTCCCAGATAAGTGGAAATCATGTACAGTAATTACCCCACATAACTAGGGTGGAGCTGTTACTTCTCTCATTTTCCCATCCCATCCACCCTCTCCCCATTGTCCACAATTCTAGATTGACATATCCCATCACATCTTACCTCCCATTTAAACAAATGCAGCCTCCGAAACTTTTCATCATAGCTTTAGAAAGAGACATAATACTTTAACAGATACCTTGCTTCTCAAAGGACTGAGTGGCAGCTTCTACTCACAGCAGGTTAATTAGGATTTGTTTAGGGCTGTCTTTAACCTGTTGGGTTTTGTTCTGCTTTTTTTAAATGCCTTCAGCATTAGCATTCTTAACTTACCTCTGCTTGTGTTCATTGATGCCTTGACAACATGGGCCTCTGATGCATCATTTCCTACTGGCCACCTCAGAGCAATCAACAATTGGTTCATTTCCATGGGACATAGCCTTAACTTAAAAAAAAACAAAAAACAACAAAGTTATAATCATCAGTACTGCCAAGCATATCAGTTGCATCTCTTTAATACAGCCTCATCTATAAATAGTTGTCTTCACATTGACAGCATAAATACTTTTGAAACACATACTGACATCACAGAAACTGAATTTATGGCTGAGTTGGCAGCCTACCACAAAAGTACACATCTGCTAACTCATAAAGTCATTAGCACCATCAAAAAAGGTGCATTATTTCATATAGTGGGGTAACCCACTTATAACTTCTGATTCTTATACCAGCGGCAACAGAATTCAAGCCCTCTTGTATGTGGTCTATGGTACAGACTCCTTGTTCAGAGTATCTTTGTGTTACCTTTGCTAAAGTTTTATCTAGAGTTGATAGAGCTAACACCTAACACAACCTCTACCTCATTTCTCTACAAAATGTTATTTGGAGCACTATCCAATCCTGGGCTATTTTCTCAAATGCAAAACTTTAACTTCAACATGTGCTGTCTCTCTTCTATATCCAGTCCTTTCATTTTGCTAGTCTTTAATTATAAAACAAAACAGTGTAAAACGGAGATTACTTGTCTTTAATTATAAACTAACATGTTTCACCAAACCCTTCTCCTACTGTGGTCCCCAAACTATAGAACACTATTAAATATATGGAGATGGCCTCCTTCTTCTAAGTCCAGTCTGATCACTTATCACCTGGCAAATGTGATGTTTAGCTGTATATAGTGGAGGACTTCAGTTTCTTGATCAAGATGTATCTCAACTACTATTACTGAATTTGTGATTGCATTAATTCATTGTTTTTAATACTAAACTATGCATTACTTTTACATCTATTACTCTGTTTCCTGTATGTTCTCTTCAAACCACAATAATTATTTCCATTTTTTCTTTGTGTAATAAGGTTATAACCTAAGAACAACTGGTCAAGTCTACCTACCTTAAAGAAAAATAAAATATTGTGTTTAAAAGGCAGAAGTTAAAAATGGAGCACAAGTTTAAAAAACAAATAAACAAAAACAGCTGAGAATAGGAGGTAATAAGCTCTCCTACATAAGTAACCTCATTTTTCACAAGTATTTCTTGGCTGCTGCAGGAACAGCAAAGCATTTCCAGCTCTCTGACCAGTAGGTAATAGACTCATACTTAGTCGACATAACAATGGCATAGTTTGTCAAATACCTCAGTAGATAAGTAATGATCTCACAGCAATTAACATCAGAGCAGGTGCATATCTCTCAACTGTCCAGATTTTTGCTTCATATTTTTGGTCTGTTCCTCACAAAATTATGATTTTCTGGATATTTGTGGCAAATCAGTGGGTATTGAATTCACTAAATAATGACAAGCATTTGAGTTTCAGACTTCATATCCTTCAGAAAATGCATGGTAACACAAAACCTTTTATTCTTGTAACCTTCTAAGATTATAAGAGGAGTATTTAAAATGTGCCCCTATTTATGGTACTTTGGCCCCTCATTATTTTTAGTTTTGTCCAGTTTTTTCATGCTAAGAGGTTGAGAGCTATGGATAAAAGAAATCTGATGAGAATTACAAGAATATGAGAAATTGTATAAAAGTTAGATGTGGTACATCAACCTGACTAATCATCATATATAGATAGGAAACACAATGGGCTAACTAGTGAGTCGAAAATGGTTAGGCAGACAATGCAAAAGAGATGGACAAATGTTATTCAGGTGGTAATCCAAGAGATTAATAATCACTGGGTCTCTCCTATGGGTACAGGATGTTTGGACCCCGCCGATTCGCCCCCGACCAGTTTGACCCCAGGCAGTTGGACCGAATAAAAAAAAATAATGTAAGTGAAGCCGAAGCACATCAAAGCATAAATAGAAAAGAAAGAATGTTTAAACATTCTTAAAATTAGTTTAGACAGTTTTATTCTTTTCTATTTATGTACTTCGACTACACTTACTTTACAAAAAATGCAATTAGTTGAATTAATTTGTAGTTTGTAGTTTAGTTGTCCGGTGTGCAGCATTATTATCTCTACAACAGTGTAAATGTCTTAGCTTTGTAGGTGCAGGTTCAGTTATTATTTATTGTAGCCAGCTCTTTTACATCATATCTTTTGCATCATCGGGTGTTTGGTCTGCATTTAGATAATTTTTACTTATGCACTATATCCATTGTTCCACAGATAATATATAGGCATGATACGGATGCACATGTTTATAATTTGCCAGTTCAAACTTTCGGTCCAGTCATTAGAAAGTAGTGTTTGAGTGAGCTTACACGTTTTAAAGGTTTTTATTAAATTATATTTTGATATTAGATATGTTAGTATTTGGTGATGCACTCAAGCATATGCTTGAGTGTTACATCTGATCGCTTATGTTATTTTTAGTGAGACATTAATATCTGCTTAGGTTGCTATGACAACCTGACACACCATGATTTATGTACACATACAGAAGGGTACAGGAGGTTAGTTTCACGATTATTAAGCAGCAGTCATTAAGAATACGTCATTGAATGTGGGATCCTTTTAAGGTTTTTTTTTAGTAAGTAGTTATTACTATGTGAATTAGTTTTCAGTCATTCATGTATATATATTCGTTATATTTTTCAATATGTTTTATGAGATATGTACATGCAGCAATGTTTTGTTTAGTTAATTAGTCAGTAGTAATATGATTTAAGCTTGACCAATGTGGGATAAAACATAACACTAGTTATTATATGTTATAAGTTTATGTGTTATATTTATACTAACCAATGTAATAATTAAATTAAATAAAAATATTAAAGTAAAAAAATATATATTTACAATGAAAAATTAACAATGTTATTATTGAATAATTGATTAAATAATAACATAATGATAAAGTACTTACTAGAATATATTTGGGGTCAAATAGTCCACCAAAAAATCACATATGCAATACATATGAATTTATACATGAAATTGTATAGAAATGCATTGGGAGCGATCATTCCGGGGTCAAATAGTCCTAAAAGGGATAGCAGCACTAGCTTCCATGCAGATTACATGACATCAAGACACGTGCCTTTTTGATTCTGATAAATGAAGAAAAAACCTCATGGTGGCTAACTCATTATTATAACAAATGGTCACTATGAATTATTGTGGAATCAGCAGTAATCATTTTATCAAAGATATTGCCATGTTATTCCTTCTCAATTTCATTTATAAGTCTAAGCAAAAGGCAATTCCCTCAGGCCTAGGGCAATATATATAATATTTTATACCAAATTTGCCATGGGTAATTACAACTGATGCACTAAATTCCCAGCCAAAATTGTAATCATTGGTTAGAAAGAAACAGTGATGGTTCTTCTGAACTAAAATGTTTGAGTTATGTATGTTGACTAATAGTTCTTCTCAAAGTAATGCAGGCAGGCAAGTTCTGAGTATCTCTGAAACTGGCATGTTGGCAGATATGACAAAAGAAACAGGGAAGAAGTTCTCACATACTGCTCATGAAAATATCTTTAAGAAAATGAAAATGATTTTATTGGATACTGGTAGATTTCCTTCTCCATTTCTTATTACTCTCACCAACTTACTCACTTCACTGTTATATATAGCTGTGCTTCTCACGAACTACTCTGTGAAGGATATTTGTGCTGTGGAGGATTCCCATCATTTTGGCATTTTTCATGTCCTTTCTTGTCAAAGCCATCCAAGGCAATATTTTTACTGATGTTTGCAAAACACACAGCAAAGGTACTTTAAGGTTACAGTATCGTAAAGATATAAATCTAATCAGAAATGGTACATTTTCTTTAATTATACTATTGGCATTTTATGTTGAAACTTGGATGTAGAGATGCCTATAACAGCATCCACTCTCTAGCACTAAGATTGACATGTAGTAGACACATTAAGCTATTCTTAATAATGAAGTCCTTATTATTACTGTTTATTCCAAAGGCTTAAAATACAATGTTGCCAATGCAGTAGGTTTTAGCCTTTTGGCAAACTACAGGAACAGCAAAGTCATTTGAAAAAGCTGTGCAAAATAATGCAGTGTATCTTATCTAGTGGCATCAGTAAGTCAAATAATAACGAGGGGGAGCATTTGTAAAACAAGCATCCAAATCCACTTGCAGGAAGCTTGTCTACAACCTATGTTTCTCTACTGCTAGCACTGCAGTGATATCCTCCATCCTAGATAAAGGAAAAAGACAAGTTGTGAATTGTAGATGTTCAAGTATATTCACCATTACAGTACTGACTCTCAGATTTTTTTTCTTCAGGAAAATGATAAATAGCTGGAATAGACTTATTGCACATAACAAACCACACGCCATTAGTTGAATGCATGGCTGCAAAAGGAACCAGATATCTAGCTAGGGAAAGACGTGTATTCTTTTTCTGAGGACACCTGCTAAGAGACTTAAAGATGCAGTAAATGTCTGCAACATTGAAGGGAATGAAAAGGGCAATATCTTAAATGCGTATGCTCTTGACTTACCCTGAACCTGAGAAATTTCCTTGGATCAGGATGTATCAGCCTGTACAGGCATACATCCTGTAAGCCCAGGAGACACAATCAATTTCCCCTGTTTTGAATGGGCAATAAAGGAGAAACTGCCAACAGTCTGAAGTCTGTGTGACTCACACATTTTCAAGTTCAGGGTAGGCCTCAAGCATTCACTTCTTTTGGGGACCAGGTAGAAATGAGAGTAAAATATCCCAACAATGAATGTCTGGAACTGGCTCAATATTGGCTTTGCATAACAGACTCAGAGTCTCTTTGTATAAACTAAATCTAGCAATTCAAGGAAGGGAAATGAATAAGGCAAACAAAAGACAGAAACCAAAATATTCATAATGCTGTACATCCAGTAACATGCATGGAAGGGTAATCAATCTCCAGGCCACTGCCTCTTGAAATAGGGGGACTAGGTCTAGCAGATAGCAAAACTAATGCTGCTAGGGTGGACAGGTGGACTTCCTTTTCACAAGTAAATGGTTGTCTTTGTTCGTCTGAAGGTGCTGTGGTTGGTGGTACTGAGCCACATACTGCTTGTTCTTTTAAAATTGTCTTCCTGGGGGGTGCTGCTTTGTGGAATGGTAGATATCGTGCATGTACTGTATTTCTAGCCTATGCTCTCTCAGTTGCAGTAGCTTTGACTTACTTTCACTCCCAAACAGCAGCAGTGCTGGAAGCCAGACACTCACAGTCATAAGTACCTATACAAAATGACAGAAGAGGCCAAATCCGTAGTCAGTGCACCTACTACATCCCAGATGGATCTGACAGCCCTGCCCTTTGTTAATGGCATCTTAAAAGCTACGTCTCAGAGGACTTTTCTAATCTCCTTATCCTTTCTTCTGTCAAAAATGAGCAGTTTCCACTCGACAAAGTGCCCATAATACCTGGTCATGTGGCCTACATGGTTGGTTATTCTCCGCCATAGCTCAGAGGAGAAAATATTATATTCCATGTATTCCATCTTGTGGGATTCTGTGGAGGAAAGGATCCTCAAAGACAGACACCTTTTGAAAGTTTTTGGATACTGAAGACAGTACTGAATGTTCAAGGGATTCTTGCTTAAAAATGAGGAAACCTTTACTTTTACTTGTTACTTACCAAAATATCTTGGTCAGCATTTCATTGGACTGAAGCAGCTTTACCACAGATTGAAAGTAAGAGTGAGAGCAATGACAGGGTGACACTTGCCATCGGTTCTAGGAAATCCAAATATGAAAACAATCTTTGCCAAGTCATCATGAAGTATACCCTGGAAACCTAAGACTGGCATATGTGGTGGTGAAACAGTATATCGTTGCACTATTTTCACCCCTGCAATAAGTATACTGTCTCTTTCTTTGTTTTTTTATAAAATAATTCTTCTAAGTATCTAAAGTACCATAACATAACTATCCATACTCTCACACTTCCATCCTCAAAGTGCATCTCTTGCTTCAGTTTCTATGAGGGAGTATTGCTATGCTGAACATGTGCTATGAGTTTCATGCTCAAAAAATGGTGCAGATTACAAGAGTACAGTTGTTTAATAACGTATCATAACAATAGATGCTTGAATAGATCAATGCTGTACTAGTCTTTACTACTGGAATTTCGTCCGCAGAAGGCTTGACATTTGGCCTGATTTCCAAGCTCACTGCACTTCCCTGTTCAAGTAAGTAAGACATCCGCCTCTAATGGACATCAGGATCCTATCTTTATAAAGTTTAACTCTACCCACACTATAACCAACTATATTAGAAGTAGTGAATACAGTAACAGAGATAAAGCAACTGTAATCGAGATATTTATGGTGGTGCTGCGGTAGTGTTGTCGCCTCACAATAAGACGCTGTCTGGTTCGATTCTCAGCTAGAGCATCTTCTGCGTGGAGACATGCGTGAATGAGCATACCTTCGTTGAAGGTTGTGCGTCAGGGCTGGTAACTCGGCACATAAAAATCAACTACCAATCATTAGCGGACCGGAGTTCCCCTGTGGCGACCCCTAATTGGGAAAAGCCAAAAGACACAACAAAAGAAAAGGAAACAGCACTGTTACAGTGATCTAAATATCTACTATTATGGCAATTTCTTATACAGTTGGACTATGTCTTTTACGTAGGTTCATAGGTTCATACTAGGCTATCTGCCCTAGGGCATTTATAAGCCTAGCCAGAGTGTGTTTGGCTTTCGCCACCCATTTTAAATTAATTTTGCTATGCCATTTTTCGAGGTTAGTATACTGTGCCTCTGTCTAACAGTGACACAGAAGTGATACCCGGGGTAAACCTATGATCTCCCATCCACTCATCAAGATTCCTCTTGAAGAGAGTCAATGAGGGACTCTGCCTAACCTGGACTGGAATTTTATTCCAGAGTGAAGGGAGCCTCTGGGTTATGAATCTGTCCCTCCAGCATGTCCTATTTATTTCAGTGCTGAGGTTCAAGTCTCTCGAGCGCGTAGCTCGATGGGATTTGGATTTTCTGAGGTGCAGCATGTCCATTAATTCCAGGTTGGACATGGCTTTATACGTCAGGCACAGATCGCCTCTGAGCAGGCGGTATGCCACTGAGTAGAGCTGGAGTTTCTTTAACCGGGCAGCATATGGCATCTGTTTGAGCCCTTTGATCATCTTGGTGAGGTACTTTTGGGGTCTTTCCAGTTGCTGCAGGTGTCTACACTGTTGTAATAATCCTTTCTACTAAGACAATTCCCAGAACTTAGGAGACTAGGTTGGTAGATGTGTTGGTAGGTTCGGGCTACAACAACCTTGCAGAATGGCAGTTGCAAACCAAGCCCTTGCCCTAGAAGCAATGTTATAATGTTATAATGTTATAATGTTTAGAAAAGGAGTGCAATAATTACCAGTTAGCTACCCCAAGAATACCCTCTCAAATAACTGATCTGAGGTTCCGATGTTCTTGTTTTCCACCCAAGTAGTATTTCAGTTGTCTATCTACATCTAAGAAATAAGGTCTTTTTCTCTCTTGCTCTAGGCTTTAGGGAAGAAAACAGGGAGTTGGATAATTTGTTGTGGGAGAACTTAGTCACAACTTGTGGTATCAAGGATTGGTTGCTTCTAAGACTGACCCTGTCCTTCTACAGTTCTGAAATCCTCCCAACTTAGGTGATGATCAGAAATAAAGCATTTTCCATGTTAGATATCTGAGGAGGGCTGTGGCAGTGTTTCCAGGAAATAGTTCAAATATCATGGAGGAACAATAGTTTTTCTGGGTAGTCTCAGATGAAGGACTCACTTGAGAAGGTATTTAACAGCTAGCAGGGATGCTTGCGAAAGAGAGGTTCTACAGGTATGGAGGCCACAATGGCTGTGAGATGTATCTTTACAAAGGCATATGTCAGGCTTGAAGTGAACAGCTTATGTAATGCAGAATCATGAAAACCAGTACCATGCTGTAGTCCTCATCCTTCTTGAAGTACCAGAGGGAAAAGCTCTTCCATTTGGCTAATCAGTTTCCTTGCTGCAGCTTTCCTGCCTCAAGAATGTTCAAGCATGTCCTTGGTGACCTTGATCCTGAACACTAAGAGTTAAATTACCCAATCAGTCAGCTGCAGTGTTCCTATGTTCTGGTGTATGAGGCCCCCCCTTGTTTTAAGTTAGGAGATCCATTTGCAAAGGCAACACATAAGGATATACTCTGAATATCTAAATGAGCAGGGGAAATTAATGCTATCTGGGCCAAAAGAGTGGGATAAAGTGCATTTCTGGCCCCTTTACCTTTGCTCTCTGGCTCACCCTAGGGACAAGGGGCACAAGAAAGAATACATACAGAAACAGTCCTGTCCATTTGCAGGAAAAGGCAGCCAATGCCCATATCTCTTTTTGCGATGTTCTGGAGCAGAACATCATAAGCTGCTTGTTGCTCAAAGAGGTAAACAGTTCTATTTCAGAGACATCCCACCTGTGAACAGTCTGAAGACAAGCATCCTTGTGTAGCATCCATTCAATTGTATCTGCAACTGATCTGCTTAGTCAGTTCACCACTGACTTCAACTGGGATGGGATGTAGCATGCATTTAGGGTAATCTGGGACTGAAGTGCTATTTTCTAGGCAGTCAGAGCTAGCCTGCAGAACAGGTAGGAATAAATCCCCCTTGTTTGCTAATGTGCCACATTAGAGAAGTGCCATCTATTGACACACATAAAACCCACAGAGGGAATCGAAAGCTCTGAGTTCCATCATCAAGGCCACCATCTTTACTTATATCCCAAACCCTTATACTTTCAGGCCTTCTAAGTCTACTCCCCAGGCTAGGTCTGAAACATCCACGATTAGTGTTTGATTGTGTTCTTACTTAAAGGGCGTCTTTTAGTTGAGTCTGTCCAGGATGAACCCTCATTCTAGCTGTTTGGGGATACTGAGTAGCACTGAATTTCAAAGAATTCACCCAAGTATGGCACGTAAGATTTCCAATCCTGATTTTCCTGTGAAATAGCACATTACTAATTATAAAGGAAGACTGTGAACTATGGCAGTTAATGCAGTTCAGTGCTTTAGAATTTTCTTACGAGCTTTATCAGATCCTCTTTAAGATACTCATTTCATCATAACAGTAAGTCATAAACATGAGCAAAACCAGGCAATATTCTGCTCTGATTGATAATTGAAAATTGTAACTTCAAAAATGACCCCAGAATATGGCATGATTGTTTCAAAAGAGAGAATCAGTACCTCACACTGATCAGAAAAAAACCCACAAATGGTTGCTTTTCTAAGAGATAGAATACTAAAGTTTGAGATAAGCCCAGACTAAGTAAAAATGGTGGAGCACTACATTTTCAACACTGAATGAATGTATAAATACTTGCTACCATAACTATACTTCGTCTCAGAATGATAGTAGTTCTGAAGTGATACAATGTTTGGCAACATTTTGAAAGTAAAAATCCTACTTTTGCCAAATAGTATGTAAAATAAACAAAAGAACAATTAAAGTACCCAGTCTTTAGTAGGGAACATAATTTTTCAAGCAAATAAGCCATAAAGATGACATGGCTAGTACAGGTGGCATTCGGATTTTAAAATTCCAAGGGAAATGGCATTTAATGGAAAAAGCTTTGAAGAGGGTGATTTCTTTAAGGACTGTATGGGTATTCTGGATGTAACCCTGAAATTGCAATGTTCTGACTCAGCAGCCTGGCGGGGGGTTTGAATAGAGAATGATTAATGCAAAAATTCAGAATGTATTCAGTTGCACTGATGTTCCTTGAATCAGAAACATACCTCTCAACCTCTTAGTCCAAGAAATCTGGACAAAGCCTGACATAATCAGGGTACAAAGGTCCCAAAATAGGGACAGGTTTTAAATATTGCTGTTATAAACTTAGGAAGTTGCTAGAACAACAGGGTATGTATTAAAAATGCATTTTCTAAAGGATATGAAGTCTGCAACTCAAATGTATGACATTATTTACTAATTTCATTCTTCAGATCATCCAAGTGATTTATCAGAAAATCAAAAATTTTATGAAGAACAGACTGCAATTTTGAGGTAAAAATCTGTACAGTTGAGAGGTATGATCAGGAATCATCATGTTAACAGTTCCCATCAGGGACATGAATAAAAGCCAACAGCATTCTTTTCTGGCTGATCAGTTTGAAGATAACTTGAAAATATCCACTTCATGTCTTTCCCCCGAATATGACAAGCTAAGTGATGAAAAGTAATCTTAACTCATTAAGGAAGGCACATATGTTTGAACACTGAAGTATAAAGCAAGCACAGAGCAAGGAACATGCAGGACCTGAACCACTGCAAATACAGCCAGATGCAGTAATTTTCACCAATTTTTCGAGTTATCATACAAAATATCCAAGCTTCTATACTGTCCCCAGAATGCCAAATACAGACATGTTTTTAATATTCCCATGATATGATATTGAAAATCTAAAGTAATTTCAACTTTTACATTTTGAAACAATTGTCTCCCCAGGAAATGTGGATCTTCTTACTTTTAGAGTTCTGCAGGCCTGATTTAACTAATGACAAAACGTTTCCTTAGCAGTCTAAACTACCTATTTGACAATGGTAACATCATTATTTGGTATACAGCCCTCTATCTAGAGGTAATCAGCAAGCCTTAACCCAAAAATTAATGAATGTCCACCACTACGGCATGCAAATGAGCCTAACTTATCAGTTTTAATAACATTAAAGCCAAGTTTATTGGTGTGCATAAAGGAAAAAAATCCATTTAAAGGCATCAATACACGCTTCCAAGAGAAGACACTAGGAAACCTGTGAAATACTACATATATTTAGGACCTAGGTATACACAGAGGTCACATTCCTAATCACATGCACTCAGTTGTACAAAGAAGACTCAGAGAGCAAATGTTGCTAAAAACCTGTTACAAATATCTAATTTTCTTAGTGGGGAGACTAAATATTGTTTGAAAGATGTATTTATTGCTCCACTGGAAAATGCAATGCCACTGATAGCAGCTATTTCCAAAATACAAGTTTAAAAACTACAAACTAGGCTAAATAACATGAGAAGACTTGTGAGTGGTGCTCTCAAAACACGACATTACAGGCTGTCCCTTTAAAAAGCTGCCTTGCTGTCTGTTATGTAGAAACATATAACTCATCAGATAACACCTAATTGTAAAGCCTGACTACTCAGCGAGGATGATAAAGTTAATGATAAGCTTCACAGGAAATCAATCTTTTTCTTGATTCACAGTCTCCTGACATTCTAAATTTTATGTAAAAATGCATAAAATACATTCTACGTCTGTGGCCCCAGATTGAAATACTTTACCTGCTGAAGTCAGAAGTATAGAATTTGCCAGCATATTCACTGGGAATGTGTCAAATTGGCATAGTTTCACAAACCATGATACTCGGACACCAACTAATCCACAAGAAATCAGCTAGACCACTGAGTTCCTCTGTACAGAAAGACTTTATTCAGATAAAACGCTTGTTTAAAAACGCTTTTCATCTGATAGAATCGTTGGCATAGTTTGTTTTGCAGAGTGTAAGATGTTCAAATGCTGTTGAGTAAAACTAACTTTGCTGACAGTGGAGTTTGCCTTTTTCTCCACTGCTGTGTGACCTCAATAAAAGTTCAGGGGGTGTAGGGGTGTCCTTCAACATGGGAGCTCTAGGGAGGCTTGCACATCTGCAAAAAAAAAAAATATTTTGTTTTGTTCACCAAAAATAGTTTTGACAAGAACTTTTTGAACAATTTACTGTCACCGAAACTACCTTTGGTGAGTTGACATGATTCGAAATTCATTACAGTTCTTAGATCTAGCTTAGCAAATATATATTACTGCTGTTACAGAGCTCAAAGCACAAGAGTCTGACACTTTCCATGTGCTACTACTCAGGTAAAGGTGATCTTAATATTTTTTATAATCAATATACAGATATCTAGAAATTAGGAGCTGTAAATATGAGTACTACTATTCGAATCTAGAATTATACAAATAGCCTAGAATATACCTATGAATGTAATCACCACAAAAGCATTGAAAGCCTAGCAATGCATCCCATTATCAGGACCTATCAATGAGGTGTTTTTGGCCTTGGAAACTGCATTTAGGATCTGTTCCCTGGTGATGGTTTGGGAGATTATGTTCAATGATATTTCTGGAAGGGTGACTGGGTTGAGAGGAGGCAAAAGTGGATTTGTATTTGTTGGCCAGTAGATTTGCTATATTTTCCAGCCCCATTCACAGTTAGTTCTGTACAATGAGTATAGCCTTTGATGTTATGAACATAGCTAAAGAAAGCCTTGTGGTCATCCTTGCCTGTGAGGTTCTTTTTTACATCAGAATTGGCTTTGGTAGACCAAATTTCCTCTCTGATTTCTTTCCATGTTTAGTGCCATAGATTTTATTTTTAGGGGCATGTGTACATGTGGTTAATCATTTACAGTTTGCCTGTAACCATTAGATACATAGGTGACAGACCAGGGGTTAATTTCTAATTTCCCATCATCTATTACAGGTTAAGCTTGAATAGATCAGGGAAGAATTCTGTTTCAAATGGATGGGAAGCCTGTTCCATTGAAGGGGTATTCCGTGAGAAAAATACCTTTGCCTCCAATATGTCCTACTTATATAGCAAGCAAAGTTTAAGTCCTTGAATCAGGTAGTTCTGATGCTCATTTTTTTTTTGCAGATATACAAGAGGTCCATCATAGTGGTTCTGGAATTCCTGCAGCCAAACATAGACTCAACAGTCTGCAGGAGGCTGAGTATAGGTGATAGCGCTTTGAGGCGATCCACATAGAACATGTTAATGCCCTGTATTCTTTTAGTGAGGAACCTGTGAGGACATTCTAGTTGTTGCATGCACCTGGTCAGGTACATACCAAAGAGGGCATTGTACCCAGTGATGGGTCTGATGAAAACTGAGGACAGTGGAGTGATACACATAGAACAATTTCCTTACTACCTTAGACACATGTTGGTCAAAATCCAAGCTACAGTCTACATATAGCCCCAAATCTGTGACTACTGGGTCTATTCTTAGGGGTGTGTTATCAGTGAGGTAGTTTGCTGTGGTAGCTAACTTTCCAAAGAGTACTATTATGCATTTCATGTCATTGAGTTTTAAACCATGTCTAAGTCACCAATTATTTGTCTGTATTAGCCTTTCCTGGAGGATATTTGTACCTGACTACAGCTAGTTTGCAATTATCTGCATACTTGTTAAGCTAGAGTTCCTTAACACTTGCCTTAACTTCTGAGAAATACATGCCAAAAAGGAGAGGACCCAGCACTGAGCTCTGACGGAGTTCACTAGTGACTGGCCTCTTTGTGGGGGTGGACTCCCATATACTAACTTCCTGGGTCTTGAGAGCCACCTGGCAATCCAGTGTGGAACATAGGGGTTTATGCACAATTTCATGCGTTTGTTGAGAATGCCCAAGTGGGGTATTGTATCAAATGCCTTCGCCAGGTCAAGGTAGGCAGTATACAACATTCTACCATCATCCATTGCCTTGGTGACCTTCTTGAAGTCTACCAAACTGAGTAGGCATGATCTTCCCTTGACAAAACCAAACTGGGTTGGATCCAGTGTCTGGAGGCTTCCAACGTCATTATTAACCATTTCCATGGTTTGTGTACGAGACTTGTCATATTAATGGGTCTGTAGTTTTCGGGGTCCATAGAAGGCCTGCCCTTATAAAGAGGGTATAACTGTTGCAGTTCTCCTTTTATGTGACACAACGCCTGATTGGAGGCTATAATTAAATAGTGACTCCAGTAGTCCTGATACGTCACGTTTCATTCTATTTAGGAGGTACCCTGGTATATTATCAGGACCTATCAATGAGATGTATTTGGCCTTAGAAACTGCATTTAGGATCTGTTCCCTGGTGATGGTTTGGGGGATTATGTTCAATAATATTTCTGGAGGGGTGACTGGGTAGAGAGGAGGCAAAAGTGGATTTGAATTTGTTGGGCAGTAGATTTGCTATATTTTCCAGCTCCATTCACAGTTAGTTCTGTACAATGAGTATAGCCTTTGATGTTACGAACATAGCTAAAGAAAGCCTTGTGGTCATCCTTGGCCTGTGAGGTTCTTTTTTTACATCAAAATTGGCTTTGGTAGACCAAATTTGCTCTCTGATTTCTTTGTTTAGATTGAAGAGAGGATTTTTATCCTGCTGAGCAATGTGCTTTCTGATTTTGGCTATGACCTTCGTCCTTATGTTTTACAGCATACTGATGTTTGGATTCCTCCAAGGTGGCTTGTTGAGATCGTTCTGAGCTTATTTCTGGAAAAACAGCTCTCTCTATGCATTTATTAACATGACTGTATACAGTATCTGTTAACAAGTCTGCATAGGCAACTGTGTTCTCAGGGTTTGGGGAGGCTCGACATTTTGTCAAGTTTTCACTTAATAATAGAAAATCTGACTTAGAATAGTTTCTAAATGCTATACAGCTAGCTGGGGTCACAGGTTTTATTTTTTATTTCAAAGGAGGCAGCTTTATGGTCCAACCTCACCAGAGAGGATACTACTCTGGGGGATTCAGCATTCTCCCATGTTAGTGAGGACAAGGTCCAGTATGTTTGCCTTATTAGTCAGCATGTGGATTAGCTGGTCCATGGTGTTAGTGTTTACAAAGTCCAGGAATCTCTGGGCCTGTGGATTTAGAGCCCTGTATAATTCCCTGCTTATAGTGCAGTAGTTAAAGTCACCCTTGACTGTAGTATTGGGTTTAATGGTGTGTGTCTCCATTAAGTTTGACTTAAGGGTTTTCTGGGTCATAGATGGCCCTATAGCTAGTAAAGATACGATATGGAAATTTGCCTGTGTTAATTTGGATGTGGAGAAGCTCAAGCCCATCATTCTGTCTGACCAACCTTAAGTTATCCTTGTTATTGATGCAGATTGAGACACCTCCACCTTTAGACCCTGTCTGTGCAGTAGCTGGGCTAAATGTGTGGAAGGCATAGTAGCCTTGCCCTGCTAGGGTGCTGTCTATGGCTTTAAACCATGTCACAATAACTGCACAGATGTTTACATTCTCCACGATGAGGAAATCTTGGAGGGAATGGAGTTTCTTGTTTAGATTCCTTGCATTAAGCAGTAGCATCTTTAGATTCCCTTGGGTTGGTTTCACTATGGTAGAAGGTTTATCAGCTTGGCATTGCCTAAAAAAACACTATGGTGGAGGACAATGTTTTAGCCAATATTTGAAAGCCCAGAGGAGGCAGGTGTAGACCATCCTTGGCAAAGCAATGTGGTCTGTCGACTATATTCTTTCATGCTAACAAATATTGTGTCCACTTGGAATGAGACCAGAAGCTAAGCCAATCACTGAAGTCAGTCTTCATCTGTTCATGTTGTGGCATAATCCTTGATGAAGGTAGAATGCTGGTCAATGCTAGGCTCATACCAGCCTGGGGGTCATAATCCAATAATGCCCCTCTTCATATAGTCCAGAGAGGTAAGTCTCAGGTCATTTACACACACATGGACTATGACAGAGTTTTACTTGTGCCTCTGGTGCAATGCCAACCTGAGTGTGATCTGGTGGATCCTGGTCACTGATAGACAACTGGCCATTACTTTCTCCAGCTTGGTGAGTGGGGGATCTGTGCATCTCACAATGGAGTCTTCTATGCCTAAAATATTGTGTTGTATGGTGATTTACGTTATGGGCTTAGAAGTTGAGGCTCCATGCAGTGTGGCTGTATGTGTTGTAGTTGATGCTGCTTTGGTGGAGTGCTTTGGGAGCTACTGAGGATATCTGTTGTGGGTCAAATGTCTGGGAGGTATTTGAGGTTTTGAAGAATTTTTTTTGAGTGGGTCTGTGTGTATGATCTATACTGTGTGTGCTGGGTGTAATGTGTGCTTTTCTGACAACCTGGTGTGTATTATTTGTGCTGATGTCAATAAACATAAAACAATTGATGTTATGTGATCCTATCTCGCCTACATTCTGACTGATGGGTTCGGAGCCGATCCCTCGGCTCCGACTCGGCACGCTTATGCCAAAGAGCGAAGTCTCTTATTGGCTGAGCTTACTATATCCCAGGATGCACCACTACCAGTCCCCCAGATCTCGTTTGCCGCTAACTTGCGAAGACGTGGTCTCGAGCTGGCTGAGCTGAGTAGTATTTATTTACTATCTTTTTTCTGTCAGAAATTTGCTGTTCTTGTCATAAAAAGCTGTTTTAACGGCTATTCTTCACTTTTGTGTGTGTTTGAAGTTTGGTGAAAAACTTTGTAGTGTGATTGGGCGTTGATTTTGATTTCAGGCCTCCTTCATCTTAGGGCCTTCCCAGTCAGTCAACCCCCCCTTAAACCTTAGAGGGTTTCAAATACCCTTTACTTATTGGTTACGGATTCTTTACCTAATCGGCAGCTGTAAACCGGTTTTTAGGTAGTGTCAGTTTGATCAGAAAATCAGGTAGATACTGTTGTTTTTTCTGTCAGGGATTACTGTTTTTGTGCTATAATGTCTCAGAATCCTAGGCCTTCGGGCTTCAAAAAATGCACCAAATGTAATTTTAAAATGTCAATCACAGATGACCACTCTCTCTGTGTTTATTGTTTGGGTGCAAAACATTTACAAGAGTCATGCAGCGTGTGTCACGCTTTTTCCTCGAGGGTCCTCCAGGAGAGGAAAAATAAACTCATTCTTAAAGGCTTAATAAAACCCTCCTTTGAAGAAGCTCTAGCATCCTCTCCTTCTCCAGCAAAAAGAAAAGGCGGCTCACCAGTCCATCGGTTCCGCCGCCAAAAGACATAGGCAGGCTTCTCCTTCGGCTCCAAGGACTTGGAGCCGAGGCGAACGGTCTGCCTCGATGCCACCAGTCTCGACTCCTCTGGCGTCGGAGCCGATGGCTGGGGCATCGAGAGGCGGGTCACCTTCGCGGCTCCATTGGTTTCGAGCCGACAAGGGTTGCCCGCCAGACACTTCCTCCTCGGCGCCAAGTCCTCCTCGGCACCGATGGAAACTAGTGTGGGTATTCCTTCGGCGCCGATAGTCATCGAGTCGCCTCGGAGCCGGTCCCCTAGCCCTTTGGGGCCGTTGGAGAGGCCATCTCGAACCCGATCAATTTCCTCTAAGTCATCGAGGATGTCGGATTCGGATATAGACAGGGTGCTCCAAAGACTGTTCCCGTCCCCAGTCTTTCAAAAATTTGTTTCGGTTCCGACCCAGTTGGCTTCGGAGCCGATAGCCCATGCCCATCCCATTGCTATTCCTCCTCCGACCGTTTCGGCTCCGTCGGAGCAGGTGCTGTTGGAGCCGGTGGAGATCTTAGGGTCGGCTCCGACCCTTACTCCAACCCGGGCCTTCGGGTCCGAGTTTGGTACACGGACTTCTTCGGCTGGACCCGGGGGTGATGTTTCGGGACCTATGCTTTCGATTCCGAGCCTCCCTCTCGGTGCTTCGGCTGCGGGACTTCCGTCTGCTATCATGGTTCGGGGACCGGACACTCCCAGGATTCTGGGGTCCGGCTTTCAGAGCTATGAGGAGTGCCTTGGCCAAGTCTTCGCCATCTCTCCGGCTTTACCGGCACCTTCCCTGGGCGTGGAGACTGGGTCTTTGGCAGTTCCCTGTCCATAGACAGCGGAGCCCTGGGCCTGAGGTTACCCCATTGGGGTTCCCTCCTCCTGAGGGTTCTTCGAGTTGTCTTCAGAGGAACCCCCAAGGAAGAGATCGTGCAAGAGGAAGCACGTGGACTCCCGAGTCTATTACATCGGACACTGATCTTGATGATGCGGAGGGGTCCCAGTCGTCCTCGGATGATGTCTCATTTGCAGACATCTTAGAGATCCTCAAACAACGAGGCGGCTGGATATCCAAACCCCCCTCTGCTGATGAGTCAGTGCTCCTCAAGGCCTTTGGGGCTCAGCCCTCCGCCTCTTGGGTGTCTCCGCCTTGACGAGCTACTGGATTTAGTTTGTCGAAGGGCGTGGGAACATCCAGATACCGTGGAACCAGTCCCTTCTCGTCCTAATAAATTTTTGTCTGCCCCACCCGAGAAGGAGTTCCTTACTAAAGGAGTGGCTGTAGATGCTATGGTGGTGGCATCTGCTACACAACAGGACGTGGCAGAGGCTTCAACGTCCGTCCATCCTCCTAATAAGGAGTCTAGGAGCATGGACAGGTACGGGAAGTGCACCCTGACTTCAGCGGCCTTTACTTTAAGGTCTCTGAATTATTTGGCACATTTTACCAGGCTTCAGAGGGATCTGGTCAAGGAGCTGTCAGATTCTCTCTCGGGTAACCTACCTGAGCAGCTAGCCCAGTCGGTTAGCTCTCAGTTGGCTATCCTTACGTCAATTTCTAACTCGTCCATGAGGCTCATTTCCTATGCAGCCGAAGGGGCGGTAGAGCGGCAGGCACAGGCGTGGCTCACGGAGACAAGCCTGGCTCCGCTTGTGTCAGTTCGGAGGCCTTCAAGTCTTCCTTCGCCGACGCTCCCTTTGATGGGTCCTCTTTGTTTGGACCTAAGGTTAAAGACACCCTTACCCGCTGTGAGCAAGAGGGAAAAACTTTATCTGCCGTAGGTGCCCGTTATTCCACTCCCTTTCGGCCTTATCCCAAGGCTAAAGGAGGGGGGAAGATGTGGTTCCGTAAATCACGTAAGTTTTTTCCTCAACAGCAGGAAGATTCCTTCCAGAGGCAGAGGACGGGGAAATTTTTCTGGGAGATGCCGTCCCAGAGGCGGCAGAGGCCCCTGCAATTCTGGAGACCGCGAGTCCTTTCGTGGCTCTTCAGCCTCCCACACATCATGAGGGATTGCCCGGCTGTGCTGCTCCGGAGCCAGTCGGGTGCCGTTTTGCCAAGCACCTAAAAGCCTGGGAGTCAATCACTCAGGACAGATGGGTGCTTCGGATCATTGCCGGAGGTTACACCATCCCATTCACATGCTCACCCCCACCGTCCAAAAAAATCCCGGACCCACCACCCAGTCAAAGGGAAATGGCAGCCGCAGAAGCTTTAAAGCTGCTAGAAAAAGGAGTCATCCAACCGGTCCCCACACACCAGACCGGATGCCGAAATTACTCCAGGTTCTTTTTAGTGCCAAAAAAGACAGGGGACCTGAGACCAATATTGGATCTCAGCAGACTGAACCAATCCGTCACGAAATCCAAATTCTGAATGGTCACGTTACAATCCATTCTCCCATTGTTGGAGAAGGAGGTTTGGATGTGCTCCATAGACCTCAAGGACGCCTATTATCACATACCGATACATCAGGCGTCCAGGAGGTATCTGCCCTTCAGCCTGGGAGTCAGTCATTTCCAATTTTGTGCACTGCCCTTTGGTCTCACCACAGCCCCCAGGGTGTTCACCAAGTGTTTGGCAGTAGTGACTGCTCACCTGAGGAGTCTTGGATTCCAAGTGTTTCCCTATCTGGACGACTGGCTCCTGACTGCCACCACCAGGCATCTGCTAATGGACAACCTCAAAGCCACCATCTCCCTGGGTGCTACCCTGGGGATTACATTCAATTGGTCAAAGTCTGTCTTGCTGCCCTCTCAGCGCATAAGGTTCATAGGAGCAGAGATAGACTCAAAATTGATGCGCTTTCTTCCTACCGAAAGGATCCAAACTTTACAGGGCCAAGTTCAAGCTCTGATTTCAAGATCCAAAGCCCCAGCCAGGATGGTTCTACAAGTTTTAGGTTCAATGTCTGCCACGGTTCTTTTAGTTCCTCTGGCAAGATTGCACATGAGGATTCTTCAGTGGCTATTGTCAACTCAATGGTCCTTTCAGGACCTTCCCCTCAATCATCCCATCATGATTACAGAAACATGCAAACGGGACCTTCGCTGGTGGCTTCAGACATCCAATCTAAATCAAGGAAGCCCCTTTGTTATTCCCTCTCCAGCGGTTACCCTGACGACAGATGCCTCCCAGATAGGGTGGGGGGGGGGCATTGTCTGGGCAGGTTAGTTCAGGGCACCTGGCTTCCAGACGAAGCTCTTCTCCACATCAATGTGTTGGAGATGAGGGCTGTACTTCTGTCCCTACAGGCCTTACACAAGTTTCTTCCTCAGGGCATCATAGCCATCCACACAGACAACATGTCGGTGGTCTGGTATCTAAACAAACAAGGAGGGACCAGATCTTACCCCCTTTGCAGAGAGGCCATGAGGGTGTGGGAATGGGCTGTAGCTACCAACCGTTTCGTGGTAGCGACCCACATTCCGGGGAAATCAAATATATTGGCAGACAAATTGAGCAGGACAATTCTCTCTCCTCACGAGTGGTCCCTAAACAAAACAGTAGCAGCTCAGATCTTCAGGAGATGGGGAATGCCGTGCTGCGATCTATTTGCAACACCACTAAACACGAAGTGCAAAAGGTTCTTCTCCTTGACTCCACATCAAGGGGAAGCAGCTATGGATGCTCTAGCTAGCACAACCTTGGCCAACAGGGCTACTTTATGCTTTTCCTCCGATTCCACTTCTCTCCAAAGTCATTCAAAAAGCTTCTCAATTGGGATCCTCAATGATACTGATTGCCCCATACTGGCCTCGTCAGGTATGGTTTCCCTACCTGAAGAAACATGCGGTGGACGATCCTTGGACTTTAGATCCAATTCCGGATCTGCTAATCCATCAGTCGGGACGACAGCATCAGTCCCTACACTCCTTGAAGTTGACAGCTTGGCTCCTCCACTTCCGACTTTAGTCAGAAGTCACACACTAGACCCGGAAGTTATTCACATTTTATCTTCAGCCCACAAACCCACCACTAAGAAATTGTACCTCAGTAAGTGGAAGAGGTTTGCTATCTGGGCTCAACTCAGGGGCTTAGACCCTATCACTGCTCCAATCCCGGAAGTTTTGAAATTCTTAACATCCCTGTTTAATCAAGGATCTTCTGTCTCTACTATTAAGGTTCAACTGGCGGCTATCTCTAAATTTCACGAATCCATGGATCCTCCATTGATGAGCAGCAAAATATGCAAAACTTTCATTAAAGGTGCGGGCCTGTTAAGACCCCAGTTTTTCATCCTGCGCTCCGTGGGATCTTGATTTAGTGCTTCGTGCATTGACATCTTCCCTTTGAACCGGCTGCTACATGTGAGTTAAAATATCTGTCTTGGAAAACTGCCTTCTTAGTTGCAATTACTTCTGCAAGAAGAGTTTCAGAGCTTCAAGCCCTGTCTATTAAACCACCGCATTTGATTTTCCACAAGGATAGAGTATCACTCAGGCCTAATCCATCCTTTGTCCCAAAGGTCTGTTCTAATCTCTGTCTCCAACAGTCTCTAGAGCTACCAGTTTTCTTCCCAAAATTCTCCAATGAAGCAGAATACACTCTCCACAAATTGGATGTTCACAGACAATTGCGCTTCTATTTAGACAGGACTCAGCAACTTCGTAAGTCAGACCAGTTGTTTGTGTCCTTCTCAGACAATAAATTGGGTAAAACCATCACAAAAGCTACTATCTCCAAATGGATTAGAGATTGCATAACTCAGGCTTATTCTTCTTCGAATAAGCAACTTACAACATCTATCAAAGCTCACTCTACCAGAGCTATGGCGACTTCTATAGCTTTTCATTCCAAGCTCGCTATATCGAGATTTGTGCTATGCGGCTACTTGGTCCAATCCGCACACTTTCATTTCCCACTATAAATTGGATGTGGCATCTAAAGGACGAGCATCATTTGGTTCCACGGTACTCAGGAGTGTTTTCCAGTGAGCCACCCAGGATTCAGGTGCTAGGGACGCTGTCCCATCAGTCAGAATGTAGGCGAGATAGGATCACATAACATCTTTTAGTTATGTACTCACCATAACTTCAGATGTTTGGGATCCATCTCGCCTACATTCCTAATACCCACCCTCCTTCCCCCTGCCTTGGAGATCAGAAGAGATTGAATGGTTTGAGTTCTACTGTTTTTATCTTGTTCATCTGACGATGTTATATAATCAGAGCGTGCATGTGTGCATGTATGCAGACAAACTAGATCTGGGGGACTGGTAGTGGTGCATCCTGGGATATAGTAAGCTCAGCCAATAAGAGACTTCGCTCTTTGGCATAAGCGTGCCGAGTCGGAGCCGAGGGATCGGCTCCGAACCCATCAGTCAGAATGTAGGCGAGATGGATCCCAAACATCTGAAGTTATGGTGAGTACATAACTAAAAGTTGCATTGCCTCAGGATGCCCATATCCAACCACCATCAGGACACCTAAATCTATGATGTGATATATGATCCTCATTTTTTGGTAACTAAAATTTGTGAATTTAATTGTTAGCATTACAATCCACTGGACAAGTCATATTGTTCTAAGCTTTGCATGTGCTACTATAATTTGGCAAATTTAATGTTAACATTAGAAGCTAGAGAGGTCAGACTGCTATACGCTTTACACAAGCTTCTGTGTTGCATATACTAATAGTACATTCTTCACTGTATATGCACATCCACTGTTTACATTACTGTAACACTGGCTGAACAAAAGGCTCTGAGGTGCAGACTACTCTCATGGAAAATAAGTAAACAAATACATGGCATATCATGGCACGAGGGACTCTGGAATGAAACTGTGATGTATGGGCATATAAATATCACCCACTGCAACCAAATAAAGTAGAAAGTAGAGGTATGGTCTCTCAATTCACACTGCTGCAAGCCAATTAAAATGTAAAGGACAACTTGCATTAATGGATATGGTAAATGTGCACTGCTGCCTCGGGCATTAGCCACCGCCAGATACACCCTAATAAGCTTTACTACATACAGTGTCAAATTAGATTAAAATTTCTAGCTTCCAATTAATTCACACACCTTAGATTCAGCATAGTGCCTTTCAGTGCAACCGTACCAAGAAAAACTCACCCCAAACTTTTTGTGCATCTGTGCACATATGCTCAAGTACACCCACACCATTTTAAAAGAAAGGAGAGTAAATAAATCTCCAGCACCATCACTCTCTACCCTAATTCACAGTAATACTGTCACAAACTAAACTCCTCTGGCAAACCAACAGGAACTGTTGCCCTTAAAGTAGGTTAGTCATTAAAAACCTGAATGGTAGCATTTAGCTTTGAGCAGTTACACTTCTACAGGCAGATACAAAATAGTATATCAGATACACACCACCACCACTCTGACCAAATTCAGCAAAAAACACAGAGGAAAAACAAGCATAGTATCCAAAAAGCACAACACCAGGGTGAAAATTTCTCAGATAAATTTATCTGAGAAATTTTCACCCTGGTGTTGTGCTTTTTGGATACTACGCTCATTTTCCCTCTGTGTTTTTGCAGATACAGAATGGTAGCCAGTACTTCAGACTCAGTAAACCTACCAATAAGCTCATAAACAAATAGATCACCAGTTTCAAGTGCTTAAAACTGAATAATAAAGTCATTTACATGAAATAAATAAAGCATTTTACCTGAAAATAAATATACAAACAGGAATATTTTTGCACAGAATGAATGAATAAATAAATAAAATGAAAGTTCTGAAGAAACAAATGATATATAGCAAACTAGTCTAGACACTAATTTCAGCTAAAGATATACTGCTGTGCCCTGTTACTAGCTGAAAAAAATAACAGAATATTCAAAGTACTTAAAGGCAGTTCTGTCTCCTTGTGCATGTCAAAGCAGGAATAAACTCTCTCAAGAGAAAATGACCTCTAAGAGACCAAAACTATTCCCTTGGGAATAGCCAAGTAAATTATCTTCTTCTTTCAAGACCTAGATTCAAACTAGCCATAGGAGAGAAAGCTCTCTCAAGAGCAGGGCCTGCACTTTGGAACAATCTATCAAATTATATTGTGCATTAATATAGTAGAAGCCTAAAGAAGCATTCAAATCCTGGCTAGTCAAGGACTCTAAATGCTCATGCTTACAAGATACTGGTTAGGAAACCTCAGTAAAATCAGTGTATATAAGTACATTTATTCATCTTATGTAAAACTTGTATATATTACCTTCTTTTAGCAATGTTTTAGCATGCTAATGCTCTGTACTCACGTAGTACTGTACATATAACTAAACACATTCATCTTATGTAAAATAATTTATATTGCCTTTCTTTTGCAATGTTTTACCATGATATTGTTCTGTATTCTCCAATTTCTTTAATACGCAATTTACTTTTATTGTATGGGCAGGATTCACGATGGCTTGCACGGAGTCTAAGAGTCGTGTAAGACTCCATGCAGCCATCGCGATCCAGGAACAGCCCGAAATACCGTGTAAGAGACCAGTTAAAACGTCTCTTACACGGGCAGGGCGTGGATATGCTAATTACCTCACTTGCAGCCAAAAGGCATGCAAATGAGGTAGATTAGCGATCCACGAAGCTGAAACCAGCCCGTGTAAGAGTCGTGTTAGGTGCAGAAATGTACTCAGTTGACAACTGAGTATGTTTCTGCAAATAACGCAATGGAGCCATGACAGCTCCAAATAAAGTGTGCATATGTATCAGGCAGCATGCCAATGGCCAAATATGTGGCCAGTGGCATGGTAACCCGATGCAAACATGAAATAAAATAAATATTTTTTTTTCGGCGATCAGCGAGGTGTAAATGCAGCGCAGCCCCACACAAACGGGCTGCACTAAATAAGACATAAAAATAAAGGTTTGAAACCCACAAATGTGGGTTTTATGCAATGTATGGATTTACAATGCAGGGACTAGCAGACCGAAAACAACATGGCCACCGTTTTGTGGTTGTTAAGGGGGGAAGCTGAGTGTAAGACACGTAACTAAGCATTAGTAGGCAATCCTATTCACATAGCAAATGAGCACATTCTGTGTAGTAAGGGGGAGTAACAGAGTAGGAGATAGGTGACATCACAGGGGGAATGTTAGAAAGAAATCAAGCTCATTGGAGCAAAGTGGTATGTGAAAGATGTCAGTCACACAGCATAGAAAGAGGAGTGTCAACAGATAAGCATGGGAAAGTCAAGAAATGGAAGGTGTACACTGTAGCCAACACCAAAGTTTCTTGCTGTGCTTGCATGCGCGCGTGTGCGCACTGGGAGGCGTGAGTAAGACAGAGTGCGCGCGTGTAAAGCAGAGTAAGCATGTAGGAGCCTGTTTAAAGATCTGTAAACCTGTTTGCGCTGGTGTGCACGTGTTTTAACCCGAATAAACAGATTGTAGTCCGTGTAAGCATGTGTGCGCATGTGGTAGCCACTGTGAGCGTGTTTTCGCTGGTATGCGCGCTGCTCCCCCCTGAGGAAACAGAGAGGGAAAAGGAAGCAGAAGAAATAGTAGGAAGATAACAGGGAATACTGGTAGAGTTAGCAGGTGAAAACAATTAGAAACAGGCAATTACACAGGCAGAATACTAGCCCAGCCCAGCACTTAAAACACTGCAAACAGCATTGCAGTATGTTTCTCTCAAGAGACACTGCAAGACAGGAGTAAGCTATTAGAAGTGAAAACTGAAAAAGCTGCACTCAGACCAAACATGCTAGGGGCTGCCATAGATGTTATAAGGAGACATAGGAGACTTGCTGAGGGTGGTGACAATGCAAATGCTGCCAGACAACCCACAGTGAGGAGACAGAGAAGAGTGTACAGGCCCAGGGTCACCTACCAGGGGTTACATGAGCTGGAGATAGTGGAGCACTATAGAGTGGACAGAGACCTCCTGCAGCAAATTGTTGAGCTGTGCAGGCCACTCCTCACACACAGAACCAACAGAGGGGAACCCATCCCAGTGGAAACCAAGGTATGTGTTGGCCTAAGAATACTAGCAACAGGTACCTTCCAGAGACCAACTGGTGATATGATGGGGATATCACGGGCATCAGCTTCCAGGGTACTGCACCAGTTCCTGGATGCCATGTCAGCACATGTCGGTGAGCATGTATATTTCCCCAATTCCCATGAGGTATTGGCCAGCAATATGCGTCTCTTCCAGCAAATAGCAGAATACCCTGAGGTAGTGGGTGCAATAGACTGCACGCACATACGCATCAAAGCACCAGCCGGTGAGCGGGGTAGGGCCTACATTAACCGCAAGGGCTTCCCCTCCATCAACTACCAGGTCATGTGTGATGCCCAGGGCATAATAATGAATGTGTGTGCTGGTTGCCCTGGAAGCTACCATGATTCCCATATCTGGCATTTGACGCAGCTGTACCAGACATTTGCCAATGGGGACATCCCACATGGTCACTTAGTGGGGGATGCTGGATATGCACTGGAGCCGTGGCTGATGACACCCATTAGAAATGTACACACACCTGAACAATAACTCCATAATGAGGCACATGCACAAACACGAAATGTAATTGAGCATGTGTTTGGGCTGCTCAAGTCACGGTTCCGGTGCCTCGACACATCTGGTGGAGCCTTGCAGTACTCATCAACTACATGTACCCAAATTGTCATGGTATGTGCTATGCTACATAATATGATTCTGCGAAAACAGCTGCAGCAGGACCAGCATAGGGCCGGGACAAACAGCCCCCCACCATTGCCAAGGCCATCACAGGCAGAGCGTGACTCATAAGAGGAACAACCTGAGCCTGCCCCAGTAGGCAGAAGGAGGCATGCCCAGTATGCCCTGGCCTTGGCAAAGAGGCAACGCATAGCACATACACTGGCTCAGTAGGAACCCTAGGAATGATACCCCTCTCTGACTCACTCATATAGTAACAGGGACGCCTAACATGACACAACCTGCTTTCAAACATGTATAGGGAGTGTTGTATGTGCATCCGACATAGGCAGCCCTGCAGCACCACCTGAGGCATGATTGCCATGTGTTAAGCAATGTAGCACCATCTAGTATACGCAAACATGAAGACCCTGCCTAACATCTCACCCTCACCAAGCATGATGCCACACTATGAAGACAACAAGATCAAGTACAATAATTGGCTGAAGTATTGCTGTTAGCAAAGGGGAACAAATGGCTGACAGCCTGGGATGACATGCTGAGCAAGACATGATGCCCCACCTGCTAGGGATGGCACGCATCCAGCACACCTGGCTGTGTGGATACTGGCAAAGGCTGTTGTCACCCCCACTGTGCCCTGAATAGGTAAGGCTGGAAACACAAACCCACCACCATAGGTAGCACAAGGGATAACAACCTGGACGTAATGCTACCCAATGCCAGAAGTCTAACCTGCAAGGTGCATGCAGACCAAACCCACCATAGCATGGAGAATGGTAATATCTGTTCTGTAACAGAAACCTGGGTCAAGGCCCAGAAGAGCACCCTAATACTACCAGGTTATCCCTTATACCATGCTCTACAGCTCCAAAACATGGAACGCACTACAATAGGAGTGTGGCTATCAGTAATTGTCAAGGATAACCACACCCCCAGGTTGGTACCACAGCAAGAAGCAGCATGGACTATCCACAGGCAAGTAACAGTGGCTCAAACTGCGTCCCTGTTTGCAGCCTGCTACAGACCACCCTCACAAACCCAGGAACCCCAGAAGCATTCCTGAAGACACTGCAGAGTATGAATGTCTCAACAAATACCAAACAAGGCACACACAAAGTATGACATAGGTGGCAATCCATTATGTACGGAAGAAGTAATCAGGGACCTAGGGACACAAGTGGATGGTAACCCGTCATGTGACACTCACATTGCCAAGGTGGCCAGGAAGACCTGCTATATTGCCCACCTTAATATGAAAGGATGCACATGTAGATCAAGAGAGGTCACTGTGCCCCCATACTCTTCCCTTATCAGGCCCATACTTGAGAAAAATGCCCCAGTTCGGATGTACCTTACCTGACACCTGCAGCAGTTAGAAAGACCCCAAATCTACCTCACCAAGAGGATAAAGGGTCCAAACATTTGTCATCTGCTGCCTGGCCGAAGAAACCACAGCCCAATTCACATGCATACTGCCCAGTCAGAGGCGATGTATGCCTGATGTACAAGGCCATGTCCAATCCAGAATGAATGGACATGCTCCACTGCAGAAACTCCAAATCCAGCAGAGACACCACAGTGAGATATCTGAACCTCCACACATAGATAAATAGTATGTGCTGGAGGGACAGATCCATAACCCAGAGGCTCCTTACACTCTGGAACAGAATCCCAGTCCATGATAGGCTGAGCTCCACACTCATACTCAACAAGAAAAATCCGGTCAACTGCATGGGAGATAGTAGGTGTACACTGGGGGCCATCCCTGTGTCACATCTAGTAAAGTAAACCCTAAATGGGCATAATATGCACATTGCAAGGGGTGTTGAAAGTCACACACAGTCTGTCTATGCTCAAACATGGCCAGGGCAGATAGCCTAGTATGAACCTATGATGATACAAATTGTGCAGGACACAAAGGATAATCACACAGCTGTCCTAACTGATGGTAGGAACCATGGTGATAATCCACAGATATGCTCTGCAGTACTCAAATATCACAAACAATACACCAAACCCACACACATTGCCAACATCCAACCTAACAGATTATTTGCAAACTCCCCACCAGCACCAAACTGCCAAATATCTATCCCAGCAGAGTACTGGCCCCCTGACATTGCAGATGCTGAGGTAACAGCCAGCATCTACAAAGCACACCACACAGCATCAATGGTACCAGATGGTGTCCTGGGTTGTGTCCAACAAGTACTGTAAGAAGAATGGAACACCAACTAGCACTACTGCGCACTCACAGTCTTACCACAGGATATGTACCCAAAGAGCAGTGTACAGCAGCAGTGGTCCCACACCACAAAGGGGGTGCCTGAATGGATACTGCAAACTATCACCCCTCAACCCTGACTATCTTGGTTGGCAAAGTAATGGAGATGATTATCATGGATCCCATGAATAACGAGATTGGGTACCTACAGACATTGAACCCTACCCAGTGTGGCTGTCATAGGGCAGATCCTGCCCCTTACACATGTCTGACTAATGTGAAACACACACCAAGGCCATTGATGAGGGGAATGTGGTTCACACAGCCTATCTGGGCCTTGCTAAACCCTTCCATACAATACCCTAGTTGTTCAGTACAGATAACTCACCAGCCTAACTATAAACCCCTATCCAAGTAGATGGGTTGCAAACCAGCTCAAGGACAGAACTGACCTGGTCAGACATGCTGCAGCCATGTCAGACTACAAACCAGGTACAACTGGCTTCCCAAAAGGCATGGTCCTGGGACCTCTCTTGTATGCTATATATGTCACATAGGTACAGGCCAACATGGAAGGACTCTGTCTGAACAGGTTTGCAGATGCTACAAAATGCCCACCATATTGGACCCTCCAGCTGACACAAGCATCCTACAAAAGGCACACATAGAAACAGACAAGTGGTGCCACAGTCATGTCAACAAGCTAAATGCAGAATAGTGTATAGTCATCCCCTGTGGAAGCACAGTACGTGGCCACAAATTACCACATAGGTGTTAACCCATTAAGTACATCAAGAGCAATAAGAGACCTGGGGACACAAGGTGATAGATATCCTGCATGTGACAACCATGTGTCTGTAGTGGTTACAGAAACATACCATATACCCACCTAATCATGAAGGTAAGCACAGCTAGGTCAGGGTAGGTCATTGTGCCTCTCCAGTCATCCATCAGCAGCCTCACAATTGTGTACAATGGCCCTTGTGGGATGTACCTTAGCAGACACCTGCATCAACTGGAAAGACCCCACAAATACCCCACCAGGAGGATCTCAGAGCTGTAACAGATGCCATGTGTTGCCTGATTAAACAAACTGCAGCTCCACACAGTGCCATACCGCCTGGCTGGAGGTGATCTGTACGTGATGTATAAAGCCATGACCAAGCTGGAATCAATGGACATTTGGCACCATGTAAAATCTGAATGCTGGTGACCTATGCAGATGACAGGCCTGAACCCCAGCACAGACATAAACAGGACATGCTGTACCGATTGGTCCATAACCCAGAAGCTCACTCCAGTCATGACTAAACTCCCAGTACAGGTTATCCAGGGAGTCCCTCATTGACTGTCATCCAGAGGAATCATGATGACTGGATGGGAGATGGTAGGTGTACCCTGGATATCACCTGTATGTCACGGGTAGACAGAGGCACAGCACACTAACCTTGACATATGTCATGGCAAACACCAGTAAATATGTGTGTTGAAGGACAAACACTCTCTGACTAGCATTACAAATGGCCTAGGGCACATGGCCATTGTTTGTCACTGTCCACACAAGTTGCGGAATACATTAACAATGTCGGACAATCTTGTTCTATGTTGTCCATATCTGACCAAAATGCAACATGGTCATATCTGCACAACTGGCCCTCAACCAGTCTGGTGTGCTCACTATAAATATTACAAGCAGTGATAGGACTGAAACCAATGATACTGTCCACCACAGTGAAAGTACTGAACCAGTACACTATACGACAATACACTGTTTGGTCAGTATGAAAGGATGTTGACAACTGTATGCAAACTATCCCATGGCAACCCTGCAGGCACAGCATAATGCCTGTTAGGTTCAGACACAAAGCAGTTGGGCAGTAAGAACACAACCTGATGGCCAACACTCAACTGTACATGTGAAATATAGATGAAGTCCACACACAAACACAAATGTGGTGGACCACAGATCCCAACATATGGAACATTCACACTGGGCATGCTCACACACTTAGATAAGTGAGACGTGTCAGTCAATAAGCCATAGAAATTGTGAACTGGGCATGCTCACACACTTAGGCCATGTCACAGTTCAGCAGTTGCACACACATATCTGGCATTTGTATGTGTTAACACAGGAACCTCCCACAATACAGAAATCTGCCGAGTGCACACAGTGAAATTACAACAGAGACATAAGTAAAGTACTGGATCCCACTCATATGCAAACATCTGCCACAGTACACAAGTTGTTCATAGAGATAGGGAAAGCTATGGCAATAAAGACCCACAAACAGTATATGAGCAACAGATATTTGCATCTGACAGGTATACATATGGCCGTAGAGTGCAATACTAGGCTGTTGTCCCTTGGGAATACAGAAGGCTATCCACAGTGTATTTCGCGTCTGCCTCCGCAGTACAGTAGGCCACTGTGCCTGTGCAAAGTTAATGCATATATATGCTCTCACCCTTACTGATGGATAGTAACAGATGTACATACATCTTCATAAATAATGATGTCAGCACACTATACATATGTCAGGAGCACAAATGATACCCAGTAATTTGAATAGTGCGCTCAGCTACTGTGTCTCTTACAAGTGTCATACTATAGTTAGGTAGGGGTTTGAATCCTGCAAGTGCTCAGTGTGTATGTGTGACTGTGGGGGGGGTAGTGTGTGTGCAATTCTGTGTGTAAGAGAAATGTCCCTTTTGGCAACTAGTACAACACATCATATGCTGCATATTCCACTGTTTAAACACTGATGATGTCAGCACCCTATAAGTACAGCAGGAGAAAGCATGCCTCCCAGTAAAGCAAATAGCACGCCCTGCTACTGTGTCTCTCACAAGTGTCATAACATAGTAAGGTAGGGGTTTGAATCCTGCAAGTGCTCAGTGTGTGTGTGTGTATGTGGGGGGGGGGGGTAGTGTGTGTGCAATTCTATGTGTAAGAGGGGGGTAGTGTGTGTGCAATTCTATGCGTAAGAGAAATGTCCCTTTTGGCAACTAGTACAACACACCACATGCTGCATATTCCACTGTCTAAACACTGATGATGTCAGCACCCTATAAGTACAGCAGGAGAAAGCAAGCCTCCCAGTAAAGCAAATAGCGTGCTCTGCTACTGCATTTCCCACAAGTGTCATAATATAGTTAGGTAGGGGTTTGTATCCTACAAACGCCATGTGTGTTTTTGTCACACAGTTTGTCCATGTGTGTGGGGTGTTGTTCCCAATATTGCACGACATACATTATATCAGTAATGTCAATGCACACATGATGTATGTGTGCACCACATACACATATGTACCTGTGACCTTCAATAGTTCCCATGTCCGAAGCCTGCCTCATGTGAATACATGGAATTTGCATTAGACAACTGTATGACTGTGGTGTTCTGTGCAGGGGCTGCATGTGGTATGTGAATATACAGTGTGAGATGTATATGGTGTCATCCTACCAACGAGGGATACACGACAGGTCTGGAGCATATAGTCCACATGTTGTTGATGAACAGGTGCAGCATGTTTTCACCTCTTGTGGGAGTGGTAACAAGTTGTTCCATAGCAATGCAGGGAATGAATGCTAGGAACCTTTCAGCTAGGGTCTTGGAGCTAGAGTAATGCTCACACTCTATGTTTGGGTAGTTGCAGTCCACCCATATAATGGTGTTTGTAGAGACTGTCATATTCCCAGTGTTGTCAGGAAGGCCAAGTGGGTTTCCTGGGTATGGGAGGGTGGTGTGTGCCAGGCTATGAACCTGAAGGCAGTCTAACCCACTGTTAGTTGCACATGGATAGGCTCTGATGCTTTGTGCTGTGCCACCAACCTGGGGGTGTGTGTATCTGAGGTGCCTTTGGATACATCCCCCATGTTCTGGTTTGGTGCATGTTTAGGGGACGACAAGCATGGTATGAGGTATGACCTGGCAGTGATGGGGTGCACCTGGGAGCCTTGTACCAGGAGTCTGTTACTGCACGGATATTGCTGTTCCCCATGCTAAGGACAGTTTCCACTGCATGCATCTTGAGGTTTACACTGCTGGCGTTGAGTAGCATTACTATTAGTGTCCTATCCCGTGTGATACCTGTGTAGGTGGCTATGTAATTTCAGCCTTGCATAAAAAGGCACTATGTGTGTAGCAAGAGCCTCTGCCAATATACAATGGCCCATGGGTGACAGGTGCAAGCTGTCCCTAGCAAAGCAACGTGGCTTGTCTAGCATGTAATCCCACGCTGACAGGCATTGGATCCCCTTTGAATGTCACCAAAACATAAGGTAATTGTAGAAATTGATCATCCTGTCTACATATTGTGGCAGCATTCTTGGTGAGGGTAAGATGCTACTCAAGGTCAGGGTCATACCAGCCTGTGCCACATGCTCAGAGAGCCCCTCTATATCCCCTAACATGTAGTCCAGGGAGGTACGTCACAGGTCATCCACACTGGCACAGACAATGACTGAGTCATATTTGTACATGCCTTGGAGTGACCTGTATGCTCGTGTTATGTGGTGGATCATAGTGCCCGACGGGCATCTCACCGTGACCTTCACCTTGTTCAGCCTGGTGAGCAGGACCTCAGTGTACCTGACGATAGAGTTACCTATTACAACTGTAGCAGGTGTGTTGTTAAGCTGTATGGGCTGTGACTGTTTGGCACACACGCTTTGTGAGCTATGTGTTGCACGTGCTCTGTTCTGGCGTAATGTTTGCTTGTGTGGCTGCTTCGCAGGTGTCTGCTGCTCAGGCAGGATGCTATTCTGAGACTCCAAGAATGTTCCTGTGTGTTTCTGTGTTTGGATTGCTGTCGTGGCAGGTCTATGTGAGACTGGTATTGTATTCACTGTAGTATCCCACTCCACCTGACAGGGTATGCCAGTACTGAGTTAAGATAGCTTAGCCCCCAGTTTGGCTATGTGGTTGCATCTCTCACATGTGTTGTAAGTTTATGGGAAGGGGAGAGGATTGTCTGTCTACATGAGGCAGCTGTAACATTGCCACATGACTCACAGATTCACCAACTGGACCAGAGAGTAGATTGACAAGTGACCTTTGCACATGCTACCATAGCATTGTGAATTCCATAATAATTAACAACACATAGGGCCAATGGGGAACAAGGTACTCAAGGTGAGTATGTGAGGGTGTAATGCTCCTGATTTGTTAGTGCTGGCATATATAAATGCTTTTGTGAGCAAATGCAAGGTAAGTCATATGCAATGTGTTACAGGCAACTTACATGCAAACAGGACAAACAGTGATGTTCTGTCAAGTGAGACATGGACATCAGTACAGTAAGCAATACAGATGTCACTAGGGATCCACAGAGGTGCTGTAAATCTGCATTGCAGGTGGAATCAGTGTTTCAGGGACATAACAAGCAAACATGCATACAAACAAAGCTACAGTCAGCAGGCCTGTATCTAGACTATGTTACAACAAACAAGGTGTATGACTTCCAGTAGGTAACAGTGCATATATGCAGGCACTATAAGCCTGTACCCAGACATTCACAGGTCAGATGGGCTGGGTCCAGCCCCACCCCCCACAAGTGTACAGACGATGTACCTTCGTAATGTAGAATAACTGGCCTGAAACCCAAGTGCTCATACCTGAACTAATACACATTTCAAATAACAGACACTGAGCCCTCACTCAGCAGTTCCAAACTTAGTAGGATGTATGCTACCTGTCCTGGCACCACAGTATCCTTGACATTTATGGAGACTCTCCCTCCTGTCATAGTTAGTTCTGTGTTTTGGGGCTATCATGCATGGTATGAGGTGTGACCTTGTAGTGCTAGGGTGCTCTTGTGAGTCTTGAACCTGTTGTGTATTACTGCACAGATATCAACATCCTCAAACATCCTCATTGCAGAGTCGAGTGTGGACAGCATGCAACTTGCAGCTGACATGTCCATCATTGAGTATCAATACTTACATTTTCTTATCCCCTGTGCTACCTATGTAGGTGGCCTTCTGTTGACAGCCTTACCACCGGTATGCAAAGATGTGCAGACATTACACTATGGTAATTACTATGGGTGTACAAAACAATACCATGACATTCATACTGTAACTGCATCAGGCATGCTGGGATATACCCACAATGATATCATTACACTGTACTGTTGACAACATGATACTATTACTACACTTCTATGTAGTCGCCCTGTGCATCAGCACCATGTTAACCTGTTCCTGCACCGATGTTACAGATTGCAGGAGGTGGCACAGTTTCATCATATGCACAGGGTGTGTACTTGGTATGCCTGAGTCTGCCACTGATACAACCAATTGACATGTCTGTGTGTGTGCGTTGGTGAGGGACAGCAGTACAAGATGGGGCAATGTTGATGCAGTGTGTGCGTGTATGCGGTAGCCCTAGGTGTTATCAATTTGCACGTGTGTATGCATGCACACAGTTCCACTTCATGGCTGTCATATACAGGTGTTTGTGGACAGCCACAGACTGTACCTGCCAGGTCTTACAGATCACTGTCTCTGGCCACGGACATGGTACCTGTGCCTGGGAGGGGTGCTACGGACCATATCAGGTACTAAGCCAGACTGGGTACTGTCATCAGAAGCAGGTGGTTGGTGACTGGAGACAGGTCCCTGTTGGGACTGTCCAGAGCCACGTGCACGTGATCTCTTGGGGCAGTCTGATGACAGCACAGACCCAGCATTGCTGGGGCTGCTGCTGGCACTATGGGAGTGGCTGCGGGCCTGTTGTCATCCGCGACAGCTGCCAGCTGCTGCTGTTGCTGGCATACGGCCACGTCGACGCCTCAACCGTCCACCATTGCCCTGGCTCATGGACATGTAGTTGTGGAACAGATCTAATGTGTCCCCCAAACATCTGTCAATGACCTTGATGAAGTTACGGATGGCAGCCGCAACATCACGCATACTGTCATTCATAGCTGTGCAACATGCTCTCAGCTCCCTCAGACTCTGTCTGGTGTACTGTTTCATACGTGACTGTGCCTGCATTACAGCCTGAAACATAGCTGAGGTTGAAAGACCTCTGTGGGCACATCTGACAGGGGCGGTACGCCCACGGATGCTTCCACGAGAACCCCTGGACATCTGCCTGTGTGGTACCATGTCAGGACCCTGGCCATGGCTGCTGTGTGGAGATGCATGTGCCACCGATACCACATTACCCTGGTCAATGCCCACTGTATCCTGTCCATCACCTAGGGACATTGGTGACAAAGGATGTATTGGCAGGATGACTGTGCGCATTGCTGGGGTCGACAGCTGTGTACTGTCAATTGGCTGACCAACGACGGACCCTGGCACACCTCCCTGTGCCATTACACAGGTATCATCATTATTACTATCCACAGCAGCTGATTCAGGTTCCCTGCTGCACAACACCAGAGCAGCACCAGAACCTGTGGGAGTAAGACAGGAAACACAGTTTACAATGTGTACACAATGTCACCACTGATACACACATGCACACAAGGCACATGCACACGTGCACACATGGGCACATGCACACATGCACACAGGGCACATGCACACATGCACACAGGACACATGCACACAGGGCACATGCACACATGGGCACATGGACACATGCACACATGCCCACATGCACACAGGGCACATGCACACATGCACACTCCTCAGTATATGAGATATCAACACACAGACACAAACACACCTGCAATCAAACACATAGCACTACTGCTTCAGCCTATTATTACTATTAGTATAAAGAGTATTGAAGGTATTGTTATTGCACACTCACCAGCATGGATAGGCTGCCTTGCTGTTACACCAGAGGGACCTGCAGAAATGAGACATGTATTGTCAGTGGGCACAACTGTGCCATTGATACTGTGAGTATGATACAGTTCAGTAGTGCAACAGTTGGCTTCCACAGGTCTACTGCTGATATTGAGAATATCACTCTTGCACAATAATTACCAAGATAACAGCTACAAACCGAGGACACACCTCACACATGCATAAACTAACAGTGTACAGAACAGTCAACTATACACATGGCATGTTACCTGCACGCTCCGTGTCCTGCTGCTGGGCGGCTCCAGCCTCCATCATTACGCATGTATGCTACTGCTGTTGTTGCTGTTGGGCGGGAGCCACAACACTTAGGAGTAGTCCCTCCAGAGTGGTGAGGGGGGATGTCTAGTCACCCCACCACCTGTGGCAAGCTGTTGCCTGTGGATATCCGACGCACGCTGACGGACATTTCTAATTAAATCACTGCACTGATGGCGTACCTGCTCATATGTCTGGTTATGTGTGCCTATGTCATTTACCCGACGGACCAGGTCTTGCCACAGTGCAGCCCTCTCCTGCTGGTTCTGGCTGGTGTGGGAAAAGAGTATTGCGAAATCCCACACCAGGCTCTGGTGTATCTCTTCCTCCTCCGCAGCGGAGTACACAGGGTTTCGCTGGTGAACCATAGCCCTGAAAAGAAGAAGAAAAATATGTCAGCAATATATGTCAGCAAAATATGGCACACATAATACACATAATACTCGACTGTAGTGATATAACTTAACCTCCATATATAGCATATGTCTGTCTATTGGGGGATACACATGTAAATGACCAGATATCAGTGCTCAGCCGACAGCTGTGCAACAGTACCTGGCACACTCCATACGACAGACTAGTATACTCCAACAGTCAGCACACTGGTTCAGGTCCAATGCACAACCTCACACTGGGGGTTTGTATCAAGGTACTGTGTGGGGAGCATTATCAACCCATGCACTGCATGCAATGAACGTTACATATTTCACTGGTAATGCACACTACTCTTACTTGCCATAACCCTACCTACACCACAGTCACATACAGGGTAACACAGCACAACATATGGCAATGTAGTATGTGTTGATCGCAATACCTCACACATCTGTCTCTGGCCACACACCAAGGACACACACTACCATGACAGACAGACAGACAGTCATGGTGAGCAATCACACCAGTACATAACATGCACCCAGTCACTGGCACACTCATTCCACCTCACATATTTGGTTTGCAATGGGTTCGTGGGTGTGCATTGTGTCTTAGGTAGGTAGTATGCTATTGGCCCTGGGCCTACAGCAGCATACTGTTATGCTACCCTGCCCCTTGTGACACATGTGATGTGATCATACCTGCTCCTGTCAAACAGTTACACAGGGTGACTCATATGGCATATTACCTATCTGCATAACATTCAGCAGGGGTATGTCTGACATCTACTCATGGGGAGCCTTGCTTCTTAATGCTGTGTGGTTTACTCCAGGGTATGTCTTATCTGTGGGTAGGGACCTGTACCTCCACCATCTGCTCTTTACTGCAGTGACAAGGATGACAGACATAGGTAATTTGGGTTGTGGATGTTGGAAGTGTTACCATGGTTGTTGGACAACTGTCATGGGTGTGACCTAACTATTTATATCCAGCAGTGGTAACCTCTATGTAGGTAGTCTGGGTGCGCTCTGTGGTCTTGTCAGTCACTCTGCATAAGTAATGTGTTTGAGTGCATTGACACAGTTACTTACGTATGTCTGTGTCCTTCTCCATATCTGTAGCTGTCATAGGAGGTACATACCATGTAGGACATTGTGGGGTGTGGAGGGGTACAGTGACCTACATGTCCATAGCTGACACACCATGTCTGCTGACACATTCCATGTACAGGTATTACAGGACTAGTGTGCCACTGTGTATATCAATGGGGAGCCTATTGTATACTTGTTGCCCCTGTTCCCCCCTGACACATGCAGTGGTGGGCAGGCATGCACATATGTGGTGGTTACTGGTGTCAGTGTTTTGGAATGGGGTATGGTACTCCAGTATCCACACTGGTGTTCACTCCATGCCTTTGTCACCAGGCACCTGTTGCAATACATCTGCACACATGTGCCTCACTCGGTATATATATATATATATATATATATATATATATATATATATATATATATATATATAGATATATATATATATAGATATATATATATAGATATGTACATATAGATATCGGGAGAGAGGGGGAGAGAGAGAGAGAGACAGAGGGAGAGAGAGAGTGAGAGGGGGTGGGACAGAGAGAGAGAGAGAGATAGTCATATACAGACATATCTGTTGACAGTCAGATCTCTCTGTATAGGTATATGTATCTACATATATCTATATATGTGTATGTGTGTATTACATATACCTGTACGTACATATTCTATCAATCTTGATGTCTGTGCAGTAACTGACACCTGGTTCAAGGCTCCTGAGAGCACCCCAGCGCTACCAGGCTATACCTCGTATCATGCTTTTTGGCCCTAAAACTCAGGCCAAAACAAAAAGGGAGGGGGAGTGTCCATATTCATCAAGGACACCCACACCTCCAGGTTAGTGGCAACACATGAAGCATCAGAGACCATCCAGGTGCAACTAACCGTAGGCAAAACTGCTATACAACTGGTATCATGTTACAGACCACCCTCCCAATCTCAGGAACCTCATTCAGCCTTCCTGAAGACATTGGAGGATATGAATGTCTCACCAAACACCATCATATTGGGAGACTTCAACTACCCTAACATAGACTGGGTGCATTATTCTAGCCCAAACACCCTAGCCCAAAGGTTCCTGGAATTCATAAATTCAAATGCAATGGAACAGCTAGTCACCTCTCCCACAAGGGGAGATAATATACTAGACCTGATCATCACAAACATGGGGGCAATGTGCTACACACCGGAAGTATACCCCTCACTAGTGACATCTGACCACAAACTAATCATCCTGGATATACATATCTCACCTCCACCCACAACACAAAAGACTACAGTGAATAACTTCTCAAAAGCCGACTTTACACTTCTTAAAACTGAGATGGTATCCTTTAAGCCCACTGGGCCAGTGGAAACCACATCTCACAATGCAGAATCCTTTACAAATGCTTTCTACGGACATCTCCAAGAATGCATGGATCATGCAATCCCAAATAAAACCAAGACCCTCTCCACCAAGGGCAGGCATCCTGTCTGGTGGACGACAGCCATGAACAAATTGTATAACAAAAGAAGGAAGCTACTGCACAACAGAGCAAAGTCCCATAAAGAGAAGGCATCTCTGATCAGCACTAGTAGAAAGCTACATTCTCTCATAAAAACATGCAAGGCCAACTTTGAGAGGAAAATCGCTATGGACACTAAAGATAACCACAAGGCCTTCTTCTCCTATGTTAGATACCTGGGCGGAAACCCTGAGATATGTTCAGAGTTAGTTCACAATGACAAAAAATACACTGAATACTCAGATATCGGCAACATTCTGGCAGACAGGTTCAGTGCAAATTTCTCCCCTTCCCTCACCCCCAAAAGAAGAAATACTTATCCCAGCTGAATGTAACCTCCCTATCATCTCAGATGTCCAGCTGAGAACCACCCTCATCAAAGCTATAAACACAGCATCAATGGGACCCGACGGTATCCCGGGTTGCGTGCTATGTGAACTCCGAGAGGAGCTAAACCCACACATAAAATGCTATTTAACCATAGCCTTACTACAGGAAATGTACCTGAACACTGGCATACAGCAACAGTAGTCCCACTCCACAAAGGAGGCACCTCTACAGACCCTGGTAACTACCACCCTATAAGCTTAACCAGCATGGTCTGCAAAGCTATGGAAAGACTCATTATGGAACTCATACACAGAGACATTGGGGACTTACAGACACTTGATCCCACCCAGTTCGGCTTTGTAAAGGGCAGATCCTGCCTTTTGAACCTGGTTGACCTTTTCAAAACAGTCACTAGAGCCATCGACGAGGGCAAAGCAGTCCATACAGCCTACCTGGACTTGGCTAAAGCTTTCGACACAATACCCCACTCTGGCATCATAGACAAGCTCAACAGCTGAAATGTGAATCCATATGTCACAAGATGGGTTGCAAACCGGCTAATGGATAGAACCCATAAAGTCAAAATTGCTGGAGCCATGTCAGACTCAAAGCCAGTCACAAGTGGTGTCCCACAGGGCTCTGTCCTGGGACCCCTCATGTTCAGCATTTATTTCTCAGATGTGGAAGCAAACATGAAAGGGTCGTGGCTGACAAAGTTCACAGATGACTGCATACTAGGCGCCATAGTCGATACACCAGCTGACACATACATCCTACAGAAAGGCCTCACTGAAACGGACAACTGGTGCCAGAGTCATGGCCTTAAACTGAATGCCAAATAATGTATATTCATCCCCTTTGGGAAAAACAAAGTACCCACATATTATCACATAGACAGTAACCCACTGAGTACAGACAAAGTAATCAGAGACCTGGGGACACAAGTCGATAGTGACCTCTCATTTGACACCCACATTGCCAAAGTGGTTGGAAAGACTTCCTACCTTGCCCACCTTATCATGAAGGGATTCACATCCAGATCAAAGGAGGTCATTGTACCCCTATACTCCTCCCTTATCAGGCCCATGAATGAGTACTATGCCCCATTTGGTATGTACCTCACCCGGCACTTGCAACAGCTAGGGAGACCCCAAAAGTACCTCACCAAGAGGATCAAGGGTCTCCAACATATGTCATATGCTGCCAGACTAAAGAAACTCCAGCTCTATTCAGTAGCATACCACCTACTTAGAGGTGATCTGTGCCTGACTTACAAGGCCATGTCCAATCAGGAATTGATGGACATGCTCCACCTCATAAAATCCAAATCCATCAGAACCACAAGAGCCAAAGATTTAAACCTCAGCACAAATATGAATAGGACATGCTGGAGGGACAGATTCATAACTCAGAGGCTTCCCATACTCTGGAACAGAATCCCAGTTATGTTAGGCAGAGCCCTTCACTGACTCTCTTCATGTGAAATCTTGACGAGTGGATGGGAGATCATAGGTTTACCCCAGGGGTCATCTCTGTGTCACTACTAGACAGAGGCACAGTAAACTAATTCTATTATGTAAGGGGGGTCTTCACTGTGTCACTACTAGACAGAGGCACAGTATTCTAAATCTATTCTGTACATTTTTGTACCATTACATGGGGTGGCGAAAGCCACATCACTATGGCTAGGCTTATAAATGCCCCAGGGCAGATAGCCTAGTACTAAACTATGACACTGTGAAACTATATATGTCTATGTATTTCTACATCCCTCTCTATGTATACATATATGCATATTATATATATACATATCTCGATATACATACGTATACACATGATAGATATATATATAATCCTTTTTAGTTCCACATATGTATACACACAGTAACGTACTGATGAACATCCATTACTGTACAACCTACATTGTACATTGCACTACAACCTACATTGCTATGTGCACATAGCTACCTTCACATACATATGTATGTACAGCCTTCAGTGACAGTTGCAGTATGTCCCCGGCCCTATGCACATCTTCATATACTTAGATACAGACCAATACCACATATGGAGGGTTCACAGTATGTAGACTATTATATTAGTACTTTACATTACCTGTGTTTGTTGCAGCTGTTTGCGTAGGCTTTCAGATACTTGGCCTGCTGTCAACTTGTTTGTTTTGTTGTTACTTTATTTATTTATTTATTTCTATTTCTCTTTCTCTCTCTCTCTGTCTCTGCCTCCAGAAGGTGCAATGAAAGTATTGCATGTGTGGACTGGGAGTACAGGATGCTTTTGTAGATATCTGCACATGTCCATGTGATGGCCTCTGCACCAATTGTTAGCCAGCATTTACTAAATACATGCAGCCTGTTGTCTAGTGATTGCAGTTCTCACTGTGATTTCAGGACAGTGCTATAAAAAGGTTTGTTAGGTAGGCGTAGCCCTTTCAGATTATCAGGGTGGGGACCATGCTGGTTTGCTGTGGACACTGTTCTGTGAGTGTAAGGGTTGGTATGTCTCTCATATTTCAGGCTGTGTTGCAGACACTGCAATGCATGCTGTACTGTAACCTGAGTATTCCTTCCTCCAGTTTCCTCTTCTCCGTGTGTATGTAAACTGACACCTACGACTAGTAATACTGTGTATATGGGTGTGTGTGCTTTCTTGTGGGAATTGTGGTGTTACTGGTATATAGCAGTGGCTCTTGCAATCTGTTGCTATGGCTTCAATATTTGCCCTTTACATTCACTCCTTGTATGCCTGCTAAGTGTCTTTCCTGTAATGTGTTGCTATGGCTTTCCTATTTTCCATTTACATTCACAGCTTGTAATGCTTGCTATATCTGTTTGGGCAGTAATTCCCTATGTGTTTGTTGTGGTAGGGTGGTACTGCATGCAGTGTGGTCTGGCCATGGTGTGGGCCTTGACACATACAAGGGTATTTGATCATGCTGCTGAGCAGGCCTCAGATACTCTCAGGTGCATCTTTTATCAGCCTCATGGAATGGTACATATCAGTGGGATACTCCCATGAAATATTCTGATATTCTGCAGTTGTGACTATGGGTTATTTTGAGCATATGTATTACTACACCATTTGTGACGTGCAAGTGGTGCATACTTTCAGTAATTCATAGTTACCATTGCATGTGTTGTAACACCTTTCTGCCTACTGTTAGTACATTTCACAGGGAGTCAGTGGGGCACAGTTGACATTTGTTTTCACATCAGGGACATCCCTGTAACTCAGTCACAGTTGATATGCCTGGGCTCTTAACTATTCAACTATGGCAGTGTTTATCCTGCTCTGAGTATGTGTGTGGCTTGCCAGGTACTACTGTGACATTATTACCTACTAGCTACCAACTAGCATGGCTGTTTCTCGTCACACAATACTATTTTACAAATCCACTAGATTTGACAGTAAATATACATGACGTGCTTTGTGTACTAGACATGCTATATTCCCTTTACATTAATTCCTACTATTTCATGATATATTTCTTTCAGCACAATGTTCTTGTATAGCAGTCATGGCTTAGTGGTAAGTCATACAGACTAGTGTTTCCAAGGTCCTGGGTTCGAGACTGACAGAGGTATTTTATTTTGCTGCTGAGCAAACTACAGGCCTTGTCATTCAGAGTGACTAAGGCACTTTTAAGCAGTTGTAAGCGGGTTAGCGCTGGTTTGCACGGAGCTCACGCATGTGCACTGCCGCTTAGCTTTGCGCACACATGCTTGCTAAGCGCACAGAAGCGCACTCCCGCTTACTACTGCTTAAAAGTGCTTACTCTCGCGCACACCCACGCTAATTTCTTTTAAAGAAAAGAAAATGGGGAGATAGGAAAGTGGTGAAAAAGGGGGCACAAAGAGGGTAGGACAGTAGGAAAACAAGCTCGGGTTTTGCAGGAGGGATGTAGGAAAGGCCCATAGCTGCCCATTTCTTCATCAGCAACAGCTGTGCATATGTTTGCAATTTGGTGTGAAATTTGAAATCTTCCACCCCTGAGAGAGGTGTGAGGACAACAATATTTGTTGTACAGCCAATTGTAATTGCCAGTTTACATGTCCAGCAGACGTGTGTGCAAAATGGGCAGCTATGCATGGGGCGTAATTTTTTTGTGGGTACAGAGTGCCCTTTTTTTTTTTTCAGGTGAGAGTGGTATGTCAGGTACAGGAAGTCGGTATAGCTGGGGAGGTAGGTAGGGGAGGTTAACAGACAAGACAAACAAGACGCATACAGGGGTGGTGTATGACACATGTGGGGGGAATACACAATTGACGGGGACGGCTGTTTGGATATCTTGAGCCCATGAGCCCACAGATGGCAGCAGTGGAACTGAGATCCCACCCATGGGCAGTTGCCACTGTGCCTGCACTGCCCAGGATGGGGCTGTGTAGGACGGGCAGCAGGCACGCCCATGAGTTGTGACACCCGTGCCTCAAGCTGGCGTAGGGGCCCAAGCACAGCATGCCTGATCTCCCTACACACCACAGTCCGGACACTATGGAGGGTGAGTGGATGTTCTCCTCTGGCCACGCTTGCAGAGGGGGGATGTGCCCCATCCCCTGCAGCGCTTCCACCCGCAGGTGGCACAGGGGCATCGGAGGAGGGTCCGGCCTGGGCACTACTGCCAGGTGCACTCGCCAGCTGAGGTGGGAGAGGTGGGTCCGCTGGAACCCACCTTCCCTGTCGTCCTATGTTTTGCATTATTTTATGACAGTTTGGGTTAGTAACGTACAATGCCATTCACAATTAGTTGTAACAGCATGCATTAGTATTCCCATTAACCAAACACCCATAAATTCAAGCCATTGAACAGCAAGCATAACACATGCATAATTTGAACAATAATACACAATCCAACAATATGCAGGGTTGACTTGATGGCAACAGGTCATCAGGTTTGGATGTATGAACAGGGCACATGCATCAACATACATGCAAATATGTATGAACCAACAGGACAAATGTCCAGGGGAGTTAATTGTGAAGACACATACCCATTTCATGTGGAATGGATTATTTGTGGTTATAGTGTAGGGTGAAGAAATATTTCATTAAGAACTTCAAATACCTATACATATGCTGTACATTTCTACTAGCTGCAGATATATACACACTACAGGTCTGACTACAGTTTCCTATGTGTAAACTTATGCATGTTGGTGATGGGAATGTTACTGCTACATTAATATACATTGCATTTTTATTCATACATATTCATATCTAGCTCTGTTCAGCTACAGCATCCTGCTACATTTGCTTTATATGGCCCTAGACAACTGTGGATGTTTGGTATTTCATACAACCATACTATCTGCATATTGCAAACGTACAGCAACATATCCAAATTGTGGGACACACATTTCAACTTCAGTACTTTACTCCACACATTTCACTGTTTGGTTGTGCCTGTCACATTCATTTGATTCTGTACTGACTGCAGTATACTTTATTCAGGAGTTATTACAACTTTATTGGTGGATTCATACCTCTTTCTCACACTCTCACTTGTTTTATTTTTACAATTCAGGATGGTACTTAATTCTAGGCTTTATTGACATGTTTTACATGGTTACAACAATCCTTTCCAACAGTCTCACTTGTGTCATGTTCCAGATTTTAAATGGGGATATATTTCACACGTGTTTTACTCAGCTTGTGTAGCTGTAATTTACAGCTTGCTGCAGGTTATGTGCTATTATATTACATGTGGAATATCTTTATTTCAGACTTGTTTCATTTTTATTTTTGGATTACAGGCTGCATCACACTTATGTAATCACACAGTACTAGCAGAATCTCTCTTACACTGTTACTTGCATTTTTTATTAATAGGTGACTACAATGCACTCTTTTGCAAGCTGTCATACTTATATTTTTTAACAGTTACAGGGAGAGAATTACTAACCTGCCTGGTGGCGCAACCGCACAAGCCTATCGGCATAGGCTCGACGATTCATGGAACGGACACCTGCAGCTGTAATATAAATGAAGTAATATTGGAATACACATCTCCATAATATCAACTAGGTTAACTTCTTACATAAATAATTACATGTAACTTAGTAGTGGGGCGTTGGGCATTTGCCGGGCCTCCTGGATCCAACGGTTCAGTTGGTCCTGTTTCCATCTATTCAGGTCCGCATGGTGGTGACGGACCTGTTCACCAGTCCTTGGTATTCCTGTGGCACTGGTGAGATCATGTGCCAACCGGTCCCACACCTCAGCCTTGTATGCACCCCACAGGACCTGGCCCTGCATGAGTTGGGCCTCATGATCATGGACGAGGAGCCAAACCATATATTTGGACTCCTAAACGCCCCACCTTTGTGCTCGGAAGCAATTACCCTCTCCTACACCTGCCATCCTGACTGCAAATCGATTCCACAATCATTATGCTGTGTATTCCCGCCTATGGGGCTTATATATGCTGTTTTTCCTGCACTTATCTGTGTTTGGCCATTTTGGAAATGTATCAGCTTCACAAAACCTTCTTTGTCATGCTTCTCTTTCCATTCATTACTATATATATGCTATTACTGCATTTCTAAGAGCAACTGTCATGGCTTAGTGGTTCAGTACTTTGACTATGGTGCATGGTATCCTGAGTTCGAGCCTAGCCATTGCTTTTTTTATTTTATAACTGTCTACACAGGCTAGGAGGTGTGTCTGTGTAAAGGCAGTTTTGATACAGCTTGCTCAACGTTGCCCGCCGGTTAGCTTGTTGGCGCGGTGCGCAGCTCCGCGCAAATGGGTTACGCGGGTTTGCGCATCATTTGGCTGTCAGCATGCATATTACGCTCAGCTCAGCTACGGGCACACAGTTTCAGTGTATTAAAATGCTGCTCAACCCCGGGCACTCATTTTACACTTGTTAAACCACTGCTCACCTACGAGCAGATATACTCAGCTTGTTAGAGTGTAGCTCAGCTATAGGCACTTCTGACATTTTTTTGTTTTTTATTATCACACATTTCTTCAAACTACATGGCCCATTTCATTACATTTTACATAAAATATAAATTTATATATGTCAGGGAATTGTTTTGTGCTTATTTCACTAAAATTAAAAATTGATGTTGTGGGGGCTCGAACCATGACTGCCTCCTCTTCAGCCGATGTCTCTACCGCTACGCTATTGCTTCTTGGCTTACTTTGCATATTTAGATCTTATATGCTTTTCCACTGACTGCTAACTGTGGCTAAGCGACGGGCACGCCCGCACAAACAAGCGCAATTACGGCAAACATCTTTAAAACTTATAAAAAAAATATAACATGTTCATTTTTACATTTTATGTTTATAGTCTGTGGGGGCATGTGTTGTGTTGTGTTTGTTGACATTTACGCGGACTCTGTCGTGGGGGTTTACTTTCGGGACTGTTACTCTTCTGGGGGCGTGTCAGTTTGCAGGACTCGCCCTGCGGACACGCCCCCTACTTTCTTACACGGACCGTGTTAGCCTTGGGTGTGAGTCAGTATGCCCTCATGAATATGCATGGCATGCTGACGTCACACCGTTTAACTGCAGCCTCCGTGTAAGACTTGTAACTCTTACACGGAGGCTTTGTGAATCCTGCCCTATGTCTTTCCTATTGTGTATCTTGTAACACTGTCCCTGGGTCATGACTGAAGAGAGTAATTTGACCAGCCCACCTAGCCAGTCAACAAAATGAAGTGGAACTCCAGCCAATGGTTTCTCTTTCTCTTTATGAGTGCATGCCAATTCTGAATTTATGAAGAAGCTTCTTTCATCAGTGACATGTTTCGGATGGGGTGGGGTCTGGGTAAGACAATATCATATGACCTAGAACATTTTCAAAGAGCATTAGACATCAAGTACTGTAGATGTGTGCACAACAGATTCAATTTCACTTTCAAATTGTCACACATGCCCACAGTGACAACTCTACAAATTTTTAATATACAATTTTACATCCTTCTTTTATAATATTATTTATGGAAAACCTAATCTTTGTCAACATCCAGTTACATAACTCAGAACTTCAAAGCTGGAACACTGAAGGGTTGGTGGTGTTGGCATCAGACTTGGAGAAGGTGAATGTTATGCTTTTACTCACTTTCTCCCTTTTCTCAGAGTTTGCATTATATCAGAGTTGTTGATGTGTATAAACATTTAAATATACTTTTTTGCAACCTCCCAAGGTTTTTAAAGACATTTATTGAATTATCACTCATGATGTAAGCAAACATACATTTATATAAAAAGACAATATACCATATTAACATGTTCCCAGTTACAGTCACTATACATCACATATACTCTTCTGTACAATTATCATCAATCCAACATTACCTAAATTACTTGATTTCTGCTTTCTCTTAAACCTCACTCCTCCTCCAAAACATTATTCTACATGTAATGTTCCCACAATTTCCATTTTGTCTTTGTAATTTACTAGTAACTTTTCTAAAGAGCCCACTTCCAGTTTTTCTCTCTGTTACAATATTCACTATTTCAAACATGGTTGGTTTAGACTTTGATTTCCATTTTCTAATAGTTGTTTTTTGGCAGCCACCAGAATTAAACTTAACAGGGCCTTACTATGTCTAGGCAATTCAGATCCTGTATCCCAGCTCATAAACTAATTTCCCTAGTTACACCTATTTGTTCACTCAATATTTCTGACAGACTACTCTGTAGGAAGTTTGTAAAGTCTACCAAATCAATACACTTCCAAAACATATGTTCTGAGTTACTTCTTTCTTCCCTATCGCATCTCCATCATTTGCCAGCTACCCAAGGAAAAAATCTTTAGAGTATGCTTAGGGTATACAAATACTTATGCAAACACTAGCAAAAATCCCAAATCGTCTACACACCTTGTCACATATTTGGGAGCCATACATATGTTGTCCCATTGTTTCATTATGAATTGCTTGTCCAGTATTTCTTCCCAATATTTTCTAACCTCCTGTGATTGATTCATATAGTTATCTTACAATATTTTATATGCCCTGCTAATTATCCTTTTTAACAGCGGCTTCAGTTCCAGATTCAATTAAAATCTCTATCAGTGCAAATCTTTCACTTAGTATTCCCCTGTCCCTTTCTTTTTGCCTATACACCAATATCAACGTCTGATAGGGAAGGCAGTTTGAAGCCTGCAGTCCACATGTCTTTTTAGCCTATTCCTCTCTAGTATATTTCCTTGTCTAGTTATTTATTCCCAATACATTGGTTCCATTTCCAGTTTTCTCCAGCAAATTCCAGCCCCCTCTTACCTACTTTCTGTACCCCTAATTGCAGTCATCCTTAACAGCAGAATCTCCTTTCTCCATTTTTGTGTTGGCTTACTTCTTAGAATACTTTCTGCTACTTCATGAATATAATATTCTGCATGGCTGTTATTCTCCTTAAGGATCTGCATCCAAATTCCCACTTTCTCATTATTAAATCCCCCCCACACACACAGCTTCATCATCTTCCCTTTTTACTTTGAATTATAGCTTTCTGATTGTGTTATCTATATGAGCATTAACTGTGTATCTCTAAAGGATTTCTTTAAATGAGGTAGTTCTAAACCACCTTGGTCTATTGGAAGGATCAACTTACACTGTTTGCCCCTTGCCCTCTTCCCCTCTTAAAATTCATCAGTTCTCTATTCATTACTATTCACAACTTCTCCTCTGGTTGATAAAAGTATACCTGACCTGTGTAATAAAACAAAAGGGACTAAAAACATTTTCACCACTTGTATTGTGCTATCCATATCCATAAACAAGCGTTTCCAGTTTCTGAATTTTTGTATTATCTTTTTAGTCTCTTCCACATATCTTTAGGTGCCATAACAGACTCATTTTAACCCATGCACTTAAATACTTTATTTTATCATGTCCCCATAAATATGGGTATTGCTGAACAAATTCATGTGTGGGTACATAGTTTACAGCTATAGCCTTTGTTTTGTCTTCATTAATTTCATATCCTGAAAAGACTTGAAACAGTCTCAGAATGTTCCAACACACTGAGATGTCCTTGTCTGGTTTTATCAGATACAAAATAATATTGTCTGCAAATAAAGCCAACTTTTCTTGATAACCATACCAATTATATCTTTGAATTTTTGAGTCCCTTATTTTCTTTGCTAATGGCTCTAAATATAATGCAAATAGCAAATGGGAGAGAGGACACCCCTGCCTAGTTCCTCTGTTCAGACACATGTTGTCAGAGAAGAACCCTCCCACTTTAGTTTTTGCCACTGGTCCCTCATATATCCTCCTAATTAGCATTATGCTTTTATCAGGGAATGCAAATGCTTCCATTGCCGTACTCCTAAAATCATGGCCTAATTTGTTGAATGTTTTCTCTGCATCAAAACTCACCAACAATAACAGTATTCTTTACAGTCCTCTGCCCTCGATCATCGTCATGTCTGGATTTGCTCCTCTTGTTTTGAGAGATTTCTTGTATTCTGCAACACTTTAATAGTTGATTTGTCAGCCCTGCTATATAATTCATATTTCTTAACCATATCTCTTTTTACCCTATTTTTAAACACTTTTTTCACTTTATCCCACTCACTAGCTATTCCTTCTTAAGAAATTTCTATCTTCCTTAATAACGCTTAAATAATTTCCACTGCCTATGCCTTCCTTCCTTCATTTTTAACATTTTAGTTTTTATTGGCGCATTATCTTAGTTATTGGATGCATGCTGAAGCTTTCAATTAAATGCACATATTCCTGCATTGTCCTCTGCTGAGGTAGGAAATATATATTACCCGAAGAAACCAATGCTAGAGGAATATGACATGTAATTTAGCTATTTTTAAACCAGCAGTTGTTAGAAACATAGTGTTTATATAATGTCAGACCTTCTGGTTTGTTTGTGGAAGTGTCATGGCTTAAAACAGATAACAAAAAAATACCACCTGCAGTCCTCTTAAAAAAACTCACACGAGTATATTAAGGAAGAAGAAATGTGAAAAACTTTAAATACGGAAAAAAGCGCACTGTTTCATCAAAATGGACATTCAAATAAAGGAACCAATTTTTAGTAAAGCTGTATTGTATGAAGAAAATTGTAAGAAGTTCTTTAAAAGATAAGTTAAAAATTGTTGCATTGTACTTACCCTATTTTTAAATAATGAATTCAGTATAGTCTTCTCATTTAATTGATGCAATAAACCTTGGGAGGTATTGGAGATATTTTGGAAATGTTATGACAAACTGTGTAAAGCAGAGAAATGTGGACATCCAGAAAAAGTACAAATGGAAATATTTATGGATGACTTAAGTATGCCAGGGTTAGAGACAGATGAGGCTCAAAAATTAACAGTTAAGACAGAAGGAGATGAGATAAAAACTGTGACATATAATCAATCTGCAAGAAAGTCTCCAGTAATAGATGGCATTCTTATGGAAGTTTGGAAGCTAGGAGGGAAAAAAGTGATAAAGATCTGGAATGTTTCATTTACCTGTATTTTAAAAGGAGGGGAAGCAGCAGAATCTTGAAAGAAAGCTGTGGCGCTTGTATTACCAGAAGAGGGTAACTCCCCATCAGATCCAGCCTACTAGGCCTATTTGAAATTCAAATCATGGTTGCAAAGTGCGTATGTCCATACTAGCTAAAAGAATGGCAAAGGTGTTGCCAGAACTGATAGATATGGATCAATGTGATTTTGTGGTGGGGAGGGAAACATTTGACAAAATTAACAATGATGATTCAGAGGGAAGCAGAACGTAATAAAATACCACTGTTGTTAGTGTGTCTTGTACAGAAAACATTAGAAAGAGTAAGCTGTTTTTTTGAGTAGAGCAATGGAAACATTTGCATTCCCTGATACAATAAGGTTAATTAGGATGATATATGAAGGACTGGAGGCAAGGATTAAAGTGTGATGATTCCTCTCTAACAAGCTGAACACAGAAAACACACAGGAGTGTCTTCTTTCCCCTTTATTTGATTTATAATTAGAGCCATTGGCAAAGAAAATAAGGAACACAGAACTTCAAAGATACAGTGGTTACAGAAATCAAGAAAAGTTGGCTTTATTTGTAGATAGTATTATTTTGCACTTAATAAATCCAGAAAAGGACATCTCAGTGTTGTGAAACATTTTGATAATAGTTTTAAGTCTTTTCAGGACATGACATTAAGATAAAACATAGGCCATAGATATAAACAATGTGCCCATTCATGACATGTTTTAGCACTAATATTTATGGTGACCTTATGGGACGAAGAATTTAGGAGTACAGATTAAAAATTATTCTGTTACACCAGCAAAGGTTATGTGGGAAGAGATTAAAGAAAATATAACAAATGAGAGCCTGGAAGCTCTTGTTTATGGATATGGATAGTAAGATACAAGCAGTGAAAATGTTTTTCATCCCTTTAAATTTTATATATAAGTCATTCATACTTTTTAATAATTACCTACAATTTTTCCTTTGGTTGATAAAGAGCTGAAGGAATTTTCTGGGAGGGTAAAATGGCAATAGTTAACTTAGATAATCCTCCTAATAGAACATGGTGGTTTAGGGTTAGCCGATTCGAAGAGATATTTTAGAGCTACACAATTAAGGTTCATATACAAAACACAAGCAGGAGGTTATAATTTAAAGTGGAAATGAGGAGTGGAGTTCAAGAAGTAAGGAAAGAGTAGGATTTTGGATGCAGATCCTTAAGGAGAAAAATAACTGCCATACACATTATATTCATAAAGCTGCAGAAATAATTCTTACAACTAAATGAACACATGAAAGGAGAAAGGAGATTTTTGCCTACAGGGATGACTGCAAGTATAGGTACAGAAACTAGACAAAAGGGGCTGGAATTTTCTGGAGAAAACTAGCAAAGGAACCAAGTTATTTGGAGCAAATAACTAGGTTTCCTGCCTTTGCCAACATTTTAGCACTGCTGACACATGGCTTGCAAGACCCCCCCCCCCCGTGTCTTTTGTATTGCATAACCAATACAAATGTTGCATAAGCCTCTTTTATGTATGATTTATGTCAAATGTCCTGAAAAACGAACATCACCAGCTATATTCAGAACTGCTCTACAGAGGCTCTTGGAACTACCAACTATATTACTTCTCTCTGTGACGTTTCTTCTGGAGACCATTCTTTGTACAGTAACTTCTTGACAAAGTATACAGGTGACCTCTGCCTTGGAGTCAGGAGCATCTCTTGCTACCTCCTTCAAGAGCTGTAAAGTGGGATCAGAGAGCTGCTCATTTCTTAGGTTCATAGGTATATACGTGGCTAATGATCAGGGGCGGCTCGTGGCATCAAACTGCCGGACTGCAGAACCCTCAGCTAAAAAGAATAATGTGTGAGAAAATGTAAAAAAAAAAAAAAAAATACCTTTTTTTTTTTTGTTTAAAACACAATTCAAGTCCGCGACTCGGAAGTACGTGCATGCGCACTTTAACCGCCTCGGGCTGCGGCGGTTTTAAACAGCTTTTTTTTGTTTGTTTTGATTGCAGCCCAGAGGAGTAATGAAGGCATCATTGTGATGCCCAGAAGTCTATGCGGTTCCAAACCGCATAGAATTGGAAGGGGCTCGGACTGTGACGTCCGCAGGCACGTCATGACGTGCTTGCTAGGCTAAATGCTGCTGATTGGTTGTTGCTCTCTTCCCGGGCTTTATGTGCTGGGAAAAGAGCGAGAATCAATCAGTCAGTTGTCGGCTTCCCTTGTGCATTGTTTTGTGACCTTTTTTAAAATTTTTATTAATAATTTTTATTTGTTTTGGCATTGGAATCGGGTTTTACTTTTTTTTTTATTTGGGTGGATTTTTGTCAGCTGTGCTGCAGCCTGTGCTAGAGAAGGAAGAACAGAAGAACAAGAAGAAAGAAGAAGAAAGAAAAGAAGAAAAGAACAGAGTGAAGGTGCAGAATTAAAGTAAGTATTGTAATTTGTAGCTCATGATTCACTTTTTCAGCGGCAATACTACCTTCTCAGCTGATAATTTACATTGTTTACAAACTATGTCCCACTGAATACACAGCAGGATGGAAACACAAGACTATTTAGCTAGGCAAGCTCTTTGTAGCCTTTAAATTCATGGTGTAACATAGCTCAGGACTGATGCAGCCCAATTCACACGGCAAGTGCAGGTCTCACAGTACATCTACAGTACCTAAAACCAAGGGTTCAAGTGAGGGATGGAGGGATGTCATTCTATCATAGTGTAGTGGTTTCAGCCAAAATGTTGTTTCAAAATAGTGTAAAATAATTTAAGCATTGTGTTAGTAGTGCAAATATAACTGTTAACTTTAAAACTGAAGAAAAATAAATGCATAAAACTATCCATAGGACTGCTGTTTTAAACTGATCACTTCTTGAATCAGGAAGAGAGGATTTCTGCATAGATTAGTTGTTATAACTAATTATGTCATTAAATGTTGTATAAAAAGAGGGTTATAGCTCTATGAAACCAAAGAAGCTCGTCCCTCATACTCAGAGTGGAAATGGCTGCCAGTAACGTTGGTTCTAGGCATTACAGTGCAGTAAGGAAGAATTGTCGTTAACTTTTTGGTGGTGACTTAGGCATCTTCCTTTTAAATGGATTAAGGTGGGCAGACTCTACAAGATACCAGCTGAATGTTATGGACTTTGATTCTTTATTTTTGCCAATGCAGGAATGAATTATTGAATTTTTTTGGAAGTAACTGTTGCCTAGCTTATGGAAAAAAAGGTACTGTATATCTCCCTTTTATCCAGAAAGCTATTTTGGTGTGCTATATTGAGTATGGGAGTCTATGCCACTGCCTTTTGTATCATTGAAAAAAAATGAAAATTGTTAGGAATCCTTGGATTTTGATGTGTTATGGGTACAGTACATTTCTGTCAAAGTTACCAATCCTCAAAGAATTTTCCAGTGTCAGAACTGATCAAGTACATTTTGTCATGTGTTGGAGAAGTGAAAGTGGGCCACATCAAATATTAAGTGTGACTGGGTACTAATGCTAAAATGTTTGCTTGTAGTAAACATTTCATCACTGGGTTGAGTATGTGCTTTTACTAATGGTTTCTGTTTAAAGTAAGAGCTAGAGAAAGAGTGTGTGTGTGTGTGTGTGTGTGTGTGTGTGTGAAATGCCCCAGTTGCTATATACTGGTGACTAGAGAGAACATGTACCTTGAACCTTTGTTGTAGGTGGCAAGGGCCTGAATTCCCTACCCACCACCATTTTTAAAAGCTTGCAGATTTTTGCCTCATATTTGTTCTGTTTGGTTCCTCATAAAATCTGTGGTTTCTGTATTATTGCTTCCTTATATAGTAAGTAGTGCAGTGGTGCACTGCTAGCATTGTTGCTTGACAGCTACAGGTTCTCTGGTTTGATTCTTGGCTGGGGTGCTTTCTGTGTGGAGTCTGCATGTCCTCCCATCTTACTAAAGCATGTGTCTGGAGTGTTTCTGTCTGGGCCTCTGTTTGGCTTTTGTTCCAAGTCAGACTTTCCTGGTTAACAATTGTTAAATAAATAAAAATAACAGGCATTTGAATTTCAGACTTCAGAAAGTACATGGTAACACAACACCTTTTATTCTAGCAATTTTCTAAGTTTATAACATGGATATTTTTAAATTTGTCCCTATGTTTGGGACTGTATTCCCCCATTATTGGCTTCATCCAGGTTTTTTGTGCTAAGGTTGAGAGCTATGGTGAGAACTGAATTCATTAAATGATAGCCATTTAAGTTTCAGTCTTCCTCTCTTTCACAAAGCAGCTGATTTGGCGTAGTGGTATGTTGCTCTGACTGTTTTGCACAGGGACCTTGGCAGTAAAATGTATGGTGGTAACACAGCATTTTTCTTTCACAAAGCAGGTGATTTGGCATAGTAGTATGTTTCTATGACTCTTTTGCACAGGGACCTTGGCAGTAAAATATATGGTGGTAACACAGCATTTTATTCTAGCAACTTTTCCAAGATTATACAAGCAATATTTAATGTGTTCCTGGTTTTTGGCCATTTGCCCCCCCCCCCCCAATAAATTTGCTTTTTCTAGATTTCTTGTGCTGCGAAGTTGAGATGCAGTTGAGTATTGAGTAGATTTTACAAGCAGCTGAGAGCTGTAGGGGAAGAGAAGTTTAGTGCTGCTTGCATTGTTAATAGCACAACAGGTTGTGTACTTGCTTTTGATGTAGAAGGTTGTTGGTTCTACTCCCACAAGGGGTGAATGCTGCCATACTGAAAAACATAAGATACTATGAGCCTGTTATCAGTTTGCCATCCATTTAGTTCCTATTGCAATATTACTAGCTTATTTTTAATGTAATATAGTTAATTTATTCCTCAGGGGCATCAGACACTTTATTTTTCAATGAAACCATGAACATCTTCATTAGTTACAGATTTATTTAATGTGGAATTTAGATACATTTTTTACTTCTTCAGAGATTGTGCATATTTACTGATAATGGTGGACTGCAGAATTGTGCATATTTACTGATAATGGTGGACTGTAGAAGTCTGAGTAGACATTTATGATGGAAATGTTCTGAATTGGGCAGTTTTGTCATTATTGGTGCATGCGTTTTGTTTCATTGTTTACTGGAAAAATGTTCAAAACAATAGGAAGGTGTATCAAAGAGCACATGTATGTTTCATATGCAAGGGGCCTATGATTTGAAAACAGCCCAGAATTAATCTTTATCTGCCACTGGTAAAATGTATTACCTTTGAATGTTGGTTTCAATGCTGTTTCAATGAATGTGAGTTTCAATGGCAGAGAAGTTTTAATGCTAAGTTTGTTTAGCAGATGTCTTAGTGTTTGTGCTGTAAAATGCAAAATAAAACTTTCAAATGAAGTCCAAATCATCATAGAAATAAATCAGTATGCACATTAGTGTTTATGGTAAATGGAGTGAAATAGCCAAGTAATGGATCATTGGAATGGCTGCAGGGGGAGGCTCCATTCGACCATGATTTTGTGAGGGGGAAGGGCGGCAAACTTAGACAGCTCCAGCTGAACTATACCTCCCAACTGTCCAGATTCTCAAAGAATGAATAGATTGTTGCTTCTTATTTTTGGTTTGTTCCTCATAAAATTTGTGGTTTTCTGGCAAATCATTTAGGAATTAAGTCACTAAACAATGACACACCGAGTTTCAGACTTCATAACCTTCAGAAAAATGCATGCTAAAGTAAGACCTGTTGTTCTATCAACTGTCTCAGTTTGTACAAGAGCAATTTTTAGTACTGTTTATATGTTCCCCCAATATATTTGGCCTGGTCCAAATTTATTGCATTAACAGGTTGAGAGATACATGCAAATAAATTGCTTTATAGAATTAGGCATAGCCAAACCTCTCAACTGTCCCTGATTTTGGCTCAAAATGTTGCTCTTCCCCTAATAATCCCTCCGCAAAATAGCAATGGAGGGTTTACAATTAAGAAATAATTCTAATAATTACTGTTATAGATTACTTTTATTTCAGAAATGCACATAGATTCTTTTATTTTGTCAGCTGCTCAAGTTAGCAGTACTAATATTAAAGTGTCCCTTCTTTGACAGGTTCCCAGCTGTATTGTGTGACTATTTTATATTTTTACATCACATTTTTGGTCCATTTTTCATAAAATTGTGGGGTTTTTTTTGGCAAATTAGTGACAAACCATTAAAGACTGAAGTTAGAAAATAATGACAGACATTTGAGTTTCAGATTTCATACCATTCAGAAAATTCATACTAATGCAAGACCTATTCTATTATCTTTCTAAGTTTATAAGAGCAATATTTTAAAAACTGTCCTTATTTTTGGGCCTTTGTCCCACTTCTTTGTATGGCTTTGTCCAGATTTCTTGCTCTGAGGTTGAGAGGTATGACAAATGTTAGGGTCATCACAGTCAGCCAGAGACATTTGAAATTGTGACATACTTGTTGCATCCCACTCCCCCATGTAGTGACTCTGGATGTGTCAAAGCAAGGCAAGGAGTAGTTATGCAGTGTAAATGTGCAGAGTACCCCCCCCCATCCAAGGTGGACACAAGTACTACAGTGGCTTTCATCTGTCCTTGATTTTTGCAGAATGGTCTGGTTTCTGTCATTTTTTGTACTGTTGATTTATGCTTATTACTCAAAGTGCCTGTTGCTCTGTGTTTAAGTAGCAATACTTTAATGGCCATCAGGTAAGCTTGACTGAGATTGTAAGATGCAAGTAAGCTTTAATAAGCATACTTTTAAAGAATTGTCAACATTGAAAGGCTTTCTTTTGTTACCATGTAGAGAATACTTAACTAGATAATGTATAAGCCTTTGGTATTGAAATGCATATGACAGTATTTGTAATAAGGGACAGGATTACATTATTTTAAGAAGCTTATTACACTTGGAGACTTCAGTCATCTCTGCAGGCTTTACCCGTAAACTAAACAGAATGCCAATCGTGTGGTCCATAACCTGTACAGTAATCCTTTTAAGCAATGTATCTTGAGCTTATTTCTTGTTTGCTTTTCTTTTTTTACTTTGATCATGTTTTCCCTATGAAACAAGTAGATAGTTGTCAGGCAGCAGGTCTTTTTTTTGGATAAGGAACATTTTTACAAGTGGGGGCATCAGAGATTTCTACTTTCAGCATGCTACTTGGTACTTTAATAAAGCTGAATATAAATCAGAACTGCAGTGCAAGAAGTGGTTTGAGTGCTGCTTGTTTTTCTTATACTTGATTTTGACTGGCATTCCATTAATGTATTTAAAAAAGAAATTTATTTTTTCATGCCTCACAACCTTTTTGTTTCCATCTAGATATTAAGTAAGCTGTCATGCAGCCAATGCATTGAAATATTTTTATTCTTCTACACTTCATTTTGTCTTGATTGGACTCCTCATAATGACGGTTTGGCACCCACGGCAGTGTATTTAGTTAGTTTTTGTGGTTTTGAGCATAGCTCCTCCCCTTTCTAGTTGGCCGCACCCCTTCCCATTGACCACACCCATTCAGCTGTCTCCTGCAGCCCCCCTTTGATTTGAAGTCACCAGCCGTCACTGCTAATGATCACCAGGGCCTTTATAAGCCTAGCCATGCAACACAACCTAATTGTGTTCTTATGCATCATGTTGTTTATTAAGAAGTTTCCTGAGGTTATGTGGGGGATGGACCCATGGTGAATTTCCAAATTCCTGCTCACTGGTCAAGATTACACTTACACAGGGTTAGGTGCTGCTTCACATGGATTGGGAGCCTGTTTCAGAGCATGGGGATCCTCTGAGATAAATACAACATGGCATGATAGAAATGTATGTCACAAGCACAATTTAAATCCTTAAATCTACTGCTTCTAATGCTGTTCATTTTGTGGATGTGCAAAAGGTCCATCAGAGCTGGATCTGAGGATGCCTTGTATGCCATAGAGCACCTCTCAGTAACCTATAGGAGACCAAGTACATTTCTTGGCACTGAGCTTTAATCCGTGACTTTGGCACCAGTCATTTGTGTTAGATCTTCTTGTAAGATGTGTGCGACATGGAAGGAAACTATATCTCCCAATTTGCAGTCATCTGCAAGCTTGGACAGCCAATGGCCCTTGACATTAGCCTTTACCTCCTAGAAGTAAATGCCAAATAGGAGTGGTCCCATCACGGAGCTCTGAGGTACCCCACTGGTGACCAGTCTCTTAGGGGTGGTGGTCTCATCAATCCAGAGTTCTTTGGTCCTGTGAACCAGCTGGCAATCCAGCAAGTTATGTAGCAATTTATGCCTAGTTTGGTGAGTTTGTCAACTATACCAGAGTGGGGTACTGTATCGAACACCTTAGCCAAGTCCATTTAGGTGGTATGCACCATTTTCCCCTCATCCATTGCCTTGTTGACCTTTCAAAGTCCACCAGATGTAGTAGGCATAACCTTCCCTTGACAAACTGGGTTGAGTCCAGTATCCAAAGGTGGCCTGTGCCTTTGTTGATCATTTCCATGACTTTGCAATCAGACTAGTCAGACTAATAGGTCAGTAGTTTTCAGGGCTGGTAGATGGTCTACCCTTGTGAAGTGGGATAAATGTTGCACTCTTCCATCCTCGTGGTATAAAGCCTGTTTTAAGGCTATAGCTGAAAAGTAACTCAAGTAGTCCTGATAGGTCATGTTTCAAGTTATTTAGGAGGCATCCAGGGATATTGTTGTGACCTAGTGAGGCTGTGTTTTTAGTCCTAATGAGCTTTGCCTGCACCTGCTGCTCCCTGTTAATAGTTGGGAGGATATGCTAGCAGGTATTTTTCAAGGCGGAAGGCTGCAGCGAGTGTGGGTGGAGTTTAAGCTGAATTTGTCAGGCTGCAAATTCATCATGTCACTCTGCTGTGTGAAGGTGGTACCACTGACAACCAGTTCACCACACTGCTGTGCACTGCCTTTGAGGTTTCAGATGCAGAGGTAGAAGGCCTTGTGGTTGTCTTTAGCATGTGAGGCTATATTGACCTTGTGATTGTGATTGGTCTTGTTGTACTTGATTGTCCTCCTAGTTTCCTGTTTAATCAGAGACCTCCTATCATTATGGGAATTGCACTTCCTGATTTTAGCCATGAATTTTTTTCATTTTGTTATATACCCTATTAGTTAGAATTCCACCAATGTGATTTATTTTTAGAGTTTGTTTTAGATTTAGTTCTAGTAGGTACAGCAGCCTCTAATACAGCCACTTACATGATTGTACAGGTTCTCTGAACAATTTTATATAGATTGCTGTGAACTCTGGGTTAGGAGGGGCATTGAATTTTGCTTTGGAATACTTCCTAATTTGCTGAGGTTACCAAGTTGATTTTTATTTTGAAGGACACAGCTTTGTGCTCCAATGTCACCAGTAAAGACATGACACTGGGGGAGTAGTGTACAGTGTTCTCTCATATTTGCGAGAACCAAGGGTATTATTGTGTGGCCAAGGATATTTGTGTTAAAAGTCCATGAATTGTTGGGCCTTCGAGTATTATGCAGTTTATGTTTCCCCATCTACAGAGGAGTAGTTAAAGTCTCCCATGAATAGGGAATTTGGTTTAATGGTGAACATTTCCAGTAGGTCTAGATGACAGCTTTGGGATTCTGGAAACAGAGGGTAAGCTACAGCTTGCTAAGATATGGTATGGAAATTTGTTTATGGTGATTTGCATGTGGATAATTTCCAGGGCTTCATCCTATTTAACCAACCTAGAAACTGTGCAACTGATGGTCTAAATGTGTGGAAGGCACTGAAGTCTTCCACTGCCATAGTACTTTCTGCGGATTTAAACCAGTCTATATTCTCCACAGTGAGGACAGCTTGTAGGGTGTAGAGTTTCTTATTTAAGCTCCTAGCATTGAGCAGTAACACCTTTTGGGTTTATTTGCTATGCTAGTAGGTTTGCGAATTTGGCATTGCCTAAAAAAGGCTGCAAGAGGGTGAATAAAAGTTTAGCCAATATTCAGAAGCCTAGCGGAGACACGTGCAGACCATCATTTACAAAGCAACATGGTCTGTTACCCATGTCCTCCCATGCTGACAAATACTGAATCCCCCTGAAAAAGATCCCAAAAACTAAGCCAGTTATTGAAGTCAATCATCTTTTGTTCATAATGTGGCATCATCCTTGGTGAGGGTAGAATGTTGCACAATGCAAGTCACCTGTCTGAGACGCACATATTCAAAGAAATTAACAATGTCTCTCTTCATATAGTCCAGGGGTATGTCTCAGGTCATTAATACTCATGTGGACTACGACAGAATCATACTGGTATCTCTGGTGCAGTGATGAGTGTGAGTGTAACTTTGTGGAGCATGGCTCCAGCTAATCAGCTAACAGTTATTTTCTCCTTGTTCATTCTAGTGAGTGGGGCATGTGTGTGTCATACAATAGAGTCACCCACGACAACAGTCCTGTGTAATGTTTGCTTGCCTTATGGGCTTTTGCTGTTCGGGCAACACTGGGTGTAGTTGGATGTCGTGGTGGTACTGCTTTAGAAATTACTGAGGATAGGAGATGCTGTTTATAAGCTTAAGATGTCTTTTGGGTTTGGGAAGATTGTGTTTCAGCGCCTTGGCGTAAGTTGGTCTGTGTGTGTGGTGGACGCAATAAGTGGTGCGTGTGTGTATTCCTGATAACCTTGTCTGTATGTGAGATTTTTGCCTCCAGTGAAAGTGTGCATGTGCATTTCTCACACAGTTTGTTTCTTTAAAGATAAATGGTTGTGCATTTCTCACATACTTTGTTTCTTTAAGGATTAAATGGTTGTCTGTGAACATAAGACAACTGCTACATTGTCTAAGGATGTTCATACCTACCAAGCTGGCTACAGAGAAATTTGGTAATTGCAAATCCATGTTGTCCCAACCTCTATTTGGGTGGGCTACTATTGGTTGTGAACTGGATTATACAGTGGTCTCCTTTGGTGGTATCTGGGGCTTTCTTAACTTGTTTTGTGATCCTTCTCAGTTCCCTATCTAAAGGAAGTTTTCTATTTTTTTTTTTATAGCCATCTCATATTTAGAGTTACTGCTACAATATCTTCCTCTAAAGTAACTCCTATCAGAAACATTGTAGTACCTTTTGACACCTGCAACTCATGTTCAGGCTTTCTGTAAGTCTCTAAATTTCCCTGAAGTAGCCTCATTACCAGCCACTGTTGGAGGTATGAGTGCTGACTGAATCTCCTCATAACTACCTTCCCCCATGTGACTGTTTCTATGTCTAGCTACCTATTATAACACCTTCCGATATACCATCAGTTAGCTGCCTGCTTGTCACCCCCCCCTTGCCAGTCCAAATGAACCAAGGCCAATGGCACCAGAAAAGTTTTCACTCCCATGGTCCTAACCAGGGAATGCTGCCTAGGTAAGTAATGTTCCTAACTCCTGGTTTAAAATAGCTATATTAGATATATATCACTTTTAGTAAAAGTTTCTTAGGGTAACAGGCAGCTGCAGTTTGAAGACAGCATATAATTACTTGTTGCTGCCTCTCTTAGCTCCTTTACATGTTTTTTCCACCAAACTCTGTCACTGTGGACATTTGGATCATGCATTCCCCATCTTGTTACAATGGAAACATTCTACTTCAAGATATGGACATGCATTTGAGCCAGTGTTTTCACCCTTTGCCTGTACAACCTTTGTCATTTGTCTACGACAATTGACACTTTCATAAATGGAAAGCAAACAGTGGTCAGTACACCTGAGTCAATACACATACCTTTAAATTCATAAAGTCAACACCCACAGACATTTAAAACTGAATAAAGTTCTTCAATAAAGCATTTCATTTAGTTTTTCCAAGATAGCTCCACACTGATCAACAGCTTAATTTTAGCTCTCCCAGTGTAAAAAAATAAACTGATAGATTATAGGTTCATAGGAGGTTACTGGGCTATTGATCCTAGGGCCTTTATAAGCCTAGACATGTTATACTCTTGTTCCCTTGTTGTCCAAGTTGTATGGTCTACATTTGCAGCACTAGTCTCTGATCAGCACCATCTGCCCTTATCCAAGAGGGACACAGGAGACACCCCTGGGATAAATTTACATTCTCCCATCCAGTTTCTAAGTTATGCTTAAATAGGGTCATGGAGGAGCGCTGTTTTACGTGAATTGGGGTTTGCCACTCCTCTGGAACAATGTCTGGGACACATACCTGTCTCTCCAGCATGTCCAGTTAATGTTGCAGGCTAGTTTAAGCTCCCTAGAGTGAGTGAATCTTATCCCGTTTGACTTGTAGATGTGCAGCATTTTCACTAGAGCAGGGTCTGAGACAGCTCTGTAGGCCAGGCACAAGTTGCCTCTCAGCAGCCTATAAGACAGAGTACAGTAACAAGGCCTTCAGTCTGTCCATGTAGGCCATGTGTTGAAGGTCCTGAATTTTCTTGGTAAGAAACCTCTGAGGTCTCTCCAGCTGCAGGTGTCTGGTGAAGTACATACAAAAGGGAGCACTGCACTCTATTAATGGTATGATGAGGGATGAGAACAGGGGCGTTATGACATCCTAAGTTCTGGATGCAATGCCCTTACTTATGAGATATGCAGTGTAGAAGACCTTCCTTACCACTGTGGATACATGGTGATTGAAGTTAAGGTTGCTATCAACCTGTGTTCCAAATCTCTCACCACAGGCTTTGAGCAAGGGGGGGGGGTACTGTTAATATTGTAATTTGCAGGGACTTCTCTTTGCCGAAAGAAATGATAATGCATTTTTTGGCATTTCGTTTAAGTCCATGGCTTTGGCACCAGTCATTTGTCTGTGTAAGCCCTTTTCGTAGTATGTCAACACTGTTGGAGGACTCAATGATTGCACCTAGTTTGCAGTCATTGACAAACTTGGTGAGCCACAGGCCATCTAGTTTCACCTGGACTTCTGAGAAATAGATTCCAAACAGAAGGGGCCTACCACAGATCCTTGTGGTCTGCTGGTAGAGGTGTAATTCCCAAGTTTGACTGTGTGTGTTCTGGCAGTGAGCCAGTTGGCTACCCATCTAGTGACATATGTGGTAATTCTGAGCTGGGTGAGTTTGTCGATGATGCCCGAGTATGGAATTCCACCAAAAGGCTTGGCTAATTCAAGACAGGCTAAATGTACTGTTTTGCCTTCATCTAGGGCTTTAGTGACGTTCTTAAAGAAGCCCACTAGGTTTAATAAGCATGATCTACCTTAAAGCCAAATTGGGTTGGGTCAAGAGTTTGAATGTCATCTAAGTCTTTGTTGATAAGGTGCATGATGATTATCTCCATGGCCTTGCAGAAAAGGCTGGTTAATAGTTCCCAGGGTTGGTTGCTGGATCTCCTTTTGTGCAAGAGAATTAGTGTTGCTGTTTTACATTCTGCTGGGACAAAGCCAGTACTTAGACTGTGGTTGAAGAGAGTACCAAGTGGTTCTACTAGGTCCTGTTTTAGACTATTTAGTAGGCAGCCTGGAATGTTATCCAGTCCCATAGAGGCTGTTTTTGGCCACTGAGAGTGCAGTTATGATCTGCTCTTTGGAGATACTAGGTAGAGAACTGGTGTCAGGTATGCTTTGGGGTATGTCTGGTGGGGATAGGGGGGTGAACTTTGTGCCAAATTAGCAGGTTGGCGATGTCCTCAGTGTCAGTATGAGTGGTACCATCCACTACTAGAATGGGACAAAGCTGGGCCTTTCCTTTTAGATTTCTGACGTAGCTAAAGAATGCCTTGTGATTATCCTTAGCTAGGGATGCTAGTTTAGCTGCGTAATTGGCTTTAGAGGACTTTACAAGATATCTGATTTGCTTGTTCGAGCTGTGGAGGGTGTCCTTCTTCCACTGAGTCAGTTCCCTCTTGTTCTTGGACATTGGTTATACAACAAGAGGAAGAAACCAATGTATACTTGATGTCCACCAGAGTGCCTTGTTTTTTTGTGAGGACCTTGTTTTGATCCCTTCAGATATAGCCAAATCTATACATTTGCATAGGTGTTTAGACATGGCATTTGTGTACACCTCTGTATAGGAGTCATTGTTAACAGTGGTAGCAGGGGGTTAGAAACTATTTATGCCATTGCTTAGGAGGCTATAGTTTGCTTTGGAGATATGTTTCATCCTTTTTGCTCTTGAGTGGGGATCAGCTATGATTGTTCGAAAGAGACTGATTTATGATCAGACTTTACCAGGTAGGGCAACATATACAGGGGGGTAGTGCAGAGAACCCTTATGTTGATGAGTACTACGTCTAGGACATTCGAGCCCCTTGTGGGGATGCAGACTATCTGATCCAGAGCATTTGTATTAACAAAGTCCAGGAACCTTAAGGGGAGCATGTTTGTGCTCACATATGACTCCCAATCGATGGAAGGATAGTTGAAATCACCCATGACCAAGGTGTTTGGCTGTATAGTGAGTGACTCGAGTAGGTCCAGGTAGGCAGAATGGTTCTCATGATTCATAGTGCTGGGACCTATAGCTAACAATGATATGGAAGGGGGTTTTACCTACAGAGTTAGATTTGGAGTAGCTCTAGGAGTCATACTGTTTGACCAGCCTTGAGATATATTTGTTTTTAATGAAGGTCTTTACACCTCTGCCTTTGGTTCTTTCATGCTCGTTTTGAGGTCTGAGGGCAAGAAATTATTCCTTTTTTAATAAAATTCAATTACTGGCTAGTAAGTACACTGTCTGGATGCCATCAAAGAAAGTTTTTTTCCTTGGAAAAAAAAATCTGCCTGAAAGAAAATCAACTAGAAAAGTTGGAGGAGAAAACACTGACTTAAGAATCCTGCAGCTGTTTAGCATAAAGCAATTACAGTTCCAGCTTTGCTACAAGAGATGGCTTCCAGTAATTTAGAGGAAAAAGTAAGTCAAATGTGCTTTGAGGTGAGAAAAATAAATAAAACAATGAAAGAGTATACTAAAAGGAAAAACTGAAGGAGCTTTAAACAGCTATTCACAGATAATCTGTTAAAACTACAAAAATTAGAGGTCAGAATGAAAAAAGGGCTGGCTGAGTATCCATATCTTTAAGTTTGCTTGTGGTAGCTAGCCGTTTTATAGCATTTACTGTTTGTTACTGTATCTTTTTCTCCTTTCTCTGTAAAAAAAGAAAAAAAAAAAACAAAAAAATATCCTTGTTTTCCCGCTTTTCTGAACTAGAATAGTCCAGTCTTCAGATTTTGCTGATCTCTGGGCTTTGTCTTAGTTCCTGTGCTATCCATATCCTTATTTGGATAAGAGGAAGCTTCTTTGTTCACCAGTGGGAGTGGGGAGCACTGAGCAACCTATTTGTCCCTAGAGGATTGGTTGCAGCCCAGCAACTTGTAGTTTATTGGCCATTTTGGGTCAATTCCTGGCTCTTTTCAACCCCCTGCTATAAAGCCCGCTTTTGCTCGCTTTTTCACTTGTAAAAGACTCAGCACAGCTCCTCGTGGTGTCCTGCAGAGTTCTACAAGCAGCAGAGAGTGAAAGAGTGACTTTCCTGGATTTATAAGTATTTTTTCTGGCTTTCGCTTAAATTACTGCATCTCGACTGCATTTCGCTTAAAAACAGCTCTGCATATTGTTTTTACTGTACTTGTGTTGAATTTATACTGTTAGCACTTTAAAAAGTTATTTTTTGTTTAATTTAATTGTTAGGCTAACACACTCAAGTTCACTAGCCATTTTATAGCATTTACTGTTTGTTACTGTATCTTTTTTTCCTTTCTCTGTAAAAAAAGAAAAAATATATATATCCTTGTTTTCCCGCTTTTCTGAACTAGAATAGTCCAGTCTTCAGATTTTGCTGATCTCTGGGCTTTGTCTTAGTTCCTGTGCTATCCATATCCTTATTTGGATAAGAGGAAGCTTCTTTGTTCACCAGTGGTAGTGGGGAGCACTGAGCAACCTATTTGTCCCTAGAGGATTGGTTCCAGCCCAGCAACTTGTAGTTTATTGGCCATTTTGGGTCAATTCCTGGCTCTTTTCAACCCCCTGCTATAAAGCCCACTTTTGCTCGCTTTTTCACTTGTAAAAGACTCAGCACAGCTCCTCGTGGTGTCCTGCAGAGTTCTACAAGCAGCAGAGAGTGAAAGAGTGACTTTCCTGGATTTATAAGTATTTTTTCTGGCTTTCGCTTAAATTACTGCATCTCGACTGCATTTCGCTTAAAAAACAGCCCTGCATATTGTTTTTACTGTGTTGAATTTATACTGTTAGCACTTAAAAAAGTTATTTTTTGTTTAATTTAATTGTTAGGCTAACACACTCAAGTGCGCTAGCCGTTTTATAGCATTTACTGTTTGTTACTGTATCTTTTTCTCCTTTCTCTGTAAGAAAAGAAAAAAAAAAAAACAAAAAACATCCGTGTTTTCCCGCTTTTCTGAACTAGAATAGTCCAGTCTTCAGATTTTGCTGATCTCTGGGCTTTGTCTTAGTTCCTGTGCTATCCATATCCTTATTTGGATTAGAGGAAGCTTCTTTGTTCACCAGTGGGAGTGGGGAGCATTGAGCAACCTATTTGTCCCTAGAGGATTGGTTGCAGCCCAGCAACTTGTAGTTTATTGGCCATTTTGGGTCAGTTGCTGGCTCTTTTCAACCCCCTGCTATAAAGCCCATTTTTGCGTGCTTTTTCACTTGTAAAAGACTCAGCACAGCTCCTCGTGGTGTCCTGCAGAGTTCTACAAGCAGCAGAGAGTGAAAGAGTGACTTTCCTGGATTTATAAGTATTTTTTCTGGCTTTTGCTTAAATTACTGCATCTCGACTGCATTTCGCTTAAAAAAACAGCCCTGCATATTGTTTTTACTGTACTTGTGTTGAATTTATACTGTTAGCACTTTAAAAAAGTTATTTTTTGTTTAATTTAATTGTTAGGCTAACACACTCAAGTGCGCTAGCCGTTTTATAGCATTTACTGTTTGTTACTGTATCTTTTTCTCCTTTCTCTGTAAAAAAAAGAAAAAAAAAATATCCTTGTTTTCCCGCTTTTCTGAACTAGAATAGTGCAGTCTTCAGATTTTGCTGATCTCTGGGCTTTGTCTTAGTTCCTGTGCTATCCATATCCTTATTTGGATAAGAGGAAGCTTCTTTGTTCACCAGTGGGAGTGGGGAGCACTGAGCAACCTATTTGTCCCTAGAGGATTGGTTCCAGCCTAGCAACTTGTAGTTTATTGGCCATTTTGGGTAAATTCCTGGCTCTTTTCAACCCCCTGCTATAAAGCCCACTTTTGCGTGCTTTAGCGCGTTTCAGAGCGAAGTTGCTCATAGAGCAGTGCCGGTTAATCAAGGTTAAAGTATTTCTGGCTCCGTAAAGTCTGCTCTTCAATTTTTCCCTTAGAACTGTTCTACTTGCAATCTAAACAGCCTATACTCTATCTGAAAAGCTCAGCACTTGCTCCTAAAGCATTTTTTATACAGGTAAAGCACTCTTAAACAAAAGAAAGTATTTCATTCACCTAAATTCCCTTGAGTACCCATTTCCCTATAGGTCCTTTCTGACTCAGTTACACAGCAATCTTTTTCACTATTTCTAGCATGTCGAAGGGTCAGTTGCTGGCGTCCTCTCCTGTTCAGCTGGTGAATCTGGGAATCTTGAGGCAATGTTACAATTGCCTCATGTACACAGACAACCCTCTCCTCCTCCCAACAAATACAAATATATGCGAGAGATGCAACTATATAGCCAAACTGGAGGCTGAGCTCTCTCAATTCAGTACTGGCAAGACCAGTCAGGAGGAGAAGGTAACCACGCACACCACAAACCCAGTCTCACATAGAACTATCACAACTGCAAACTAAACATATAAACACACAAAAACATACTCGGAGGCGCTGATTAAAAATCTACCAAAACAACAGAGGCCTCCAAAGCAGACACCCAAGCAACCACCACCTCAAGACATAGCACATGCAACACATAGTTCACAAAGTCAGTGTGCTAAACATTCACAGCCCTTAAGGCCAAACAACATGCCAGACACACTTGTAATAGGTGACTCCATAGTCAGACACACTGACGTCCCGCTCACCAGACTGAACAAGGAAAAGGTCACAGTAAGCTGCCTGTCGGGAACTAGAATCCGCCACATAACACAAGCACTCAGATCACTCCACAGCAAGTACAAATATGACTCAGTCATTGTACATGCCGGTGTGAACGACCTGAGACATACCTCCCTGGACTACATGAAAAGAGACATAGAAGAGCTCTCTGATTATGTAGCCCAGGCCGGTATGACCCTGACCCTGAGCAGCATCTTACCCTCACCAAGAAAGATGCCACAGTACAAAGACAAAATGATCAGTTTTAACAATTGGCTTAATTACTGGTGTCATTCAAAGGGGATCCAATGTCTGTCTGCTTGGGATGACATGCTTGACAAGCCACGCTGCTTCACAAGGGATGGTTTGCACCTGTCACCCCTGGGCTTCTGGATATTGGCCAAGGCTCTTGCCACCCCCATAGTGCCTTTTTTAGGCAAGGCTCAAATGATAAACCTACCTCCCTAGAAAACACAAGTGGAAAAAAACTAAGGGTAATGCTGCTCAATGCCAGAAGTTTAAACCTCAAGATGCACGCCCTCGAAGCCCTCCTCAGTATGGAGAACATCGATGTCTGTGCAGTGACTGAAACCTGGTTCAAGGCTCCTGAGAGCACCCCAGCACTATCAGGTTTTACCTCATATCATGCTTTCCGGCCCCAAAACTTGGACCGAACCACAAAAGGAGGGGGAGTATCCATATTCATCAAAGATACCCACACCTTCAGGTTAGTGGCAATGCACGAAGCATCGGAGACCATCCAGGTGCAACTAACCATAGGCAAAACTGCCTTACAGTTTGTAGCATGCTACAGACCACCCTCTCAAACTCAGGAACCCCACACAGCCTTCCTGAAGGCACTGGAGAGTATGAATGTCTCTCCAAATACCATCATTTTGGGAGACTTCAACTACCCAAACATAGACTGGGAACATTACTCAAGCCCCAACACCCTAGCCCAAAGGTTCCTAGAATTCATAAACTCAAATGCAATGGAACAACTAGTCACCATTCCCACAAGAGGAGACAATATACTAGACCTGATCATCGCAAACATGGGGACAAAATGCTCCACACCGGAAGTATATCCCTCTTTGGTAAGATCAGACCATAAATTAATCTCACTGGATATCCACATCCCCCCCCCCCCCCCGCACAAAAGACCACAGTGAAGAACTTCTCAAAAGCCAACTTCACACTTCTTAAGACTGAAGTGGTATCCTTCAAGGCCCCTGGGCCAGTGGAAACCACAACCCACACTGTTGAATCCTTTGCAAATGCCTTCTACGGGCACCTTCAAGAATGCATGGATCATGCAATCCCAAATAAAACCAAGACCGATTCCCCCAAAGGCAGGCACCCGGTCTGGTGGACCCCAGCCATAAACAAACTTTACAACAGGAGGAGGAAGCTACTACATGACAGAGCAAAATCCCCAAAAGGGAAGGCATCTCTGATCAGTACTAGCAAAAAACTACGATCACTCATAAAATCATCCAAGGCCAACTTTGAGAGAAAAATCACAAAAGACAATCACAAGGCCTTCTTTAGCTATGTTAGAAACCTGGGTGGAAACTCCCAGATATGCTCAGAGTTAGTCCAAAATGACACAAAATACACTGAACCCACTGACATTGCCAACATTCTGGCAGACAGGTTCAGTGCAAATTTCTCCCCAAAAGGAGAAAAACTATCCCAGCAGAGTGTAGCCTCCCTAATATCTCAGATGCCCAGGTGAGAGCCGCCTCTCTAAAGCTAAAAACACAGCATCAATGGGACCGGACGGTGTCCCGGGCTGTGTGCTACATGAACTCCAAGAGGAACTAAACCCACACATAAGGCTGCTGTTTAATCTTAGCCTTACTACAGGATACGTACCCAAAGAGTGGCGTACGGCAACAGTGGTCCCACTTCACAAAGGCGGTGCTTCTACGGACCCTGGAAATTACCGCCCCATAAGCTTGACGAGCCTGGTCTGCAAAGCTATGGAGAGGATCATTATGGAACTCATAAACAAAGAAATTGGGGACCTACAGACATTGGATCCTACCCAATTTGGCTTTGTCAAGGGCAGATCCTGCCTTTTGAACTTGGTCGACTTTTTTGAAACAGTCACTAAGGCCATTGATGAGGGCAAGGCAGTTCACACAGCCTACCTTGACCATGCAAAAGCCTTTGACACAATACCCCACTCGGGCATCATAGACAAACTCACCAGCTTAAATGTAAACCCATATGTCACAAGATGGGTTGCAAACTGGCTCAAGGACAGAACCCACAGGGTCAGAGTTGCTGGAGATATGTCAGACTCTAAGCCAGTCACAAGCAGTGTCCCACAGGGCTCAGTCCTGGGACCCCTCTTGTTTGGCATTTATTTTTCCGAGGTACAGGCAAACATAGGAGGATTGTGGCTGACAAAGTTCGCAGATGACTGCAAACTGGGCTCCATAATTGATACTCCAGCGGACGCAAACATCCTTCAGAGAGGCCTCATAGAAACGGATAATTGGTGCCAGAGCCATGGCCTTAAGCTGAATGCCAAAAAATGTATAGTCATACCCTTTGGGAAAAACAAGGTACCCACAAATTACCACATAGGTGGTAATCCATTAAGTACGGAAGAGGTAATCAGGGACCTAGGGACCCAGGTTGACAGTAACCTATCATTTGACACTCACATTGCCAAAGTGGTTAGGAAGACCTTCTATATTGCCCACCTTATCATGAAGGGTTTCACATCTAGATCAAGAGAGGTCATTGTGCCCCTGTACTACTCTCTTATCAGGCCAATGATTGAGTACAATTCCCCATTTGGGATGTATCTCACCCGACACCTGCAGCAGTTGGAAAGACCCCAAAAGTTCCTCACCAAGAGGATAAAGGGTCTTAAACATATGTCATATACTGCCCGACTGAAAAAACTCCAGCTCTATTCAGTCGCATACCGCCTACTCAGAGGTGATCTGTGCCTGACGTACAAGGCCATGTCCAGTCCGGAATTAGTGGACATGCTCCACCTTAGAAAATCCAAATCCATCAGAGCCACGAGAGCAAGAGACTTAAACCTCAACACAGAAATAAATAGGATGTGATGGAGGGATAGATTCATAACCCAGAGGCTCCCTACACTCTGGAATAGAATCCCAGTCCATGTTAGGCAGAGCCCCTCACTGATTCTATTCAAGAGAAATCTTGACGAGTGGATGGGAGATCGTAGGTTTACCCCGGGGGTCATCTCTGCATCACTACTAGACAGAGGCACAGTAAACTAAACCCTAAAAGGGCGTAGTATTCTCATCCTAAGTGGTGGTGAAAGCCACACACACTCTGGCTAGGCTTATAAATGCCTTAGGGCAGATAGCCTAGTATGAACCTATGAACCTATGGTAGCACTTCGCTCTAGACACTCTCTTACTGTGCTTTTACATTAGGAGGACTGTGATTATTCATTTAGTGTCTGTAGGTGTTTACCTGGTCTTTCTGATCTGGGAACCCACAAAAGGGCTCAAGTATTTTTTTCTTTGCACTTCTCATATACTGTGACTGTACCTCATCAGTTTAAAAAATGCACTGTTTGCTGCTGCTTTGCACTGTATTTTACTATGCATTTGTTCCACTTTCATTGTATTTCATGCCAACTGCTGCTTTTACTTAAAGAAAAGGTCTGTTTCTTCTGTTTTATTCTGTTGCTATTATTAAAGAAAAACTGTGGTGCTTTTTACACTGTTGCTTATTTAATTAAAAAAATCCTGCTTTTTTCTGTTGTACTTCTGTTGGCCGTAGTATAGATTGGATTCAAACTGGCTGAATTCAGTGGTTTGTAGATTGAGCACTAAAAATCAGGTCATCTTTTTTTGGAGAAGCCCTCTTGTATCCTTCGTGGCAGGAGCATAACTGAAGGTTACTGGTTCAGGGCTCAGTTTTGCTTTTTCATTGGTTTCTTTGTATTAGCTGATTTGCTCCTGCTTGCAGGTAGTGCACCATCTCGCACCACTGCCTAGTGGGGGTAACACTTGGTGGTTATAGATGCAAAAGCACCAACAGAAGGATTTTCCCTTAGAAGTGGCTATCAGACCCTATAGATCCCCTCTTTTATAGAACTCCTACTGTACACCCCCCCCACAGGTTAGTTCCCCTAAAATAGCTACCAGACTGATACCCCCATCTTTTTCTCCTTATCTACTGAGATACCAGGTTCAAACATTGCGTTATGGACTGCCAGTCCCCCCCCCCTTCTCCTGTCAGACTGGTGGACATGGGTTTTTTTGAGGAAGTGTAACAACTGCCTCATATACACTGAGAACCCCTTACTCCTAAATCACTCAAGTACAATTTACGAGAGATGCACCTACACTAAGAATCTGGAATCACTGCTCTCTCATGCTCAGAATAGCAACACTAAACAGGTTGTCATCCCACACACCACTACTTCTATTCGCAATGTGCACCCAACACATTAACGTTCATATGCGGAGGAACTCATACAAAACACAACACCAAAACCACCCAATACACACAAAAACACTAGCACCTGTCTCTCAGTAAGTCCTTAGGGCAATGCACAACTATTCCAATTGTTTTAGACAACTCTATAGTGAGACATACAGACATCCTACTCACCAGGTTGAACAAGAAGGTTACAGTCAGCTGCCTGTCTGGTGCAAGGATTCACCAGATCACACATGCACTCAAATCTCTCAAGAAGTACCGTTATGACTCTGTCATAGTTCATGTTGGTGTGAATGACTTGAGACATACCTCTATTGACTATATGAAGAGAGACATGATTGAGCTCTCCAAATGTGTCCCAGGCGGGTATGTCCCTAACTTTGAGCATCATTTTACCTTCACCTAGGATGATACCACAATATAAACAGAAAAATATTTACTTTAATAATTGGTTTAGTTTCTGGTCATTTTAAGGGGATCCAGTTCCTGTCAGCCTGGGACAACATGCTGGGTAGACTACACTGCTTTGGCAAGATGGTCTTCACCTGGTACCTCTAGGCTTTTGGCTGCTGGCTAAGGCACATGCCTCCCTCATAATGCCTTTTTTAGGCAGAGTCACAACAACAAAATCCCCAACGTGAAAATATCAAACACAAAGAAACTAAGGGCCATGCTGCTAAATGCTAAGAGTTTAAATCAGAAACTACACTCTCTGCAAGCACGTCTCTCCCTGGAAGATGTTGATGTCTGTGCAGTCACAGAAACCTAGCTCAAGGTCACAGAAAGTAAGGTCTTGCAAGGCTACAATGCTCTCCACACTTTCAGACCACAAATTGAAGGTGTGAGAACCACAAAAGGTGGACTAGCTATCTTCATTAAAGATAAAAAATCTATGGAGCTACTCCACGTCCAAATTCCCATGGTAAGACCCCCCCCCTTCAGATATTCACAGGTCCCCCCTTCCACGAACCAAGATGCCCACACAGCTTATTTAGACCTACTTGGGACAATTAAGGTACAACCTAACACCCTAGTCATGGGTGACTTCAACTATTCTTCCATTAATTGTGAAACTTGTACGAGCCCAAACTCACTCACAAAAAAGTTCCTGGACTTTAACTCAAATGCCCTGGAACAAATAGTGCATCACCCCACAAGGGGCTCCAATATTCTTGACGTAGTCCTCACCAATATGAGTGACTTATGCAATGCCTCAAGTGTAGGGCCCACAATGGATAAATCCAACCTTAAATCTGTCAGTTTTGAAGTAGCAACAGCACCAGAACTCCACAAAGGAGAAGTCAAGCTAAAAAAACTTCACCAAAGCTAACTATAGCCTCCTATGGGAAGATATAATCAAGTTCCAAGCTCCAGTTTCCACAGATGGCATTAACCGCTATATATATATATATATATATATATATATATATATATATATATATATATATATATATATATATATATGGAGAGAGCATTGATGACTTGCTCTTTGGAGATGCAGGAAGGAGGATATATATATATATATATATATATATATATATATATATATATATATGATGCCCTGTATAATCCACCAAACAGTAAAAATCTTCAAACCACAATAAAAAACACAAAAAAAGGGAGCTCTGCTAAGCCAAAAATGAGACACAGTATGTAGTTGTAAGCACTTTCATCCACTTTAACATGAACTTCTTCTATCAACCTGTGTTCCCAAATCTCTCACCACAGGGTTTGAGCAACTTTAAAGTTCATGTTAAATAAAGTGGACGAAAGCACTCAGAACTACAAACTGTGTCTCGTTTTTTGGCTAAGCAGAGCTCCCTTTTCTGTGATCTGTATAAACATCTACACAAATGTATAATCCTGTCCAGCAAGGCTGTGTCTAAAGCAAGATCCTAAAGAAAAAACAAATCATCCTGGTGGACATCTAGCATTAATAAATTATACAATAAGTGAAAGAAGCTGCTGTCTAAAAATGGAGTGAGATCCCAGAACTGGAAGAGCACCCTCCTCAGTCTAAACAAGCAAAGAAGACAACTCAAAGTCTTCAAAGAGCAACTATCAGGAAAAATTTAGCAACTAAAGCCAAGGATAACCATAAGGCTTTCTTCAGCCAAGTCCGCAACCTAAAAGGTAGAACTCAGATGTGTGCTGAACTAGTTGTTGATAGCATCAAACACACTGACCCTGCAGAAATTGCAAACCTGCTAGCAGACAGGATTGGCAAAAATTTCACCCTCCCCTTTCCCCCCCAAGCATACTACAAACTATGTCTTCACCATCTCCTCCTTCCTGCATCTCCAAAGAGCAAGTCATCAATGCTCTCTCCAAGGCTACGAACACAGCCTCTATGAGACTAAGGATATAGGTGACTTCCAAACCCTAGATCCATCTCAGTTTGGGTTGGTCAAGGGCAGGTCATGCTTGCTAAACCTGGCAGACTTCTTTGAGAATATAACCTAAGGCATAGACAATGGCAAAGCTGTGCACACAAGATAAGGGCAAAGCCATGCACACAGCCTATCTTGACTTGGCCAAGGCCTTTGACACTATCCCACATTCAGGCATCATTGACAAATAACCCAGTTGAATATCAATTCCTATGTAGTCAGATGGGTTGCAGGCAGACTTTACCTCTACCAGCAGTTAAAGGTTGATTTGAAATATTTTATTAGGAAAGTGAACTTTAAGATTTTGTTTAAGGAAACCTCTCCGGTACTGGAGCTCTTTGAATTTAGAATACCTTTAATCCCCCCTGTTAACTGAACGTGCTTCAGAATGTTTGCGAACTTGATTTTAGTCAAATGCCAAGTAAAAAAAAAAAAAAAAACTTTAGCAATGCCAATATGACAAAAGGTGAATGGAATAGAGTAAATGATCTTGGACATGATGGATTGAGAATCATGAAACTTGGTAAAAGGGAGGCTTGGTGGTTATGGAGCAGAAGGAATAAAAAGAAAAAAATTTAACAATGTTAAACCAAAGTGTTTATGAAATAGTTTCGAGGAATGAAATGAACCAAGCTGACCAGAGGATTAAAGGGCAAAGTACACTTGTGTACCTACCATAAATGTAGATGTTCGAGTGTATTCACTGTTGCAGTCATTACACTTGGGTTATCCTGCTGGTAGGCTACCCGCAGTCGGCCTGAATTCCAAAGTCCTGGTCCAGCGTCGGTTGCTGTCGCCTCTTCCCTGACGTCAGTGCGCCAGGGGTATATAAGATGCAGCTGACGCCATTTTCTTCATTTTTTCTTGCCCCAGATGTCAGGTGCCCCCAAGAAGGTAGGCAATACATATTGCTAATAAAAACATACATTAAAATAAAAACAATACCTTCATCTACAAGCAAATACACCACGTAGGTTGTATAGGATAGAGAAGTATAGATAAGTCCCAGCAAAGAAAGGGGGGATGGAGGGCAGGTAACCTGGACTGCAACAGTGAATACACTCGAACATCTACATTTATGGTAGGTACACAACTGTACTATGTTCATCGTGTTTCACTATTGCAGTCATTACACTTGGGTTGAATCCCAAAGCTGAGGTAGGGCTGCTGGGTCTAAACAGGATTAGGAGTGGCTATGAGGCTCTGCAGAACTGCAGTGGCAAAGCCTGCTCTGGATTTAGAGTAAAGAGGCAAGTGATAATGCTTGGTAAAAGCGTGCACTGAACTCCAAGTTACAGCCTCCAAAATTTCCTTGGTTGGTACTCCTCTGAGAAAGGCTGCTGAAGTGGCTGCTGCCCTAGTAGAATGTGGCCTAATATTCTTAGGCACTGACTTGCCATGCTGTGCATAGCAGAAACAAATACAGTGTCCTATCCATTTTGAAATAGTCTGCTTTGAGATAACCTTTCCTTGTGTTCCTGCAGCATATGCTACAAACAGTTGCTCAGTTTTCTGAAAACTTTTGTTTTGTCCAAGTAGAAGCATAGCTGCCTGTGTATGTCCAAAGACTGCAGAAATCTCTCCCCTTTATTCTGGGGATTTGGATAAAATGTTGGCAAATTAATGGTTTGGTTAAGAGCCAACTGGATACTACCTTTGGCATAAATGTGGGGTTTGTCCTTAGAGAAACCCTGTCCAGATGAAAAATGATAAAATGTTCCACTGCCATTAATGCCTGTAACTCTGAGACTCTTCTTGCTGAAGTTATTGCTAGGAGCAGAGCAGTCTTCCATGATAAGAATTTTATACCAGCTGTATTGGCTGGCTCAAAAGGAGGCAGTGTGAGCTTTTCTAAGACAAAGTTGAGGTCCCATGTAGGTATCGGTGCTGTCCTTGGGGGTCTTATGTTTTTTGCCTCTCTTAGGTACTGTCTTAGCAGTGGATGAGAGAAAATAGGAGGTTCCATATTGTAATGAGCTGAAATAGCAGAGGCATGAATCTTAATTGATGAGAAGGATAGGCCTTTGTCCAGCATCCCAGTTAGGTATTGTAAAATCTGACCAATATTTGGAACAAGTGGTTCATGTCCTTGTGCCTGGTTCCAAGCACAGAATCTCTTCCATTTTCTGCATAAGATTTCCTGGTGCTGGGCCTCCTGGCTTCCAAAATGACATCCATAACAGCTTTAGACAGAGGTGTGTTCTGAATGGCTATATTATCTGCCATGCAGCCAGATTTAAGGTTCTGAGTTGGCTGTGCAGGATCTGATTGTTTTGTTGAGTCAGATGAGGAATTTGAGGTAAAGTCCAGGCTGGGCCTTGAGACAAGCTCTTTAGGATTGGGTACCAGTGCTGGCATGCCCAGACTGGGGCAATCAGAATAATTTTTGGCTTCTCGTCTGACTTTTAGGAGCACCTTGGGAAGGAGAGGCAGTGGTGGAAAGGCATAAACTGTTAGTTTTCCAGCTGAATGATAGAGCATCCACTTTCCACTTTTCATGCTTGTGAGTGACAAGTCCTTGTGCAGAATCTCTGTAGTTGGCAGTTGTGAGGGGAGGCAAAAAGATCTATGTTCTGGGCATCCCCATTTCCTTGTTATCATGCTGAAGACCTGTGGATTTAGTTTCCACTCATGAGGGTCCATGAGGTTTCTGCTTAGTTCGTCTGCCAGAGTATTTTTCTTTCCTGGCAGGAATTGTGCCTGCAGATGTACTTGACAGGTCAGTGCTGTGTTCCACAAAGTCATGGCTTGCCTGTAGAGGGGGTAGGAGTGTGTGCCCCCTTGCTTGTTTATGTACCACATAACTGTAGTATTGTCTGTCTTTAGTAATAGTTGTCCTGGATGTAGTAGATCCTTGAAGGCTGTTAGGGCATTCTGTACAGCTAGCATCTCTTTTTGATTGATGTGAAGATGCATTTGAGCCATGTGCCCTGAATACATTTTCCTGCCATGTGTGCCCCCCAGGCATAATCCGATGCATCTGTTGTGCTTGCCTGGCTGTGGGTAAAGTGAAAGGCTGCCCCTTGTTGTGGTGACAGGCCAGTGCCCACCATCAAAACTCCTGTTGCAGGCAGGGAATAAAAGTTATTATTGTTTCCAGGCTGTGCTGCCAAAAGGTAAGTGCTTGGCATTTGTAGAGGAAAGTCATTGGGACTGTTTCCTATAAGGTTGTGATTTGTCTTCTCCGCCTTTGGGGGCTGAAACACCCCATTGTTTAGGTCTGTATGAGGCTTGGGGCTGAGATCTGCCTCTTGGGTGTCTATCTGTCTCTTTGTGGTCTGTCTGACACTGGAAAGGACCAATTTTTTGAAGGCCAGTTCCTGCTAAATCTTGGTGGCTGAACCTGTAAGAAATCCTTTACTGTCTGCATTGATTTTGCTTTATCCTCCATTTTCTTTAACACCTCTTCTGTCTTAACACCAAACAAAGTATCATGCTGTAATGGAGCATCCAATAATTTTGCTTTAACATGATCGTGTAAACTTTGTTCTTTTAACCAAGCATGCCTTCGAATGACAGAACCTGTAACGGTGGCTCTGCAAGAAGCCTCTAATGAATCAAAACCACATTGCAGAGTACGTTTCCCACTTGTTCAGCTGCATGCAATAGATCCTGCATTTCCTTATTGTCAGGACATTCTGTGCTTGTAAGCATTTTCTGTTTTAGCAAAGACATTAGGTATTTTTGATATTTAAGCATGTGAAACTGGCAGTTTAAAGCCCTTACAGCTAAAGTAGCAGAAGTGTAAACTTTTTCCCCCATCTATCCAGTGCTCTACAATCCCTATCAGAGGGAACAGGGTTTTTTGCAGTGGAAGCCTTGACCCCTTTGGGACCCTGAGAAATTGTTTCTGGGTCAGCAGCAGGGTTTTTATAAAGAAAATGATGAGAGTCTGGGACCCTGTAATACCTATCTGGCTTGACTGATGCAGGGGGTAAAGAATCAGGAGACAAACTGGATTCAGAAAAAACATCAACAACAATATCTAGTACAGGGGGGTAGCAAGGGACCTGTGCTGAGGCAGTAAAAGAAAGTCTCTGAGCCTTTTCTTGGATTCTGAATAATCCTGGCTCTCCCAGTGGAAATGCTCCCTCATGGTGTGCAAGGTTTCCCCAAAAGAGTAATCCTCAGGAGGAGAGGCTGAAGGGATAGATTTTTCAGCATCAGAGTCCTCATAGGAGGGAAGAGAGTATCCCTGCTCTGAAGAGGAATCAGAGGAAATAGAAACCTGGTCAGAGGAGTCATCGTCAGTGTCTTGCCTAGGCCTTTTATCAGGAGGGGGATGGGAACCCCTGATCAAAGTAATTAGGTCCTCGGCCATTTTAAGCATCTGTTTCTTTGGCATGGATGACTGTCCAGGAGAATGCTGTACTTGTTTCTTTGTCTTTAATGGTGTTTTAGACTTTGCCTTTATTGCTGAAGTGGACTTGATAGTAAGCTGTATAGGTCTTAAAACACCCTCAGAAGCCGATGCCTGCTCAGCGGCTCCAGACCCATCTGAGGGAATAGTTTCCGTAGGCCCAATACCTTGAGTTTCCAGAGGCCTAGTTGTCTCCACGTGGGAGTCGGAAGCAGCCTGTGGCTCTGAGGTAGCGGGTGTCAGGGGCTGCGAAAGTGCCTCACTGAGAACCGGCGACTGGCCTAGAAGAGGCTTTGTCGTCGGTTTTGGACCTCGGATGCCTGTCCTTTTCTTTGTCTTTGAGTTTTTTATGAATTCTGGTCATTGGTTGTTCCAACAGCATTATGTAGTTAGACCTTCGGCCAAAGTAATGTAAAGCAAAATCAAACCGATGCTTAATAGTGCATTGGTTAAATCTAGCACAAAACTGACAACTAAACGTCGAGGTCAGGGCCTAGGCAAGGAATACAGTAAGAGTGAAAATCCTTAGGAGGTATTTGCTTCCCACAAGAAATACAATTGTTAACTTTTACTGACATCGGTCTGGAGCAAGAAAACGTTTCCCCAATGGGGTACTTAGCTTTATTAAAGACTTTGGTTCCTAAATTCAATTTCAAAAATCTCAGGAGTCGGCCGACCGGCACTTGCGAACTGCTTTTGCTTCGGGCACCGCGCAGCAAGAAAGACTGAAGAAAATGCCATCGGCTACATCTTATATACCCCTGGCGCACTGACGTCAGGGAAGAGGGGACAGCAACCGATGCTGGACCAGGACTTTGGAATTCAGGCCGACTGCGGGTAGCCTGCCAGCAGGATAACCCAAGTGTAATGACTGCAACAGTGAAACACGATGAACATCTATTCTAAATGATATGTTTATTGAAGAAGAATAACTATTGAAGAATTCACTAATTTGAATGTTATTTCTCCTATTATGCCTACACTGTTTGACACTCCAAAAATCCATACAAATATTGAAAACCTTCCGGTGTGTCCAATTGTAGATAGCAGGGGATCTATGACTCTGGCATCCACTAAGTTTGTGGATTTTAAACTGAAAAGTTTATTAGAAAGTGAGCCATAAGTGTGTAAAGAATCTTGCAAATTTTTGAAAATGATTAATATTACAGTATATGATGACAATATTTTTGTCTACTATTGATGTGGTCAACTTACACATGGTGATTCACCATGACGTGCATTTAACTTAGTTCTGTGATTTTTTGGAACAAAGAACTGAATATGTTAATTGGTACTTTCAAGGAGGAGTTGATTATTCTAAAGAACAATTTTATTATTTTTTGATAGACTTTTTCGTCAAAAAGAATGGTGTGGCCATGGGGTCTAATTGTGGCAATTTAGTGATGGCTAAATGGGAGAGAAATGTTTGTTTTGGATGGGCGTTTTAACCAATCTATACATTTTTACACCAGATATTTGGATGACTTGTTCATTACGTAGAAAGATGAAAAGGAGAGGCTTGATGAGTTTGTCCAGTTCATTAACGGGAGTACAAATTTTCTAAGGCTCACCTTTCAGATGGATAATACAAAAATCTCCTATTTGGATGTATGGTTATTCAAGGATTTCAAGAATAAGTGTTATTATGCAAGAATTTTTCATAAACCAACTTATTCAAATACTTTTCTTCATTTCTCGAGTGCATATCCTTTGATACAGAAATAAAATCAGTTACAAAACCTCAAATTTTCCAGGACAGTGAGGATGGTTACAAAAAATTGTCATTTTTTTGGAAGTATGTAAAACAATGGAAAGATGTTTTTGACAAGGGGTTATCCAGCACCTTTTGTTGCTGACATTAAAGAGGTTAAAACTACAAGGAACAACTTTTATAACCCAATTTTACAAGAAAAAAATTAACATACTCCAGTCCTAGAAAGATCAAGGGTGACAGTGAATTTTTCATGTTCTTTTATTACAAATTACTATTCTGATAGTAATACTTTGAATAAAAATTGGGACATTTTAAGGGACGTGTGCAAACTTCGAAAACAACTTCCGGACAAGCCAAACAATGTGTTTATAGGAGGGGAAAAAACATTCTGGAAACCAAAATTTCTAGGATGAAAAAATATGGGCATTGTTGCTGTAAATGGATTTATACTGGGCATTCTTACTTTACTAGAGGAAAAAGCACTGGTTTGAAAGAGAAACAATTGTGACAGCAAGGGCATGGTTTATACAGCACTATGCCAAGCTTATGAATGTTTCTTTATAGGAAAAACTGAGCAATCGCTGAGAGAGAGAGTGTATGAGCATCAGTCTGACATTCAAAAAGAAAAAAACTACTGATGCCTTGTCTAGACATGTTATGGAGTTTCCCAAACACTTCTTTTATTTTGTGATTGTAGAGCAAGTGCCACATAACGTGAGAGGTAGGCCGCGGCATTTGCAGCTTGAGAAATGAGAAGTTTACTGGCAACTTTATTTTCAAGCCAGCAGTTGGCCGAGTATAAATGATATGACCTCTATTTCCAGCCTTTTAAAGTTAAAATCTTTGGAATAATGATGGAATTATCTGATTGATTCAGCATTTCTTGACTTGAAGAAGGTGTTGCTGGAGGAAGCACCACTGATTGGGACTTGATAAGTGTATTTAAATCGTGATGATGGAATTAACTGATTAGGAACTTCCCGGCTTAATGAAGGTATGGTTGGATGAAGGATCACTGATTGGATCTTGAAAATATTAGAAGGATAATTTCAATGGTGAACAGAGAGTCATGTCATCTGAAGAAGTCTTGAATTTAGCAGGATTAAAGTACTTACCATTAAAGGAGATTCTTGACCGATACAGTGTTTAACTTTGTCAAACAAGATTTTTGAACAGATTTGTTTTTAAAATTCTGTATTAAACATTTTGGAATTTTAGCCTTTGTGAAGTGTCCTCCTAAAGATGCAATTACACCAGGAGAAAGAGTTGATCTAGGCATAACTGTGGCAGAAGGGCAAAATATAAAATAACTGGAGACTTTATGTTTATGGAAAATTATTACTCATTGTACACCAGGCAGAAGAGAAGCAAATTTATCCCAGAAGTCACAGATGTCAAGAAGCAGGTGTGAGATTCAAACTGCTGTATCCAGCTGTCATCAGAATATTTTTTTCCTGGAGGATTTCAGTAATTTTTGATGCAGAACAGACTAAGGGGAAAATACAAAAAGTTCGTCCAACAAGGGAGAGCCATCAAAACAAAAGGGAACTCTGTTCTCATTAAGGCTTATAGAGAGGTTTTGCCAGTGAAACCTTTTCCAATGTTCCAAAGGAAATTGCTTGAGTGACAGAAAAAAAAACACAGGAGTTGATTAGAAGAACTGGAAGTACCTCAGACTTGAACCAGAGTGTGGGATTAAGAGATGGAGATGAAAAGGAAGACCAGCAACACTGAAATTAGTGAATAAATGTGACACTATAAAGCATCAATCATTTGTGAAATATGATTTTACAAGAAAAAAAGTGTCTTAGAAAGATTGGATTTTTGATGACTTTGTTAAACTTGTTGGGGGACTGACAGGCATATCTTCCACTTCATGTTATTAATGTTTGGAAGGACATTAAAAGGAAAAAAAGACATAAGGAGGGAAAAAGTAACTGCAAGTACAGCAGTTTTTGTTCTTAACACTTGTATAAAACATTTTATTTTCTAAATTCTGTGTTATACAGTAAAGTATTTTCAGTGATTATTGTGTGATACTAAAGTTTTTAATTTTAAGAAATGTTAGCATTACAATGTAAAGAGAAGAAACGCTGGACAAAAGCACATTTGAATCAATAGTTTGTAGTCTTCTGGCTGTTGGGATGGGGTGGGGTGTAAAATTACACCAAATATAAAATATGCAGAATTTAAATGTTTTCTTTCACTTTTGCATAGGTGCACGTCTGGATTAATACCCTTGGTTTAATCAAATGAGTTTTTTTGGTGAATGCATTTGAGACACCACAATGTAATAAATAATTTTCTTAAAGAAAAAAAAGAAGTAATGTACCTACCATAATGTTCCATGTTTGTTGTCCATCTTGCCTTCCTTCTTGCTGGTTGGGTTCAGAGCTGATCCTCGGCCAATTTACTATAGCTCGAGAGCTTATACTGGCTCGAGGCCAACCCCAACATGCCTAGTGTTAGCTACCCAGATCTCATATTGGACGCCCGTATCTTCTGTTTTCATTGGTTTTATTTGTGTTCAACAGTTTGTCAGATCTCATTTGTGATAGCCCACACTAGACAATCATAGTAAATACGAATTTTACTAAGCTCTTAGACATTCAAAGGTTAGGAAGGAAAAAGGAAAAACAAGGCATGGTTAACTAACCTGATATGTCAACAGAAAACTCAGCCAGTGTAACCAATGAAGGAATTCCTCTAGATCCTCCAGGAAGGGGCAAGTAGGGAGGGAACGCAAGAAGGAAGGTGAAATGAAGGACAACAAACATGGAACGTTATAGTAGGTACATAACTTCTTTATGTTATGTTGTCCCCATCTCGCCTTCATTCTTTCTGGTTGGGACCGTGTCCCCATCATCTGGTTCTTGGGTGGCTCACTGGAATAAACTCTTCAGGACCATGGAACCAAAGGATGCCCTGTTCCAGGAGACCACATCCACTTTGTAATGAGTGATGAAGGTATGAGGATTTGCCCATGTTGCTGCTGCACAGATTGAATCTAAAGGTAATTTGACTTGGAAGCCAATAGAGGTAGCCATGGCCCTGGTTGTGTGTTCTCTGGCTTTCTCTGGAAGCTTCTTGTTACGCAAATCATAAGTATAGATAATTGTATCTAACAGCCACTTTGATAAGGTCACTTCTGAAACTGGAGAACCTTGTTTATTGTCAGCAAAGGATACAAACAATTGATCTGATTTTCTAAAGTCCTTGGTCCTGTGTAAATAAAAGTGTAAGTGTCTATGAACATCCAATTGGTGGAGTCTAAACTCTGCCTTGTTGCCATAATTGGGGAAGAATACAGGAAGGTTGATGGACTGATTTAAATTATACTCTGAACACACCTTTGGCAAGAAGGAGGGATTGGTTCTGAGAGAAACTATCTTTGTGGAAGATGAGATATGAAGGGTGAATAGATAAGGCATGTAATTTTTTTTAACCCATCTAGCTGAGTTGATGGCAATCAAGAAGAGGGTTTTCCAAGACAGAAATTTCAGGGGACAAGATGGCGCTGCTTCAAAGGGTGGAAGAAAGTATAGTTGTGTACACTTACCATAAATGCAGATGTTCGAGTGTATTCACTGTTGCAGTCATTACATTTGGGTTATCTGCCTGCAGGTAGCCCTCAGCCAGCCTGAATATTAGAGTCTTGGATTCCTGTGTCGGATGCTGTCTCTTCTTCCATGACGTCAGGGGTATAAAACATGCAGCCAATGCCATTACATCAGTTTTTCTTGCCCCAGATGTCAGGTGCCCCCGCAATGGGTAGCAATTATATGTTATGTTACAACTTCCATCAAAAAGCAAATACACCAGAAGGCTTAAAACAAGAAGGAAATGTAGAGCCAAGAGAAGATGGGGCTGGAGGGAGGGTAACCAGGACTGCAACAGTGAATACACTCGACCATCTACATTTATGGTAAGTGTACACAACTGTACTATGATCTTCGTATTTCACTGTTGCAGTCATTACATTTGGGTTGATTCCCAAAGCTAAGGAAGGGAGGAGGAAGTTAAAGAGCATTAGGGCCAGCTATTAAGCCCTGCAAGACTGCAGTGGCAAAACCAGCTCTGGATTTAGAAAAAATAGGCATGTGATAATGCTTGGTGAAGATATGTACATAGCTCCAGGTAGCAGCTTCTAGGATGCCCCTGGTAGGGACTCCTCTGAGAAAGGCTGTTGAGGTAGATGCAGCCCTGGTGGAATGTGATCTTATCCCCTTGTGGGGTAGGTTTTCCATGGTGCTTATAGCAGAAATGAATGTAATGGGCTATCCATTTAGAAATAGTTTGCTTTGAAATGGCCTTCCCCTCTGCCCCTGCAGCAAAGGCAACTAGCAGCTGTTCAGATTTTCTAAGAGGCTTAGTCCTGTCCAAATAAAATCCAAGTTGTCTGTGCACATCCAATGAGTGCAATATTCATTCTCCTTTGTTTTGTGGATTAGAGAAAAAGGCAGGCGAATGAATGGACTGATTTAGGGCCACACTAGACACCACCTTGGGCATAAAAGAAGGATTGGTCCTGAGGAAAACCATCTATATGGAAGATAATGAAGAGCTCCACTGCCATGAGGGCCTGTAATTCATTCTTGCTGAAATGGTGGCTAAAAGGATGGCTGTTTTTCAAGAAAGGAATTTCAACTCTGCAATTGCAGCTGGTTCAAATGGTGGGAGAGTGAGCTATTTTAATACATAGTTACGGTCCCAGGCTGGAGTAGGGGCTCGCCTGGGGGGGGGGGGTCTTAAATTTTTAGCCCCTCTGAGGAATTGCTTTAGCAGGGGGTAAGGGAAGAGGGGTGGTTCAATATTATAATGTGCTGAAATGGCAGAGGCATGAATTTTAATTGACGAGAAGGATAGGCCTTTGTGGAGCATTTCTGTTAAGTACTGAAGAATACGAGGTAAGCTGGGGACCGTTGTGCCCATCCCGTGAGTCTGGCTCCAGGAACAGTATTGTTTCCACTTTTCAGCATGGGATTTTCTAGTACTAGGCCTCCTTGCTTCCAGAATGACATCTAGCACCTGCTTACTGAAGGATGCTATTGGAGAGCTCAAGGAATTATCCAGGCTGCAAGGTTCAGGGTTTGAAGCTGAGGGTGCAGAATCTGGCCCACCTGCTGGGACAGCAGGGAAGGTGTCTAAGGTAGGTGCCATGGCTCCAGCAGTACCATACTGCGCAAGAGGGTGTACCAGTGCTGGCAAGGCCAGTCTGGCGAAATCAGTATTGTCCTTGGCTTGTCCTGTTTGATCTTTAGCAGAACATTCGAGAGAAGAGGCAGAGGGGGAAAGGCATAAACCAAGAGGCTTTCCCAGGTAAAGGACAGGGCATCCACTTTCCAAGCTTGACTGTGGGAAGTCCTTGTGCAGAATTTGTCCAATTGGTAGTTCTGAGGGGAGGCAAACAGGTCCATCTCTGGAGTTCCCCATTTGTTCCTCAAGAGGTTGAATATTTTTGGTTCCAGTTTCCATTCGTGTGGATCCATGAGATTTCTGCTTACGTTGTCTGCCAGTGAATTTAGCTTGCCTGGCAGGAATTGAGCTTGTAGGTGCACTTGGTAGCTCAAGGCTGTGCTTCACAAAGTCATGGCTAGTCTGCAGAGAGGGTATGAGTGGGTTCCTCCCTACTTGTTTATGTACCACATAACTGTGGTGTTGTCTATCAATAATTGTCCTGGAAGGATGTTGTCTTTGAAGGCTGTCAGGGCATTCTGTACAGCTAACATTTCTTTCTGGTTGATATGCAGGTACATCTGACTTGGGTTTCATTTGCCCTGAATGCACTGCCCTGCCAAGTGAGCCCCCTATGCATAGTCTGATGTGTCTGTTGTTAGGGTTTGGGTGGCAGGGGGGTAGAGTGAAAGGGAGCCCCTTGTTGTGGTAGCAGGCCTCTGCCCATCAAAGGAACTCTGTCTTTATACAAGGAATGATAGGAATCATTGATTCCGGGTTTTGTGAATGTTGACACCATAGGCTTTTTAGATACCATTGTAGTTTCCTCATATGCAGTCTTGCATATGGAATTAGTAGAATGCTAGAGGCCATGAACCCCAGGGCTTGCAAAATTTTCCTTGCAGATAGCTGGGTCTTTGTGGCCAGTAGTTTTAAAGTAGGTTGTCAAATACACTTGTTTCTCTGGAGTGAGGTAAGCCATCTGGGAAGTTGTGTTCAAGCTTGCTCCCAGGCATACAATCTGTTGTCAGGGTACTAGGTGAGATTTCTTTTATTTATGGTGTACCCCAGTGAGGTTAGAAGTTTCTTTACGAATGCCAGATGTTTTAATAGGAAGTCCTGGCTTTCTGCCTGAATCAATCGTCCAGGTATGGGTATATTTGAATATTTCTCGGTCTGCAAAATGCAATAGCTGGAGCTTGACACTTTGTGAATACCCTGGGCGCAGTAGATAAGCCAAAGGGAAGTGCAAAGAACTGATAGTGCATGGAGCCTGCCCTGAAGCGTAGGTATTTCCTGCAAGATTCCCTTATTGGAATGTGCAGGTAAGCTTTCTTTAAGTCTAAGGTTGCCAACCAGGCATCTTTGCCTAGCATAGGAAGCAGCTGCTGAAGTGTTAGCATTTTGAATTTTGGGATTACCAAAAAGGTGTTTAGAATAGAGAGGTCCAGGATAGGACACCAAAAGCTGTCTTTTCTGGGTACCAGGAAAAGTGTAGAATAAAAACCTTGTCCCCTTTCTTCTGCTGGGACAGGTTGAATAGCCCTGATACTTAGAAGAGAGAGAACCTGCTGTTGAGCTTTTGTCCACTGATTTGGGGATAGGTCTGGCCAACCGTTTGGGGTTGGTAGGGTGTGGAAGTGGAATCTATATTCTTGGAAAACTATATTTAAAACCCATTTGTCCTGGGTAAGGAGTTCCCCAGTTTTTTTTTTTTTTTGCATGCAGGGTGAGCTTTCCTCCTAAGGGAGCAGGCCGTTGAGCAGGGCTTGGAAGGGTTAAGGTTAAGAGTTTGTGACATTTTTCCATAGGGGGGGGTGTCTTACTACTTCCTGGTTTGGAAGTGGGAGCCCCCCACTGCTTAGGCCTTTGCATAGCCTGAGACTGTAACCTAGGTGATCTGCTGTTCCTGTGTTTGAACTGAGAAGGCCCGGAAGAGACTGGAAAGGACCAATTCTTTGAAGGCCAATGCCTACTAAATCTGGGAGGCTGTACTTGCAGGAAATCTTTAACAGTTTGGATAGATTTAGCTTTTTCCAACATCTTTTTGAGGATGACTTCTGCTTTGTTGCCAAACAGGCGATCTTGGTTTAAGGGAGCATCCAGTAATTTAGCTTTGACATGATCTGGCAAGTTTTGCTCCTTAAGCCAAGCATGCCTTCTAAGTACAGACCCAGTGATAGCAGCCCTGCAAGATGCTTCTAAAGAGTCAAAACCCCATTGGAAAGTATGTTTACCAACTTGTTCAGCAGAATGCATTAAATCCTGTAATTCTTTGTGTTCAGCAGTCAGGAATCAACATCATGTTCTGTTTAAGTAGCCCCATAATATGCTGCTGGTATTTTAACATACAAAACTGACAATTTAAAGCCCTAATGGCCAAAGTAGCAGAAGTGTAAACCTTTTTACCCCATCTGTCCAAGGCTCTAGATTCTCTATCAGAAGGGGTAGGATTTTTGGCAGCAGTAGCCTTAATGCCCTTTGGTCTTGGGAAATGGTCTTTGGATCCGCAGTAGGATTCTTGAAGAGGAACTTGTGAGAGTCAGGTACTCTGTAATACCCGTCAGGTTTTCTGGGAGCTGGAGGTAGTGTCTGGGGACAGGCTAGATTCCAAGAAGGCATCATCTACAATGTCCAGAACAGGAGGGATAGCTAAAAGCCTGTGTTGAGGAAGGAGTAAGAATTCCCTAAGCCTCTTTTTGGAGTCAGGGTAATCCTGGCTTTCCCAGCAGAAATGCTCCCTAAGAATGTGCAAGGTTTCACCAAAAGAACAATCTTCTGGAGGGGAAGCAGAGGGAATGGAATTCTCTGCAAAAGAATCCTCATAGGTAGATAAGGATAAATCCTGGTAATCAGAGGGAAAATCAGTTCTAGGTCTCTTAGAGAGGGAAGGCTGGCCTGGCCTCCCCTAATTAAAGTAATAAGGTCTTCAGCCATTGTAAGCATTTGTTTTTTAGGCATATGGTCCTGACCATGCAGTTTGGACATTGGTTTTCTAGGCGTGGGTCGAGTTTTAGGCCTGGATGAAGAAGATGGCATTTAAATGCAAATCTGTAGGACTGAATACACCCTCAGAAGCCGGTGCCTACACAGCGGCTCCGGACCCATCCAAGGTAGAGACATCCGCAGGTCCCATAGTCGAAGAAGCATCTCGTGGCATACTGGACTCCGAATGGGACTCAGTAGAGGTCTGCAAATCTGAATTAGTGGGTATCAGGGGCTGTGAAAGCTCCTCACTGAGTACCGGCGAACTGCTGACTAGCTTAACGGAAGTGTCGTCAGCAGTTTTGGACCCATGCGGTCTGTCTTTGTCTTTATCATTACGTTTTTTCGGAATATCAGTAGTTGGATGGCTTACCGAAGCCATTTCTGGATAGTTATACAGAGTACCAAAATAATTTGCTGCAAAAATAGACAGATGAATAGTTCGGGGGTTGAATAAGGCACAAATCTGACAGCGAGGAATGTTATGGTCTGGTCATAAGCATGGAATGCAGTACGAATGAAAATCTTTATGAGGTATTTGCTTTCCACAGGTAAGACAATTAACTTTTACGGACATCAGTTAAGAGCAAGAAAAAGGATCCCCAATGGGGTACTTAGCTTTTTTTTGAAGACTTCAGTTCTGAAACTCAAAAATGAAAATTTCAGGAGTCGGCCGACCGGCACTTGCAAACTGCTTCTGCTTCGGTCATGAAAAGACTGATGTAATGGCATTGGCTGCATGTTTTATAACCCTGACGATCTAACGTCATGGAAGAAAAGACAGCATCCACCGCAGGAATCAAAGACTCTGGTATTCAGGCCGGCTGAGGGCTACCTCCAGGCAGATAACCCAAATGTAATGACTGCAACAGTGAAACACGAAGAACATCCAGAGAGGCTAAAACAAAGTTTAAGTCCGGGGGGGGTTCTCTTACCTGAGGCTGTAAAAGGGTTGTACCTCATAAGAATGATTTGCACAGCTTATGGGACATGATTTTGGAGCCCAACTTTCCCACATGAAAATTGGAGATGGCAGCCAGTTGAACCTTGATGGGAGCTGCAGCTGCCCCATTCGAATGTTACGGCCAGGAAATCAAGAATCTTAGCAACAGGAGTGGCAAAGGGATCAATGTCATTTTTCTTTGCCCAAAAATAGAACCACTTCCATTTGCTAGCATAACTCTTTCTGGTAGTGGGCTTGTGAGAAGACACCAGGATGTGCTGCACTGCCGGGGAAATTTTGGGGAGCCTGGCTAAGATTGCAAGTGGAGAAATCAAGCTGTCAGCTTGAGAGTTTGGAGGGAGGGGTGGAGCATGCCTGACTGATGCATCAGGAGGTCCAGAACTGGGTCCAGGATCCAAGGCTCCACTTGTAGATGATGGCAGAGAAATGGGAGTCATATCGGATGATGCCAATATGGAGCAATGGGGATGAGCTTGCAACCCAGCGACTTTGCTTTCTGAAGTACCTTGGGGATCAGAGGAAAAGGTGGAAAGGCATAAAGTAGTCCCAGAGGCCAATCATGAACAAGTGCATCCCTGGGTAACTGTCCTGGTGGGGGGACTAAGGTGAAATAGCTGCTGCATTTGTTGTTGAGGGGAGTGGAAAAAAGACTGGAGCATGGCTGGCCCCATTTGCAAAAAATCAAGTCTGCAACTTTTTGCTTCAGGGACCATTCGTGAGGCATGAGGATAGCCCTGCTGAGCCTGTCCGCTATCATGTTGGATTTCCTGGGAATGTGCGTCGCAATCAGAAAATGTTGGAAAGACATCGCTCATTGCCATACTTGAAGGGCCTCCTGACACAAGGGGTAAGATGTGGTCCCATCTTGTTTGTTGATGTACCATACCACTGATGTATTGTCTGTCTGAATTGCAATAGTTCCGGTAGGCAGAGAGTCTAAGTGCTTGCAATGCCAGAAGCACCACTCTCATCTCTAGAACACTGATGTGCAAGTGGTACTCACATGGCTACCATATTCCTTGGACAGTTTGTCCCAGATAATGCCCCCCCCACCCTATCTGGGAGGTGTCTGTGGTCTCTGTGGCTACTGAATGGGGATCTAGAAAGGGTCTGCCCAGAGTCACCTGGGGGGAGACAAGCCACCATACTAAGTCCTTTTTGCAGGATTCCCTGATCGAGATCATATGTGACACTGGTAAATCCTGGAACGACCACTCAGTGAAAAGAAGCCACTGCAGAATTCCATGTGGAAGCGAGCCATAGGGACTAGAGTAATCATTGCAGCCATTGAGCCCAGGACTTTCAGTACCTCTCTTGCCTGAACTCTCTTCTTTTTCATGAGGAATGAAACTTGCTGATGAATTGTTGACACCCTGTCTTGAGGCAGCTATGCTATCATGGCTCTTGTATCTAAGTCTGCTCCTATAAAGGTAATACACTGACAAAACAACAAGGCAGGCTTTTCGCAGTTTATGGTGATGCCTAGCTGGGAACAGGTTTGAATTGTGCAGTCCCATGCTTTGATCAGTTGATGCTCGGTGGTAGCAGTGAGGAGCCAGTCATCTAGATATGGAAACACCTGGAATCCTAGACGTGTCAGGTGAGCCGTGACCAATGCCATAGACTTGAACATCCTGGGGGCTGTGGTGAGATCAAAGGGCAGAGCTCTGAACTGATGATGACTGGCTCCCAGCCAGAGGCATAGGAATCTCCTGGATCGCCTGTCCATTTTTATGTGGTAGTACACATCCTGGAGATTGATGGAGCACATCCAATTGTCCTGACCCAAAAAGGGGAGAATGGACTGCAGTGTTACCATCTGGAACTTCAATTTTGTACTGATTTGTTTAGCTTGCTGAGATCCAAGATGGGTCTCCAGTCCCCTGACTTTTTTGGAACTAAAAAGAACTTTGAGTAAGTTCCGGATTCAATTTGGTCTGCGGGGACTTCTTGGATGGTTCTTTTTTTCTAGCAACCTTTGTACTTCTAGGGTTGCTTGATCTCAAAGACTGAGTGGAACATTTGGGATTAAACATTTTGTTCTTGATGGGGGTAACTGGGAAAAGGGAATTTTGTAACCTGGGATATTATTGACAGTACCAATGCATTTTTCATAATAGCTCGCCAGGCTGTTGGGTACAATGATACTCTGCCCCCAACTGCCTCCAGAGGCAAACAGTCGGGCCTCCCTTCAGGGGTGCTGGAAGGGCCTAGCACAGAATGCATCTCTGTCACCCTGCTGCTGTGGACCCCCCTGCCACGAGGCTGGCATCTTCCCTTATTGTTCCCCCTCAGCCCCTGGGGGAAGATTCTCCATGTGTGTCAGGCGAAGCTCCCTGGGATTTGCGAAATCACATTTACCCACTCTTCTGACCTTTAGGGTAGGGTCTTAATGGAGTGGAAAAAAACGGAATCCAGCGGCAGAGAGAGTCTTCCCATCCTTTTCACACCTGGTGAGAGTCTCTTTACGTGTAGCCCAAACAAGGATGAGCCATCAAAAGGGGGTACTGGTAAAGGAGGACTTAAAGGGCTCCACAAATTGACAAAGGGGCATCCAGGAGCATCTCCACAAAGCAACTCCAGTACCTGCTGCCCTACTCATTCCATCTGCCGCATAAGAAATGAGCCTCATGGAGGAGTTAACCACTAAAGTCAAGGTTGCAAGCTGGGAAGTTGCCCTATTCACAACTCCTTCAGCTGTAGGATCCTGCAGGGTATCTCCCAATTCTTTTAGGAGATCCCTCTGAAATCGCATGAAGTGTGAGAAATAATTCAGTGACCTGAGTGTAAAGGTCACTGAAGAGAACATATGCTTCCCATACCTGTCCATCGTATGGGACTCCTTGTTCGGCGGATGGACAGATGAAGTTTCTGCAAGTTCCTTCTTAGTGGCTGCTGCCACCACCATAGCATCAACAGGAACCCCTATGGAAAGAAAGGACTTGTCTTCAGGGGCAGATATAAATTTATTTGGTCTCCACGAAACCGGTTCCATGATCTCTGGAGTGCTCCACACCTTCTGACTCACTACAGACAAAAGTGGGTCAAAAGGCGAAGACACCCAAGAGGTGGAGGATTGGGAACCAAATGCATCCAGGTAGACAGACTCATCCTCAGAAGGGGCTAGGGACTTTCAGCCACCCCATCTGTCTAAGGATTTTCAAGATGTCTGAAAAGGAGACAGCCTCAGAGGGGGACCGTGGGGACCCCTCCGATTCATCCAAGTCTGTGTCTGAAGTGATGGACTCAGGGGAGTCCAAATGCTTCCTCTCACATTTTTTTCTTCCGAGGGAACCTCTGAATGTTTGGGGGAGGTTTCGGAAGAAGTGGGGTTGCCCAATGGGGCGTCCTGGGGCATAGGTTGCCTAAACTTGGAGGGAGGAGGATGGTCAAAGGCAGGCACCGGCACAGAGGGATAAGGAGCCGATGGAGCCGAGGATGGAGCAGTCTCAGGGGACGGGCATGCTCATCACCTCTAAGGAGCTATGGTCCTGAGCCAAAGGAGCCTCCAGCTCCGAAGAGCCTGGAGATCTCCTGCAAACCAAGCGTGATGGCTCCGAGGCTGATGTGGGAGCAGAGCTCACCTGCGCCAAAGCTCCAAGAGGGAGAGCAGGGTCGGACAAGTGTCCGATGCCACTTCACTCCTCGAAGCCAAAGAGAGCTTCGGTGCCCAGATCCCTCAATGGGCTGAGACATTGAGGAGATCGGAATGGGAGTTGGAACCGATAAAGTAACCGGAGCCGACGATTCCACCCCTCTGAGCTTAAGAGAGTTGGAGGAGGAACTGCTACAGAAGCTGGATGGACCGAAGGAGCCAATTCCTTATGGGCTGGGCTTGACAGCAATTTGGCAAGTGCCTGTGACTTGAGGAGCCTATTAATCACTCTCTTCACATGATGATCCAAAAGCCTGTAGGACCAAGAGGAGTGAGAAGAGGACCGGTGACTGCCTGCCACAGATTGTAACAAAGGAGACTGTGGAACAGAGCATACCAGCTCCAAAGAGGGATTCTTTTATGGGCCTGGACTGGCTCCGAAGACACTGATGGAGCCACCAGAGACCTAGCTTTGTCGGAGCAGACACTGGGAACAGACAAAGATTTTATAGCAGATTTGGGTTGCTCCGAAATCGGAACCGTTGTGAATGGTTTGGGAGATTAGTCAAACTGTTTCGCTGGCTGAAGAACCTGAAACAAGGGATCCTGAGGGTTCTTCAAAAGGCCATGCAGAATCAGTTTATTTTTTCTCTCCTGCAGGACTCCAGCACTGAAGACACAGCACGGGTCCTGCAGGTGAACAGCCCCTAAACAGTATACACATCTCATGTGTTCATCCGTAAGGGACATTTTTTGGCAGCACCAGTTGCATATTTTAAAACCTGAGGGTTATGACTCTCTAGAAATGCTGGATAACTAGGAAGACACAAACAGCAAAAATAAGGCTATAACGGCTAGCAATACACAACAAACAAGCAAGGAAAACTTTTTTTTTTAGAAAAGGAAGAAGAAGAAGGGTGGAGAGCCAAGTAAAATGGCGGCTCCCCCAACAGGAAAGCCTCCAACTTAAATGACTACTCCAACAGATAGTGGGGAAAGAAGAAACAAACCCTCTAAGCTAAAAGGGCTCCAGGGGAAAGCAAGGCCTAAGAAAACTATGGCCAAGAAGAACCCAATAAACAACAGCAGAGGAAGGTCAGAAGGTTATTAGTCAAGCGAGGACTAAGCTAGACAACAACAAGTTTAATTAAACTAGTAAAATCCAGATAAGGATGACAGCAAAATATGAAAAATTCTAAACACTTAGCCTGAGCCAGTAGTCGCAATCTCGATGCTGCAAGCAGCAAACAAGATTTGGGTAGCTACCGCTAGGCATGTTGGGATAGGGGTTAGCCTTGAGCCAGTATAAGCTCTCGAGCTATAGTAAGTCATCCAAGTCAAAGCAGAGGATCGGCTCCGAACCCAACCAGCAAGAATGAAGGCAAGATGGGGACAACATAACATTAAATGTTCAGTGCCAGCTGAGAAATCTAGAGGTGAGGGCAGCTCTACATTTTGTTCTTATGATTCCACAGAAACAAGCTGACTAAAGGTGAAGGCAATAAACTGATAGGTCTGGACATTGTTTACTGAGAGAAATAAAAAGTTATGTCTTACCATAACTTGGCATCTGTGTCGTCTTCCTTCATTTTTCCTCAGGATGGGATCTCAGATCAGACATTCGGATCCAGCTCAGCCACATTCTACAGACCTGGATCTGACTCTTAAGCTCCTCCCTCCTACCCACAATCCCTTACATCTACCCAAATATCTCAGATTGAGTTTTCCACTTCCATACATGCAACACCACACAGCAAGGAATGGCAGGAGAAGCTTAGACATGGGACATAAGGGTCCCTTCATAAAGTACAGTTTTGTACCCACCATAAATGTAGATGTTCGAGTGTACATCCTGCTGCAGTCATCACACTTGGGTTATCCTGTCGTCAGGCGGTCCCGCAGTCGGCCGGAATTCCAAAGTCTTGGTCCAGCGTCGGTTGCTGTCGCTTCTTCCCTGACGTCAGTGCGCCAGGGGTATATATAATGCATCTGACACCATTTTCTTCAGTTCTTCTTGCCCCAGATGTCAGGTGCCCCCAAAAAGGTGATCAGTAATTAGTACCAAATAAAGTAAATTTTGCACAAACACAAAATCCCTCCAGCTATAAGCAAATACATCAGGAAGGTATTGTAGAGATTTAGCCAGTTAGATCAGAGGGGATGGAGGGAGGGTAACCTGGACTGCAGCAGGGTGTACACTCGAACATCTACATTTATGGTAGGTACAAAACTGTACTATGTTCATCGTGTTACCCTGCTGCAGTCATCACACTTGGGTAGAATCCCAAAGCTAAGGATGGGTGGAGGAGTCATAGAGGGTTAGAGGAGGCTAGAAGACTCTGCAGAACTGCAGTGGCGAAGCCAGCCCTAGTCTTAGAGTAAAGTGCTAAGTGATAGTGTTTGGTAAAGGTTTGTACTGAACTCCAAGTTGCAGCTTCCAAAATCTCCTTGGTTGGAACCCCCCTGAGGAAGGCTGTAGATGTAGCTGTTGCCCTGGTAGAGTGGGGCCTAATGGTAGCAGGAACTGGTTTTCCATGATGGGTATAGCAAAAACAAATGCAATGTCCTATCCATTTGGAAATGGTTTGTTTTGATATAGCCTTCCCTTGTGAAGCTGTAGCATAGGATACAAAGAGCTGGTCAGATTTTCTGAAAGCCTTAGTTTTATCCAAGTAGTAATGAAGTTGTCTGTGAATGTCCAAGGAATGCAGGAGTCTTTCTCCTTTGTTCTGTGGATTTGGGAAGAAGGTGGGTAAGTGGATGGTTTGATTTAAAGCCACACTGGAGACCACCTTAGGCATGAAGGAAGGATTAGTTCGTAGAGAAACTCTGTCTTGATGGAAAATGAGGAAAGGTTCCACTGCCATTAGTGCCTGCAGCTCAGAGACTCTTCTAGCTGTAGTTATTGCTAGCAGCAGGGCAGTTTTCCATGATAGGAACTGTAGATCTGCAGAGAAAGCTGGTTCAAAGGGAGGTAGAGTAAAAGTTTTTCCAGAACAAAATTGAGGTCCCATGTTGGTGTAAGTGCTCTCCTGGGGGGCCTAATGTTTTTTGCCCCTCTGAGGAACTGCCTTAGAAGTGGATGCGAAAATAAGGGTGGATACTTGTTGTAGTGGGCTGAAATAGCTGATGCATGGATTTTAATGGAAGAAAAAGAAAGTCCTTTGTGCAACATCTCAGTTAAATACTGTAGAATGTGAGGCATGTGAGGCTGAATTGTGTTTTGGCCTTTAGCTTGGTTCCAGGCACAAAACCTTTTCCATTTGACCGAATAGGCCTGCAGAATTTTTCTTGCAGGTAGATGGGTCTGTTACCATTGTTTTGAAATATTGAGTCAGTTGTAGTTGTTTGTCTGGCGTCAGATAAGCCTTCTGGGCCGTTGTATTCAAGCTGGCACCCAGGAATGTCATTTTGTGAGGGTACTAGTTTTGATTTATTTTCGTTTACTGTGTACCCCAGGCAACTTAGATGATGTTTTACAAAAGCCAGATGTTGTAAGAGGATGTCCTTGCTTTCTGCTTGGATGAGGCAGTCGTCCAGGTATGGGTATATTTGAATTCCTCTTTGTCTGCAGTATGCAATTACTGGTGCCAGGCATTTTGTGAAGACCCTGGGCGCAGTAGATAAGCCAAAGGGCAGTGCAGAGAATTGGTAATGGGTTGAACCTGCGATGAAACAGAGGTATCTTCTTCCACTTTGTCTGATAGGGACATGCAGGTATGCCTCCTTGAGGTCCAACGTTACTAGCCATACTTCCTTGCCCAACATGGGAAGAAGCTGCTGTAGTGTTAGCATCTTGAATTTGGGTATTTGTAAGAAGGTGTTTAGAATTGAAAGGTCCAGAATTGGTCTCCAGGCATTGTCCTTTCTGGGAACTAGAAAGAGTTTTGAGTAAAATCCTTGGCCTTGCTCTCGAGTAGGTACCAATTGAATGGCTCTCATGTCCATGAGAGCTGTAATTTGTTTTTGTGCCTCTGCCCATTGATTTTGTGGCAGGTTTGGCATTTCTCTTTTCATTGGCAAGGTGTGAAAATGGAATCTGTATCCTCGTGAAATTATGTCTAGGACCCATTTGTCCTTTGTGACGATGTGCCAGTTGTCTGAAAAAAGTGCGGGGTTTCCTCCCAAGGGGGCTGCCAAGAGAGTGTTGCTTGGCCAGATGAGGTGCAGTTTGCCTTCTGGTAGTTTGGGACCTGTCTTCTCCTCCCTTCTGTGTTGCAGTGCCCCATTGACGAGGTTTGTACTGGGCTTGTGGTTGTCCTCCGCCTCTTGGACATCTGTATTTACCCCTCTGTGGTCTGTCAGTAGCTGGAAAGGACCAATTTTTTGTTGGCCAATTTCTGCTGAAGCGAGGGGGCTGTACCTGTAGGAAATCTTTGACTGTCTGCATAGATTTTGCCTTATGCTCCATTTTCTTTAAGACTTCTGCTTTAACTCCAAAAAGAACATCCTGCTGTAAGGGAGCATCTAGAAGTTTTGCTTTAACATGATCAGGCAGAGTTTGTTCCTTTAACCAAGCATGTCTACGTATAACAGACCCAGTGACAGCTGCTCTGCAGGAAGCCTCCAAAGAATCAAACCCACATTGTAAAGTATGTTTGCCCACCTGTTCAGTTGCATGCAACAGATCCTGCATTTCTTTCAATCCAGACTGTTGAGGGAGTGTGCTCATTCTTTGTTTTAACTGAGAGATAAGAAATTGCTGATATTTTAGCATGTGAAATTGGCAATTTAGTGCCCTCATAGCTAGAGTGGCTGAGGTGTAAACCTTTTTCCCCACCTGTCAGCTCTGGAGTCCCTTTCCGAGGGTACAGGATTTTTTGCCATAGAAGCCTTAGCCCCTTTGGGACCCTGGGAGATAGTTTTTGGATCAGCAACAGGGCTTTTATAAAGAAATTTGTGGGAATCAGGCACTCTATAGTATCCGTCAGGTTTGGCTGGAGCAGGAGGCAGAGAGTCTGGGTTCAAACTGGATTCTAAGTAAACATCATCCACAATGTCTAAAACTGGGGGGATGGCACGTGGTCTGTGCTGGGGGAGTAAAAGAAACTCTCTGAGCCTTTTCTTTGAGTCAGAGTAGTCCTGACCTTCCCAGTGAAAATGTTCCCTCATAGTGTGTAAAGTTTCCCCAAAGGAGTAGTCTTCAGGAGGAGAAGCAGAGGGAATGGAATCCTCAGCATCAGAATCTTCATAAGGGGAGAAGGAGTAATCTTGGTCCTCTGAGGAGCCTGAGGAAATGGATACTTGTTCAGAGGATGCATAATCTTCCTCTTGTCTAGGCCTTTTGTCAGGAGGGGGTTGGGAACCCCTGATTAAACAGATCAAATCTTCAGCCATTTTGAGCATCTGTTTCTTAGGCATGGGGCCTTGAACAGGGGATTGAAGTGCAGTCTTTTTAGGTTTAATAGGAGTCTTCATCTTAGGATACGTTTTAATGGTGAGCGTTGTCGGTCTGAAGACGCCTTCAGAAACCGAAGGTGTTTCTACAGCACCGACATCGTTTTCAGCAGTGTCGTCGGTAAGGGCTGAACAAAATGGCCACGTCAGCCTGGTACTTTCCACCAAAAGTTCCGAAGCGGTCTTGGGTTCCAGATCTGCTGCAGTCAGGAGTTGCGTCGGAGCCTCACTGAAGTCCGGTGAACTGGAGACCGGACCAGCCGAGGCCTCGGAGTCTGGCTTGGGTCTAGGCTGCCTGAGCTTATCCTTGCGTTTTTTGTGCACGCCGGTAGTCGGTTACTCCGACGGCATAGTGTAGTTAAATTTTCTACCATAGTGTCGTGCGAAATCAAAGCGTCTTTTTATAGTACGCTTATTAAACCTAGCACAAAAACGACAACTAGTGACGTCATGGTCTGGGCCTAGGCAAGGTATGCAGTAAGAATGAAAATCCTTATGAGGTATTTGCTTCCCACAAGAAATACAATTGTTAACTTTTTCTGACATCGGTCTGAGGCAAGAAAAGTTTCCCCAATGGGGTACTTAGCTTTATTGAAGACTTTGGTCTGAAATTCGAGTTCGAAAATCTCAGGAGTCGGCCGACCGGCACTTGCGAACTGCTTCTGCTTCGGGCACCGTGCGGCAAGAAAGACTGGAGAAAATGGCATCGGATGCATTATATATAGCCCTGGCGCACTGACGTCAGGGAAGAAGCAACAGACGCCGGACCAAGACTTTGGAATTCCGGCCGACTGCGCGACCGCCTGATGACAGGATAACCCAAGTGTGATGTCTGCAGCAGGGTAACACGATGAACATCCTAGGTTCCTCCAGAAAAACAGGCAGGGGGATGGTGGGTTGGAAAGTGAGGAGTAATGAAGGAAGACAACACAGATGCCAAGTTATGGTAAGACAACTTTTTAATCTGATGTTGTCTTCTACATTCCTCCTCACAATACGGTCAAAAGTCCCCAGATACATAGACCCTGGGTGGCCCTCATGGAAAGATATGCTGGAGCATCACTGAACCGAAGGAGGCCGTTTCTGGATATAATAACCAACTTGTAGTACAATACAAATGTGTGATTGTTAGACCATGTTGCTGCTGTACAGATATCAATAGAGGATCTGGAGAAGGCAGAAGTAGTAACCATAGGTCTGGAGGAATGTTTCCTGGGAGGTCAAGGTAATTCCAATCCTTGGGTAGGGTAAATGTATAAAATGCAGCCAGATATCCATTTTGCCAAGGTAATTTTTGACACCACTTATCCTAGGTCTACTAGGTGAGAATGTTACAAAGAGCTTATCAGACTTCCTGTGTTGTTTGGTCCTGTGCAGATAAAAATGGAGTTGTCTAAGAATGTCAAGGAGATGAACATACTCCCCTTTATTGGAGAAATTTGGAAAGAAACACTGGTAATTTTGATTGATATTGTTCTCAGTGGCTACTTTAGGCAGAAAGAAGGATTGGTGTGAAAAGACACCCTTGTCCTTATGAAAAACTATGTAGGGAGGTTTGGAGGATAAGATTTCTAGTTCAGAAATCCTCTTAGCAGAAGTTACAGCTACCAAAAAAACGGTTTCCCATAAGATCTTCATATCACAATTTGCAGCTGGTTCGAAGGGTCCCTGAGTCAAAGCCAGCAACACTAAACTGAGATCCCAAGGAGGGTATGGGTCCTTGACCTTTCATGGAGGATTTGCAGAGCCTAAAGGTGAACAGCGAACAATACTGACTTGCAGCATGGAAACTGGAAATAGCAGCTAACTGAAGCTTGATGGAGAAGCTAGCACCTTCCTCAAATAGGGTACTGAGAAATAACAGTATCTCTGACGCTGGCACTGAGAAGGGATCAATGTTTCTGCTTGTGGCCCAGACAACAAATCTCTTCCACTTACTGTTGTAGATGTTTTTAGTGGTAGATTTTTGTGGGGCCAGAAAAATTTTCCAGACCGGGGAGTTAAGCCTTGACTGTCTCACTAGGGGTGGAACTGGAGAAACCAATCGGTTAGTTTGAGGGCATGAATATTTGTATGCTGCATCCCTGAAGGGTGAGAAAGGAGGTCCTACTTTGGCTCCAGTATCCAAGGGGGATATTTCAGATGAGACCATAGGAAGGGGGACCATACCCAGCAAGGCCAGAAGGGGCAATGAGGATGACCAAGCTCTTCAACCTGCTTGTCTTCTGTAGAAATTTTAGAATGAGCAAAGAGGAGGGCAAGCATACAGGAGACCTGGATGCCAGTCTTGGACTAGTGCATCCCTTGGGGACTCCCCCATAGGAGGGAAGAGAGCGAAGAACTTGCTGCATTTGTTGTTGGGGGGAAGAGGCAAAGAGGTCACAGCAAGGTTGACCCCAGTGACTGAAGATTACGTTCATTACTGATTGACTGAGGGACCACTCGTGCAGAATCAGGAGTGAGCTGCCTAATCTGTCTGCTAAAGCGATTGTTTTTTCCCTGGGATATGCATTGTAACTACAAGGCAGTCTGAAGATATCTCCCACTCCCAAACTCTCATGTCCTCCTTGCACAAGGGATAAGAACAGGTTCCTCCTTGTTTGTTGATGTACAAAACACACATGTTGTCAGCATGTGCTCCAATAGTACCTAAAGGGAGATAGTTCTGAAAGGCTTGCAATGTTAGGAGGATTGCTGTCATCTCTAGGACACTGATATGCAACCTGATCATGGTAGGGGACCACTTGCCTTGGACCATCTTCCCATTGTACTGCCCACCCCACCCAAACTGGGACACGTCTGTGGTCACTGTGGCTGTAGGAGGGTTGTTCAAGAATGGTCTGCCTAGAAGGGGAATGTGGCTGTATCCACCAGCTGAGGTGACCCTTGCAAACTGACAAGTCTGATGGGTACAGAGAGAGACTGAAAAAGGATGGATCACTGAGTCTCTAATGTCCACTGGAGAACCCTCATGAAGAATCTGGATACAGAGACTAACAGAATAGCTGCAGACATGGATCCTAGGGCTTCTAATATCTGCCAAGCAGTGGAGGCCTGTTGGGATAACAGTTCCTGCAATGGATTCCTCAGAGTGATTATTTGGTGTTAAGGAAGAGATGCTATCTGATTCCTTGTGTCCAGTCGAGTCCCTATAAAGTCCAGACATTGTACCAGAGTCAGGACGGACTTGGTCAGATTTATGGTGATGCTTAGGGACTGAGAAAATTCAAGCTAGTCATCGCTGGTTTGGATTAGCTGATACCTAATGGGAGTGGTAAGGAGTTAATTGTCTAAGTACGGGAACACCTGGAATCCTCTAAGCTTCAAGTGAGCTGCTACCACTGTCATGCATTTGAACACCTGAGGGGCTGTGGTAAGCCTAAAGGGCAGTACTCTGAACTGGTAGTGACTGGCTCCCAGCCAGAAGTGCAGATATCGCCAGGACCTTCTGTCTATTTTGATGTGATATAGTATGCGTCCTTGAGATCTGTCTAGAGTATCCAGTCGTCCTTGTGCAACAGTGGCAGAATAGACTGAACCATAACCATTCAGAACCTTGACTTCTTTACATATCCATTCAACTTGCTTAGATCCAGAATAGGTTTTAGGTCCCCTCTCTTTTTCAGCACCAAAAAGTGGAAGTAGGTTCAGACTCCTTTTTGTTCGGCTGGGACCTCTTGGATGACTCTTTTTAGCAGCAGTTGTTGAATTTCCTGTGCTGCCTGTTCCCTCTGACTGGGTGGCACGTTGGGAAGGCTTTTGGAGTTTGGAGGAAGAAAGGAAAAGGGAATGTAGTAGCCTCTGGATATTATGGGGCACCCAACGGTTTTGGGTCAACTGGGTCCAGGCTTCTGGGTGCAAAGCCAGTCATCCTCAGACTGCCTCTAGAGATTGACATTTGGGCAGTGCTTCAAGAATGCTGGTAGGGCTTGTCCAGAAAGGATTCCCTAAAGCCCTGGTTCTACAGACCCCCTCTGCCTTTAGTGTGGCATCTACCATCAAACCCTCCCCCTCTGGAGGAGGGCTCCCTGTGTAGGTCTCTGAAAGGCACTTAGGATTTGTGAAACCTATTTTCTTACCTCCACATTGGCTAATTGAAAAGAACCTCTGAGGGTAAAAAATTTGATTCACTGCTGGTGAGAGCATCTCAAACAGATGGCCCAAAAGGGGAAGAGCCATCATAAGGGACATTCACGAAGGATGTCTTAAAGGGCTCCACAAAATCTCATCATCATCATCCAGGCATATCTCCTTAGGGGAAAAGTCCTGAGCTGGCAGCTCGTGAGGTACCCTCCATGGTAAGGGAGGATCAACCTCATCAAACGGTTTGTAATGGATGATAGAGTGGTCAGCTTCGGAGAAATTTTCTTAAATTCCTTCACAGGCATGGACTCCGAGAGAGAAGCTGGGAGTTCCTTGAGCAGATCTGTCTGAAGCCGGATAAAATGAGCAAGATAGTTCAATGACCTTAGTGAGAAAGTAGCAGAGGGGTAAACACACTTCCCGATTCTGTCCAACACTCTAGACTCCTTGTTAGGTGGATGGACATTAGCAAACTCTTCTGCCAGATCTTTTTAGTGGCTGCTACCACCACAATGGCAACAACTATGGGACCCTTACTCCAGTGTTTTCTATTTGCAGGGGGTACCAGAAACCTATTAGGTCATTTGGGTATGGGCTCAATGGTGTCCAGTGGGACACCAAAACAACAAGGGGCATATGCCGGGGGGGGATCCAGGATGTAGATGGGCCCATCCTGAACGCCTCCAAGAGAACTGTCTCCTCAGAGGAAGGGTGTTGGGGACACCACCTACCTTTCTGCTTTAAGATCTCTAATATGTCCTCAAAGGAGACATCATGTTGTTGGGAACAGGGGGATCCTTCCCCCTCATCAAAGTCAGTATCCTCAGAGATTGCAATGGGGAGTCAACATGCCTCCTTTTGCATGTCTTCTTCCGAGGGACTTCCTCAGCTGGGTATGCTGGGGAAGTGTTGAAGGCGATCCCTCCTGACCATGGAGGTCTTGGAGGCCACTTGGGACAGGAAGATTCATGGCAGGATGAATGGGCCCAAGGCCTGGATCCGATGATGGTACAGAGGTTGTTCCGGGAACATGTGTCAGATCGCCAACTCAGGAGAATACCCTCTGCGCTATCTGAAAGGTTGATGGACCTGGAAATGCCCTTTCTGCTTCCCCAGAGCGGAAACAATTGATGGAAAACAGGCAAGGCTCCCCTCTGGATTCACTACTTCGAGAAGGGACCAGACCCGAACTGTTGAGTGCAGCGGCACCTAGGGGAAGGGATGGCTCTGAAAGGGAAGGAGCCAACCTTGATCCCCTGGACCCAGCACCAACTCCATGGCTCTGAGACCTGCCCTACTCAGAGTCCTGGAACAGAGCTAGTCACGGAAATCTCTGACACACACAGCTGTCCCAAATCCTGTGACTCCAAAACCGAAGGACGGATCAGAGGAGTTCCAATAGTATGGCCAGGGTAGCTCACGGATCTGAAAGGGGACTGAGCAGAGAATACTCCCATCTAGATCTGGGTCTTGAAGAATCTCATCATCATCCTGTCCATATCTGCCTCAGACTTGCTTCTGGATGACCTAGGTGAAGCTGATGAGGGAGGATGGGAATGCTTCGATTTGGAGGAAAGAGCTGGTGACCTCAGATCCTGAGGCACTGGATCCAACAAAGAAGCCAACGAAGGTGGAGGAGAGATGGTTATGACAGCCTGTGGATCGGAAGGGGGAGGCAACTTCCTCAGATCCGAGGAGATTGGATCTGAAGATTTCTTTGACTTCTTTGTCTCACAGTCCCTCGGAAAAATGGGGAGAAAGCTTTTTTTTGCCTCTTTGGTGGTTGGAGAAGATGACGGAGCCAAAGAATGGCTCAGGGCCTCCGAAGCAGAGGAGGTAAGAAGGCCCCAAGTATCAGCTTTTTCCTTCGATCGGCTAATGTGCTTGGATTGAAGGCAGCACAGATCAAGCAATCCGCTTTTAAATGTTCAGCACCCAAGCAATACACACAAGTCCTTGTGGGCATTCTGGTTGGAGATTTTATGCCCACAAGAAGTGCAGTGCTTGAACTTAGATGAAGGCTTGTCAGCCATGACCAGAAGAAAAACCCATAAAAACACCAACTCTCAAGCTGTCAAAAGCTCAGCTGACACGAGTCACGAATTGGAAACAAGGGTTCAATTACAGAAACTACTACAGGTAAGTAAACAGTTAACGGTTTAAGTTAAATTAGGTTTAAGTAACTTATAAAGGAGAAAATCAGTTATTTAATCTTTTCTGTAAAAAGGGAAGTCTCGGACACAGACACACGCACGCTAGCAAGAAATAATTAAAGGACAATTCCCAGCTTGAGAGTACAAGATCTGCTTCCTGCGTCCGGTACACTTAAGCTGCAAACGAGATTAGAGATACTTGGGTGGATGTAAAGGATTATAGGTATGAGGGAGGGGCTTGAGAGTTGGATCCAAGTCTGTAGAATGTGGTGACCAAGCCAGATCTGAGGGTTGGATCCAAGACACCATCATGAGGAGGAATGAAAAAGACAACATCGGATCATAAAATTAAAAGGTGCAAGGGGGCAAGCAGTTCAACAAGAAAGTTTAAAATTATTTAAAGTCACTAACAGGTAGCTTTTCTGGTTAACTATATACTTTAATGCATTTATTAGAACACCGTATAATTTAGTTTTATTTAAAGATAGCCAGTGCACTTTTTCTTAAGGTTAATATGTTTTGAAAACATACAAGTTGCTTTTCACATTTGGGAGAGGCATAAAGATGAGACAAGAACAGACAGCAATTTGTGTAAGTAGGATCACAGGTTGCCACGAGTCTGAGCATGGATAGCCTTATTTTAAAGTTATGTTTTGCATGTGTGTAGCCATCGACGTGGGACAATTGCTCTTATAAGGAGGGTTAAACTTCACTATTTGAAAATGTACACAGTTTTGTGCGTCTGTTTTAAGTTAAAAGTTATGTCTTTTTTCTGCATGTATTTTTTTTTTTTGGCGGTTTTCATTACACCAAAAAGTCTTGGAAAATGTGACATAGGTTCAAATGGAGATGACAGAGACAACTGCATGACAAAACAGTGGTGGGTACATGTAACACAAAAGTTGGAAACAGACATTTAAAAAAGTGGTCATATATAACAGATGGAAATAATAACTTAAGATTATGGCTACAGTAAATATATTCCGGAACATGAATGGCCTCTGAGGTATAGAAGAAAAAAAAAAGACACTTCATTGAATTATATTAAGAAATGGCTACATGTGATACACTGGAAAGAAATGAGCATGTGAATTTGATAAAGAAAGGATTTCAGTGAGAGTTATCAAGAAAAGTATCAGGGACAAGGGGAGTACTTGTACTAATTGCTAGAGGAGCTTTAATAGTGATAGAAGAAGGAAGAATAGGTAGCAATGGCAGATTTGTGGCAGTAAGGGGCTATAGTGAGTAGGATTACATTTGCATGCATTTATATTCCACCCAGAACTGCTATTATGGCGCTTAAGATTTTTTTTTTGGGGGGGGGGGGTAAGCAGCTTTCAGCAGGGAATATTACATTTATATTATAGCTGGGAAATGGAACTTATTTGCAACAGTGAGAATATATAGGTTCATAGATTCATAGGTTCATAGATTAGTACTAAGCTAACTGCCCTTGCAAGCCATTTTAAGCCTAGCCAGTTATCTCTTGTGAGACTCAAACCCTGCACTTTGTGTTTGTAAGGCAAACACCTTAACCATTAGGCCACCCTCCTAACCCCAATCTCCCAAACCCATATATCTTGGGGATCAAGAAGGAAAAATATAAACAAAAGATGGTAGAAATTTATGAAAATATTTGGCAAGGAAGATGTGAATTCAGTGGTAGGAACACAGGAGAAAATGTACATATTATATTTCATAGGAACATGTGCATTTAATTAAAATCTTTGACACACACCCAATAACTATTTCAGATCATGCATCAATAAAAACTAAGATAAAAATGCAGGTTAAGGAGGTAAAAATGAAACAATGTCACTTCCCCACCTACATATTAAAAAAAGAATTTAAGGAATAGGCTCTTGAAATTATTCAAGAGCTATTAGGAATGATAGAAATTTCTTCAGAAGTTAGAGCTAGTGAGTGCGATAAAATGAAAGTGGAGTTTAAAAACAGGGTAGAAATAAAAGGGGAAAAAAAGATATGGTTAAGAAGTAACAAGAATTAAAGGGGCTGGCAAAGGTTAAAGTAATGCAAAATAAGGGAGATCTCTCAGAAGAGAAGGAACAAAGGCAGGGTACTAAACAGAAAATAAGGGACATCTGGATAACATGCATGAGTTCAGAAAGAGTGCTGTTAAGCAACTGTTTTATTATAACTCCAGAGCACAAAATCTTTTAGCAGAACGACTTAGGCAACAGAAAACATAAAGGGTTGTTGCTAAACTGAGGGAGCCTATAACAAGGAAAACAACAAGAGATCCTATAGAGGTATTAGGGATATTTCAGAAATGTTATGAAAATTTGTACAAAGCAGAGGAATGTGGAAATCAAGAAGAAACTCAAATGGAAATATTTATTTGCAGACATAGATATGCCAAGGTTAGAGGTAGATGAGGCTCAACAATTAACAGTTAAGATAGGAGGAGATAAAACGGTGATGTACAATCAAACTGCAGGAAAGTCTCCAGGAATGGACTGTATTTCCATAGATGCTTGGGAAAGGAGGAGGGGGGGGGAAGTGATAAAGATCTGGAAGGTTTTAACAGTATTTAAAAAAAGGGGGGGGGACACACCAACATCCTGGAAGAAAGCTGCAGCGGCTGTAATACCTAAAAGACCCATCAGACTCAGATTCATATAGGTCCATTTCAATTTTATATCATAATTATAGGGTTTATGTCTGTAACAGCTAAAAGAATGGCAAATGTGTTGCCAAAACTGGTAGATATGGAGCAATGTCGTTTTATGGAGGTAAGGCAACATTTGACAACATTCGTAGAGCAATGATCATCCAGAGGGAATCAGAATATAAGAAAATACTGCTGCTGTTGGTGGGTTTTTATGCAGAGGAAGCATTCAACAGAGTAAGATGGGATTTTATAAGTAGGGCAATGGAACATTTGTGTTCCCTGATATAATAATATGGTTAATTAGGAGCATATATGAGGGATCGGAGACAAAAATTAAAGTGGAAGGGTTCTTCTTTGACAAGGTGTGTCTAAACAGAGGAACTAGGCAGTGGTGTCCCTCTTCCCTTTGTTATTTGTGTTATATTTAGAGCCAACAGCAAAGAAAATAAATAAGGGACCCAGAAATTCAGGGATATAGCTGGTATGGTAATCCAGAAAAGTTGGCTTTATTTGCTGACAATATTAGTTTGTACCTGATAAAACCAGAAAAGGACATCTTGGTTTTGTTGAACATGAGACAGTTGCAATTCTTTTTTGGGATACAAAATTAATGAACAAATAACAAAACAAATGCTATAGCTGGAAACTAAGTACCCACACACGACTTGGTTTAGCAATATCCATATTTATAGGGACATGAAAAAAGTCATTAAGAGTAAGGGTTAAAACGGATTCTGTCACGGTAGCCAATGATATGTGGGAAGAGCCTGAAAAGATGATACAAAAACTGAAAGGTCATTTATGGCTATGGAACAAGATACAAGCAGTGAAAATGTTTTAGTCCCTTTGGTTTTAAATACAGTTCAGGTATATTTTTATCAATCAGAGGAGAAGTCGTGGGCAGTAATAAAGAGTTGAAGGATTTTGTTCTGGGAGGGGAAGAGGGTAAGGGTCAAGTGGGATAAGCTGATCCTTTCAACAGAAAGAGGTTGTTTGGGATTATCCAATTTGACAGGATATTTTAGAGCTACACAATTAAGGTTCATATACATAACATGGGCAGAAAGCTAGAATTAAAAGGGGAAAGGGATGATGAAGCACGGGGGGGGGGGAGTTCAAGAAAAAAGAGAGTGGTATTTTGGATGCAGATCCTTGAAGAGAATATGAATACAATATTCTGTATGGTGGTTGTCAAAGCAACAGAAAGTATTCTAAGAACTAAGCCTTCATGAGAATGGAGAGAGGAGATTCTACTATTAGGGGATACAGAGAACAGGCAAGACGGGGCTGGAATTTATTGCAGAAAACTGGCAAAGGAACCAAGGTATTCAGAGCAAATAACTAGACAGAGAAAGGTAACAAAGTGAGAAGAGGCCATGAAGATATTTGGACTGCAGGCTAGAGACTGTCTTCCCTGTCAGGGACTGATATCAGAATATAAGGAAGGAGAAAGGTATGGGGGAATCCTAAGTGAAAAACCTGCTTTGGTAGAATTTTTAGCTGAATCTAGAACAGAAGCTGCAGTTCAAAGAGGGATAATTAGTAGGGCATATAAAATATTGCACGATACCTATACGAATCAGAGGAGGTTAAAAAAAAAAGTGGGAAGTGATACTGGATAAGCAATTTACAAGGAAGTAATGGGAGGACATATGCACAGCTCCCAAGTATGCAACAAAGTCTACCTGATTTAGGATTTTTGCCTGAAGTGTTTGCATAATAGGTATTTTATACCTCAAGCAGTCTACAAATAAATTTTCCTCAGATGGATGGCAAATATTAGAGGGGTGATGGGAAAGAAAGAGGTAACTAGGAACATACGTTTGGGGAAAGTAATAAGTTGACAGACTCCCTACAGAGTACTGTGTCAGAAATATTGGGTGAGTAAATGGTTGCAACTAAGGAAATAACTTTTTCAATCTGGGATACAATGTCTGAGATGCCTCAATATAGTAAGGCCTTGTTAAGTTTAATTTTTGTGTCTACCAAAAAAAAAAACAATTACTAGAAAATGGAAATAAAATTTCTAAACCAACTGTATTTGAAGCACTGAATACTGTAACAGAGCTAAAAGATCTGGAAATGGGATCTTTCCAATTTTTACACATGGGGTGAAGGGTGTCACTTTAACAAAGACAATCATCTAGGACCAAGTTTCACACTGCCAAGTGGCTAGCCCTGCCATAGTTGTTGTTCTGTACTGCACACTCAAACCTATAGCCAATTTAGAGGGTCCAGTTCACCTACTTCATGTCTTTCGAATGTGGGGAAACTGGAACACCTGGAGGAAATCCACGCAAACACAGGGATGACATGCACACTCTGCACAGAAGCCATTCCAGCTGAGAACTGAACTAAAGAACATCTTGCTGTGAGGTGACAAGTGTCTGCTGCAAGACCTTGCTGCTTGGATAGGAGTATACTGCACGCACAAAAAAATGGAAATTGTGGGATCAATACATGCAGAATAATGTTTTGAAGGAAGGCTGAGGTTTAAGGGAAGGCAGGATCAATTTATGTAATGCTGAATTGATGATTGTACAAAAGAAAGTGTGCATGTTAACATGGTTTGCTTTCTTTTATAAAAGTGAATGTTTTGCTATGTCAAGTGATAATTCAATAAAGGTGTTATAAAAATAAAGCATTTTACTTGAAAATTATGAAGAAACAGGAATAATGAATAATCTTGCACAAAAAATTTAAAACAAAAAATCTGAACAGATAGGCGATACAAAAACTATCAAAGCTAGTCTAGATCCTAATTTTTAGCTGAAGATATACTATACCCATCTGTCATTAACTTTCAAGATCAGAAGAGAAACTGCAAAGTTCTTACATGAAGCTCTGTCCACTTTGAGAAATCTCCAGCAGGATAATCCTCAGGTAATAGTCCTGCTCTGTCTCCAACTCTATTTGTAAGAGTCCCAGACAGAATTTTTTTTAGGCTTTAATTTTGAATTCTGGAAGACTCTTTCTTGTTTCCACAGCTACATACATCTGGGGGAAAGTACCAAATAAGGAAATATCCACTGACCTACATTACCAGTTTCAGTACGTATTAGGCTGTATGCACTGCAGATGTATTTATAGCGTTAGTGTTTCACTTTCAAGTTGCGGGAGATTCCCAGTGCAACTTAATTCACTTTCCTTTACTTCCCGTTTGAAAGATTAGTTACATTGTTTCCTAGCTTATTAACACTTTCAGAGACTACCTGAGAAACAATTACTTTATGTGAAACAGTGGTGTCACACTTCTTTGTTAAGGAAACAGCTAATCATAGCTCCCTCCATGGTCTTGAACATGTCACTTACCGAAGTGCTCAAGTTCTGTACACTGGTTATCAACTAACAAGACAGTTTTCTAGTACTGCACCACAATACTGCACTCGGATGGCAAAAATGATGCATTTTCATCCTAAAACACCTGTTTAAACAGTATACACTGCATCTTTGTAAGAAGATTTACTTATCTTCCAATGAGGACTACATGTTTCATCTACACTGCTATAAGGATCATCAAAACTTGTAGTTGCATATATTGTTATCCTCACTCTCAACTACAAAAGTTCCACAATGTCGGAATGCTGGCTTAGGTACATTGAACATACTGCCCCCCCCCCCCCCCCCAAAAAAAAAAAATCATTAATAAGGTATAAAATAATGACAGTACAGCTAGGCAATGAAATTCACAATTTTTTATTTCAGAACATAATGAAAGGATGGTCTTGCTATACAAAAGTGAAACCTGCTGGACTATAGTCATGTCTGTTCTTGAAGTATTAAATGAAGTGGGAGTATGTAGTTTGAATAATATTGCAACTATGAATCTTTAATATAAATAAATAACAGCATTTAATACAGCAATGTCATAACTCTTGAGAGCTACTTGACAACTTTAATGAAATACTGGTCCTAGAGGACTTGAAAAAAAGAAAAAACAAAACTGTCATTCCTCCTTAAAAAGTGCAGAAATTGGGTAGCTGAGCATAAAAATGTGTCCCTACCCCAACCATAACAGCTACAAATATACTGCACAAAGACGAACAAAAAAAAAAAAAACACTCAAGTTTCTGCTATTATCTAACCTGCAATCATAGCTTGGTCTCCATGTGTATCATGGGAACATGCAGAAATCTGAGCTCCACTGTTCAGAAGCCAAAGGATAAGATATAATCCTAGAACATAAAAGTGAGCAGTTCTATGCTTATAACCACCAAGGCATACTGTTTCCAAGTAATCTCAGCAAAATACAATAATATACTTTTTCTAGTTAACAAGGACAGGCCATATACCAGTATAAAATAGTTTAATATCAATATAAAATTATATACATCTGATTTGAAATACTTATGTAACCACAGAAGTATAGGCTACACATTTTAAGGAAATCAATACTTCAAACCCACTCTCACTGAGTCATACCTCAGTTATGTATAAAATAGATTCTTTAAGGCACTTGCTGCAATATTTTTTAAAGTAGAGCACTATAAAAAAATAAAGCATTCCCTACTTATCTAAACAATAATAATGTATTCTTCCCCGTACATTTGCTATCAACAATTTTGTACATTCCTTCAAATACTATGGGCACTCTTAACACTACAACTTTGAGGATAAAGTTTAGTAGTAGAAGTTCATGATTATATTTCAGGGATTTTAAATCCTGATATTTAAAACTCAGTCATATTAAATAGTTACAGTAAACTGTATTCTGACAACAAAGAATTAAGGGTACGCAGGTACGTACGCATAGATGCCATCATCACCAATACATTACTCATTCACTATCAATGAACACATCTTAGTCGACTAAGAAAATATAGAAGTAAAATGGCTGCTATTCAAATTGCACGTCTAGTAAAAATACAAACTATAGGTCTGTGCTAGGACATCTTCATACTCAAACAGCATTCAGTACTGGTACAGACAATTGTAGAACACTGTCTGATTTGCACAAGCTGTCTACTGCCGAAACTATGTCTCATAAAAAAATTGCTAAACAAAGGAAAGGAGTCAACAGTCAACCAAAGATGTCTTGTTTGTAAAGTTTCTGGACAAAGTGGTATTCTACACAGCCATAAAATACCCAGCATAATGTGGCACTATTCATAGTGAATAATTCTCAACTTTTACCCAGGTGCTATACTTTTTGCGCTAAAATTCTTCTATTTGGTTTAGGACATATTTACTACCCTCTCTGAGCATCAAGTCGAGTGAACAAGGTTCTAACATCTAGTATTTTTGTCAAAGACTATAGTGATTGGCAAAAGTTAACAGCTAATCAGCATATGACTGTTTAATCAGACAAGACCGAACAGCAGTTCTGCCTTCTCAAAGTGAAACACTTACACAAAGAACAAAGTGAACTGGCAGTGGTGAACAATTATTTAAAAATAAAACTGTGAAAATGGTACAGCAGAGTCAGCACAGTGTCACTAAAGCTTAAAGGAACACAACATACACTGCATAATATACGTAAGGGATGCAAAACTCAGCTTCACAAGAAGAAACAAAGGGTCAGCAGCAAACAGTCTAACACACAATGCCATTTACTTCCCTAGGGATCCACTTCAGTACACAACAAATTGTGGGAGTAGACTTCCCAGCAATCCAGAAGACCAATGCATTTAAAGAGGCTCTAAAAACTGGGAACAGACTCTCCACTGCAGCAAGAACAGACTAGACAGACCACCAGAAATCAAGCCCTGAAACAAATTTGTGACAATTAAATTTGGTATCATGGCAAACTGTAGTCTGCTTAGACCTAGTGTATGCATCCTGTCCTGAGAAATGAAACATGATAATGTCTTCTCCCAGCCCTTACTTTAGATTAAAAAGTGCAGTATCTGACCCCCAAACAGAAACCACCGATACAGGGCCAGCTCCATGTCTATCTAGTAAAGCACAGTTGTGCTAATGTAACAGCATACATACTGCAGGGAACTCAAATGACAGATGCAGCTTTGTTCTACTATTTACATTATCCTCCTCCTCATATTTCAAAGGCCAACATTTTGGAAAATAAATCAGCAAAAGACAGCGTCTGTACAGTCCTCTTTTGGGCTTGGTGCATAGTACATGAAAATAAACTGGAATACAGCAGTATTACCCCTTTGACTGATGCAAAGATCACTTAAAGAAGATGCAATTAGGATGGAACAGTTCTACTGCCAGCTTGTATCTGTCTCTGACGTCTGTAAGCACCAATGCCCAAAGTTAGTGACTGGGGAAACGTTTATTTTCCATAAAATTTTTTATTCAGAAGGAAGATTAGGAGGTTCACATTGACCTTTGCACGGTCAAAGAACTTCATCACAGCAACACCTTCATACTGAAGTTGCAAGAGGTCCTAAAAACAAACAAAAAAAAATTAGAACTTGGGGAAAATGGAAGTATGGGATTGACAAAAATAGAATCTTATACACTTAGCAGCAGTATTTAATTTAATAATACAATGGGCAGATCCTTCATTTAAACAAAAAAAAAATACACAATCAGATTATTTAATCAAACAATAACAAATCTGACTTGTTTGCCTTTCAAAAAAAATTTTTGGGGGGCAACACTAGAACCAGATCCTTATACAAACACATCGCTGAAGTATTTTAGAAATTATATTTATTAACTGCCTCCACTTAAAATGGAGATTATAACATGATCCATAAAATCTTATAACCTCATAAATGGAAATGTTAAAAAAATAATGTACTGTTGTGGTGTGATTGTTTAAACAAAGGCACCTTGCTCACAACACATAAGACATTAAATAAAAAAAATTTAGATAAATCATATGATCTAATTGACTATATTAGGCAAAAAACTAGTTACTTATTTGAAAATTTTAAATGAGGAAGAAAGGAAACCTATTCCAAGTCTTTACGGTTATATAGCAATGTCTTTCAGTTTTTCCAGGTTAGGGGTCACCACAGCGGCTCACCGATTCACAGATTGATTGGCAGTGGTGCTTTTACAGTGTCAGGTTGCCAGCCTGGCACCCAACCTTCGCAGAAGACACACAAATACACACATGCACCTACCTGCATGTCTTTACAAACTCACCTGACCACAGTAGATGCTCAAATAGAGCATTGTTGCAATAATCTTCACAGATGGGATTTATCCCCCAGTATATCTATACGTCCAACCAGTCTACAAAGCTTAGGGTGCTTCCTCATGTGTGATACATATGCCCTTAGCATGACCAGATGTGCTAGTAAAAGAGGGGACATACAGATGTAGAAAGACTCAAGCTTTCTTGCCACTAAGGTGGGCAACTGAAGCCTACAGCTTGAAGTCAAGTCCTGCTCTAGAGAAGAAAAGAGGAGAGACAGACAAATAAAAATTACTGGATATCCTACTCTGGACAGGGAAGAGATCATTCGGGGGGGGGGGGGGGGATGAATAAAGGATACTTGTCCAACAGTAAATTGCTTCATACATCTACTATTATGGAAAAGTTAATTACACAGCTGTACTACGTCCCTCCATGTTACAGTAAACCTCAATGATGGGAAGACTGAAAGCTCAAGAAGAGCAGGAGGAGGGAAGTGAGACAGAGTCCAAATTGCCCTGTAGAAAAGCCCTGGCAAAACCAATACTGGCTCTACAAGAGCATCCAGTTTGCATTGTTTGTTAAATGTGTGGAGAGAGGACCAAGCAGCTGCTTCTAAAATGGATCAGGGATCCATACCTTTCCAAAATGCCCAAGAGGTGGTAATTGCTCTAGCAGAATGAGCCTTTTCATTATTCGAGTAGGATTTTTGCCATGGTTGGAAAAGCTATCAGGGAAATAGTTGGCTTAGAAACTGTCTGTCCCTTCTTTTTATCCCAAGTTATAAAAAGCTGATTAGTTTTCCTAAAATTTTTAGCATTATCCAAATAAAATCTCAGTCTATGAACATTAAAAAAGTGAAGTTCTCTCACCCTTATTTAGTGGACTAGAGTAAAAGGCAAGGAGATGATTTAAGTGTAAATTCAGCAACCACTTTAGTCATAAAAGGAAGAGTTGGTGTAAGACTTACCTATGTTCTTGTGGAAAACCAAGAAAGGATGAACAGGCGTAAGGTCCTGTTAATCAGATACTCATCTAGCTGAAATTTAGGCAACCAGGAATACAGTCTTAAAGACGACACTGCTAAAATACCCAAAAGGTATAAAGAAACTGTATTTGCTTTTAGCATAATGAGTAATTTATAACTGTTCTTTTGTTTTTTTTTTCACTGAGTGGTGATTTAGTTTTGGCGAGAACATCAAATTACTGGATGTGTTGCATTGCTTTATCTGAGGAAGTCCAATATTGTAGGATGAAAAACGTAGTGATCCAGTAATGCACTTAATGTTTTTATTTATTTTGTTTGTATAATAAAGTTCTTGTGACTCCACCACTGCTCCATACCTCCTGGTCTTTGGTGCTCACAGTGCCTTTATACTTTTTGGTTATTTTATCAGTGTTTACTTTTTTTTTTTTTCATTGGGCACAGTTTCTCCCTCCTCTTTCCTTGGTTCTGGTTAAAGAACAGCTGTCTGAGATAACTTTTCTAAAACAAAACTCAAACCCCAAGCAGGACCTGCCTTCTTTCTTGATGGACTAATATGCAAAACCCCTTTAGAAACTGACTTGAAAGAGAGATGATAAAGAGGAGCTAGTGACAAGCAGGCTGAAATGAACAAAAGATGTACCTTCATTGAATTACAGGCTAGGCCAGAATCGAACAATTCTCATTGGTACTAAAGAACCTGGCTGATGCCCAAATCAGATGGGTTCTGTTCTCTAGTTTGGCACCAAAGAAAATACATTTTCCATTTGGATAAATACGATTTTTTTTAATAGCATATGTTCTTGTCTCCTTCAATACCAAATGAAAGTCTGCAGAAAAAAAGGTGCCTGATAGGAATCAAAAACCTGTCTCCCAAACAAGTTCAGATTTTGAATATTTGGATGAAATCGGAGATCTCTTTTCATGGGAGAGTAAGTCCTCTTTGTAAAGACATTTCTGGTGACTGCCCTTCACTATCTGCATGAGAAGGGATAACCAGTACTGTAGAAAGCCCTTACTTATCTTTTGCAGAACTTTGGAAATCAGAAAAGATGTGTGTGTGTGTGTGTGTGTGTGTGTGTGTGTGTGTGTGTGTGTGTGTGTGTGTGTGTGTGTGTGTGTGTGTGTGTGTGTGTGTGTAAAAATAAATAAATAAAATAAAAACCTGTCCATGGAATTGATAAGTCATCTGTTATCAATGCTTGATTGCAGGTGCCCGAGAGCAGAAGTGCTTCAGCTGCCTATTGAATTTGGAGGACTCCCCACTGGTGGACTATTTGCAGGAAGATCTACTAGAGTAGCATCCACCTGTAAAGGTCTGTTCTGGATCTGCTCAGGGAGTTTGCCACTGCATTCTACTCTGAAATAGATATATATATATATATATATATATATATATATATACATGTAATATGCCTGAAGGAATACACTGCATTAAACAGTAAAGTCCCAGGCAATTGCAGTCAGTCTGCAAAGCTGGCAATACCTTGTCCTATCCTGTTACACTGGTGGTATCTGTCACCAACAGCAGAGTACCTGGAGACCATATATAACAGAGTTGCTATTTGTGGGGCATTGGCAAAAGCCACCATCTCTTTCAGGTTAATGTATCTGTGCATGTGTCATGCTTCCTAAACTCCAGGTTCCTTGACACCTTGGAAAACACCACTTCAAGCAAAGTCAGAAAAATTTGTGCCCACTGTCAGAGGGGCCAGAAGGAGAGAAGGGGATGTCTGTATGGGATAGAACTTGTCTGGCTCACCAAATGGAATCTTTTTTTGCAAAGTTGACAAGTAAAACTGGGGTGAGACAAAAGATGAGTACTGAGCCCAAACACACTTTAGGATCCACTGGATCTTTCTCATGTGATGTCTGACATGAGAAATAATCAGGATAGAAAAGGCCATGAAACCTAGAAATTTGCCTGAAGTAGATATTTTCTTGCTATAGATTCCTCCTGTAGAAAAAGACTAAGTAGAGATGATATGTTTGCATTTTTTTCTGAGGGAAGAAAAGCAGTCATCAGGAAACCAGTCTGACAGTCACATGCCAGAATGACATTTTCAATTTCAGGGTGAATCCCAAGAAATAGAAAATATTCACTGTGAACCCTAATTCTGTTAATGCTTCCTGAATTGTTAAGTTAATATAATGCTGTAATCTTGGGCTTCTGGGGTGGGGATATAAAAGTGTACTGATTGCATTATATGGCAAAATAAGATAATCTCCCATTTTTATGAGGGTGAATGTCACAATTAAAATTTCTGGTTTAAGCTAAAGACAAGTTTGCATTTTTAATAGGTTTGACAAAAGACAAACTACAGAAAGGCATGGAAAATTATATATTTTTTGTATTTGCAAAATAAATTAGTTACCAAATGCTCTCACTAAGAGGCAAGTCTATAGTGCAAGTAATTAACCAAAGTCGTCAAAACCGTGTGTTCTGAGAGTAATTTACAGATTCTTCCATGCATTTGCAAAGTTACTGCTTTTTTTCACGTTATCAGCTGATTATACTTGGATACGAAATGCCTGCAGGTGCAAGTAATTAATTAGGAAAACTACGAACACTATGCTGAGTGAAACGTATGAGGTACAGTGCAATCAACATTTAAAAGAACATTGGTAAATAATTCGGCATAAAATAAAGCTTGAAACTGTAGGAAAATGTTAAGTAGCTGTCTCCAACGCTTTACTTTAGCAATACTTTAATACATTTCATTTAACAGTGCACTACTTGGTTTAAAAGTAACCACTGCACATTTTCTTTGGGATAAAAGTTAATGTTTACTGAAAGTACGCAAGCTATTTTTTCACATCTGGGATGGGTGCAGACAAAAAAGAACAGACAGCACATCTGGGAAGGGAACAGGGATCTAATACAAGTGCTCGTGCGCTACATGCTATCAACACACATGCTCACTTCCACTTGCTTGAAACAGCAAGTGCTTGAACTCTCCACTAATATGATCTGCCATAACTACTTAGCCTCTCCACACCCAACCTATAAAGCTTTACTGCCCTAACAGAACTCTAATTCAACCCCCCCTCCAACTCTAACCATAAGGCTCCCTTCCCTTTCCCTAAACCTAAGATGCCCTTCTTGCACTCTAACCCTAAGGCTCCTCTCTAACACCAAGTATCTTTTCTAGCTCATTAACTGTAAAACTCCCTTCTCACTCCCAAACCAAAAATCTCCGTTCTGCAACATTAACCTAAATCTCCCCTCCCAACCAATGGCCTAATCTACACTCTGCCCTCCACTCTAATAATCTGTTCAGGAAATGTGTGGCAGCTGCTTGTCTGAACTCATGTTCTAATCTGAGCTGCAGCCTATCAGAGCAACAAGATGCTAGAGTCCCTTTGAGGCAGCTGTCTCAAAGTGCTTAAGACTCAAATACTTGTATTATACCAAAAAATATCGATCAGAAAAAGAACAGACAGCAATCAGTGTTACAAAAAGAACACAAGCTGTAACATGTTTTAGCATGGGTGTCCTTAACTTTAAAGTAATGCTTGTAGGAGTAAGCAGCTCTCAATTTGGGGAAACTGCTCCTATCTGAAAGGGTAAACTTTGTTTTTTGAAAATGTGCACAATTATGTTTGTTTGCAGTAAGTTAAGAGAGGATTGGGGGTTCTGGAAAATCTACTTTTTTTTATTGATTTCATTGAAGCAAAACATCTTGAAATTGTGACATTAGCTTAGATAGAGACGAGAAACACCTGCATAAGAAATCAGACTGCCAAACATTAGTGAGCACGTATAAACTAAAAGTTGAAAATGCACATTCAAAAGAACTGTTATGTATAAATAGCTTTCTATCATAATGCCTACACTGTCTATACTTTCATGGGATGTAAATGGCCTTACAGGTATAGGCAAAAAGCAGAGAGTACTAAATGGTATTAAGAAATGTAGGGTGCAAATAGCAATATTGCAGGAAACACTTTTGAATAGAAACAAGTATATGAATTTGACAAAGAGGATTTCAGAGTGGACATTCAGAAAAATATTAGGGACAAAAAAGGAAGTAATAATACTGATTGCTACTAAAACTTCAATAGTGACAGAAGAGGAAAAATATAACCATGGCAGATCTGTGGTAATAAGGGGTCACTGGTAGGGGAAGTACATTACGCTGGCATGTATTTATACCCCCCCCCCCCAAAAAAAAAAAAGTGCTATTATGGAGCTTATGAGAATTTGGGGAGAAATAATCAACCTTTTAGCAGGAGATTATTATTTACGGGTGGTCGATAGAACTTTATTTGCAACTATGAGGATATGTCAAAGGGATCTACAAGGAAAATATAACAAGACAGGACAGAGTTCTGAAGAAATATATGAGAATATTTGGTATGGAAGATGTGAATTTAGTAGTAGGAAGTACAGTTGTGTAAGTAAACTTACCATAATAATAGATATTTGAATGATCACTGCTGCAGTAGCCTTATCTGTACAGGTTATATTCTGCTAAAATATAACAGCCAGACAGCTTCCAAAGCTTCAAGGACACATTCAATGCACCCAAAGTTGAGAAGGGCTGTCTAAAAAGAGAAGTTTGAAAACCAAGTCCTTCAGAGCTTTCATGCCAACACAGAGAGGTAGGCTAATGTTCTAACAAGGACAATACTAGGGAAAAAACGCATCTGTCTTTATATATATATATATGATGACCAGGGAAGTCCACTTGGCCATAAAGAGCCCCTTTTCAGTAGAGGCCCGGGGAGAAAAGCTCCACAGTAATGAAGTTACATTTCAAGTGTTTGCAAAGATATAGTTCTATATACTCAAAAATAACACCAGGTCCAGTCACACGAAGCAGTCAACGAAGGTAGCCACTCACAGTAGTACACCAAGTAATACGACAGGATCCACAAGTAGGAAATAGTTCTTTATTACACAAAAACACACCAAGGTGTCTGTTGTGACAGACTGTGATGTAGCTAGAGTGGAAAATGTGAGACTTAGATTCTGATAAACTTGGTCTCCGCCAAAACAATTCCCTTTTCACAAACCCCACAGCTGGAATCTTGAATGTCAAGGATGTTGATGATGGGACTGTACAGATTTTAGGTACCATTCTATTTGTCTCATGTGTAGTCTTGTTAGAGGAAACATGAGAATCATAGAATCTATGAAACAACATCCTGAGAAAATCCCTGGCTGAGACAGTAGTCTGAATGGAAAAACTCAGAAATAGATCTAGATAGAAATGCACTTTTTCTTGTGGAAGAAAAGCTGTTTGAGGTATCTAGGACACATCCCAGGAAAACAATCATGTAAGGAGGAGTCAAACAAGACGTTTGTATGTCCTCCTGGAAACCCAGCATGCAGCTGAGAAATTTATGATACTCAGAGACTTTACACTGCAAAGATGAGCAACTCTAAAAATAAGGAAATACTTTTGCAGTTTGCAACAGGCTAGACACTTTGGGAAACCCAAGGAGCACTGGACAGACTAAAGTTTAACACAGAGAACAGAAAGTGTGATCCAGACACCAATCACCTTAAGGAACACCTGAAATCTGGATCTATAGTAATGCGATGGTATGCATTTTTGACTTAAAGGTCACCAGAAAACTGAAATGGGGAATGAGAAATAAGTTGTGACAGGATAATGTTTTGAATTTGGGCACTATTATAAACAAATTTATAAAGCAAAGATTCAGAACTGGTCCACATAAATCTTTTTTTTTCTTTGTCACCAAAAACATTATTGAATAAAATCCAACTGAGGAAGGACTGCTTCTATTAGATGCTGTTGATGGGGGGGTTTGGTCTCACAGATTATGGGGGAATCCCTGAAAAAGGAGGAAAGAGACACCCACTGCCATCTGTAACCCTTGTTGATTACTTTAAAACTCATCTGTCTATAAATCTGTTGCCAAAGACAAAAATGGAGGCTCAGACCTGTTAAGAATAAGAGCTTGCCAGATGGAAGAAGAGTCTGGCTGATAGTTATTCAGACTTGGACTGTCCTTTGTAATGGGAGGATACTCCTTTCTTCTTGAAATCTGCTTGTCATTGCTCTTTAAAAGTTGGCTTACAAGCAGCTTTGTGTGTTTATTTTGCTTTTTGGAAGAGGTTGCAGGGGTAGCATTAAACCATTTGCTAAATTTGAAGGAGGAAGGCTGAAAATTTTGAGAAATTCCTTGAAATGGGTAGCACAGTCGTGCAGCTGTTAGCATTACTGCATCATAGCAAGAGGTTCTCTGGTTCGATTCTTGGATGGGGTGCCTTCTGTGAGGAGTCTGCATATCCTCCCTGTGTTCGTGTAGGTTTTCTCCATGTGCTCCGGTTTCCTCACACATTCCAAAGATGTGTCTGCAGCATTTCTCCCAGGGCCTCTGCTGAAAATGGGCTCCTCAATACAGTTGCAGTATCAGCATCCCTAGAAGTGGCATCAGCAAAATCATAAGCACATTTAAAACACTAGATAGCCACTTGAGACACATAAGCAATAAAGTTACACATAGAAGTCTTTTCTTCAGAAGAGGAAATAGATGCCATACTATTTCTCATGTTCTCAAAAAAGGACAAGCATAAACTTTAATATAATAAGCTTGGCAGTTGAGGATTCTAAAAATAAATACCCCCCTCTCCAAGCTATCAAAAGCCTTTCCATCCTTGTCAGGATATTTAGCAACAACTGATGGATCTGATACGGGAAAAGTATATAAAAACTTAAAATACTGAGGAACTTCATCCAATCTGTGTTCTTGGGAGCAGCAGACTGTGACAAAAACATCCTCCAACGTTGAAAGAACAGGTGGGAAATTGAGTAGGTTCAGGAAAAATCCAGATGTAATAAATCATATTTTTAGGGACTGTGGACTTTTACTGTCTCCACTGAAATGGAGCTATTCTGGAAACTGTATCAGAAAATGGGAATACTTCAAAGTGGGTGGAAGAGCCAGCCTCCCCTCAGAATCGGAATCTGAGAAGCCGAAACAGAATCTGTCCCTTCACAATCATCCTGTAGGTTCAAACTCATGAACTTCTTCAGAAAATGAAGACTCCCTTTTTCTTTTACCAGAAACAGAAGAACTGGTAAGGTTAAAAGCCTGAACTAAACCCTGAGCTAAGCCCAATAAATCACTCCTGTCTAAAATAACAGACACAGGAGAAGATATACATCTAAGTTTTTGTTTCTTTTTGACAAGAAGTTCTGAAGAAGCAGATCCACTTCTGCAAGAAAAAAATCCCAAGGGATGGGCATAGATGAACTGACAAGTGTGTTTTTCCTTGTCCTCCAATGGCACTTCAGCACAGACAGAGGCAGTCTCTAACCTAGTGTTCATGGTGGCTATAGGGACTACTACAGATGGAGCCCAGAACAAAATGTGAATGGTCTAAGGAACCAGAAATGGCCACAGCAGAGCTATCCATAAGCAGCCTTTTGTCTTGGAAAAGGCTGTTTATTTTCTTCTTTTTGCGACTGCAAGAGGGAGGAAGTAAGGAACCAGTAGGTTATTGCATGGTTAAGGTGAAAAAGCTGCCAGTAGTTCGTAAAACTGGTAAGTAGCAAAAAAGTAACTTTCCCCCACTAAACACAGCAAAACACACTTTAAATTAAAGACTTACTCTAGCCCCAAAAATAAAAATACGGGCAGCTTTACTTCAGAAAAAGTAGTTGTAAATTAGGTTAAAACAACTTTTTTCTGAAAAAGTAAAAAAGTTAACACTCAAGTCACATGCACTTTTCATAGCTTTAAATTTCTATTTCACAGAGAAAGTACAACTTTTGTCATAAAAAGCAGAAGTGGAAGCATTTTCTTTGAAGGGAACTTGACTGCCAAGCAATGGAAAGAATTAGCAAGCAGACCATCATTCAGAGAAAGCTCACAAGAGGAGTGCTCTTCAGTGGAAGGAAAGCTCTTAAAAGAAAGGTTTATGCACCAACCCTTAAGTGAGCTCAGCTCATGCTAATATATTGGATGCGTGAAAGGTACCCTGGAGCTTTGGAAGTTGGTTGGCTGTTGTATTCCATACTGCCACTGAACTTTACAAGAACATCTCACAGAATTTACATATTATTCCCCAATGTACAATAATTGGGCCAGACCGGAAAGAAATTATGTCACAGGGGCATGAATATTTAATTGAAAGCCTTGACACATCCAATAACAATTTCACAATATGCCCCAATAAAAATTAAGAAAGATGTAGGGCAACTATGTGAAGACAAGAATTTAAGGACAGCTGTTTGCACCCAATTATGCAACACAGGAAAGACATAAACCTCTTCAGAAGGGGATAGCTAGTTTGTGGGACAAAATGAAAACTGAATTTAAAAACAGGGCAGAAATAAAACAGAAAGAGATATGGGAAAGAAGTGATAGAAATTAGAGGGGTTGACAAAGGCAAGTATGGCAGAATAAGGGTAATCTTACAGAAGAAAAGGAATAACTTTGGAGCTAAAGGGAAATTACGGGAGTATTTGGATAGTACACATTAGTTTAGAAGCGATGACATTAAGCAACTATTTTTTGATAACTCAACAGCACAAAAACTTCTAGCACAATGACTTAAAGTAGAAAGGATTGTAGCTAAACTTGAGGAGCCTATGACAAAAAAGATTAACTAGAGCACCTAGAAAGGAAATTTTATGGAAATCTGTATAAAGCAGAGGAATGTAGGAACAAAGAAAATGTGCATGTGGACATTTTTTATGGAAGATTTAATTATGCCAAGTTTATAGGAAAATGAGACTCTACAATTAAAAGCCACGAAAGGAAGAGATGAGACAAAAACAGTGATGTATAATCAAACAGGAAAGTCGCCAGGAAGACATGATGTTGCTTTGGAAGTTTTAAAGTTGGAAAGAAAAACTGATAAAAGATTTGGAAGGTTATGTTTAACATGATTTTAAAAGGGGATGGAGGAGTACTAGCATCTTGGAAAAAAGTTTTGGTGGCTGTATTACCTGAACAGACTAAATACCCTTCAGATCCAGCTTTATATAGACCCATTTCAGTTTTAAACCATTTTTCCCCCCAAGTGCTTATGCCTACACTAAGACAATGGTGAAAAACTGACAGATGTGGGAAGGGGGCAAATATCTGACAATATTAAAACAATGATGATCCACAGGGAAGTAGAATGTAAGAATATACACCTATTGTTGGTGGGTCTTGATACAGACCCCCTTCTTGTACGTCAACATCTGACAGAGTCAGCTGGGATTTTACCAGCAGGGAAATGGCAGCACTTGCAGTCCTTGATATGATAATAAAGTTAAATTAGGAGGATATATAAAGGGTCATTGCCCAGATTTAAGTGGGAAGGTTCCTTTCAAACAAGCTATATCTGAACAGAGTAACAGGGCAGGGGTGTCTTCTTTCCAATTTGTTTTACCTTTAGAGGTACTAGCAAAGAAAATAATGGACTCGCAAATTAAAGGATATAAATGTTACAGTAGTCAAAAAAATTAGCTTCCTTTTATAGATTTCATTCTGTACTTGAAAAATCTAGAAAAGGACATTTGGATGTTGTGGAACATTCTGAAACAGTTTTCAAGTTTTTCAGGATATAAAATTAAAGTTGTTAAAACAAAGGCTACAGCTGTAAACTATGTGCCCACATATGAACTGTGGGAGAATGATAAGATAACGTATTTAGGCATACAGATTAAAAAGGATTCTGTTACAACTATGGATATGTGGGAAGAGACTAAACAAAACATAATATAACATCTGAGAAACTAAAAGCTCTTGATTATGGTTACAGATAGTAAGATACAAGCAGAGAAAATGTTTTTAGTCCCTTTACTTTTATATACAGGTCAGGCATATTTTCATCAGCCAGAGGAGATGATGTGCATGATAACAAAGAGTTGAAGGAACTTATTTAGGGGTGGAAGAGAGCAAGTGTTAAGTGGGATAAGTTGATCCTCCTCGCAGAACAAGGTGGATTCGGATTACCTGATTTGAAGGGATACTTTAGAACTATGCAGTTAATGCTCACATACATAACAGAATCAAAATGGAAATGGAGAATGATGAAATGGGAAAATAAGACAGTAGGATTTTGGATGCAGGTCCTTAAGAATGATGACCATACAGCATATTACATTCATAAAGTAGCAGAAAATATTCCAAGAACTAAGACAACATGGGAATGGAGAAAGAAGATACTGCCAATAGGGATAACTGCAAGCAGGGATATAAGCAAGATATTGCAAGAAGTGGTTGGAATTAACTGCAGAAAAAATGGCAAGGTAACCAAGGTATTTGCAGTGCGCGAGGAGGCCAAACAGAAGTTTGGATTGAAGATTAGAGACTGCATTCTCTACTATGGACTGATATCAGTATTGACAGAGAGAAAGTGAGAGGGAGTGCTAAGTGAAAGATAAGCTCAGGTAGAGTTTTTAGTTGAGTCTAGAACAGAACCTGCTGTTAATAAGGTTTAGATGTTTATCTTGGAATGGTTTATTAAGATATTTTTATACTCCCTGCAGACTTCAGAGACGTATTCCTCAGGTAGGGAGCAAATGCTGGAGGTCTGATGGGAAACGGAGGTTAACAGTGAACTTGTTTTTTGTGTGTGTAAAAAATTGGCAGTTTTTAAAAATATCATGCCATGCTTCCAATCTGACTGGTTACTGGTTTAGTCTTTGTGTGTTTTTATGAGCACCCTACACGACACTGTCAGAAATGCTTTTTCACTCTGTCTTCACCTCCCCTTCTACCTATGCCTCTCAACTCTTTTACCACTCATTTCATTTACATCTCATAATTAAATCAACCTTTTGCTTTCCACCCTTTGTAAATAACTCAGTACTCTGTAATGTAACATCTACCATACTGCATAGTTATTTAATTATATCTGTATAGAATATAACTGGCATGAGAAGCCTTACTACTGTACATATAGTTACTGTCATATATTTTGACATTGTAAAATGTATTTATACTGTACTTTGCCTAACATTGTTGATATTGTATAACTTACATTTTGTTTGTACTGCATGTACTGGAGATTTTTCCCGGGCCTCTACTGAAAAGGGGCCTTTGTGCCCAGCCAGACTTCTTCGGTCAAAAAATGTAAAATAAACTAAGGAAAAGATTGTTTTTAGCTTGAACACAAGATCTGACCTGCACAGACACAGTAAGGCCTCACTAAGTTATTGGCTGCAAAAAAATAAATTACTAGAAACAGAAATCAACATCTAACACAACTAACTGAAGTACTGACTACTGTAAAAGAGATGAAAGAAATTACAGTGGGATCTTTATAAAAGGGAGGGAACAAACTTCCTAGAAATAAATACAATTTGTGGGAACAATACAAGTAGAATAATGCTCAGGAGGAGGAGTGAAGCTTATGGGAGTGCATGAATTCAGCAATGTATGTAATGTTGGAGTGAATGATAATTAAGAAAATACGTGCGTATGCCACATGAAAATAGTGAAAATGTCACTATAGTCTCTTTACTTTTCTATTAAAGTATCTGTGCCTATGATGATATGTAAACTACGACTTAATAAAGATGTTTTAAAAAAAAATTTGACTGGTTGAGGCTCAGACCAGACAATCTTTCAGATAAGAAAAATGCATACGCCTTGAAGTCTGCAGTAAGCTAATACTGGAACAAGGCATTTGGTAAAAAACATTGGGAGTGATAGACAGTCCAAAGGGGCAAAGAAGTAAACTGATAATGCAATTCTAAAACAAAGAATCTTAAGAATATTCTGTGTTTCTTCTGAATGAGAATATGAAGGAAGATGCCTGGAGGGACCAAAAAGGCTTGATGGGGAAAGAAGACAAAGCAGAGTTCAAAGTGTCAACATTCTGAATTTTGTAATCAGCATAAAAATGTTTTGTCTGGTTTCGTACAGAATGGAATGGGCCCTCCAGGTGCCCCTTCTCCTGTGTACCAGAAAAAGTCTTTAGTAAAAACCCTTTTCCCCATTTATTTGCAGTCACTGGCTCTATGACACCTGAAGCTGCAAGTCTGAAATAACCTTTGAGGTCAGAGAGTGAGGAAAGATGCCCGTAACAGCGGTCTCCACCTTTTCTGCACCAAGGGCTGGTTTCATGTAAGGCAATTTTCCGAAGACCAGCCATCACACGCACATAATAAAAAATAAAAAAAGTGTATAATATTTATTAATTTGACATTTGTTTACCGGGGAGGTCTGAATGGACTACAAGTCTATTTTTAGCCAGGAACAGGGGAGAAAAGCTCCAAAGTACAATAAAAAGACAACTGGCAATAACTACCAAAAAAGTATACATTCTGCTTAACAGTATAACACTGCTCTACAGTCGAGAGGTATGTAAATCGAATGGCAAACTTATTGACTTTTTAAGTTTATAAGAACAATATTTATAATCTGTCCCTATTACTTGCGGCTCTGTTCAGATTTACTGTGGAAGAGGTTGAGTGGTATGGCCGAGAGGTACGCAAAAGTGCAGTTTTGTACCTACCATAAATGTAGATGTTTGAGTGTTCACCCTGCTGCAGTCATCACACTTTGGTTATCCTGTCGTCAGGCAGTCCCGCAGTCGGCCGGAATTCCAAAGTCTTGGTCCGGCGTCGGTTGCTGTCGCCTCTTCCCTGACGTCAGTGTGCCAGGGGGTATATATAATGCAACAGACGCCATTTTCTTCAGTCTTTCTTGCCGCGCGGTGCCCGAAGCAGAAGGAGTTCGCAAGTGCCAGTCGGCCGACTCCTGAGATTTTGGGATCACTCTCACTCTTCATCTCTCTCAAACACAAAAAAATCTTCTTTTGCTTTCATGCATGCATTCACTCACACATGCATTCAGAAACATATACGTGTGCGCACACACAGAGTCTCGTCTACTTTCATGCATGCATTCAATTACATATGCAGACAGAAACATGCACATGCATACACTTTTTTCGGTTTCCTTGACTTTTATTTTACACTCGCTAAACAGCAAAAGCGCTGCTTAGCAAGTGTAAAGCAACAGCTCGATCAATCTCACTGCTCACTCTCTCTCATAGGCATACAATATCTTCTTTCACATACACACATATCCATTCTGTTTTCATGCACACATTCACTCTCACATGCAGGCAGACACAAACATACGTCTACACATACATACACACATTCAATTTTTCATTTCACAGCATGCCTGGTGGCCCAGTACCAAATGATCCATGGCCCGGTGGTTAGGGACCGCTATTGTACAATATCTAGTACCCAAGATAGTATACCATGAAAGAAAGAATAGAGGAAGGTTCCCTGCAACTTTCAGAAGACAGAGTTAGGTGGTGGTGGAGATAATTTCTCAAAAGCAGTTTTTTTTTTTTCTTTGCGCACTGGATTCTTGAGATCCATTAGATGTTATTTTGGATACTCCTTGCCATTTTTCTCAAAACTATTCTTTTCTAGACTTAATGAAAAAAGGGTCTTGGAGTGGTTAAGATTTCCTTTGAAATCTGACTGGAAATAAGAAATGCTGTTTAACGCTCTGCATGGTTTCCTATTTCTTCTAATGTTTTGAAAACTCCAACTGAAGCATTTCTGAATAACATGTCATTGCCTGCAAGCATTTAGTAGTTGAGCTGTAATGACCTCAAAGAATGCGATCTTAAACATATCTTCTCATAACAGTACCAGTAGAAGTTGCTCTACAGGCAGCACCCACAGTGTCATGGCCACAGCTGATATGGTGCTTAGCTACCTGAAAAGCAAAATTAAACATGTCCATGAAATTTGACTACACATCAGAATTAGGAAAATTTGCCAAAGCTTGTCCCAAAATGCTCAAATAAACTGAACTTGATCGTGTGTGTTTGGTGCTGACAGCTCTAACAGCTAACATGGCAGATGTATACACATTTTTGCCATATCTGTTAAGAGCTCTGCTGTTGTTATGAATGGCATCAGAGGAGGACATAGCTATAGTTCTTTTGCCAGGATCCACAGAAATTACAGTCTGATCAGCAGTGGGATTTTTGTAACAATACTTATGAGTATCAGTAATACTGTAAAATGTGTCATGCTTCTTAGGAGCCACAGACTATGAATCGGGGGGCAATGAAATACAGTGGCTATAAAAAGTGTACACACCCCTGTTAAAATGCCAGGTTTTTGTGATATAAAAAATGAGACCACAATAAATAATTTCAAAACTTTTCCCACCTTTAATGTGACCTATAACCTGTACAATTCAATTGAAAAACAAACAAATGTGTTAGGGGAAAAATATAAAAAAAAAAAAAAAAACGTACATTAAGCAGGTTGCATAAGTGTGCACACCCTTAAACTAATACTTTGTTGAAGCACTTTTTGATTTAATTACAACATTCAGTCTTCTTGGGTAGAGTCTATCAGCATGGCATATCGTGACTTGGCAATATTTGCCCACTCTTCCTTACAAAAGCCCTCCAAATCTGTCGGATTGCGAGGGCATCTCTTGTGCACAGCCCTCTTCAGGTCACCCCACAAATTTTCTATTGGATTTAGGTCTGGGTTCTGGCTGGCCCATTCCAAAACTTAATTTTTTTTCTGGTGAAGCCATTCTTTTGTTGATTTGGATGTATGTGTGGCATCATTGTCGTGTTGAAAGGTGAAATTACTCCTCATCTTCCAGCTTTTTAGCAGACGCCTGAAGGCTTTGGGCCAAAAGTGACTGGTATTCGGAACGGTTTATAATTCCTTCCACCTTGACTAAATCCCCAGTTCCAGCTGAATAAAAGCAACCCCAAAGCATGATACTGCCACCACCATCCTTCACCATGGGAATGGTGTTCTTTTGGTGATGTGAAGCGTTGTTTTTGTGCCAAACGTACCTTCTGGAATTGTACCCAAAAAGTTCAACCTTGGTCTTGTCAGACAATAACACATCTTCCCACATGCTTTTGGGAGACAGTGTATTGTTTTGCAAATTTCAGCCAAGCCTGGATATTTTTGTGTGCAAGAAAAGGCTTCCGTCTTGCAACCCTTCCCCATAGTCTAGACACATGGAGAATATAGGAGATTGTCACATGTAGTACACAACCAGTACTTGCCAGAAATTCCTGCAGCTCCTTCAGAGTTGGTGTATGTCTCTTGGCAGCCTCCCTGACCAGTTTTTGTCTTGTCTTTTCATTAATTTTGGAGGAACGTCCAGTTCTTTGCAATGTCACTGTTGTCCCATATTTTGTCCACTTTATGATGACTGCCTTCACTGTGTTATATGGTATATCGAATGCTGTGGAAATTTTTTTGTACCTTTTTCCTGACTGATACCTTTCAACAATGAGATCCCTTTGATGCTTTGCAAGCTCTCTGCAAACCATGGCTTTTGCTGTAGCAGGCAACTGAGTAAATGTCAGGAAAATCCTACTAGGGCAGCTGAACATTATTTGGGGTTAATCAGAGTCTCTTAATTGATGGCAGGTGTGTACCCAAGAAAACTGAATGCTGTAATTAAATCAAAAGGTGCTTCAACAAAGTATTAGTTTAAGGGTGTGCACATTTATGCAACCAGCTTACTGTACGTTTTATTTTTTATATTTTTCCACTAACAGATTTGTTTTTCAATTCAACTGTACAGGTTATAGGTCATATTAAAGGTGGGAAAAGTTTGGAAATGATTTACTGTGGTCTCATTTTTTATATCACAAAAACCTGGCATTTTAACAGGGGTGTGTACAATTTTTATATCACTGTAGATGAAAAGCCATTTTCCAGTGTCCCCAAAACTTACAGAGATGACAACAAGCTTAGGAGGGTTTACACTCACATGTCATAGAATCCTTTTGGTGAGTCAGAAATCTCTCTACCCTCCAACGTAAAAGTCCTTCATTTTGGCAATAGTGTCATAGGCTGGGGATAAAGTATCAACTGCCTCGGGATTCAAACCCAGAGGGGATTAAGAATTTCAAAGACATAATCTAGGCCTTCTTAGGCAGAATCAGACAATCCTTCCTCCTCAAAGGCAATGAGAATGCTTTTCTGTTTTTTAATTTCTCCAAATATTTTGGGTTTCTAATACCATGATGGGAATGGACCCCATTCCTAAGTTAAAGTATGATTAAAGTTAATGAAATTAGTATTGTTTCAATATCTGATGTCAGCCAAAAGTGCTCTATGCAGCACCCACAATGTGGCCAGTAATGACTCCTCCTGCAATTCGTAAGGGGTTACATGTATTGATAACGCATCTAAATATGACTGTAGATTCTTTTTAAGACCCGTTACTCCTACTACTATTGGAACTGTCTGGCTATCTTTCTTCCACATTGCCTGCAGATCCTGATATTTTATGACTTAGTCACTGGGTGTGGCGATTTCAATGATCGATGCTACTTTTGTCTTCTCTTCATGGATCACCATACCTAGTTTTCTAGCATCTATCTTTTGAACTGTCGGTAATGGGTGATCCCTGAGACGTAATCATCATCTTCTATGATGCTTTGTGCCTCATGTTTCCAGCATTTTTCAGCTACTTCAATACTATATTTTTTACACAATCCCCAGTGAAGCAGTCTTGCCACATTATTAGGCCTTTCAGTTGTTAAGGAAATTAAAAAAATTACAGTCTTGATAGAGTTTCAACATTTATTAGAAAACACACATGTGGGAGACAGAACCGGAGTCAATAATGTCTCCACAAACAAACATATTCCAGCACTTTTATAAGAAAGTACAAGTGAAAATAACAAGTGTTATCTATCAGACCTCTGCCAGTATCCAATAAAAAGTTTACCAATATCTGCAAAATGTAGTTATTCATTAGAACAGTACTAAATATCTAAAATGAAATATGTCAATGTCCTAAAAATAGGTTAGCTAAAACTTCCTTTTCCCAACTCAGCATTAGTAATGCTACAACACAATGAAATGTTCTAATGACAGGCTTCAAGAATGCATTCTTAAGCAGACTAGCTGATTAATTTTAATCCGTTCACATGTTCCAGCTATCTAGCAGTTTCAGCAAAATACATAAACATGTACAGACCATATTATGTACTGTTTACTGCTTAAAAGAATCTGTTGACATGGTTAAAAGTTACTGACCACATACTCTTTCTTCTCACATGCTCAGTTTGTTCCACATAGCTCAACTGTATTTATTCTTTCACACAGTATAATCCTTCTGCCATTAGTATGTCACAACCAGCAATCAGGTGTGTGACAGTTTCCAATTTGATTTTACAAAACACATCTGACTGTTTCTCCCACATGTTCAATGGACTTTGTAATCCAGCGTGTACGTAGCCCACTATCTTGGGCCGCCAATATTAACCTTTCATCTCTTGGTTTGAATTTGCCTCTAACCACTCCTGCATTTGTTCCTGATCAACATGAGGTTCTTCCAGACGTTTTCTATACTTACAACTATATTTATATGCATTTTCCACATTTCTCGCCTTCTCATCTGGTCCTTCACCTTATTCTTTCTTTTGTTTTTTTGGCACATTCAGTTGCTGTCTGATTTTTATCTACTTCTGGTTTGATTTCCATTCCTGCATGACACGGATATGCTTCTGCTAGATTAAGCAGAGAAGTCATCTTAGATTTATTCTCCTTTTTCAAACCTTTCACTACTTTTGGGTCTTGTGAGGTCAGCAAATATACGAGTATCTATACATGTAATCAGTTTCAAGGAGGCCCATCCCTCCTTGAAAACAGAGAATATATAATCTTGGTATGCAGTGATTTTTTAAAATCATTTGGTGAGCATGAAGCATCCTTCTTGTTTTCCTATCTAATCTATCCAACAAGTTTTAGAGCCAGTCACTCCAAAACTAAGTTAGGACAGGAACAGCAAATTGGTTTATAGCTTGGATTTTATTTATAGATGTCAGTGCTGTTTTCAGGATTAATGCAAGTCTTCTAAAGTACTCCTTACTAATTTTTATTTGCATTTGTTCATGTTTTATTGTTGATCCTTCATCAATTTCCAAATATTGACACACTCCCCTCTTGCTCAAGTTCTTTTATATCACATTCTTGTCCCAAACTGACGTTTTCCTGGTGTTGCACTTTTCCTGCTTTAAAGGTTGCTTTTGCGCATTTATCAAGACCAAATGACATTCTTATGTCATCTGAAAAAGTTTTGACAACTTGCAGTTGTAATTTCAGTTCCTCCTCTGACTAGCTACACAGTTTTAAATAATCAACAAATAGAAGATGCGAAGTCTTTACACTTTGTTGTTGTCTAAGAACCAAATTATAGCCATGGCCTAAGCTGTTAAGTAGACAATTTAATGGGTTTAGGGCAAGGCAGAATAGCAGCGTTGACGGAGAGTCACCCTGGAATATCCCCCTTTGAATTTTTATCCCTGGGATAATAATTTGTCCTTTATCATGGCTTAATTGCAAAGAGGTCTGCCACTGTTTCATGGTCACTGTAATGTAGTTGATCAGTGTAGGGTTTATCTTATACATTTTTAAGCACTCTTTTATCCACGAATGTGGGATACTATGAAATGCTTTTTTGTAGTAAATGAATGCCACACTTAGATTCTTCCCCTTTTTGCAGTTCTCCACTATGATTATAACAAATGATACTTTGTTCCATATGACTTTCTTTTATTGCCCTTTTGTTCTACTGCCATAATTGAATTTTCTTCTAAATGACCATAAACTCTGTCGGTATCAATTCCCACATACAGTTTATACATCGTCGGAAGGCAAGTTATTGGTCTATAAGTTTTAGGGTAGCTTGCAGGTTCACTCTTAAGTAGGAGCATTGTTTTTCCTGTTAGCCAGGTTGGTGTCCGTTTGGGGTGCGCATATAAATAGTTCTTACTCATGGCTAAATCTTCGTGCAAAGAAGTTAATACCTTTAACCAAAAGTTAGGTACTGTATCAGGGCCTGGGGTTCCAATTAGAGGCTTTTCTTAACTTTGTTTCAATCTCTCTGGCTGCTACTTCAACCCATTTCATATCCTGTACCTTTAAACTTATTTTTTCTTTTACTTCTTCTATCCATTTAGCATCTTTATGTTCCACAAGATCTTCATAGATACTTCTTCAAAATGTATCTATTTCTTCTTTTTTTGGTGGTCTTTCAATTCCTTTTATCTCGTTTCCCAATTCTCTATAAAACTTGTGTCTACAATGACCATGCTTTTCCTCTTTAAAGGAGCAGATGTTGATGAAGAAGGGTCTAAAGACTGAAAGACTGAATTACTTTAAAAAGACATTGAACAAAGTTGAAACATTCATGTGTACTGCATTTCTGAATGGTGGTGGAAGAAGGTGAAGAAATATACCTTTTTGGAGAATGTTTCCAAAGAGTATCCAGATGTATGGATTTGGCATAGAAGTCATACACCTAACTCTCATAAGCAAATCATGGACATCCTCTTGAAAGCTGATGGATACCTCCCTCACCCTCAGATAAGGTCAATTTAGGTTCTCCATTCCTGGTTGATTCAGATGAACATTTGGTCTGATCAGACATGCAGGTATCCATAGGCATAATGGCCTCCAAAAGGGATGCATTACTGGGTGCACCAGAGACAGATGAACAGTCTGGAGGTGCCTTAGTGTAGTTGTCCATCTCGTATTGAAATGACAGAGGAGGACATCTATTCATCATGTACAGTAGTACTTCACTCGAAGGTTTTCTTTTTCTACTAAGGATGGATGTCCACAGACATGGAAGATGAGCAAAGTTCTGAAGATATGTTTCTACGTCATGAGGGAATTAAGCCTACTTATAATAGTGCTGGGGCGAATGTCTAATAAAACACTACAGGTTTTTACATCATGTCGGGCCCATAAGCAAAGCAACTTAAGTCGGAGTCTTTGTATGGTATTTGATGCCCACAATCTCACTTCAATTTTCCCTTCACAGCCAAACTTCAAAACAAAAAATTATACAAAAGAGGAAGGGTCCCCAACAGGATATCTATCTGCCCGAAAGCTTTGCACTGAAGCTGACCAATACAAATGACGGACATGATGCTGATGAAAGTCTTCATATGTGGACCAGCAACATAAAAGTCCCGAATTATGATGCATCCATACATCTCCCTTACACTGGTATGTCCGCTCATGCTAAAGGAACATGTACAATGTGCAAGGAAGGAGCCTGAGTTTTGCAGGCAGGCCAAACATATAGGTATCTCTGAGGATTATTGCAACAGCGATCTTATGAAGAATGTGCAGAGTGACCTCCCTATCACAAACTCCACCCCTTTAGAACCTGGGTATGAAGCAATTACCTCAAAACAATTATGAAAACGAAGTAACTCAAACTTCTAGAGAGGTTTTTGTCTAGCCAGGCTTCTGAATAACTACTTGTCCAAATTCCAACATCCTAATGCAGTCACTCTGATTTCAGGATTTAAATATTCACCGAATATCAGTGACAAGTGTATAAAAGTAAAGATTTACAGGTTTGTTCCTGGTTGAGAAACTGTGCTTTTTGCCAAATTTCTGAGAATTGTAAGGGAAAAAATAAATGCGTTTTCAGCATAGAGTTACTCAGTCCAGTGTAACTGAGCATTCGTATTTACCTCGTTAAGGCCACTCATGCAAATGGTTATGCACTTCAACTACACTCCTTAAACAGGTTCTCCGGCACGGCATGCATTAAGTTAATCTTATTAGTCCTCATTATGCATATCATGCAAAAGTCAAATCATAATGTACCTGATAATGCAGCATAAAGGTCTCCATTTGAACTCCCATGAACTTGGCTTTCACTTCAAAATCACCCACTTCCTCTGTTGGACTGATTTCAAAATACACATTTTTATATCTGAAAGAAAATAAATACTGAGAATGAAGTAATCACAGTATCCAGTTAAGAACAAACAATATTTTCATGTTCTTAAAAATAACTGTTTGCAGGTGAAATATCGTTTTCTGTGCTACAGAGCTGATTTTGTTGGTTCAGTTTATGCCATGGTCAACATATTGATATCAATTTTATTCTTTTTAACCTCTTACATTTTACTCCTACACAGCTATACTGGTGACTGGCAAACATCAAAATAAGTGTATTAGGATTTTCACAGACACATTCCAGCTAATGTTTGGTAGGTTGCACACACTTGGCAGAATATAGAGCGAGTTATGTACTTACCATAACTTGAAATTTGTGCTATACGGTGTCATTATTCATCACGGATTGGTCTCGGATCCGAGTTGGCAACTGAAAGACAGATACAGAGCTCAGACTCCTCCCCTTCCCATAATCCCTTGCTGACCCACAACCCTCAGACTGAGTTTGCTGGACAAAGAAAAAGGCAGTCTAGACTGCCTATAGAACTGAAAACTCCTCAAGGAAAGACATCCCTCTGTATCTATCAAATCTCCAGAAGGAAGGGGGAAGGAGGGTGGGAACATGATGAATAATGACACCAGATAGCACAGATTTCAAGTTATGGTAAGTACATAACTCTATTTGGTGCTACCCTTGTCATTATTCATCACTGAAGGGTCAAAGTCCTCAGCTATGAAACCTGGGAGGCCTCAGGGAAGGATATGCCAGCGCACAGAGGAACCAAAGAAGCCCTGTTCCTAGACACCAAATCCAACTTATAATGTTTAACAAAGGTGTGGGGATTAGACCAAGTAGCAGCAGCGCAAATCTCATCCAAAGAAAGCTTAGCCAAAAAGGCAGAAGATGTGGCTACCGACCTAATAGAATGAGCTTTAACTGGGCTGGAAAGATCTATGTGCCTGTGATTGTAAATGTAGGCAATATAGCTGGAGATCCAATGGGAAATCGATACCTTGATAACTGCTAGACCTTTTCTGTCCTGAGAGAAGGCTAAGAGCTGATGTGACTTCTGAAATTATTCAATCCTCAAGATAAAAACATAGCTGTCTATGGAGTATATTCCCCCTTATTAGAATAACTGGGGAAGAACAATGGAAGCTGAACAGATTGGTTAAGATGGCTCTCAGAAGCTATTGTGGGGATGAATGAAGGATTAGTCCTGAGACACCTCCTATCCTTGTGGAAAACCATGAAAGGGGGCTTAATGCTGACATCCTGCAACTCGGAAACTCTCCTGGCAAAAGTAATAGCCACCAAGAAGTCAGTCTTCCAGGACAGGAATTTAAGATCACAAGATGCTGCAGGCTCGAAGGTCTTTTGTGTCAAAAGACTGCAACACCACAGTTAGATCCCATGGTGGGGAGTGATCTTTGATAGGAGGTCTTAAGAGAAAGATCCCCTTGAGAAAGGCCTTGCACAGTCTGAAAGAAAAGGTGGGTCTTTTATTTAATTGATAATTAGAGATGGCCGCCAACTGGAGTTTAATCATAGAGAAACTAGTCCCTTTGTGAAAGAGAGGTTAAGAACAACAAAATGCCAGGAATAGGGGCTGAAAAAGGGTCTAGACTGCGTTGCCTGGCCCAAATAGAAAATCTCTTCCATTTACTGGAATATACTTTCTTGGTAAACGGTTTCTGAGAAGACAAGATAATATTCTTAACTGGAGATGGAAGCTTGGACTGGGAAAGGATCACTGGAACTGGAGGAACCCTGCAGTTAGATGGAGACTGGAGATTGGGAAGAGGCAGCCCCCAAGGGTGGGAAATGAGATCCGGGGCGGGATCCAATATCCAAGGAGGATATTTCAGATGAGACCAAAGCAGGGAGAACCATGCCTGATGAGGCCAAAAGGGGGCAATGGGGATGAGAAGAGTCTTCATGCAGCGGGCTTTCTGCAAGGCTTTAGGAATGAGGGGAGTTGGAGGGTAAGCGTATAGAAGCCCAGACGGCCAACTGTGAATCAGAGCGTCCCTGGGTGACTCCCCCATCAGTGGCATCAGGGCAAAGTAATTGCTGCACTTGTGATTGATAGGGGAGGCAAAAATATCGCAGCAAGGAATACCCCAATGATCGAATATCCGACGTGGCACTGCCAGATTCACGGATCACTTGTGAGGACTCAGGATAGATCTGCCGAGTTTGTCAGCTAACAAACTGGAACTGCCCAGGCTGTGCATTGCAATAAGAAAGCACCTGGAATACATCCCCCATTCCCACACTCTCATGCCCTATATGCATAGGGGATAGGACTGTGTTCCCCCCCCCCCCCCTGGTTGTTGATGTACCAGACCATAGCCATGTTGTCTGTCTGAATTGCTAGAGTAACGAGAGGGAGGCAGTCCTGAAAGTCTTGCAACTTTAGGATGACTGCTCTCATTTCCAGGACGTTTATGTGCAAATTGGTTTCTATGGGGGACCATGTGCCTTGAACTGCCCTTCCACGAAAATGCCCCCCCCCCCCACCGCAACAAGGAGGTGTCTGTGGTCACCATGGCCATGGTTTGGGGAAGAAAAAATGGTCTGCCTAGAACAACATCTAGAGCTTAAAGCCACTATACAAGGTGACTTCTGCACACCTGAAAGATCCTAATGATCATGGACATGGGGTGAAATTGAGCAGACCATTAAACTGCCAGGGTCCACTGCAGAACCTGCATGTGATATATGGCAAGAGGTGCTAACTGGATAGCTGTCACCATGCGGCCTAGCTCCTGCAGGATTAAGTGGGCAGTGGGATTATCTAGAATCAGCAACTGATGGACCTGGACCCAAATGATTTGCAGAGAGGAAGTGCTGCAGTCTCTGACACCATGTCTAGAAGAACCCAGATAACCTCTAGGCTCTGACATAGGGAAAGATTGGATTTGGGCAGGTTGACTGTGATGCCTAGAGCCTGAAAGAGGATGAAGGTATATTCAGTGGCCATAGCAAGTTGATGCTCCATGGGGGCCATGAGGAACCAATCATCCAGGCATGGGAAGACCTGGAAACCTTGCAGCCAGAGATGAGCTGCCACCACTGCCATGCATTTGGTAAAACACCTGGAGGGCTGTGGGGTTAGTCCAAAGGGCAGGGCTCTGAACTGGTAGTGATTGACCCCTAGCCAAAAGTGCAGGTATCTTCTGGAGCATCTGTCGATTATGATATCATAGTAAGTGTCCTTGAGATCCACTGAGCACATCCAGTTGCCCTTGCGCAGAAGAGGCAAAATGGACTGAAGAGTGACCATACGTAACTTGGACTTCTTAACCGACAGGTTCAGTTTGCTGAGATCTAAAATGGGACGCAGGTCACCGGTCTTTTAGGGCAGCAAGAAGAAGCAAGATTAAGTTGCGGATCCTCGTTGTCCTGTTGGGACCTCTTGGATGGTTCTTTTTTGAAGAAGGTCTTGGACCTCGAGATGGGACAACTCCCTTTGGCAGGGTGGGACATTAAGAGAGTTTTGAATTGGAGGTTACTGAAGAAAGGGTATGAATTAACCTTTGGAAATCATCTTTAACACCCACTGACCTGAGGTGATACTTGTCCAGGCTAACCCAGACTGCCTCCAGGCAGGACAGCTGGGCAGCGCCTCAAGAGCGCTGAGCAGATTTCTCTGAGAAGGGTTCCTGGGAGCCCAGTTTCCGTGGACCCCTTCTGCCTCTGGGGTAACGTCTGCCATTGAATCCCCTACCAAAGCCAGTGGAAGAGGAAGAGGATTCCTGAGGAGCATCCTGGAAGGAGGACTGAGTCCTGCAGAACCAAAGTTTCTTGCCACCAATCTGCTTCTTGGAAACAGATCGCTGGGGAGTAGAGAACTTGATCCTCACCGCAAACAGAGTCTTCCCCTCCTGCTCGCTGTGGGTCAATGTCTCTGACGGAGGGACCAAACAAGGTAGACCTGTCAAAAGGGGAGTTACTGAATGACGCCTTAAAGGGTTCCACAAACCCACAAAGGTGAAGCCAGGTGTGCCATCTAATGGTAATGCTTGTACCCATCACTGGAGATCGACCTCATCAAAGCATTAGCCAGGGAAGTTAGAGGAGATAGCTTTGGAGAGACCAATTTAAGGTTCTCTGGAGGCAGCAACTCTGAAAGGGAAGTAGTGAGCTCTTGTACCAAATCCCTCTGCAGCCGGTTGAAGTGTGCCATGTAACTGGTTGCTCTCAGTCGAAATGTAGCTGAGGCAAACATACATTTTACAAAGTGGTCAATCGCCCAAGACTATCTGTTTGGGGGATGGACCGTGGAGCTCTGTTCAGCGAGCTCATTTTTAGTAGCTGCAGCCACCACGGTGGCATCAACAGGAATGCCCTTATTCCAAAAGATTTTATCCTTGGGTGAACTTGGAAATTTATCGGCCTTTTTAGGGACTGGTACCCACTGCGTCTGGCTCCTTTCAAGCCCGGTCAGCAAGGAGTTGCACTAGCTCGTTGGCAGGGTGGGAGAATGGGAGGACACCCAGGTAGAAGATGGGCCCATCCTGATGGCCTTCAGAAACACGGATTCCTCTGAAGAAGGGGGGGACCAATCACTTCATTGCTCAAGTATTTCAAGGATGTCCCCAAAGCCAAAGGACACTTCCTCAGGTGGGAGTCTGGAGAACCCCTTCTCCCTCCTCAATGTCCTCAGTGAGGGAATGTCTAGGTGAGTCCAACTGCCTCCTCTTGCATGTCCTCTTCCGAGGAGGCTCCTCTACAGTGGTCTCTGGGGAGGATTCAGAAGAGGCAGGGACTCCAAGGGAGGTAATGCCCATCTGAAGGCACTCATGGGAGGACAGACCCTGGAAGGACGATGTTGGCTTGCTGCCCAAAGTCGAGAGGGGCTGGGGAGGGCCTACAGATGGAGAAGTAACTGTCCAACCAAAGAAGGTCCTCTCTACCACCCGGAAGGCCGAAGGCTGGATGAAGCCCCCCCATCTCCTCCCCCATTGCCAGAGCCGCCCGGGAAAGGAGGAGGGACCTCAACATAGCACCGACATCTCCAGACAAAATACACATCCTTAGTGAATCTGCGGCAAATGACATCTGAGGGTTGTGGGTTAGCAAGGGATTGTGGGAAGGGGAGGAGCTTGAGCTCTGTATCTGTCCTTCATCTGCCGGCTCAGATCTGCGGTCGGATCCAAGACCCATCTGTGATAAATTAATACACAGATAGCATCAGATCAACTTGTTAAACTCACAAACAAGTACATATTGCCTTACTGTAGTATATTTTCACTTATTTTCTGAAATGCTAGTAAAATACCAACAAAACAATATTGGTCCAAGGCCAGTAAATGCACTATTACTTATAGATTTTATAAAACAAACATTGTAAAGTAGTATCAGCAATTGCTTAAATTACACCCGTAGAGAAAAAAAATAATATAGGAGGGGGACATCCAGTAGAGGAGCCAACTAACCACAAAAAGTACAGTTTTGTACCTACCATAAATGTAGATGTTCGAAGATCCACATTGCTGCAGTCCTTACATATGGGTAGTCCGCTGTCCTCGGTCGGCCCGAATACCAAAGTATTAGGCTGACGTCGGTCATGGGCGCTCAGATCTGACATCAGAGCGTCAGGGTATAAAAGCGCATGACCGACGTCATATCCTCAGTCTTTTCTTGCCCCAGATGTCAGAAGGCCCTAAAAAGAAAGGCCACAGCCCAAAAACAGGATACCTCCCAAAAACATGCCCAACAACAACCATCACCCAAACCATATAACCATGCCAAACTACAGAGGGGAAGGAGGGAGGGTAAATTGGACTGCAGCAATGTGGATCTTCGAACATCTACATTTATGGTAGGTACAAAACTGTATTATGTTCTTCATCTCAAATTGCTGCAGTCCTTACATATGGGTAGAATCCCAAAGCAGAGGTAAAGGGAGGATGGCAAAATCATAAAGCATTAGGGGCTGCTAAAATGCCCTGTAATATTGCAGTGGCAAATCCAGCCCTAGACTTAGAATAAAGAGAAAGGTGGTAATGCTTGGAAAAAGTATGTACTGAACTCCAAGTGGCTGCTTCCAAAATATCTTTTGTAGCTACCCCCCTTAGAAAGGCAGTAGAAGTGGCAGTAGCTCTAGTGGAATGAGGTCTGATTCCAGCCGGAATCTCCTTACCATGATGGGAATAACAGAAAGAAATACAAAACCCAATCCATTTAGAAATAGTTTGTTTTGAAACAGGTTTTCCCTGAGAACCCAAAGCAAAAGAAACAAACAACTGCTGAGACTGCCTGAACCCCTTGGTTCTGCTCAAATAATAACGTAACTGCCTGTGAATATCCAAAGTATGCAAAATTTTCTCCCCTTTATTTTGAGGATTTGCATAAAAAGTAGGTAAATGAATAGTTTGGTTTAAGGCCACACTAGAAACCACCTTAGGCATAAAGGAAGGATTAGTACGCAAAGATACCCTATCCTTATGAAAAATCAGGAAAGGTTCCACTGCCATAAGGGCCTGTAATTCAGAAACCCTTCTTGCAGAGGTAATGGCCAACAAAAAAGCAGTCTTCCATGATAAATACTTTAACTCGGCAGTAGCTGCAGGCTCAAAAGGTTGTAGAGTAAGCTTTTCCAACACAAAATTGAGATCCCAAGCAGGAGTAGGAGCTCTACGTGGGGGTCTTATGTTCTTTGCCCCTCTAAGAAATTGCTTAAACAAAGGATGGGAAAATAAAGGAGGGTCACAGTCATAGTGAGCAGAAATGGCTGCAGCATGAACCTTTATCGAGGAGAAAGACAAACCCTTGTCCAATAACTCAGTAAGATATTGAAGAGAAACACTTAAATCAGGCTTGGAAACATCAAAGTCCTTCGCTTTGCTCCAAAGAAAAAATCTCCTCCATTTATCAGCGTAAACTTTCCTTGTACTAGGCCTTCTGGCCTCCAAAATAACATTCAAAACTTGTTGTGGAAGCTGAGACCCTCCAGGGTCTAAAACAGAATATGCCAGGCTGTGAGATGCAGAGACTGAATCTTGACATTGAGGAAGTGATTGCCCTCCTGAGACAAAAGATGCGGAATCAAAGGCAGAGGCCATGGAGGCTCCCGTACCAAACTCCTTAGTAGTGGGTACCAGTGCTGTCGAGGCCAATCCGGCGCTATCAGAATCACGGATGGCTTGTCTATTCTGGCCTTCAGGAGTACCTTGGGAATGAGAGGCAGAGGTGGAAAGGCATAGACATGAAGATTGCTCCAACTGAATGATAGAGCATCCACCTTCCAAACTGTGGGATGAAACATTTTTGTGCAAAACTTTGGCAACTGGTAATTTAGTGGAGAAGCGAACAGATCTATGTCTGGAGTCCCCCATAACACTGTCAACTTTTGAAACACATGAGGATCCAGTTTCCACTCATGAGGATCCACAATTTGTCTGCTCAACACATCCGCTAAGGAGTTCTGTGCTCCTGGTAGAAACCTTGCCTGAAGACTGAGGTGTAAACTGAGAGCAGTCTCCCACAAAATCATCGCTTGCCTTTAAAGAGGGTACGAATGGGTTCCCCCTTGCTTGTTGATGTACCACATGACAGTAGTGTTGTCTGTTTGAATCAACACCTGTCCTGGGTGAAGTAAATCCTTGAAAGCCATCAATGCAAATTGGACTGCTAACATCTCCTTCAAGTTGATATGCAAATGTTGAAGTCTGACAGGCCACGTGTCTTGCACCCATTTTCCATTGAGGTGTGCTCCCCAAGCCTTGTCCGAGGCATCTGTCGTTAGAATCTGACTCGCCTCTGGTCGGGTCACAGAGAGTCCCTTGTTTAGGTGACATTCCTGAGCCCACCACAAAAATTCTTTCTGAATGCAAGGTATTATCTGAATGACAGTGTCTAGATCTTGGCAGTGTTGTGTCCATACATTTTTGAGATACCACTGAAGCTTCCTCATATGCAGTTTGGCATTGGGAAGCACCAGAATACAAGATGCCATGAACCCCAAGGCTTGAAGGACTGTCCTTGCAGTCAGCCTGGACTGTAGAGACATTTGATGGAAATAAAGAGAAAGGCTTCTTTGTTTGTCCGGGGTCAAAAGGCCATCTGGGGAGCTGTATTCAGTCTCACACCCAGAAAGCACATCTCCTGAGAGGGTACTAGACTGGACTTTGTTTCGCTCACAGAATACCCTAGGCATCTTAACACTACCATCACATACTGTAGATGATGCAGAAGTTCGTCTTTGTGTTGTGCAATAATCAGGCAATCGTCCAAATAAGGATAAATCTGTATTCCTCTTAACCTGAAAAAGGCTATCACTGGAGCCAGAACCTTTGTGAACACTCTGGGCGCAGTAGATAAGCCAAAGGGCAATGCAGAGAACTGATAATGTAAATTTCCAGCCCGAAAACGCAGGTACCTCCTGCAACTGGGCCTGATAGGAACATGAAGATAAGCCTCTTTGAGATCCAGAGTTACCATCCAGTGATCTTTTCCCAACAGAGGTAAAAGCTGTTGTAACATCAGCATTTTGAACTTTGGAATGTCCAGATAAGTGTTGAGGATAGATAAATCCAAAATTGGTCTCCACGTGTTCCCTTTCTTTGGTACTAGAAACAGACGTGAATAAAATCCTAGTCCCACTTCTGACAGAGAACTGGCTGTATAGCTCCTATTTGAAGAAGTAAAGAAATCTGCTTGTGAGCCTCTATCCTTTGCCGAGGAGGAATGTCTGGCATGCCTTTGAAAGGAGGCAATGTATGGAAATAGAACTTGTAGCCTCGGTTTATAATGTCCAATACCCATTTGTCCTGGGTGACTAAAAGCCAGTTTTGCTTGAAGATTGCTAACTTTCCTCCCAAAGGAGCTGCCAGGGAAGAAGAATCTGGCAGCTGAAAATGCAGGTCATTGGGCCTGTTTACGAAAGGACTGGCCCCTGCCCTCACCTGCAGATTGTGCAGGTGAACTCCAAGTTCTAGGCCTGAATGTACTGTGAGCTCTGCCCCTGCCACGCCTAGATCTACCCCTAGACTGAGAATCAGAAGAAGGGTAGGTCCACCCCTTAGTAGGCCAATTTCTACTAAACTTTGGAGGTTGCACCTGCAAAAATCTTTAACAGTCTGCATGGACTTAGCCTTGTCTTCCATTTTCTTCAAAACCGACTCCACAGGGGGACCAAACAAAACTTCAGACTGTAAAGGGGCATCCAGAATTCTAGTTGTAACATGCTCGGACAAATTCTGATCCTTAAGCCAGGCGTGCCTACGAAGAACTGAACCAGTGGCAGCCACCCTAGAAGAGGCCTGTACAGCATCAAAACCACACTGCAAAGAATGCTTACCCACCTGTTCAGAGACATGTACTAAATCCTGCAATTCTTTACACGCTATGCCCTCTGCCAAAGCATCCACTTTAGATTTTAGCTGAGAAAAGAGGAAATTCTGATATTTCAACATATGAAACTGGCAATTTAAAGCCCTCATTGCTAAAGTAGAAGAGGTATACACCTTCTTACCCCATCTATCCAAAGCTCTAGCTTCCTTATCTACAGGAACCGGATTCTTTACAACAGAAGCTCTAACACCCTTAGGCCCCTGACTAATAGTTTCTGGGTCCGCCCTAGGACTCTTATACAGATATTTATGAGCCTCAGGCACCCTGTAATACCTGTCCAGTTTAACTGGCACAGGAGGCAAAGAATCTGGATTAAGGGAAGCCTCCGAGAAAACATCTTGAACATCCAAAACAGGAGGAATAGCCAAGGGTCTATGCTGTGGTAAAAACAAGAATTCCCTAAGCCTCTTCCGTGAATCAGAGAAATCCTGTCCTTCCCACTTAAAATGCTCCCTCATGGAATGCAGAGTTTCTGAAAATGAAAAATCCTCTGGAGGAGAAGCAGAAGGAGTGGAATCCTCTGCATCAGAATCCGAATAAGGGGGAAAATCTTGAATATCTTCAGCAGAAGAGTCTGAGTCATCTGAGGCCTGATCCAAACTTTCCAACTCTGGCTCCACCCTGGGCCTCTTATCAGGAGGGGGCATAGAACCTCTAATTAAAGTAATCAAATCTTCTGCCATTTTAAGCATGTGCTTTTTAGGCACAGACCCTGAAGTACCTGGAGGGACACCAGAGGAAGGCAAAACAGACCTGCCCTTAGAAGAAGCCTTAGAAATAGTAGCAGAAGGCCTAACCACCTTAGGCATAGAAGGGAGAAAAGTAACCCGAGAGGCCCCTTCAGCTTGACCTGACTCCTGTGAGGCCACATCCTGCAAAATCAAAGTTTCCCCCTGAGACTCGACAGAAACTTCAGCCGGATCCACCTGCTCCACTGTAGTTTCTGCAGGACCGGTGTCCGAAACGGACGAATCAACCTGTCTAGGTTTCAAGGATTTGTCTTTGCGCTTCTTCGTGGAAGCGGGCGTCGGAGGATCCGACGGCATATTATAATTACACCGCTTACCAAAGGACTAACCTAGCACAATCTAACCTTCTTTTTATAGTGCGCTTATTAAACCTAGCACAAAACCGACACCCGACTACGTCGTGGTCCGTCCCAAACAAGGAATGCAAAGAGAGTGATAATCCCTATGCGGTATCTGTTTCCCACAAGAAATACAATTATTCACTTTTTCTGACATCCGGAATAAACTGAGGCAAGAAAAAACAAAAATATTCCCTAACGGGGTACTTAGCCCAACTTGGTTTCGGTCTGAAACTCAGAATACGAAAATTTCAGAACGCCGAACGGCACTTGCAACGCTGCTTCTGCATCGGACCATGCGGCAAAAAAGACTGAGGATATGATGTCGGTCATGCGCTTTTATACCCTGACGCTCTGATGTCAGATCTGAGCGCCCATGACCGACGTCAGCCTAATACTTTGGTATTCGGGCCGACCGAGGACAGCGGACTACCCATATGTAAGGACTGCAGCAATGTGAGATGAAGAACATCAACTACTATGATAAACTCCTTCCTTTCCACTGGAAAAAAATGTCTATAATAACCAGGACAGGATATTCGAAGTAAGGAAAACATCAGCCTTAATGGCTAAAAGATTTACAAAAGGACAATCAAACAAGAATAGTCTTCACAGAAGAATAACATCAGAAGAATTTGTATGATGATGATCTCTCCAGGTCAACTTCATGGGATATCAGTCCACTTTTAATTTAGCAATGGAATTTAATTCCTCCTCATGTCAAAACCTTTCAGCTGAACTTCATAAGGTTTATTACAGACTTTGGAAAAAGGTAATGGCAGCACTAGAAACTATGCTTTCTAATCATTGAAATGCAAATGCATCTGTAGAAACTGAGGGAAAACAAAAGATTAGGTATTATAATACAACAATGAAAAAATTAATAAAAACAGAGCAACGAGGCTTATATGAATTCTGTATGACACTGAAGGCTCTAACACTTTGCATTTATCACCATTTCATTAGAAAATGGATGTCCAGAAAATTCAAGAAAATAATACAGAAAAACACAAACAGCCACTATTTAAACCTTCAAAATACACTACCCCAGAGACATGTATGGCATGATTTGACACTTCTTTTCAAAAGGACTTTGGGTCTAACATAAAATGTTTTCAACAGTTGCAATATTTTTTGCAGATTACTGTCCTTTCAAATGTGGAAACAGAATGGCCACTTACTCTTATTTCATGACGCATACACAAAATAATTTAAGACGTTACATAATGCATCCTGCTAAACTAAATTAAATCGTTACATCATGGAACTGGCAAAACTCAGTCAAGTATCTTAAGAGACTTTCATGAATGAAAGTATAAGGTTATTTCATACTGAAATCATTTGGTTTACTATCAAAAAGTAAAAAGTAAAAAAAAATCTATTCACTTGATCGAACTGACATTTCAAATTTGGCAATGTCACTTTTGCAGAATGTTGAAAATCATCACCTTGACTTCTGCATTCAAACGAATTTGGAATGTCAGCAGGTGATGTCAGACCCTCAGGAAGTTGCTGAAGGTGCCATAAGAATTGTACGTCTACAGCACAATATTTTACAGTTTTGCAGGGTGGACAAGCCTCCCTGGACACCCCACACCCCCTGCAAATTATATATTCCAACTTTAAGATTGCACTACAGTGAGGAAAAGGGTAAATTTCACAATCCCTACTGTAGTGCAATCTGTTATCAGAACATCAAATGCACATTAGGAAATGCACACTACCATTCGCTAATGTGCATTTGAACATTTTCAGAACGGCATTACGGAAACTGGAAAAGACGTGTTTGACCATCCCGGTTTTGCGCAAGTGCCATTCCACATTTTGACAGTAAACCAAACCATTTGTACTGTCAAAATATAATTAACCTGTAGTCTAATCCATGTAGCATTAACAATTAATTTCATAAAAAGGTATGCAAAATAATACTTTCCCAATTTCCAAAATAACTTTTAAAACAGCCTGACTGCATCTCTTTCACTAAACTGTAATTTAATTTTTAAGCAAAACCTATTAACTAAAACTTTATATTGGAATCATAAATTTAACATGGTAGCCTAGATTATGCTACTTGAAGCTGTCAAACAAATAAATGTAAGTCACCAAAAATGCCTACAAAAAGTGAATGATGTTTTAATACAAGTGATACAGATTTTTATTCCTTACTTGCAACAGAAAGTACAGGTGTGTGATGAAATTACCTAAACAGTAGATATTCAAATTCAGAGAGAACTCTTGGGATACGGTTCACTATGGATGGTAGTTAGCCATAGGTGGATGTCCACTCATCCATTCAGACCTGCAAAGCTTTAGAAAAATCCAGAGGAGGGATAGTCTCCTCAGACAATGGTATAAAAAAGGCAACTTATGCCCTATTCAGTTAGTTTTTGAGTGAAAATCAAAGAGCTGTTCCCCCCCCAAAAGTGTAACTGTCGTTTTTGGCTTGTAGATTTTTGGGAGAGCCTGAAAACAAAGAAACAACAAAATAAACAGAAGTAGCACCTGTGTAAAAGATGCAAGGATGTGGAGGGAATGGAAGATGGATACAGGGCCCCCCATCTCTTGGAGAAGCAACACACACTGCAGCCATGATTCCTGTATTCTGCTGTTATGTAAGTTAATTATACAACTGCATCTTGTTTGTCATAGGGATCACACAGCTGTAGTATAATTTAGCAAAACTAGGGAAAAGTGCTGAAGCAGTACAAATACAAATCAGGCCTTTGCTGGGGGTGCCAGCACGATCAACAAAACTGCACAGGCAGTTTTGTTTGATGCCCTTAGACATCATCCTCCCTGCCTGGTTCCCAGTACCCCACATCCATGCCGGGTCTACCAGACATCCACCTACCCTGCCCCCTCGGCTACGTCAGTATTGCTGGGGCTGGTCATGGATCCAAATGGCATCCTGGGGGCTTGTATGTCTGTGCTTCAGTCTGGAGGAGGTCTTTTACATGCCCTACCCACTCCCTTTCCCCACACTCATCGACTAAATCCAAGGGCAACTTCCCTCTATGGACCATGCCTCCCACCCAGGACAGACATGCCCATCCCTCCCTGTCACTTCTTCAGTCGACCAAGCTGCTAATGGGTCACACAGACCATGTCAAGGCTTTGTCCTTCTGAACCACTAAAAGAGGCTAATCCTGCTCTATATTCTTTGAGTAACAATCCAACCTGTAGTAACTGCTTGGGGAAGGTGTGAGCAAATGTTCAAATAACTGATTCACAGATACTCGGAGATGAGACATTCTTAAAGAAAGCTGCCGGATTGGCCTGCAGCCCAAGAAATTGAGCCCTTAATCTTAGCATGCAAAATCTGTCCATTGTAATCACAACAAAATGCAATACGATTAGCCAGCCTTTAGAGATTCTGGACTGCCTTGCTTTCCACTTAAAGGGGGTAGCAAAGCATAAGATCACAATACAGATGTTAAACAATGTGACTGTTAATTATATGTTAAGCCTGAAGTTACAGTATTGTGAGAATTCTAGCTTGGAGATACAGAAATCTCTAAGTCAGTATATGTAAATAAATAGCACTGGTTTTACACCCCCTCAAAAAAACATTTACAGTGTTAAAGTGAGTTTTGATTTTAACTATATTCAGAGTTAACACTTTGCAGTGTTTAACATCTGTGGTATGAACTTATGCGAAGCAGCTGCCTAAGGGAAACAGTGAGTTGTTCTGTCATCCTCAGATAATCTTGATTTTTTTTTTGTGTGTGTGTACATTCAAATGGTGCAAAAATCCCTTCCCCTCTGTTCTAGGGCTTAGGAAAAAAAAAAGACGGATTGCTTGATGACTTGCTTCAAAGCTAGATCTGATACCACTTTAGGCAAAGGAAGAAAGATCATTTGTTAATGGCTCCCAATCTTTTTGTAAGATGATGCAAGGCTGTGTAGCCACTGGGGCTTGTAGATCAGAAATTATATGAACAGATGTTATAGTTACTAGGTAGAGCTTTCTAAGGCCATACATTTGATACAGATAAAACTCTCTAGTTCAAAAGGTACCAAGGTTAGTTTTTACAGTGACAAGTGAGAAGGAACTGGCCTCCTAGCATGTCTTAAACTGAATAACTCTTCAGAAACAGTTTGACTGTGGGGTTGACTGTCAAAAGAAGTTCCATGAGTAGGAAAGCACAGTTAGCTAAAGGTGGACTTAAGGATAAGCGAGTCCCTTGCAGTACAAAGTCACACGAGTTTAAGACCTGTAGCACTGAAGCTACCTAAGATGAAATACCTTAGAACACACAACAAGATGAGAATCTACTTCACTTTGCCATACCAGATTTTCCTGATTTAAGTTTCTCTGCATCCTGTACTATGAGTAGCACCTCTGATGGAAGATGTCCTAATAAGAGATCATCCCTTCTGGCTGGCAAGGAGACCTGCCCAGTATGACCATTGGCTCAGTGTAGGCATACACAAGTGCTGGAGCTTTCAGAGTCAGACTCTGAATGGATCGGAGACGGTGGTTCTTAACAGATGGACTGCTTGGGTATTTTTGAAGAAAGAGAAAAGGAAGGGATTTCCTGTGGCTTTCCTTTTCCTTTTAATCCAACTCATTTCTCTATCTTAATCTTTTTCTTTTGCGTTTCCATTTTTATTATTCTCAAATCTATCAGCTGAAACAGTGAAGAGAATGCATCTAAGGATCAATTTGTGTTTCGATTCTCCAAGACAGAATAGGGCCTGAAACCACTAGAATATCACAGGTATCCTACAAGTGCTGCATCCTCAGGCACATGATACAAAGGTCTTTTGCGTCCTGGGCTGGAATCCTAGGTCTACATTTGTAGCACTTTGTACAGCTTGAAGCGTGCTCCACAGTGGGCCAGACTTCACCAAGAGTCAGAAATAAAAGGCAGCAAGCAAAACAAATGCAGCAGTAATAACAGCAGAAAATTACAAGAGCAACAACAACATTAAAGGGTATAGGGGACTTCTGGTTATAACAACTAAGGGACTAAGCTCCAGTGGCAAAAATAAAGAAATTAAAAAAGTAAACCAAGTGTTAAACTTGACCAGTATATTCAGCTAGCAAGGGAGACAAGTACCAGCACTTCATCAAAACTCAAATGACTACAGCAAAGGGGAAGGGAAAAAAAAAAACAAAATACCCAGATGACAGCTGATCTAACCAGCAATAAGGACAGCTATTACCACTGATTACAATGACAGAGATGTACAGGGGAACAAGAAGTGGTGCTTCTGACTATACAAGTAAAAGCAAAGAGTGAATAAAAAACAGTAACATGAAAGACAATGATGTCCAGTTAAAGGAAATTACAGACACAGTCAATGATCATACAGATAGAATCCTGTCCCTGATAAATGAGAACATCTTGAAGGCTAAGGTCAATGCAAAAGAGGCAAGGTTGAACCAATTAGATGACACTCATTGCCTATGAGGAAACAGCAAGGATAAAGAATCTCTGATGTAGTAGCATACAGGAGGCAGATGTTTGAATACACTATATTAGCTCCAAAAAGAGCAAACTGTCAGAGTGGACTCGCCTTCTGATGGAAAAGATATTAGCAGAAAGGGGTCACACAGTGGCGTGACTTCCCATTAGTGGAGAGAAGAGACAGCCCCCCCAGATAATTACCAGTTTTGCCACCTACACCTTTATGGAGAAGGCATTGACACATCTTTGGAAGCACACACACAAATTTGACTGTGAATAATATCGGATCTTTGTAGACATTTCTGCCATTACATGTAGGAGGGCCGCCTTTATTCCAGTTCAACAGCAATGTAGAGAATGAGGGCTAAAGATCAAGAGTTTATATCCAGCAGCGATAAAAATACAATTTCCAAGGAACCCGCAGTAATTTACAACTGTAGAAGAGGTGCCTGCAACTATAAGAAACATGCAACAGGAGTCAGATAACTGAGAAGCCCATCTTTCACCCAGGAATAGAAAGAGGAAACAGACATTTCCCTGCTATGTAAGTGATGTACAACATTGAAAGATAAAGCAGAAGTTTTGCAGCAGAGAGACAGATCAGCTAAGGAAGAAGACGAGGAGGAGATAACTCTGCCTGGGAAGAGAGCAACAGAAAAGAGGACAGACTTATGGACTTGTGAAGGATACTAATATACAGTAGCAGATTCAAGATTTTGACTATGAGCAAAAATCAGTGGACTTTGTTTTAACACTGCGAATGTGTAGTTAATATGTTTAAACCCATGGATAAGGTAACAACTTGTTAATATTGTTGAAAACACTGTACTTCACAGAGACACAACGTTATCTCATCTACCAATGTTTTTCATTTTCAGCCAAACACTCCAGCACAAATTGTATGGAATGATTCCCTGGAGCAGGGGGTCATCAGGGGATAGAAGAAGAAGAAAGCTCAGAGTCTTATCAATACCACCCTTTTTAAAAGGTAACTCAGCTGTAGCCCTTTGTATGCTACCGTTGGAGACTGCATTCAGGTTGCTCATTTGTTTGTTTGTTTATTTTTACTGCATGGGTGAGTGATACACAAGAGAGGTACAAGCTGTATTTGGAGTCTAGAAGGAAGGAAAGAAAAAAAGATTTAATAAAGAACTGGAACCAACAGATGTAAGTTGTATAGACACATAAATGCAAAGGGAGTGGAAATCAACTACCTATCAGCAGGACAGCCATTGGACCTCGGAGTGCTGGGGGATGCCTTTGCAGAGGTAGTGAATTAGAGAACGGGTGAGCAGGGCTAAAGGTATTAAGCTGGAATGTTAACTGGTTAACTAACTCAACAAAAAGAAGCAGGATATAAAGCGCAGCCAAGAAAGTGTGCCCCTCTATTTCAAGAACTTCAGTTGTGTACAAAAGAACATAGCAAGTTGTCTAAGAAGGGAAACCAGTTATTAACCACAGCCAGTTACACAGGTGCTAGATGTAGGGGAGTAGCACTAACAAAAAGAGGGAATCTTACATTTCAAACTACAGGGAGACTGAAGAATGTTCAGGGAAGATATATGGCATTAAATGGGATCTGCTGGGTTCACAAATTACCACTGCTGCCATTCACCTGCTCCCTAGGAGGAGGACACCAGCAGAATGCAAATTATATATATATATATATATATATATATATATATATATATATATTTTTTTTCACATTTGTTAACCAGGTAAGTCCGAGTTTGCAAACAAACCCATTTTCCTTGGAGACCCGAGGGAAAAGCCCCAGCAAACATAAGTAAAAATAGTGACAATATATACAAATATTAAATAATCACAATAAAAAATAACTGTAAAAAGAAAAGGTTATTAGCTATTTGCATTGCACTGACAGTAAGCAACCCATTTTCAGTGGAGACCCAAGGGGAAAGAGCAACAGCAAATATAAGCAAAGATAAACATAAGAGACAAAAACTATTAAAAATAACAGTACAAGTACGAAATTAATTGCAGACAGAAAATTAAAAGAAAAAGATTATGAACATTAAGGCTTGCACTGATAGCAGTGGTCTAAAATTTAATAAATATGAGAGTAAAAACAAAGATAATCGTTCAAAAGAAGGACAATGTATAGACATTGACAGGAAGTGGGGGGAAAATGATAAATAGTGTGGAGAATGGGAGGGGGAGAGAAAGGAGGAGGAGGCTATAGTAGTAGAGCAGAGAGTTTATGAGGTTAATTTAAGCAGAAGTTACTAATGGAGAAAGAACGTTATAAGATGCAACAGGTTATACAGTAGGTCAGACTAAGACTACGTGTTGTCAAGGCGGCATAACTTCTAGTTTAGAAGGTGGGATTTAAGCTCCTTTTTAAAACAGGGAAAGTAGATTGGATCTAATATGGAGAGGGAATTTGTTCCAATTTAGTGAGACAGAGTGTTTGTAAAGTAGTCTGCCAATATTCCTTTTGGGTTTATAAACTGAGAGAAGATGCTGATCAGCACTCTGGAAAGGCCAGTGGGGAGAGTAGAGGGTAACATGGGAGGCGAGAGCAGGGCAGGCAGAGGGGTTGTTGAGTATGGAAAAGGTAGTGTGGAGTTGCGATTGTAGGAGAAGGTGTGGAAATTCCAGCCACTGAAGTTTGTTTAGTGAGAGGCAGTGATGTGAAGAGTGGTTGGTTTAGAATAAATCTGGCAATTTTGTTGTATAATTGTTCATTTCTGCATTGAGGAAGTCTGGATATTGGTAAGGATGGGGGAAGTGTATAGAAGACTAGGCAAGAGAAATGCCTGCGGAAGAGTGGCAGTAGTGAGGAATGCTTTGTTCCTATATAGTAGTCCAAGTTTTTGGCATTTTTTTGATGGCCTGCTGTATGTGCAAGTCAAATTTTAGTTGGTCATCAATTATTACCCCAAGGAGTTTGGTGTGTGAGGCAGGGGAGATAATGGTACCGTCTAGGGAGGAAAAAGAAAAATTGGATTTAAGGTAAGAGAGCGTCTGAGGTAGGAAGAGATGGAGTTGAGTTTTCTTAGGATTAAGGATTACTTGATTGTTTCTGAGCCATTTTTCAACAGAGACAAAGGAATTATGTGTTAGTGTGTGTAGTTCAGAGATAGTATTGGAGATATATAAGAGAGTAGAGTCATCTGCTTATTGTATTACAGATGAGAGACTGGGGGATGAATGTAAGTTGTTGGTAAAAATGTTGAAAAGGAGAGGTCCAACTATGGAGCCTTGGGGTACTCCTGTTTGAACAGCAAGGAAGGGTGAGAAAGTCTGCTGCCATCTAACAGCTTGTTTTCTGCCAGTAAGGTAGGATTGGAGCCAGCCAAGAGTAGGAGGACAGAGGTTTAGGTCCGACACAGTTTGTTACGAAGGATGGGATGAGACACATGTCAAAGAGAGATCAAGAAATAGACAGGATATGAGGTTGTTGTCCCTAGCTTCTACAACCGTTTCAGTAAAGGATAGTAAGGCAGTCGAGGTACTGTGTTTAGGGCAGAAACCATGTTTGTGAATGAGATACGACAGTAGTTGAGTATGTATACATTTTTCAAGGATTTTGAAGAGCAGTGAGAATAGCGATTGGTCTGTCGTTACAGGGTTCAACAGAGTTGCCACCTTTGTGCAAGGAGTAGTATAGAAGGATTTCCATATTTCCGGTATGGTAGATTCCTGAATGAAGCGATTGATTAAGACTGATACAGGGTATGCAATAGAGTCAGCACCAATTTTCAGAAACTAAGAAGGGGAGTTTCTCAGTGGAGGGAGAGCATGGTTTTATAGTTTAAGAAGCAGGGATTTGATATATTTAATAAAAACAGGTCACAAAGTAAAAGGCTAAGAGACAGAGGAGCATAGAGGTTTAGAGAAAAAACAATAAATTCAAAACCCAATACAGGGCACAACTCCGAGAAAACCAACAAAGACAACTACCACTGCCAAAACCATTCAGGACAAGCCAAAACTATAGAGAATGTTGTTTATTGCCACACAAATACAGACTAAGCGCTTTCACCATAAAAGGCATCATCAGAGTCGGTACAATTCAGACAAACTCAATATTTAAATGATTTGCTTCAAATTAATTAATGACATCATAAATTAAAGAACCAATGAGCCAAACCTGCACCAGTTTAAAATTCCCTTTACATACACATCCAGCACAATTTAAAGGTACATACAAAATACATTATCACACACATCAAAGTACCCATGTATATTACTTAAAAGTGTATAACATAAACAAATATACATATATTTACACCCATATCAAAACAACCAGTCATATACAATATAAATATAAATAGAAACCATGTTGCAACAGGTTGAGGAGATTTTTGTGAATGAGATACGACAGTAGTTGAGTATGTATACATTTTTCAAGGATTTTGAAGAGCAGTGAGAATAGCGATTGGTCTGTCGTTACAGGGTTCAACAGAGTTGCCACCTTTGTGCAAGGAGTAGTATAGAAGGATTTCCATATTTCCGGTATGGTAGATTCCTGAATGAAGCGATTGATTAAGACTGATACAGGGTATGCAATAGAGTCAGCACCAATTTTCAGAAACTAAGAAGGGGAGTTTCTCAGTGGAGGGAGAGCATGGTTTTATAGTTTAAGAAGCAGGGATTTGATATATTTAATAAAAACAGGTCACAAGGTAAAAGGCTGAGAGACAGAGGAGCATAGAGGTTTAGAGGGTGACACAGAAGAGTTGAGATGAGCAGAGTTACCAAAGGGTAGGAGTTTAGAGATGCTGTCTATGAAGTGTTTGTTGAGAATGTCTGCAGTTTCAGAGGGAGAGTGATAGGGGAAAAGGGATGGTAGGAGAACCAGTGTGGAGCATGGAGTTGACAGTACTCCAGAATTTTTTGGGGTCATTTGGGTGAGAGCACACACACCATCTCCTAACCCTGGCAACAAAAACATACAAAAATAAGGTACTGTATCAGTGATCATTTAAGCATATACTGCTATGGCAAGTTTACTTACACAGCTGTACCATGCTCATCATTATGATCACTGCTGCAGTAGCCTTAGCTATGTAGGTAGATTATCATAGCTTAGACTGACTTGGTGGAGTAAGGATAAGGGACTAGGAGCCACTGGGGAATGGACCTAGAAATTTCTTAGACCTGGAGAAGGTATCTCTAGCTTACAGTGATTTGTAAAAAGTGTGCATAGAGGATCAAAACTGCTTCTAGAATAATTCTAGAATCCATCCCTTTCCAAAAAGCCCCAGATGAAGCCAAGGTCATAGTACAATGTGCATTAACTCAGCCTGGAACTGCACTGTTGTAGTGGTTAAAAAGTTAACATGACACACGCACTTGGAAATAGTTTGCTTTGACACAAGTTTATTTGTTTATGGACATCCAAGATATGAATAATCCTTTCTCCCTCATTTTTAGGTTCTGGGGAGAACAGGAGGAGGATTGCTTGGCTCAAAGTAAACTCTGATACCAATTTAGACATAAATGAAAGGTTAGTTCTCAAGGAAAACCTGTCTTTGTAGAAAATGAGATAAGGCTGACCCACCATAAGAGTTGCAATTCAGATACTCTATCAGAGGTAAGAGCAATAAATACTTTTTTCCACAGACGAAGCTCTGTGTGGAAAAGTTGCTGGCTCAGATCCACCCTCGATAAATCAACGTGGATGAAGGGGGCAATACAAGTTTCACTGCTTTACCATTTTCTCAGTCTTCCGTTGAAAAAAAAAATTCTTGAGTCAAAATACTTAACAGATCTTTGTCAAAGGGTGCATTCAGACTCTGGTTCGCGAGATCTTCTGGCAAAGACTAAATTCTCAGAGATGCATATATCCTGATAACTGTAGCAGGGTCAGATGGTCTAAAGCAGGTATTCACTGCATTACAGGCATGTGTAATCGCATCACTTCCTATTTTTACTAGTCTGAGTTACTTTCGCAATCATAGCATTAAAGTTGTATTTGGCCCGTCTTCTACCATATCCTCTGCCTGGTTTAAGCTATCCTGCTGCTGCAATATGTGTTTTGACTGCTTCTCACCTTGTCTGGCATTTCACTATTGCCAATCAGCTTCCTTAATTGCTCACTATGTGAAGGACCTGTATGAAATCTCAATACGCTTTCTCAGAAATTTGTTGTCCTGGCTCTCTCCAATATGGTCCATTACACTTAAGACTTTTTGGTCCAGAACAGTCAGCACAGTAAGGTTATTTGCAGTCTGCTTTCCCTTCTACTGGTACCACAAGCCTACTGAGTTCTCTGGGGATACACGTTTATGTGAAGACATGAGTTAGCTCAGGTGTCCCAGGTGAATAAGCAACATACCTCTCAACTGTAACAAATTTCTCGTTTTTTACCGGTTTTGAGTTCCAAATAATGGGGTGCTACGACTCCCGAGTGGCACCCTTAATTACCGATTTTCCCAGCTCTGTTTTTAAAATTTTCAGACTCTGAATGACGTCATCACGTGCGCGATGATGTCAGCCCATGAGCCAGCCTGTCAGAATAGAAGCTCATAGTGAGTGGGAATTACAAACTGTTTGCGAGCATTGCAAATAGCTGAAGCGGGCTTCAGCTGTTATGTGAGCCAGAGAAGGAATTTCACGAGCCACCAGCACCAGAGAATGTTATTGTGGGCCAGGGAACTCAGTTTTTTATTTGCGAGCGAACAAACTGGATGGGAAGGGTAAGGAATATTTATTTGCGAGAGAGGATTTTATTTGTGAGGCAGGGATCTCAGTACACTGCTACAAGTTACACTGGTGGTCCTGGGTAGTCACAATAGCGATTGATCAGTTATTTGGCTGTCCTCTGGCCCAGTAAAATTTGTGTGCTCTCTTTTCTAACCTGTTTTGAAGTGGTTTCTTCCTCACTCACACGGGCTTACTTGCCCATCCCGAGTTGAAGCTTTCAGCTAGCCTTCTCTGTTATAGGGTGTTGCTGTTTTAAGATACTTTTCTAATGAAAGCCACTGAGCCTACTAGTCTGAGGTCTGGGCTAGAAATGCTCCTGAATACAGGGACAAGGTGTGAATGTGTTAGGTCAGTGCTGTCACCTATATGTTGTAGATTACTTTGAAAAGAAGTACGTGTCTAAGGTATTGGCTGCTGTGTTAAGAACCTTTATGTTGTTATGGGCAGTGCAATTTTGTACTACTTTGTGTTTCCATTTTTTAATTATTTTTGGTACACTTATTTAGATCACAGTTAAGTAACAGCGTCTGAATGGCGTAAATGTTTTAACGTAAAATGCATGCACTTGACCATTTCCTTAACGTCTTCTTCAGTGGCTAGTGGGTAGAAAAGAGAGGTGGGTTATATGTCTTACTTGATTTAGCAAGTTAAGAATGTCAACAAATCTTTTATGTTCCTGAGGGGTAGTCTTGACTAAGATCATTGTGCTGTTTTATTGTTTCTTCCCCTTTTTTCATAGCACTTGGTTTCTTATGCTCGCAAGTGAGCCATAATGTTACCACAAAGGAAGACAATTCTGACTGAAACTTGAACTTGGTTAGAAACACTGGGATCTAGTAACTCTGTTTTAGTTTGTACTCCTGGAGGGTTAATGCTTTCATGAAATGATTTTCAAAAAAGTAAGCAGAGCTATTGAAACAATGTGCTTTATTTAACATAAGCTGTTAGGGAGTGGAGCTGCTGTTGCAGTTTGACTTGCATTACCACCTTGGGCAAGGGTGGGATAGCAACATTTGTCTGAATTAAAAGAAGAATCGAAACATCACTTCAGATAGTAAAATCAGGGTCCATTTTCTTACCTGAGAAACCTTTTAGATGGCACTATTGGTGTTATAGTGCCCTAAGACAATAGCTAAAGAAGCTTCTCTGAATGTGTTAATACCCTGCATGTGATGTAGGTGTGGCGACTGTCTCTCTAAATCACCACCACTGGTTGGAGTTCCCCCTCTCAAACTTCTATTTAGTTGAAAAGAGTACTTGTAACCATTACAAAGGGTGTGAGGATTTTATTTGTGAGCCATGGAACTCAGTACACTGCTGCAGGTCATAATCGTTACAAAGGGTGTGTGTGTGTACGTGTGCTATACAGTTTATTACTGTAGCTAGTTTAAAACTGTTGTCTCAAGATAATATGTAAAATTCAAATACTGCAAGTACAGATAGTATGACTGGGCGAATCAAAAATAAATGGTTTATAAGTTTGCATTTATGAAATTAGCAACAAGACATGTGTGCACACTGTATAACTATCTTGTTTTAAAAACTGCAAAAGCTAATTTGAAAAAAAAAAGTTTGTTAATGTCCGTGTCTGGCTGGATAGTGGGAAAAAAAGTGATGCACGTGAAGAACTGTCTTTTTTTTTTCCCTGTCACTAGTTGACATCAGGATGAAACATTTCTAGCAACATTAGTGGTATAGAGAGTTTCCACCACCAATCATGTCAGGGATGGTTGGTGACATGACCCATGGGAATGTTTAAACAATATTTTAATACTTTTGCTGTACAATATCCAAGTCATTCTGTGCTAGTATTAACGTTGGCATGCCCTTGATGTATTATGCAGCAATTCTTATAACTTCTTCTCAGTGACTGACCCTTACCCACCCTGTAAGCTCGGCTAGGTTCCTTGAGTCAAACCAAATCTGCTGAAAGTCAAGAGTATGAAAAAGTTACCTTTGCATCAACTATCTCTCAAGATACAGCTAAACAGCAGGGGTCTGTACATATCATTTCTTCCTGTTTTGTACCTTTATAGCTGTGCTTGATTTTTCTGACTCATTCTTGCTGCCAGCCCACTTGCAGTTGGTCCATACCTCTCAAGTGTATAGATTTTCACCTGATATTTTTGGCCTGTTACCATACCTCTCAATCTCTCAAAGCAAGAAATCTAGACAAATTGTGCTCTTATATTATGAGGTTGTCAGTAGAGAGCTGTACTAAAAATATTAGATGAAAATGTTGAAAATCGGGGAGGTTGAGCAGAAGATTACATATCTGTAGTGCCTCCATGTTTCCCCCTTTGTCTGTGCCAGGGGCCATGTGCTATTTCTTTTGTTTAGTCATTTAATAAAACATGGCTCATCATGACCTCATGGACATGAGTACACTGTTTGTTGACACAGGCAGTTATACTTTCCAATAATACTAATGAAGTGAAGTGTTTAACTTTTTGTGTTGCCTTTCATGGAGACAGTGGTCCCTCCCCATTAAAGTTGCAAATTGCCAATGAGTTATAGTATGTGTTTAGCGTTTCAGAAATAGTTTCAGTGTTTTAAAAATTTGTTCTTCAGTTTGCGTTTAAATGTTGGTATCCCACAGTTCCATTGGAGTGGGAGGGTTACATAAATGTGCATGCAAATTGTATGTTAATCAGCGTACATATTTGTACCTATTTTTCATGGGCTGTGACCAGATTTTTGATGTTTCCAGATTGAGAGGAATGATAAGCAGCTGAGACTATTACAGCATGAAATTTGGCTGAGTGAAGGTGGAAGGAGAACCTGCAGGAGGATGTGAACCTAAAAGTCCTAGTCCTTAAAAAAAGCAATTTCAGCATATTCTGCAGATAAAGAAATAGAACACTATAGTTTGTGTAAAGAAGGCTAAGAAAACAAACCTGAGACAAATAGTGGAATACAGGTGTGACATTACCTCAGATTCTAAAAATGAGTTAGTGTTCAACAGGCATGCACTAGAAATCTATCAACAAAGGTCTAGCGCATGTGAATATGTCTATCAATGGCAGCATACTGACTTGAAGAACCTGCTTCAAGCACTTTTAACATCACATCATACTTCAGGACACACTTCATAAGAATGTGCCCTCCTTGTCATGTTGCAAGGTCCAAGCAGATGTCAAACACTGGTAGATATCTAGGCCTTGATGTGTAAACCCGAATACAAAATAATCTGGTGGAAGCCCATTGACTTGGATCAAGAAGCCCTGCTTGTATTTGGGTGTGATAACCTCGGGAGAGGAACTTCTTGGCATGTAAACCTGAATCGTGGTCTAGTAACTCTACAACCAATCTGTCGGATCAGGCCAGCAGTTTAGAGATTGCCTTCCCTATCAAGGATTGATACCAGAGTATAGGCAAAGAGGAAGAAATGGGGGGGGGGGGGTCTTAAACGAAAGATCAGCACTGGTAGAGTTTTCAACAGAATCTACTACAGAGGCTGCTTTTAAAAAAGGAATTAGTACAGCATACAAAATATTGCATGTTAATTATAAGAATCAATCAGAGGAGCTTAAAAGGGATTGGGAAGAGAGAAGTGGATCAGCAATTCACAGAGAGACAATGGAGTGATATAGGTATATCTCCCAAATATGCAATAAAGTCTAGAAGATTTAGGATATTTGCCTTAATGTGTTTACATAGGTATTTTTATATTTCAAGTACACTCCAAAGAATGTTTCCGCACGTTGATGGCAAATGTTGGAGGTGTGATGGGGAAGAAAGAGGTGGTTGGAAGCATGTTTTTGGGAGTATAATGGTTTGGCAGACTTAAAAGATTCCCAGCGGACCGCCCTGTCGGGGATGCTGGGTGAATGGAGTGGACTGATTAGGGGGATGATTTTTTTTTAACTATGATATGGAATTGGAATTGCCTAGACATAGTAAAACCTTGCTGAGTCTAATTATGGTGGCTGCCAAAAAAACAACTAATAGAAAATGGAAATCAAACACTAAACCAACTTTACTAGAATATGTGAATATAGTAACAGATAAAACAACTGGAACTGGGATCTTTAGAAAAAGGAAGCAGCAAACTACATAGGAAAAATGGGAATTGTGGGAACAATATATGCAGAGAAGGAACAAGGTTTAAAAAAGTTAGGATTTGAATGAGCTGTACAATGCTTAACTGACAATGACTGGTTAGATTATATGTGATACATAATGTTTGCAACTTTTGCAACTACAGTTGTTTCAGTGGGGTCTGTGATGCATAATATTTGCAACTAAAGTGGTGTCAATATTTGTTTTTCATTTATATAAATGTAAGATTGTCTGTCATATGTGATGATTTAACTCATTACATCTGAGTGACACCTCCAGGGCATCTGCAGTTAATTCCTACTGACGCCTCTAGGTGTCAAATGTTGCTTGTTCATATTTGCATCAATAATTCTAAAACCATGCTTTGTATAAGGTTTTAAGAGAGTTTGTCTTAAAGCTTACACAATGGCACACTCAACTGCATTAATATTTGACCTCTGTCTAGTGCAGGTAAAGAGATATTAACCGTTTTTATGATATTAATTTATATGGATATCATTTTCACATTTTTCTAAATATTTCAACAACCAAGTAACACAGACAGAAGTCCTTAGCCTCATATGAAAGCTCTAAGCTAGATGAATAAAATGTGGCTGACTGTATGTGTATAACTTAAGTGGTTGCTGAGATATTGTAAGTTGCTTACAAAATATTACAAATATAACAGTTGCTGTGTTTACTGTGACTTATGAAATTAAATTTAAGACCTAGAAAGTAAAGAATATTACCACTACAAAAGTAGTTTGTGCTGAAGGGTTTGCCATTTATACTTCTTTTGTAACTCTTATGGTTCCAGAGATATTAACATTTGTTTGAAATGTGATGACATAATTTCATTCCATCAAAAGGCTTAGGCTCTAAGTTACAGTGCAAACTTCCTGAGCTCTACTAGAGTGAAAAAGTTAAAGATATTTATTTGTTAAAAAAAAATAAATCTGTTGAATCAGGCCAGTTAGCATCAATCTCCAATCAATTGACCAGGGTGCTGGAACACATACACAGCCTGAAATGCATGTTGGCATCTCACAAACTTTGAAAGAAGACAATGGACATGTGCTTGAGGCCTAACTAAGCAATGAATTCACCACATATGGGGAACAGAAGATCATCTTAACATTGTAACTTATCTCCGGGATGTCTAGGGGATGGCTTACCCTTACAGTCTCAGTAGTTGTTACTGTTCTCTGAGACCACAGTTATAAAATAAACCCTCCTGATGAGGAGCATAACTAAGACCCAAGTGAGATACTGGAATATACTTTTCTTGTGCAGTTGTCTCAAGTTCCATTTTCCTTCCTCACTGGCTGGTGGGTAGCACAAAGTGGTCTCTGGGATTTCAAAGGAGCCTCTAAGACTACAAAGGCATTAGTTTTGGGATGTTTGGACACTATATCACTCCAGCCAGCCATGGACTGTTACCAGTCTTGGGCAAACGGGGTACAATGGCAGGGGAGGGTGCATCAAAAGAACATGGAAAGACTGTTTCTGAGTACAACAAAGCATGATTTCCATCAACCTTTTAGTGTAACTAAGAAATTAAACTTCTCAATATTTAATTACACAGACATGTGCATTCAGGACAGACACTTTGAACTTTTTACTAAGGGGTTCCAGTTTGTACCAGCTAGATCTATAGATATTTCCAAAAGCATACTTGAACTAAAACTGTTTACTAGACAGTTGAATTTAAGTATATTTTTTAAAGGCCAGGCCTTAACACATTAATTATTCACTAGATCAAGTGTTTTTAATCCACCGATGCATCCAGTAGTTAGGATTTTCGAGGATTTGGTGGAATTGGATATTAGAAATGTACATTCAAAAACTAGCAACAAACCTAAAAACTTATCTTTAGAATGTTTTGCACTAATAGAACAGTTGAAAAATGAGGAAGTCAGAGTGATGAAACCAGATAAGGGGGGTGCTGTTTTGATGTATAAAAATGACTATGAGGAGAAAATTTTCAATATGTTACATGATACTGAACAATACAGCACTATTTCGCTGAATGAGATTAACATAGCATATGCAAGAATTAGATATACATTACAAGATAACTTACTTCAAGGTGCCATTAATGAAAATTTGTTCAATTATTTATTAGTGAACAAACCCCTAATACCAGTCATTTTTGGTATCCCAAAAGTTCACAAAACTCTCCATTCCCTAAAATTTAGACCTATAGTCGCGGGTGCTGGGGGCATTACGGAACAGTTAGGAAAATTCATAGATTTAACTTTAAAAAGTATAATAGCATCATTTAAACATATTTGTAAAGATTCCTGGGAGTTCCTTAGGAATATCAAAAATGAATTTTTCCCGGAAACTGACTACATGGTTACCATAGATGTGGTTGATTTGTTTCCCAGCATCCCTCATACTACTGGATTGGACTGGTTTAGTCAAATTTTAATCAAACATTCAGGATTAAGTTCAAATATCAATAACTTGCTGGTAGAATTTATGGAGATTATATTATATAATAATTTTATTTATTTTAATGGAGAAATCTTCAAACAAAGAAAAGGGGTGGCGATGGGCACACCCTGTGCCTCAGCATATGCTACATTGTTCTATTCTTTTGGGAAAATACATATATTTTCTCAACACCCTGGAAAAATAATATTACCCATTACCAGAGATACCTAGATGATATTTGTATTCTCTGGAAAGGCAGTTATGAAGATCTCCAAAAGTTTTTAGTATTTATTAATAACACAACAGAATTTTTAAGATTTACATTTAGCATAAGTGAAAGCAGTTTAAGCTATCTGGATGTTTCGCTCATAAAGAACATGGAAGCCAGTACATTTCAATCAACAGTGTTTAGAAAAAACACATTTTCTAACACGTATTTGCACTACAGCAGTGGACACCCCTTCTCACAAAAGAAAGGAATTATAAAAGGGCAATTCATTAGGGCATCTTGAATGTGTAGTACAGAAGCACTATTTGAGAAAGAATCTTTGCTTTTATTTAATTTTTTTTCTTGAAAGGGGTTATCCTAGGTACCTGACTGATGAAATGTTAATGGAAGTTAAAAGTAAAAGAGTGGATATTTTTTTTCCACTGCTAGGTTGTTCCATAGAACAAGTTTCCAAAAAAGAAAAAAACAAGTCCCACATGGAACATAATAAAGCATTTATACATACTTACAATAATGACTCACTAAAAGTGAAAAATTCTGTATTGAAATACTGGCCAATTTTAAGGACCAGTGAAGAAACTAATAAATGCTTACCCACAAGACCAACTTTTGTAAATGCTAGAAACACCAACCTTAAAAATATGTTTGAAAAGCAACAATATCATTTGAGAAATGTAAATGGTTTAAGAACTGGTACTTTTAAATGTAACAGTTGCAAGCAATGTTCATATATAATGAATGTTAACAGCTACTACATTAAACACAGAAATTTTAAGGTTAAATCTGAAGCATATCACAACTGTGCATCTAAGGGGGTGATCTATTTAGGGGTTTGTCAGATGTGTGGAAGTTTCTACGTGGGCAAAACCGAAAGGACACTACGTAGAAGAATCTACGAGCACTTATACGATATACAGAAAAGGAAAGATAATAATGCCTTTTGCAAACACCTTACAGTATGTCCTAGGATGTCCTTAAAGTTTATAGTACTAGAGCAGGTATCTTTAAATCCAAGAGGAGGTGATTGGGAGTCCACACTGGAACAGAAATAATTAATGTGGCAACTGAGGCTTGATGCCTCTAGACCACCAGGATTAAATGAAGCCATTAGTATTAACAGTACTTTAAAATTAAGACGAGCTAGACTGTAATTATTAATTTTTAATTTGAGATTGCCTCTTTTCGGTATGCGAGTACTATGTGTTCATTACTAGGTATGTGCATTTGTATAGTGTAATACAAAATGAGTACATTGTTATGTAGGTAGAAATGAAACGTATCCAGAACACTGTTATTTATAGCGATATTTTATAAAATTAATTACTTAGAATTTATGTTATTAGGTTCATATTCTGTATTATTAGAAGAGAAATGATATGAGTAAAACCCAGTAAATATGAAAATTTCTGTTGAGACATAGCGATTACTAGGAGTTACCACTAGGAACGTAGTACCTTATTTTATTCAAGCTACGCTCCTAAGAATTTTATAATCTTTATTAGTTTTTATTATACATATATAAATTAATACAAGTTGCTATCTATTTAATATAATCTAATACAAGACTTTATGGTGGGATACATTTACACAAAAGGCTTGACCTGTTTACATTTGCACACACGCAAAAAATGCATTTTATTAAAACTCAACAATTTTATTTAAAAACTTATAAAAACTGTTTTAGATATTCAATGTTTATGTTTTCACCTTTGTAAAATATAAATGTTGACAATTAGGTGAATAAGATATTGTGTTTTAACATTTTGTATTGAACGCGCATACAGCGTAATGGTTAGGCACTATGAAGTACCAATTAATTCATCAATTATTAAATTAGATACAAATGGATGAATTTAATTTATTTTGATGACTTGACTATATAAGTAATTTAAAAAGGTTTTGTGGTTATCTTGATAAAGCCTGACAGAGTCTCAGGCGAAAGCGCTTGTGGATATCACTTTTTACACTGTTCGTTTTGTGAAATAAAGTAAGTTCTGCTTTTACAGGAAGAGTTCATTGGATTTCTTTGGTTATCTTCTGCCTGTGCTACTATCAAAAGAACATCCCGAAATGCTACCTCAAAAGTGGGGGGGGGGGGGGACAAAAAAGACAGAGATTACCTAAATAATAGGTGCTCAAGGGAATCTCAAGGTTTGCATCCATCTCAGAAAAGGGGTCATCATCAACAGACTCCCAAGCAGAATACAGATGGAGGAGATCTATGCCCTCCAAAAACCTTAATAGGATTGCACAAAGGCTCACATGGAACTAGGTGCTTCCACTACACAAGGAGTACACAGGGCTAAAGTATAATGATAAGGCATGCTCTGGGTTAGGAGCAAATATCAAACTAATATCCAAAAGCCATAATTCCCTGACTTCCAAGATGGCTGCACAGTGCACACTGAACAGCAGCTTGACTTAAGCTCTGCCAATGTGAAAAAAGAAACTGAGAAATAAGAGCCAGAACTCTGCAAGTTTTCGTAAATTTGGTTACTGGCTAGTAAGCACACAGCCTGGATGTCAGCAAAGAAACAGAATCTAAAAGAAAATCAACTAGAAAAGGTGAAGAGAAACCACTGACTGGAAAGAATCCTGCAGCTGTTCAGCAAAAAGCAGTTCATGTTCCAGTTCTGGTGCAAGACATGACTTCCAGTAATCTAGAGGAAAAGATAAATTAAATATACTCAGGGTTGATTAAAATAAACAAAGCACTGAAGGAGCACATCAACCCAAATAACAAAAGTATGGGAAAAAAATGAAAGAAGCTTTAAACAGCTATTCAGTACTGATAAAACTGCAAATATCAGACGTCAAAACGAAGAAAAGGCTGGCTGGGTGTATGAGACTGCTCAAGAAGAGCGGATTCAAACAATGGTACAGTTATAGGTCAGAGCATGCAAGGACGACATGATATGTTCTGCTGCATCAGAAAAACTGGAAGGAACAGACTGTATTAATTTTATGAAAGCACAAATAAGCAACTGGACTGGTATTCCACCACAGGATTTGTTAACTGAAAAGGCAACATTGTGTATGCTCCAACATTGGCCACGAGAAAGCAGCCAAGACCTGTATTAGTAAACATGCAATCATACCAGCAGAAGGAGTTGATCCTGACAAAACTGTGGCAAAAGGGCAAAGTATTAAAAACTGAAGACAGTAGAGGGTTTGTGGAACATGATTATTCATTGTACAGCAGGCAGAAGAGAAGCAAATTTATCTCAACAATCAAGAATGGCCATAGGCAGGTGTGCAATTAAAACTGCTGTACCCAGCTGTTCTCAGAATATTTTTTTCCCTGGAGGATCAGTCTTTTTCGATGCAAAGCAGGCTGAGGAGGAAATACAAAATTTGTCCAACAAAAAGTGAGACATCAAACAGAAGGGAAATTCTTCTCATTCTTCTGATAATAAAGCTTAGAGACAGACTTTGCCAGTGAAACCTTTTCCAATGTTCCAAACGAAATGCATAAGAGGCAGACTAGAAAAAATGGGAGTACCTTGGTCTTGAACTGGAGTGCTTGGGTTGGGAGAGAGAGATAACGATGGCCAGAAGCACTGAAATTAGTGAACAAATGTGAGACTTTAAAGCATCAATCACATTTGTAAAACGAGGCTTTACAACGAAAAAGTGGAAATTTTGGACTTATGTTGACTTTGTTAAATTTGTGGGGGACTTAAATGCATATACTCCACTTCACGTCATAAATGTTTGGAAGGATACCAAAGGGAAAGAGAAAAAACTATCCAAGTAAAACAATTTTGTTCTTAACAGTAAATGTACGGGATATTTCATAATATAAATTGCATGTTATATACTAAAGCATTTTCAGTTATCGTATGTGATAAAGATACTAAAGTAATAAAGTGCCTTTTTTCTTGGTTTAAAGACATGTAGGCATTATAAAGTAAAAGAAGAATGGCTGGACAAAAGCATATTTAAGTTAATATGGTGTAATCTTGAATATTTGAGGTAGGGGGTGGGTGCAAAAGTGTACATATTCTAATATACATAAAGTTGATATAGTCTCTCTTACATTTGCATAGGTGAATGTCGGGAAAGCAAGTAAATAACAGAACACTGAATGTAAGGAAAAGTTTTCCTCTGGCAAATATTCACTGCAAGTTGAGAGGTTTGCAAAGCTGTACATTTGGCAACTATGTTTCCATGGAAACAAGCTGACTAAAGGGGAAGCAATAAAAGCCACATCACGTTTTAAGTTTAAAGGTTATGGTTTTCTAAAAACATATAAATTGTTTTTCACATCTGAGAAGGGAAGAAGGGAATGAAAATAAGGACAGATAGTAACTGGTGTATGTAGGAGCACAGTCTGTAACATGGATAACCTTAATGTTAGGTTAAGTTATGCCTGTATGTGAAATTGTAGATTCTGGGCAACTGATACTATTGGGAAGGCTAAACTTCATTATTTGAAGACATTTGTGTGTTTAAGTTAATAGATTCTGGAGTGTTCTGTGTGTTTTTTCTTCTTTGTTTGTTTGAGGGTTTTCATTAAAACAAAAAGTATTGTAAAATGAGACATAGGTTCAAATGCAGATGACAAAAAACAATTGTATGAGAGCTCAACCTGCCAAATATTAGTGGGTGCATGCAACACAAAAGCTGGAAACTGACTTTTAAAAAGCTGTCCATTATAAAAGGTGAGACTAATTACTTCTTATACTAATAGCTACACAAAATGTATTATATTGGAAAGTGAATAGCCACACAGGTACAGACAAAAACTGTAAGAGTATTGAATTATATTAAGAAATGCAGAGTACAAACAGTAATGCTACAAGTGACACATTTGAAAAGAACTGAGCATGTGAATTTGATAAAGGATTTCATGACGGATATTCAGCAGAATATCAGCGACAAAGGAAAAGGGAGTACTTACACTAATTGCTAGCGGAGCTCCAATAGTGATAACAGAGGGAAAACAGATAGTAATGGTGGATTTGTGGTAGTAAGGGGCTACTGGTAAGGAAGCAAGATTACACTGGTTATGTATCTATTTCACCTAAAAGTGCTATTAGGGTGTTTAAGAAATTTTGGGAGAAAAACGTTGCTTATAGTTGAGGACCGGAACTTTTTTTTTTTGAATACAAAACATCTTTATTAAAATATCACGTATGACACAGACAACCATACATTTATATAAACGAAAACAAACCATACTGAAATAATTGTAGTTGCAAACATTATACATCATTTATAATCTATCCAGTCACTGTCAGTCAAAACTTACATAGCTCATTCAAATCCTGCTTTCTTTTAAACTTTGCTCCTCCTATATGCATGTATTGTTTCTACAACTCCCATTTTTTCCTATGTAATTTGCTCTTAACCTTGTCTAAAGGTCCCAATTCCAGTTTCATCTCTGTTAGTACGATCACTAAATCAAGTAAAGTTGATTTAGACTTTGAATTCGATTTTCTACTAATTTTTTTGGCAGCCGCCATAATCAGAATCAGCAAGGCCTTTATGATGTCTGATTCTGTATCACAGCTCAAAAATATAACTTCCTTAGTTACACCAATTTGCTCACCCAGCATCTCTGACAGAGCACTACAGAGAATCTTTAAAGTCTACCAACTCATAATCCAGGAAAATATGTTCCCAGTTACCCTCTTTCCTCCCCATCACACCTCCAATATTTGCTATCTACCTGAAGAAGAATTCTTTGGAGTTTACTTGGGGTATAAAATAACTATGCAAACACTTCCCAGTAAAGATTCTACAGTTTCTAGACGTTGTTACATATTTAGGAGACATACATATATCCCCCAATGTTTTTTTGTGAATTGCTTATCCAATCTCTCTTCCCGATCCTTTCTAACGTCATCTGATTGAGTCTGACTGATATTTATAGTTATCGTGCAATATTTTTTATGCCCTATTAATTACTCCTATTTTAACAGCAGCTTCTGTTCTGTCCTAGATTCTATAAAAAACTTTACCAGCATTGGTCTTTCACTTAGGATCCCCCTATTTCTTTCACTTTGCCTACACCTGCTTGATAGGGAAGGCAATCTCTATCCTGCAGTCCAAGTAAATTCTTGGCCTCTTCCTATTCTGTTACCGTTTACTCACTAATTATTTGCTCACAGTACCTTGGTTCTTTTACCAGTTTTTCAATAAATTCCAGGCCCCTCTTGCCTATTGCCTATATCCGTAATTGCAGTCATCCCTATTGGCAGAATCTCCTTTCTCCATTCTCGTGCTGGCTTAGTTCTTAGAATACTTTCTGCTACTTTATGAATATAATATTCTGCATGGTTATTGTTATTTTCCTTAAGAATCTGCAATCCCAGTTTCTCGTTTCCCAAGCTTTCCCCATGTTTCATCATCCCCTTTCCACTTTGAATTATAGGTCTCTGCTTGTGTTACATAACCTTAACTGTGAAGCTCTGAAATACTTCTACAATTCGGGTAATCCCAAAACTGCCTAGTTTAACTGGAAGAATCAGCTTATCCCACTTGACCCTTGCCATCTTCCCCACCCAGATAATTCTTTATTAGTTGCTATCCACAACTTCTAAACATTTTAACTGTTTGCATCTTGCTATCTATATCCATATAACAGAATTTCCAATTTCTCAAGTTTTTGTTTATCTTTTTAGTCTCTTCCCACATATCTTTAGCTGCTGCCACATGAGAAAAAGAAGTTATGTACTCACCATAACGTTCCATCTGAATTATTGCTCTTTGTCTTCAATTTGTGGGCATAGGCACCAATATCAGTGCTGAGTCGGCCATATTCAAGCTACGTCGCCAAAACTGAGCTCCTCCCCTACCCATAATGCCCCTCACTACCTCAGGTTGAGTTTGCCTGAAGCCAAGCACTGGCTTAAGATAACACAGAGATATCACTACTGCCACAAATCCCACAAAAAAAATATGAGAGAGAAAAATGGTGGGAGGCTTTCTCTGCCAGATCAGTTGACTAAGGAAGGGGGAAGGATGGAGGGAAGGAAGGTTGAAGACAAATGAAGAGCAACAATTCAGATTAAACGTTATGGTGAGTACATAACTTCTTTATCTGTCTTCAACCTGTGGGACAGAGTCCCCAGCTGTGTGAACCCCAGGAGGCCCTAAGGAAGGACATTTCAGAGCACGGGGGTACCAAAGGAAGCTCTGCTCTGGAATAAAACATCCAACTTGTAGTGGGATATGAAGGTGTGAGACTTAGCCCATGTAGCTGCAGTGCTAATCTCATCCACTGGTACTCTAGATGAAAATTCTGATGACATAGAAACTGCTTTAGTAGAATGTGCTTTACTGAGGAAGAAAGAGAAACAACATACTTGTCATAAATAAATGTGATACATTTAGTAATCCAGTTGGCAATAGTTATTTGGAAACAGGAGACCCCAATCTGGCTTTGGAATACGAGACAAAGTTGACTGGACTTTCTGAAAGTTTTGGTCCTATCTGTGCATGTCAAGCATACACAACTGATATTCCCCTTTGTTCTGAAACCCTGGAAAGAAAATGGGAAGGTGAATGATGTGATTAATGTTTGCTTCAGAAGCGACCTTGGGCATAAAGGAAGGGTTCGGTCTTAGAGAGACACGGTCCTTATGGAATATAAGGTATGGAAGCTGGATGCAAAGGACTTGTAACTCTGAGACCCACTTAGATGAGGTCAGGGCCACTAGTAAAGCAGTCTTCCAGGACAGATATTGTAGATCCACCTTAGCCGATGGTTCAAAAGGTGGTGACACCAGCACTTGTAGCACAAATGTTAGGTCCCAAGGGGGAGTAGGATCCTTAACCTGTGGCCGTAAAAGAAAAGTACCTTTCAAAAAGGCTTTACATAACCTAGCAGCAGCTAAAGAGGAGTCTAAGTCCTATATGGTAACGGGAATGGCAGCAAGTTGAACTTTAACTATGGAGGAAATGGCTCCTTGGTTGGAGGAATAGGCCAGAAACTCTAAGACCGAAGACATTGGGGCAGTAAAGGAATCTAATACTATGCTGTGATGCCCAAATGGAAAACCTCTTCCATTTGCTAGCATAAATCTTTTTGGTAGATGACTTGTGAGCGGAAGACAAAATATTTATTTAATTTGCATTTGCTGACCTGGAAATTCCGACTGGATACATGCCCATTTTCAGCAGAGGCCTGGGGAGAAAAGCTCCTGTCATACAGATAAACATCACACAAAAGAGGAAAGCATGTTTTACAAAGTATGTTTAGTATAGCCCTCATGAAGGGACTTGAACGATTCACAGTGTATCATTGCTCAACAGTTATAAGCAATAGAAATGCATATAGTACTGTTTATAATATGAAAGTAATTAAGGAGTTAGTGAGGGTTGGAACAAGGACAAAACCAGTGTGTTATAAAACACTGTGAGATTTTTTTTTAAATGATTTAGAGAGGGTTCAAGAGTATGATTAGCTGGAAGTGAATTCCAAATTTTACCAATGAAGTTGGCAAATAGGGAGTCTCCGGCTGAGTTGTTAGCTTTGAGTATTGGGTCCAAAAGTTTGTTGGATGAGTGTAATGGCCTGGAGTTACTACGGGAATTTATAATGTTTTTAAGTGTGGCAATATTTTCAGGTTGGTTGAGAATTGTGTGTGTTACTATGAGCTGATTGAACTGAAGTAAGCTGGTCAATTCTAGCCACCCTAGGAGATGAAGGTTTCGACAGTGGTGTGTCCTATATGTGGAGCTGGTGGCGAATATGGTTGTAGCAGCATGAGTTTGCTAAGTTCAAATTTGTTCAAGTTTGAGAGTACAGGGGAAGCATATAGAAAAGTAGATGAGAGCGAACAATGGCAGTCCTAGCTAATGGGGTTAGAAAAGGTTTTTATATAGTGAGCCAAGCTTCTTACTAATGGTTTTGATAGTATGATTGACACGTATATCAAATTTGCGGTTATTATCTACTATTACCCCTAAGAGCTTAGTATGGCCATCCAGGGAAATAATGGTACCACTATTGGACATTATGGAAAAGGAAAAGAGAGGTGGGACCTAGTAGTGGGGGTGAAGAGTAGTAGTTTAGTTTTGTTAGAATTCAAGACCAGATGGTGATTAGAGAGCCAATTTTCAACTGTGTTGAATGTATTCTGGGATAAGGTTTGCAAGTCTGATGGGGAGGAGACTGTACAGATCAGAATGGAATCATCAGCATACTGGATGCAGGTTGCTTCTGGGATGACAGTGTGAAGTTTGTTGACAAAGATTGAAAAAAGAAGGGGGCCTAAAATAGAGCCCTGTGGGACTCCAAGGGTAAGAGGTAACAGGGTGGATAGTTTTGTCCTGCCATAGTACAGCCTGTTGTCTACCACTTGGATATGACTGGAACCATTGAATAAGCATGGTTGTCCAGCCAGGGAAATGGTATTCAGAGAGTGGATGAGTAGCTGGTAGTTGACCATATCAAGGGCCTTTGAGACGTCGAGAAAGAGGGTTGAGGATAGGTTACTATTATACCAGCTATGGTTTATGACATTGGTGAAGGAAAGGAGGGCAGAGGTGGTGCTGTGATGTGGCCTAAAGTCATGCTGAGAGTTTGCCAGAAGATTTGTTCTGAATGAGATAGTGCATAAGTTGTTTATAGATGCACTTTTCCATTACTTTGGCTAGTGGTGAAAGAATGGCAATGGGTCTATAATCGGACCTTTATGGAGTGGAATAACATGGGATATTTATCAGATGGAGGGGACAGTAGCATCAGTTATGGTTCTATTGATAAAGATGGAGATGGGGAATGCTATGGCATCAGCAGCTTTTTGTAAGTACTCTGCAGGGAGGAGGTCTGCAGATAAGGTGGTTGGTTTTAATTTTTTGACTAGGGATTGGATAAGTGCGGTAGAGAAAGGTTGGAAGCTAAAGGAGATGAGTGGCGGGTGTGATAGAGATTGAATTAGAGTCTGTGGGAGTTAGTTGGTTAGCTAGAGACTGGATAGTCTCAGTGAAAAAAACTATTAAAGGCGCTAGAAAAACCCTCAGGTGATTTTTGGTTGGAGTGGTAGATTACCATGGATGAAGAAGTCGGTTTATACCTGCCTAGAACTTTTGGGGATTGGTTTTGATATTTTTATTGGAGGTTGTAATAGTAGGTTTTTTTTTTGTCTAGCAGAATGGATTTCTTTGCGTCATTCCTAAAGTGACAATATCTCAGTTGGTCGAGAGGGGCTTTAGTTGTACGCCAGTTGGCCCAGGCTTTATTTCCAAGTTTGATTTTTAACTTGGTATCCCTTTGTGAGCCATGGTGCAACTTTTGTTTTAGTTCTAATAATGTGTGTGCAGGAGCATGAGAGTTAAGGATGGTCAGGAATTTAGTATTAAAAAGTATGCTACAGCATAGTTGCTTTAGGACTGACCAGTTGCATGATTTAAGTTCATTTTGGAAATTTATAGGGATAAAGTTCTTACCTCTGCTATCTCTGTAAAAAACAAAAACAAAAAAAAAAATCTTGCTTTTTTCCCACTTTTCTGAGAGTTAAAAAAGTTCAGTTACAGGCTTGCTGTTCCTGAACTGTTTGAAAGTTTCTGTGAGGCCATTTTTGCTTGGGCTGAAGGAGGGTCTCTGTGTTTATCAGTGGCAGTGACTAACATTGAGCAGCTTCCCTGCCCCCGGAGAGGTGGTTACTGACTTGAAACTGTAGTTTTATTGGCCACTAGGGTCATTTCCATAACTCCTTCATCTTCCTCTCTTAAAACCTAGTTGCCTCGTGGTTTGAGCGTCTTTTCAGGCTTGTTGGCTGTTGGTGAAGCACCCTCCAAGAGGAAAAACGCTGAGAGAAGAAGGATGCCACTTTTGAGATTTTAAGTATTTTTTCTCTGTTTATTTGCTAAGTTTTTCTGCATAGCTGCCTAGCTTGAGCATTTTCTGGCTTGTTAAACTTGACTTCTGTATTAGTAGCTGTATTTAGAGCACAACCAAAAGCTGTTTGCTGAATTTCCTGTTTGCACTTAATTTTAAATCGTTTTTTTCTTAAAACTTGCATATTTTCTGTCCCTGACCTAGCACTCTTGTGTGGGGTCATTTACTGCACTGTTATAACTTGATATTACTTGTGAACCTCTGCTATCTCTGTAAAAAACAAAAACAAAAAAAAAAATCTTGCTTTTTCCCACTTTTCTGAGAGTTAAAAAGTTCAGTTACAGGCTTGCTGTTCCTGAACTGTTTGAAAGTTTCTGTGAGGCCATTTTTGCTTGGGCTGAAGGAGGGTCTCTGTGTTTATCAGTGGCAGTGACTAACATTGAGCAGCTTCCCTGCCCCCCGGAGAGGTGGTTACTGACTTGAAACTGTAGTTTTATTGGCCACTAGGGTCATTTCCATAACTCCTTCATTTGTCCTCAGAGGAGTGGTTTAGGGTAGTGACTTGTGGTTTGTTGGCCATTTTGGGTCATTTCCTGTCTTTTCCAGCCCCCTGCTATAAAGCACGCTTTAGCGCGGAGTTGCTACTGTTGCACACTAGGGCAGTGCCGGTTAAGCAGGTTTAAACTATTCGGGCTACCTAAAGTCCACTCTTCAAATTTTCCCTTAAAACTACCTTCCTCGAACTATACTACTGATCTAATCAGCGTATCCTATAATTAAAAAGATCATCTCTACTTGACTCCAAGTAGACTATTCTCTATCTGTTAAACGTAGCACTTGCTCCTACAGTACTTATTACCTTGATACGGCACTCTTGTCATAGATAGAACCCCAAAAAGGCAACCCCATTTCTCGGTCACCCACGTCCCCGGAATCTTTTTAAAGTTTTTTGTCTATTCCTTCTAGCATGTCGAGGGATCAGTTGCTAGTGTCCTCTCCTGCTCAGCTGGTGAACCTGGGAATATTGAGGCAATGTTACAATTGCCTCATGTACACAGACAACCCTCTCCTCCTCCCACAAAACACAAATACATGCGAGAGATGCAACTATACGGCCAAACTGGAGGCTGAGCTCTCTCAACATAGGACTGGCAAGACCAGTCAGGAGGAGAAGGTTACCACACACACTATAGACCCAGTCTCACATATTACCATTACAACCTCAAATCATACACATAAACACACAGACATACTCGACGGCTCTGATCAAAAATCTACCAAAACAGCAGAGGCCACCAAAGCAGACACCCAAACAACCACCACCTCAGAACACAACACCTGCAACACATAGACCTCACAGTCAGAGTGTCAAACAGTCACAGCCCTTAAGGCCAAACACAATGCCAGACACACTAGTCATTGGTGACTCCATAGTCAGACACACTGACGTCCCGCTCACCAGACTGAGTAAGGAGAAGGTCACAGTAAGCTGCCTGTCGGGCGCTAGAATCCGCCACATAACGCAAGCACTCAGGTCTCTCAACAGCAGGTACAAATATGATTCAGTCATTGTCCACGCTGGTGTAAACGACCTGAGACGTACCTCCTTGGACTACATGAAAAGAGACATTGAGGAGCTCTCTGATTATGTAGCCCAGACAGGTATGACCCTGACCTTGAGCAGTATCCTACCTTCACCAAGAATGATGCCACAATACAGAGATAAGATGATCAGCTTTAACAATTGGCTTAAACACTGGTGTCATTCAAAGGGGATCCAGTGTCTGTCTGCCTGGGATGACATGCTGGACAAGCCACGCTGCTTCGCAAGGGACGGCTTGCACCTGTCACCCTGGGATTCGGATATTGGCAAAGGCTCTTGCCACCCCATAGTGCCTTTTTAGGCAAGGCTCAAATTCTAAACCTACCACCCTAGAACACAAAAAGGAAAAACTAAGGGTAATGCTGCTCAATGCCAGAAGTCTAAATCTCAAAATGCACGCACTCGAGGCCCTTCTCAGTATGGAGAACATCGATGTCTGTGCTGTGACAGAAACCTGGTTCAAGGCTCCTGAGAGCACCCCAGTGCTATCAGGTTTTACCTCATATCATGCGTTCCGCCCCAAAATCTGGACAATACCAAGAAAGGAGGGGTATCCATATTCATCAAGGACACCCACACCTCAAGACTGGTGGCAACGCACGATGCATCGGAGACCATCCAGGTGCAATTAACCATAGGCAAGACTGCTCTGCAAATTGTAGCATGTTACAGGCCACCCTCACAAACTCAGGAACCTCACATGGCCTTCCTGAAAACACTAGAGGGATAAATGTATCACCAAACACCATCATACTAGGTGACTTCAATTACCCTAATATAGACTGGGAACACTACTCAAGCCCAAACACCCTAGCCCAAAAGTTCCTGGAATTCATAAACACAAATGCCATGGAACAACTAGTCACCATCCCCACAAGAGGAGATAACATACTTGATCTCATCATCACGAACATGGGAGCACAATGTTCAACACCGGAGGTGTACCCCTCACTGGTGAGATCAGACCACAAACTAATCTCGCTGGAGGTCCTCATCCCACCCCCACCTGAAATAAAAAAGACCACAGTAAAGAACTTCACAAAAGCCGACTTCACACTTCTAAAGACTAGTGTGGTCTCCTTTAAGGCCCGCGAGCCGGCGGAAAACAGTACTCAAGCCGCTGAATCACTTACAAATGCCTTCTACCAGCACCTGCAGGACTGCATGGATAAGGCAATCCCAAGCAAAACAAAGACTCTTTGTACCAAAGGCAAGCGTCCAGTCTGGTGGACCCCAGCCATAAACAAACTCTACAACAAAAGGAGGAAGCTACTACAAGATAGAGCAAAATCCTTAAAAGGTAAGACACCCTTGATCATTATAAGTAAAAACTAAGAGCTCTCATAAAATCATCCAAAGCAAATTTCGAGAGAAAAATAGCTAAAGACTCAAAAGACAATCATAAGGCCTTCTTTAGCTATAGTTAGAAACCTGGGAGGAAACTCCCAGATATGCTCAGAGCTTGTTCAAAATGATGTGAAGATTACTGATCCTACAGACATTGCCAACATACTGGCTGACAGGTTCAGTGCAAACTTCTCCCAAAAGGAGAGATATCTATACCAAACGATTGCAGCCCCCAAACATCTCCAGCGCCCAAGTGAGAACTGCTCTCTCCAAAGCAAAAACACAGCATCCATGGGACCTGATGGTGTCCCCGGCTGTGTGCTCCATGAACTCAATGAGGAATTAAACCCACAGCTAGGACAGCTGTTTAATCAAAGTCTTACCTCTGGATACGCATTCCAGGAGTGGCGCACTGCAACTGTGGTACCACTTCACAAAGGCGGTGCCTCCACCGACCCTGGAAATTACCGCCCATTAGCTTGACAAGCCTTATCTGCAAAGCCATGGAGAGGATCATAATGGACCTCATAAATAAAGACATAGGGAATTTGCAGACTTTGGATCCAACCCAGTTTGGCTTTGTCAAAGGCAGATCATGCCTTTTAAACTTGGTTGACTTTTTCAAACAGTCACCAAAGCCATTGATGAGGGAAAGGCAGTCCATACAGCCTACCTCGATCTGGCTAAGGCCTTCGATACAATACCCCATTCGGGTATCATTGAAAAACTCATCAGCTTAAATGTCAACCCATACATCACAAGATGGGTTGCAAACTGGCTGAGTGACAGAACCCACAGGGTCAGAGCTGCTGGCGCCATGTCAGACTCAAAGCCTGTCACAAGTGGTGTCCCACAGGGCTCAGTCCTGGGCCCACTCTTGTTTGGCATCTACTTTTCCAAGTACAAGCAAACACAGGAGGGTTATGGCTGACAAAGTTTGCAGATGACTGCAAACTGGGCCATAGTAGAAAACACATCTGACACAGATATCCTTCAGAAGGGTCTCACAGAAACGGATAACTGGTGCCAGAGCCACGGCCTTAAGTTAAATGCCAAAAAATGCATAGTCATACCCTTCGGGAAAAACAAGGTTACCCCTAGCTACCAAATAGGTGGCAATCCACTGAGCACAGAAGAAGTTATCAGGGACCTGGGGACCCAGGTTGATAGTAGTCTGTCATTCGACACCCATGTAGCTAAAGTAGTTAGGAAGACCTTCTACATTGCCCACCTTATCATGAAGGGATTCTCATCTAGATCAAGGGAGGTCATAGTCTCCCTTTACTCATCACTCATCAGACCAATGATTGAGTACAATGCCCCATTCGAATGTATCTGACCTGACACTTGCAGCAGCTGGAGAGGCCACAAAAGTTCCTCACCAAAAGGATAAAGGGTCTCAAAAATCTGTCCTATGCTGCCCGACTGAAAGAACTCCAGCTCTATTCAGTCGCCACGCTTGCTCAGAGGTGACCTTTGCCTAACATACAAGGCCATGTCAAACCCAGATTTGATGAATATGCTTCACCTCAAAACATCTAGATCCATCAGAGCCACAAGGGCGGGAGACTTAAACCTTGACACGGCTATTAATAGGACGTGCTGGAGGGATAGATTCATCACCCAAAGACTCCCTATGCTGTGGAACAAAATCCCGGTACATGTGAGGCAGAGCACCTCGCTGGCCTTGTTCAAGAGAAATCTTGACCAATGGATGGGAGATCGCAGATATACCACAGGGATTACCTCAGTGTCACTGCTCGACAGAGGCACAGCAAAAAAATGGGTATAGTTCCCCATACTAAAGGGGTGGCGTAAGCCACAAAACGATGGGCTAGGCTTGTAAATGCCCTCGGGCAGATAGCCTAGTATGAACCTATGAACCTATGAACTATTTCTAATTGTTTTTTTTATGTGGTCTGGTGGGGGTTCTCAGCCTTATGCTTAATAATGTAAGTTAGAGTGTGATCACTTGGGTCATTGGGGAGGGTCCCTGACTTATACATATGGAGATGACTATTGATAAGTATTCAATCCAGAATACTTTCGCTGTTAGTGGGTTTACTGATCCTAGTAGGAGAGGATATTTGCATGAAACCAAAAAGATTTATATGGTTGTTAGGGGATTCAGTGGAGCAGTTGTACCAGTCAATGTTGATGTCTCCAAGAACAATGGTTTCTTCTGGGTAGGTACTGGATAACCAAAGGAGAATATTTTCTAAGGTGCTTGTATTATTACCTGGAGGAATGTAAACACAGACAATATTTATACATTTGTTATTAATTTGTAGTTTAGTAATGCGGAACTTCTGCATTATTAAACAGGGGCGATTGTATGGTATCCCTACTAATTTTTTGTGTATTTTGTACAGAACTGCTATACCACCTCCCTTCTTAGCAGTATGGTCTAATCAGAGTATGTTGTATCCAGGTGGTAATACCTCATTATTTGCAATTGTAGGTTTCAGCCAGGTTAAGACATAATATATCAGGGGAAGGAATGGCTAAGAGGGCATGCCGGTTGTGGACTTATTATTTATGCTTCTAATATTTAAGTGAAAAGCTGTGAGAGAATTAGCGGCCCTGTTAAGGGGTTGGCTATTAATGGGGTTGGTAGCATAGGAGCTACAGTCACCAGGTGAAGAGGCGCCAGGGTTAGGGTGGATGTCCCCCCATCTATTATGAGGTTGTAATGTAGACTGATTATGAGCTTTAAGAATTTATTAGTTTTTGATGGTGTTTGTTTCTGGGATTGGAATTTATGGATTTAATAGGGTGCTAAAGGGGATGAGAAGTTAGGTGCAAGGGGGAATTGTTAAATGATCTGTCATATTTGAGAATGCTGGGGTGGTTGGTTTGACATTTTGGGTGGCAGAATCCAAGGTAGTACTGGCTTTCATAGGCAGTGAGGAGATAAAAAAAAATAAGCATCAGAGGTAGTAGAGAAGATACTGGTGTATTTTTTGGTGATAACATAGTAGGAGGCTGGATCATTTTATAGCACGTTACTTGACCAGGATATGATAGGAAGAAAGGGACAAATTGGTTAATAGAAGGGAAGAACCCTTTGGTGATGTGTGAGATGCTGGTTTGGTGGATAAGAGATATAAATTTAATAGCACTGAGGGCGGGTGGGAAAATGGAGCGAGCCTGAGCACAGCAAGCAGAGCGGGGCTAAATCAGACCACAAGATTCTTATGCTTCAAGGGAGAGGAAAGCCTGAGAACTCTAGCAGTCATTGGAACTACAGATGCCAAGCCGTGAGTTTCAGGCTCTTCAGATCCGATGACACACACCCTCTGGATTGGATATCTGATCTAGACAAGGATCCAGAGTTCAGGGAGGAAAGGGACTGCAAGACCAAAGGAAAGGAGCAATGAGGATCACTCAACACCTCAACCTTTTTGCCTCCTGAAGAAATTTCAACATAAGAGGAAGAGGAGGGTACACATTCAGCAGACTGGGGGTCCAAGCATGAACTAGAGCGTCTCTGGGAAGTCTTCTTTTGAGGAGAATCAGGGCAAAGAACTTGCTGCATTTGGCACTGGAAGGTCAGCCAAAAAGATCGCAGCAAGGTTGACCCCATTTCCAAAAGATCATGTCTGCCACTGACTGTTTCAGACACCATGCCAGAGGAGACAGTATGGTCATGCTGAGTTTTTCCACCAATAAGTTGGAACTCCCCGGAATGTGCGCTGCAACAAGAAATTGGTCGGAAAAAAAAATCTCCCATTGCCACAATGTCATGGCCTCTCGACACAGGGGGTATTGATCTGGTTCCTCCCTGCTTGTTGATATACCAGACCACTGACATGCTGTCCATCTGTATCACAATCGTTCCTTGGGGGAGAAATGAATGAACTGCCTGCAACACCAGAAGCACTGCCCTCATCTCCAGAATGCTGATGTGCAAACTGATCTCCAAAACTGACCACGTCCCTTGAACAGTCTATCCCAGCCAATGCCCCCCCCCCCACCTGAGCCGGGAGGCGTCCGTGGTGACTGGCTACAGAAGCGGGAGCAAAGAAAGGGTGACCTCTTGTCAAGTTCTGGGAATCTAACCACCACAGAAGGGACAATTTGCAGGCTTTGGACAAGTGAATGGGGTGAGACAGAGGTTTGTCCAGAAGATACCACTGTACAGCTAAGGTCCACTGAAGGATATGCATATGTGCAGTTTTGCCAGGTGTAGAATAATGATGGTCACTGCCATGGACACTAGGGCTTGAAGAACCTGAGCTGCTGATGGACGAGAAGCTTTGAGAACAACAAGAACCTGGAGCTGAAGGGAATGTATCCTGTTGTTCGTAAGGAAGACCTTCCACAGAGAGGTGTCGAGCTGTGCTCCTATAATGTCCAGAGAATGGAAAGGTTCCAACTTGGATTTTGGAAAGTTTATCTTGGTGCCCAAGGTTGAGGCTGAGTGGATCAACTATTCCCTGGCTAGGAGAAGCTGATGCCTGGAGGGTGCAGCTAGAGGCCAGTCGTCCAGGTAGGAAAAACCTGTATTCACTGCAGCCTGAGATGTGCTGCAAATACTGCTACCACTCTGGTGAACACCCTGGGGGCTGTGGTGAGACCAAAGGGAAGTATGCTGAACTGAAAATGCCTGGCTCCTGTCAGGAAGTGAAGGAACCTCCCTGTGGCATTTGTCCATCTTTATGTGGTAATATGCGTCTTGGGAGGTCCACCGAGCACATCCAGAAATCCTTCTGCAGATAAGGAAGGACAGACTGAATAGTAACCATCCTGAACCTCATCTTGGCAACAAACTTGTTTACACAGGACAAGTCCAAGATGGGCCTGTCTCATCCCCCCCCCATCTTTTTTGGGCGCCAAAAGAACCTTGACTAGATGCCTGATCCAGATATCCCGGGAGGGACAGGCTGGATGACTCCCTTGATAAGCAGCTTGGAGATTTCCGGATTGGCTGCCTCCCTCTAAGTGGGTGGAACATTCAGGAGAATTTTCGGGGGTCCTGGGGACAAATGAATGGGATCAAATAACCCCTGGATATTATCCTCAGTACCCACTGATCTGTGGTGATGGCTTCCCAGGCGGATGGGTATAAGGAAAGGTGACCCCCGAATGCCTCCAAGGTGGAGCAGTCGGGCAGCCCTTCAGGGTTATTGGAAAGGTCTGTCCAGGTGAGAGCCCCGAGACACTTAGTCCCTCAGAGCCCTTCTGCTTGTAGGGCAACATCAAATAATCATTCCCTGATCTGCCTTCGGGGGAAGAGTCTACTGGTACGTCCTGACAGAAAACCCTGGACTTCCAGAACCACAGCCTCTGCTCACTGCTTCTCTGATACCTGGAGTAGGATCTCTGAGGAGTAGAGAAGCAGATTCTGATGGCAGACAGGGTCTTGCCTTCCTTCTCACGCTGGATCAGAATCTTCCTCACAGACAGGCCAAACAAGGTCGACCCATCAAAGCGGGTGTTTGTGAAGTATGCCTTAAAGAGCTCAGAGAAGCTGCAGAACCTCAGTCAGGTGTGACGCCTAATGAAGATGCCTGAACTAGCTGCTCTAGAAATGCCTTCCGTAGCATGAGAGAGGAGCCTTGTAGAGGTGTTAGAAATGACTTAAGAGTAGCCAGACTGGAAGAGAAGACCACCTTCTCCCTGGCAGACATGGACTCCGGAGTAGATGCAGATAATGTCTTCAATTAATGATCCCTGCAGCCTGGTAACGTACATATAATTCAGCGCCCTCAAAGAGAAGGTTGCTGAAGTGTAAACATGCTTCCCCAACCTATCGCTCTTGACTCCCTGTCAGGCAGATGAACAGAGGTGCTCTCTTGGGCAAGCTCCCTTTTGGTGGCAGCTGCAACCATTAAGGCATCAACAGGAACAGTCTTCTGCCAAAACAGTCTATCCAAAGGGGCACTTATCACCATCAGGGAGCTTAGGAACAGGTTTCACCATGTCCGGTTCCTTCCATGTTATGCAAGCTATAAGATCAACCAAGGGGTCCGCGGGGGGGGGGGGTCGCCCAGGAGGTAGATGGGCCTGCTCTGAATGCCTCCAAGAACACAGACTTGTCCAGAGTGGGCCATTGGGAGGACCAGACACTTTTCTGACTCAGGATTTCCATGAGGTCTCCAAAATACACATCGTCAGGTGGAGATCTTGGAAAGCCCACCCCTTCCTCCCAGTTGGTGTCTTGGGTGACAAACTGACAGAATCTGAAGTGGAGTCAAGGTGCTTCCTCTTGCATATTTGCTTCCAGTGGATTCCAGGGAAGAACCAGAAGCCTGGGGATCCACAAGGAGGGTACCCTGGAAGGTCAGAGCAGGCTGTCCCTGAAGTGGAGGACTGGAAACACTAAACTCAGATCCCTGCTGAGGCAAGAAAGGATCTGGAGGGGGAGTTATTGAGGATCTTGACACAGAAGCTGATAAAACCCTCTCCACCACGTCGAATACTGATGGACTGCAGGAGACCAGTATCGAAAGTACTGGTGCCGAGGTGCAAGACACCACCAGAACCAAGACCCCCAACCCCATCTGCACCGATAGGGGAGGCTCCAAGATGAAGGGACAGCACCAAAAACTTGGATGCCAATGCCAATTCCTCGGGATATGGCTTCGAGAGCCCTCCAGCACCGAAGTGAAAGGCGCCAAGGAACTCACTGCCATGGTCAGCATCGACAAAACCAAAAACGTCAATGCTAGCACCTCGACACCGGAAGATCACATATCCACGGGCCCTAAAGCCATGAGGGCTCATGAAAGGAGGATGCCCGGTAAAAACCTGGGGGGGACCACTGGTCCTGAAGGGGAGGGGGTGGGAAAGACCCCCAGCTGGATCTGGGCCCTCAGGAACTGTTTTCATCAGATGGTCCACTTCTTTCTCAGGCCTGGAATGATGCCTGGTGAGGCCAATGGGAGATCGGGAGATTCAGGAGAAAATCTCGGTGAAGGTGAAGCCAGCCTGGGCCTAGTTTTGGGGGAAGGTTCTCCAGTAGACAGAGAAGAATCTGGCAGTTTCTGATTCACCAGAGGTTTATCCCTTTTAGGCTTTTCTCTCTGTCTCTCTCCTTTTCTCTCTCCTCCTCCTTATCCCCTTTCCCTCCTTTTAACATTGGGCGACTTAGTAGAGAAGTTGAGTCCCAGCCCACAGAAATTGAACCAGGAAACAGGCCTTTCAATATCAGTTTATTCATTCTGTTTACGATAGTATGGGCACTGAAACCCACACAAATGGAACACTCAGAATCCAGGTGGCTGGGGCCCAGACATACAGTACACTGGATGTGAGCATCAGAAGGGGGAAGCTTGTGTCCACACCAGAGCAGTGTTTAAAACTGGCAGCCTTCTCTTTCTATGATTTTTTTAGCCATATCCAGACGAAAATACAGAGCAGGTTAGAAAGGGAAACCTAACAGCCCAAAAGGAATTTTTCCTTTTTTTTTTTTTAAACTACACAAAGAACATGAGGGTAGGGAAAAGAAGGAAAGCTATATAAAAGAAAAAACAGTACCTGTAACAAGGCTATACTCAAGAAAAAAAAAAACGCTCAAACCAATAAGCTCAATCGACCTGCTGTTGCTCTGAAGGTGGCAAACAAGATCTGACGTAGTGAGGGAGGCAGGGGCATTATGGGCAGGGGAGGGGCTCCGTATTGGCACCATAGCTTGAATATGGCCAGCTTGGCACCAATATCGATCGGTTCCTATACCCAAAGGTTGAAGACCAAATGAAGACAACAATTTCAGACTCATTTTTAATCCAAAATCTTAAGTACTTCATTTTATCATGTCCCCATAAATATGGATATTGTTGAACCAATTTGTTTGTGGGTACATAATTTACAGCTATTGCCTTTGTTTTAACTTTATTCATTTTGGATCCCAAAAAGATATGGAACTGCCTCAAAATGTTCCACAATACTGAAATGTCCTTTTCTGGTTTAATCAGGTATAAAATAACCATCTGCAAATAGAGCCAGCTTTTCTTAACTACCACGCCAATTATATCCTTGAATTTCACGGTCTTATTTTCTTTGCCAATGGTTCTAAATATAGTGGAAATAAAGGAGAAAGAGGACACCCCTGCCTGGTTCCTCTACTCAAACAGGAATTACTAGACAGGAACCCACCCACTTGAATTTTCACCTCCGTTCCTTCATATATCCTCCTAATTAACCTTATAATTATATCAGGGAATGCAAATGCTTCCATTGCCCTGCTCAAACTCCCAGCTTACACTGTTAAATGCTTTCTCTGCATCAAGAACTCACCAACAACAGTGGTATTTTCTTACCTTCAGCTTCCCTCTGGATCACCAATGTTCTGTTAATGCTGTCAAATGTTTGCCTACCCTCCACAAAACCACATTCCATGTCGATCAATTTCAGTATCACATTTACCATTCTTTTAGCCATTATAGACAAACATTTTGTAGTAATGGTTTAGGAGTGAAATGGGCCTGTATAAAGCTGGATCTGATGGGTCTTTATGCTCTTTAGGTACTACAGCCACCACCGCTTTCTTCCAGGATGTTGGTGCTTCTCCTCGTCTTAAAATACTGTTAAACAAAACCTTCCAGATCTTTTTCAGTTTTTTTCCCCTCCTAGCTTCCAAACTTCCACAGGAATACCATCTATTCCTAGGGACTTTCCTGTTGATTGGTTATATATCGCCATTGTTTTATCTCATCTCCCCCTTTACTATCAGTAAATGAGCTTCATCTACCTCCATCCCTGGCATATTTAATTCTTCCATAAACATTTCCATTTGTAGCTTTTCTTGATCTCTATATTTCTCTGCTTTATACAGACTTTCATAAAGCTTCTGAAATATATCTAGTACCTCTACAGGATCTCTTGTTATCTTCCTTGTTATAGGCTTCTTAAGCATGACGACAACCCGTTCTACTGTCCGAGTTGCTGAGCTAAAGGTTTTGTGCTCTGGAGTTATCATCAAAAAACAGTTGCTTAACAGCAGTCTTTCTAAACTCATGCATATTATCAAGGTAATCATTTATTTTCTGCTTAGCATTCTGTAATTGCTCCTCTTCATGTTCTGTGATATTCCTCCTATTCTGCAATACTTGAATACTTGCCAGTCCCTCTAAATAATTCTTGCTGCTTCTTAATCATACTCTCTCTTTTATTTCCACCCTATTTTTAAACTCCATTTTAATTTTGTCCCACTCCCTACCTGTATTTTCAGAAGAAATTTCTGTCTTCTATAAACTCCTGAATAATTTCCGCTACCCATTCCTTAAATTCCTCTTTGTTCAACAGATAGATGGGAAAGAACCAGTGCCTCATTTTATTTCATTACTCTGCGTTTTTATTTTAATTATTGGCACAATCTGAAATAGTTATTGTATGTGTATCAAAACTTTCAATTAAAATGTACATGCCCCTGTGAAATTTAAGATGTTAAGTTGTCTATCTTGCCTTCGCTCTTGCTGTTTGGGTTTGGCCATCTTCTATAGCTCGAGAGCTGTTTACTGGCTCGAGGCTACCCCTTATCCCAGAATGCCTAGCATCAGCTACCCAGATCTCGTTTGCCGCTTCAGCTGCAATGTTGCTTCCTTACTGGCTCAGGCTTGTATAATCTTTTTGATATTATATATTGTTACTTTTTTCTTGGAAGTTTGTCAAGTAATTGTCTTTTAGTATATGGATAATATTCCTTTATCCCTTTTTTCACATTCTTGTGTATTTTAGCTTTGTTGGCCATCACTCCATAACTCTTAGGCCTTCTGTTCCCTTGAACTCATTTAAATAAGAGGCCCCCCCCACACACACACACACACACACAGGATAGCCGTTTAAATTAGAGGCTTTCCTTCTATTCTTTAACTGTAAAAAAAAACAAAAAAACAAAAAAAAAACCAAACTCTATTTGTTTTTGTTTTTATAGTATAGTTTTTCATTTGTTGTGTGGTTGTTGTTACTATAATGTCTAAAGATACTAAGGTATCTGGCTTCAAAAAGTGTGACTCATGCTGTCAGAAAATGACAGATGGGCACACTAGTTGTGTTTATTGTTTGGGCGCTGTTCACCTGCAGGACTCCTGTTCTATACGTCATGCTTTTAAGTCCAAGGGTCCTGCAGGAGCGCAAAAACATTAATCCTTCGGGGATTATTGAAGCCTCAGGATTCTCCAGCTAAAAGTTCTCAGCCAGCGAAATCCCCTAAATCTGTCAAGCCGTCGGCTCCACCTTCGGAGCAGACTACTTTGCTTGAACAACCAAGTATGTCGGTACCAGCTGGCACCGACAAGACAACTCCTCCGTTGGCTCCATCTGCTATTTCGGAGCCGTCTCGGAGCCATAAGAGACTGAGGTTGCCATCCTTGGAGTCCATCCACTCGGCACCACAGTCACCTTTATTACAAAGTGAACGTAGCCATCATTCTTCCCACTCCTCTTGATCCTCTAGATTATTGGATCATGGAGAGAGTAGTGAGTAGGTTTGCTTAAGTCACAGGCATTGGCAAAAATTCTGTCCAGCCCACCTCAACAGGTATCGGCTCCAACCACCTCTATTTCTATTCCTCCCCCGACTACTTTTAGCTTGGAGCCGGAGACAATGGATCCGCAGGCAGTAGAACCGTCAGCTCCGATCATAATTTCTCCTTCGGTTCCGTCGGCTCCGATTACCTTGATTGCACCTTCTATCATGGGATCTGGACGCCGAGGCTCTCTCGTCGGCTCCGAGGGGGGAGTGGCATTGGACTCTTGTCCAACCCCATTCTCCCCCATTCTCCCCCTCGGAGCTTCGGCGCAGATGAGCTCGGCTCCAACATCGGCCTCGGAGCCATCACCCTCGACGCGGAGAAAGACTCCTGTTTCTTCGGAGCCGGAGTTTTCTTTGCCTAGAGGTTGGGACGCCTTCAAGGTCATGCGGAGTGTGCTGTCCCCTGAGACAGCTCTACTGCCAGCTCCATAGGCTCCTCCCCCATGGTGTCCGTGACAACCTCTACGCCTCCTCCAGACCAAAAGTGTAGGGAACGTATGCCACAGGACACCCCATTGGGTGATCCCTCTTCTTCCAAAGCCTCCCCTGATCACTTGGAGGAGCCTGCCAGGAAGAAGAAGTGCAAGAGGAAGCACATAGACTCTCCTGACTCTGTCACTTCAGATACAGACATGGATGAATCGGAAGGGTCCCCAAGGTCTCCCTCTGAAGATGTTTCCTTTTCGGATATCCTTGAAATGCTTAGGCAGAGGAGGGACTGGACTTCCCTAGCCCCTATCAAAGACGAGTCTGTATACCTGGACGCATTCGGTTCCCAACCTTCCACCTCCTGGGTATCTCCTCCTTTCGATCCACTCATGTCTGTAGTGGCTCGAAAGGCTTGGTCAGCTCCAGATTCTGTGGAACCTACTCAGAGGAGACCAAATAAATTCATTACAGCCCCCAAGACAAGCAATTCCTCTCAAAAGGTGTGACCGTTGATGCCATGGTGGTTGCAGCAGCCACCAAGAAAGAGTTAGCAGAGACTACTTCTTCTGTTCATCCTCCGAACAGAGAGTCTTGGACGATGGACAGATATGGAAAGTGAATGTTTGCTTCAGCGACCTTTTCTATGAGGTCCCTGAATTATCTACGCCATTTTACACGTCTTCAAAGGGATCTCCTGAAAGAGCTTGGAGATGCCCTTCAAGATCCTACAGCTGAGGGAGCACCAGCCAAAGTAGCTTCTCAGCTTGCGACTCTTAATTCCAACTCCTCCATGAGGCTGATTTCCTAAGCAGCCGATGGAGCAAGCAGAGCTGCAGGGACAGGTGTAGCTCTCAGGAGACATACTTGGATGCAGCTGTGTCAGTTTGGGGAACCCTTTTGAGTGTCCTTCACCAATACTCCCTTTGATGGCTCTTCTCTTTGGGCCTCAGGTGAAAGACATGATGACCAGGGGTGGACAGGAAGGCAAGACTCTCTCTGCCCGTGGGAGTCCATTTTTCCACTCCTTCCAGACTTAATCCCAAGGGTCAGAAGAGTGGGAAGATGTGGTTCTGAAAATCCCAGGGACCCTTGCCTGACACGTGGTGATTTTTCCTCCAGAGGCAGAGGGCGAAACAACAATTAGAGACGCCGGCCTCGTGGCAGATGGGGACCGCAAAACCAGGGTGACAGAGAAACTTTCTCTGTGAAACCCTTCCAGCATCCCTGAAGGGTTGCCCGACTGCTCACCTCTGGAGGCAGTTGGGGGAAGACTTTCACTGTACCCAAAAGCATGGCAAAATATAACAAGAGACAGATGGGTACTATCCATCATATCCAGAGGTTACAAAATTCCCTTCCAGCAATCCCCCATAAAATCAAAAAAGCCCATCTCAGATGTCCCACCCAATCTAAAGGCTCAAGCATTCAAGACTGCTAGAAAAAAGAGCCATTCAAGAAGTCCCCACAGACCAACTAGGATCCGGAACTTACTCAAGATTTTTTTTAGTACCAAAAAAGACAGGGGACTGGAGACCAATACTGGATCTCAGCAGATTGAACAAATCTGTACAAAAAGTTCCAGATGGTGACACTGCAGTCCATTTTCCCTTTTCTGGGTCAGGACAATTGGATGTGCTCCATAGATCTTCAGAACACGTACTACCATATCAAGATGGACAGATGCTCCAGGAGATTTCTTTGCTTCCACTTAGGGGCCAGTCATTACCAGTTCAAAGCTCTGCCGCTTTGGTCTCACCTAAGCCCCCAGGGTGTTCACCAAGTGTATGGCAGTAGTCATGGCTCACCTGAGGCGTCAAGGATTCCAGGTGTTTCCCTATCTAGACGACTAACTCCTGAGTGCTACCACCAGGCATCAACTCTTAGAGGCATGGGATTATACAATCACATCATGCACTCAACTAGGCATTACAGTAAACTTCGAAAAATCTGCCTTGTTGCCCTGTCAGTCTATTACATACATAGGAGCAGAATTAAACACAAAAGAAATGTTTGCAAGATTACCACAGGAAAGTGTTTCCACTATTCGTCAACAAGTGTTAATTCTAATGCAGAGTAAAAGGGTTCAAGTCAGATATGTCCTCCAAGCCTTAGGCTCCATGGCAGCTGCAATTCTTCTTGTCCCATTAGCGTGTTTCCACATGAGAATCCTTCAGTGGCTTCTTTTCATGCAGTGGTCTTTCCAGGAACTACCCATGTCTCACATGATCCTGATCACAGAAACATGCAAAAGGCACCTTTCTTGGTGGATGGTCTCCCCACTAGTAATTCAGGGGAGATCCTTCATACAACCCTCTCCGGTAGCCACAGTGACCACAGACATCTCCCTGATAGGGTGGGGGGGCATTATCTAAGCAGAACAGTCCAAGGCAACCTCATGAGTACCATCTGCATATCAATGTCCTAGAAATGAGAGCGGTTCTCCTAGTGTTGCAAGCCCTTCAAAACTCTCTTCCTTCCGGGACCATTGCAATCCAAACAGACATGTCAGTGGTGTGGTACATCAACAAGCAGGGCGGGACCAGGTCTTACCCCTTATGTCGAGAAGCACTCAGACTGTGGCAATGGGCGATTTCCTCCAGTTTTCTGATAGCAATGCACATCTCTGGGAAATCCAACGTTATAGCAGACAGGCTCAGCAGAGCTATCCTCATGCCTCACGAGTGGTCTCTGAATCAGGAAGTTGCGGATCTTATCTTCCGCAAATGGGGACAGCCTTGCTGCGACCTATTTGCCACTCCTCTCAACAACAAATGCAGCAGCTACTTCTCCCTACTTCCTCTTCCAGGTCATATACCCAGAGATGCTCTAGTCCACGATTGGCCTCAGGGACTTCTTTATGCTTTTCCCCCTTTCCCCTAATTCCAAGACTCATACAGAAAGCAAAATCGTTGGGTTGCAAAATGATTCTCATTGCCCCATATTGGCCTCGACAAATATAGTTCCCATTCCTACACCTCCACCTTCTGGATCAACCGTGGATTCTGGACCCAGTTCCAGATCTGCTGATTCACCAATTAGGCGGGTTGCACCAATCCCTTCAAACTCTCCAGCTCACAGCTTGGTTACTCCACTTCGAACCTTAAGCCAGGCTTTCCAATATTTCCCCAGCAGTCCGTGACATTATTGTTTCCTCACATAAGTCTACTACGAGGAAAACGTAAGCTAGTAAATGGAAACGGTTTTCTTACTAGGCAGAATCTAGAAATTTGGATCCTTTCTCAGCCCCAATCCATGAAATTCTTGAATTTCTAACAGAGCTTTTTCAGTCTGGTGCGGCTTCCGCTACCATTAGAGTACAACTAGCTGCCATTTCTAATTTTCATATCAGTATGTTTAATTCTAGCATAATGTCTCATAAGCTCTGCAAAGCCTTTATGAAAGGAACATCTCTTCTTAGACCCCCAGTTAGAGATCCTCCCCCTCCTTGGGATCTCAGTTTAGTTTTAGCCTCCTTAATTTTGCCTCCCTTTGAACCGGCAGCATCGTGTCCTTTAAAATTTCTTTCTTGGAAGACACTTTTTCTGGTTGCTATCACTTCAGCTAGACGTATCTCAGAACTTCAAGCACTATGTGTTCGTCCTCTGTACCTGGTGTTTCACAAGGACAGAGTTTCTCTGAGGACCAATCCATCCTTTATTCCTAAAGTCTGCTCAGAGAATAATTTAAATCTATCCATAGATCTCCCGGTTTTCTTTCCTAATCACAGCAACAAGGCAGAATACAAGCTCCACCAACTGGATGTACACAGACAATTGCGTTTTTACCTCCATATAACTAAGGAACTAAGAAAGTCAGACCAGTTATTTCTTTCTTATGCTTTCAACAAACAAGGTCTTCCATTTTCTAAAGTGACCTTATCCAGATGGTTATCTGATACTATTGCCTTTATTTATCAATTACGAAATAAAGAGCTACCAGCTAAACCAAAAGGTCATTCCACTAGAGCATTAGCCACCTCTGTAGCGTTTCAGTCTAGGTTACCCATAGACTCAATCTGTGTAGCTGCCACTTGGGCAAACCCCCACACTTTTATCTCTCATTACAAGGTAGATATGGTCTCCTACAGCAGAGCTTCCTTTGGTTCTACTGTTCTGAAGAGTTTGTTCCAATGAGCCACCCGGGATTTTAGGTGCTAGGGACGCTGTCCCAAACAGCAAGAACGAAGGCGAGATAGACAACTTAACATAAAGAAGTTATGTACCTACCATAACGTTCCATGTTAGTTGTCTTCATCTCGCCTTCCTTCTTGCATCCCTCCCTCCTTCCCCCTTCCTAGAGGATTGTGAGGAGTTCCCTTTTGTTTTCATTGGCTGAGCATCTTTTATTACTTCACATACCAGGTAAATCTGTAACTCTTTCCTTGTTTAGGTGTATTGGACAACCAGTTTTAGTAACTGGTTACTCTACTAATGTCTAGTATGCGCTATCACAAACAAGATCTGGGTAGCTGACGCTGGGCATTCTGGGATAAGGGGTAGCCTTGAGCCAGTAAACAGCTCTCGAGCTATAGAAGATGGCCGAGTCGGAGCCGAGGATTGGCTCCGAACCCAAACGGCAAGAAGGAAGGTGAGATGAAGACAACTAACATGGAACGTTATGGTAGGTACATAACTTCTTTTTCTGTCTAGCCTAGCCCCTTTTTTGTATCTTGGGGAATAATATGTACATTCACTCAACTCCTGCTACTGAATTAATATCTTCCATGCCAAATATTTTCTTAAATTGCTTCAAAAATCTACCCTCGTTTGTTATATTTTCCCTTCTGGGCCCACAAGACATACCTTCCCTGCTGTAAATAAAATGTCAATCCCCACCTATAAGTAATATTTCCTGCTGAAAACTGCTAAGTTCCCCCAGAATTTTCTTAAGCTCCATTATAGCAACTTTAGGTGGAATATAAATGCTTACCAGTGTAATCCTCCTCCCTTGCCATTAGCTCCTTAGTACTACATATCTACCATTATCTTTTTTATCCTCTTCTACCACTATTGGAGCTTCTCTTGCAATAAGTATTCCGCTGAATAACCATCCTAAAAAAACTTTCTTTATCAAATTCACATGCTCAGTCTTTTCCAAATGTCTCCGGTAGCACAGCTATTCGCACTCTACATTTTTAATATAGCTCATTAAGCTTTCTTTTCTGTAAATATCTGTGAGACCATTTACATTTAAAGATAGTATCGAGAGGGTCATTATTTTCCATTTGTAACAGCTTTTTGTTAAGCATCTAGTTCCAGCTTTTTTGTGCTACATGAACTCACTAATGTTTGGGCTGGTTGACCTTTTATACAGTTGGTTCTTGTCATATTCATTTTAGCTTGTGTCACATCTTATAAAACTTTTGTTTTATTGAAAGCCCTCAAAAAGCAAAACAAAAAAACGAAAAAAAAAAAAACAAAGAGAAAACAAATAAACCCCCCCAAACGACACTACGTACATTTGTTTACCGAGGAAGTCTGACTGGGCTGGTTGCCCTTTTTCAGTGGAGGCCCGGGAGAAAAGCTCCACATAAGAGTATACAGTACAACAGCACAAAATTATACAAGATCAGAATTATAAGGAAAGCATACTATACAAAAGAATGATAATCAATGTTTATCCAACACCATACACTTGTCTAATTTACACCATACAATAACACAGTAATACTGCTGAAAATTAGATATACATCTGAGAAGCAAGGTGTGAAAGAGTTTAGGGATGGGCAGAGATGGGGAAGTGTCAAGTAAGTTCAGCCTGATGAGGAGCAAGAGCATACCCAGTTGTCATTTACATGGCTCTTTAGGAGGTTTTTGAACTGTGCTGGATTGGTTGTGGTTAATATATTTTGAGGGATAGAGTTCCAAGCTTTAGAGATGTGATGAGAGTAAAGAGTATCCAAAGCTGCGGTTAGCTTTTGTAACTTTTAATAGAAGTTTATTAGAGGATATTAGGGTCCGGTTGTTGAGATAGATTTTACTAGGCTGTGTATGGCTGGACAATTGTATACTACAGAGTGGGTTAGGGTAAGTTGGTTTAAAGATAAGAGGCTAGGTATTTCAAGCCAATTGAGTTGTTTTATGGCAAGACAGTGATGGGTTTTGTGGGGTAGAATGTCAGCAAATCTGGCTATCTTGTGGTAGCATATTTCAAGTTTAAGTCAGTTTTTCTGTGGTTTGAAAGTACAGAGGTGGTGCAGAATACAGTGGATAGTAGGTGGGTCCTGGTGATTGCTTGTTTGGAAGAACTGGTTAGCTAAGTCTTAATCCTGTAAAGAGAACACAGTTTAATGTAGGCCTTTTAATTGCAAGTGATATATGCGTGTCAAATTTCAAATTACTATCAATACTGACACCTAGTAGCTTATTTTCTGAGATTGGTTCAATTAGTGTGTGGCTGGATGTGGTGATTTTAAAGTCCTGGTTGAGGTGGTTTCTTTTTTTTTGTTGGGAAACAGCATTAGTTTGTTTTGTTTGTGGTTTAGGATGAGCTGATATTTATTTAGGAAAGATTCGACGGCTATGAAGGATTTTTGGGTAACTTCCTGTAGCTATGGCAGGGAGGGTGCGGCACACGACAGTGAAATCATCTGCATATTGTATAACGGTAGCAAGGTTAGTTGCAGTGTGGAGACTATTGGTGAGGACCAAGAAGAGTAGTGGACCAAGTATTGAGTCTTGTGGAAAACCTACTATTACAGGGAGCAGAGACGAGAGATCATTTTGCCACCTGACTGCTTGATGGCAATCTAAGAGGTAGTTTTGGAACCATGAGAGGGTATTTTTAGATATGGCAAGGGATGCCAGCACTTGTAGAAGCTGCTCATGGGACACTGTGTCAAATGCCTTTGAGATGTCTAGAAATATCGAGGAAATCATTTGGCCATTGCTTTTTAGTTGGTTTACAGTACTGGTGAAGTTAAGCAAGGCAGTGGTAGTACTGTGGCCTAGCAGAAAACCCTGCTGTGAGTTAGCAAGGAGCTTGCTGGTTAGTAGATGGTCCATTAGTTGTGAGTGGATACATTTTTCTAAAACTTCTGAAAGAAGATAATATGGATTTTGATGTATACTTGGAAAGTTCTAATGATGAGCCCCACTTTGTGGAGGGGAATTACATAGATTATTTTCCAAATTTTAGGTATGCACTATTCCGAGACGGATCTATTAATCAGAATCGATACTAGGTAGCAGATGACTTCGGCTGCTAGTCTAAGGTACTCATTTGGTAGTTTGCCAGTAGCAAAGGTTGTAGGCTTTAGCTTGTTTAATATTGTCATTATTTTCCCTATACGGATTGGTTGGAGGGAGAGTGAGGTAGAGTTGTTATTAGTTATAGGACAAGTCATTTGTTAAGACCTATTTTTGTTTGCTGTAAGTGAGAGCATGGAGTTTATGAAAAAGGAGTTGAACTGGGAAGCTACATTTTCTTTTGAGTTACGAGTATATGGTGATGGGGTGGAGGTACAGCCTGGATGCATGCGTATTTTTTTAAAGTACCCCAGGATTTTTGTGGGTTATTTTGATGTTTGTGCTGCTTGTTCAAATATTCTGCTTGTTCAAATATTGAAGTTTTACCTTCCTAACAGGAACAACTGTCTCAAACTGACAGCCACACTCACGATTTGTTAACCTAAAAGGAAGGTTATCCATACTAAGACACATAGTACAGCCTGTGCTTCCAATAAGTGGTGTCTGATTTTGTCTTACCTTTACTGCTCTGCCAGAATGAGAAAACACTTGAATGCTTTTAGAGATCATCTCCTAGCCACTGAAAGAGAGCTATTAAAAGAAAGAAGTGTTCATTTTCTATTGCACTTTATCAGACTGTCTCCATGGAGACATGAGAACCAGATACAGAGTTGCTTCTACGAGTTTTTATTTACTTATTTGCTTGTGGCAAGCTTTATTATATTCAATGTTCTTTTTATTTATTTGCATTCTCCTAAAACTTGTTACTAGTTAAAACCAAGGGCCTTAATTCAGACATTCCCCATTCAAGAAGGAGAACAAAAGCACATTGTTTTTCTTGTATCATACTCTTTTGAACAGACTTTTCTTCTCTTTTTTTACACTGCAGTGTTTATATTTCTTAAAACTGAACAAAGAGAAAAGAAGGAAAAAACAGGGGCACATGTTTACTTTAGTATCCCCATTACACTTAAAAATAGCTGAGGAAACTTTATAGCTTGCAGACATCATGCACTATACAAATGTTACTGTTAACAAGTTTGTTTTACTTGCAGTTAACTCTTTCTTTCCTCTTCTCCCTCTCCTCAGTGTTCCTCCTAACATTAATGACATGAAGTAAGGCGTATGTTTTTAGCATCCCTTACAAGTTTAACAAAGTCAAAAAAGTCCAATATTTCCAGGTTTTCTTGTTCTGTCATGTTTCACAAATAAAATTAATGCTTTATAATCCCACATTTACTTACTGATTTCCGAGTTGCTGGTTTTATTCCTATTGATCTTCATATCCCAAATCCAGTCGCTGCTTCCTTTCCAATGTACTCTCGGTTCCTCTAGTCAACTCTTGGTGCTTTTTTTCTGAAGCATTTTCTGTTGAAACACTGGGAAAGGTTTCAATGGCCCAGTCTATCTGTGGTCTTTATTACTAGAACAAGAAGCAGAATCTCCTATTTCACAGTTCACTTTTTGTTGGGCAAAATTTTGTAGTTTCCCCTTACCAAGTTCATAGGTAGGTACTAGGCTATCAGCCCTGGGGCCTATACAAGCCCAGCCAAAAAGGTACCCTGGCTCTTGCCACCCAAGAAAATTATTTTCTTGTTCCACTGCAGAGCAGAGCCACAGATGTGATCCCTGGGGTGAATTTCCTATTTCCCATCCAATCATCAAGATTCTTCTTGAAGAGGGCTAATGAAGAGCTTTGTTTGATATAGATAGGTAGTTTATTCCAGAGTATGGGAAGTCTCTGGGACAGGAATCTATCCCTCCGGCATGTTCTGTTTATTGTGGTGACAAGATTTAGGTCCCTAGAACGTGTAGCTTGGAGGGATTGGGATTTCTTTAAGTGGAGCATGTCCAACAGCTCTGGGTTTGACATAGCTTTGTATGTTAGGCAGAGATTACCTCTGAGTAGGTGATATGCGATGGAGTAAAGCTGGAATTTTTTGAGACTGTTTGCGTAGGGCATCTGTTTGAGGCCAGTAATCCTCTTTGTGAGGTATTTCTGCGGCCTTTCCAGTTGTTGTAGATGTCTTGTGAGGTACATACCAAAAGGGGCATTGTACTATATAATGGGTCTAATGAGTGATTAGTAGAGGGGAACAATGACCTCATTTTTTCTGGATGAGAAACCTTTTGTGATGAAGTGTGCCACATTGAAGGACTTCCTGACTACTGTGGTGATGTGATTATCAAAGGAGAGACTACTGTCCACCTGTGTCCCAAGGTCTCTTATCACACTATCAGTGTTAAGTATACTACCGCCTATGTTGTAGTTCATGGGTACAGAGTTTTTACCAAAGGGGATGACAATGCACTTTTTGGCATTGAGCTTGAGGCCGTGGCTTTTACACCAGGCATCTGTCTCGGTGAGGCCCTTTTGTAGGATGTTAGGAGTTTCGATTATGGCTCCTAGTTTGCAGTCATCTGTGAACTTAGTTAGCCAAAGAGCTTCTGTATTAGCCTGTACTTCAGAGAAGTAGATACCAAACAGGAGAGGACCCAGGACTGAACCCTGTGGTACTCCACTTGTCACTGGTCTGAAGTCAGATTTGGAGTCTGCTACTTTCACAGTGTGGGTTCTGTCAGTGAGCCAGTTGGCAACACATCTTGTGACATAGGGCTTTATACCTAGTTTAGTGAGTTTATCTATAATTCCAGAGTGGGGGATGGTGTCAAAAGCCTTGTCACGATCTAGATAGGCTGTGTGAACCAGCTTACCCTTGTCTACGGCTTTGGTGACTGCTTCAAAGAAGTCTATCAGCTTTAGGAGAAATTATCTGCCTTTTACAAACCCAAACTCGGTGGGGTCCAGAGTTTGGAGATTACCAATGTCTTTGTTTATATGTTCCATGATGATACGTTCCATGGCCTTGTAGACCAGGCTCATCAGGCTAATGGGGCGGTAGTTCCCGGGGTCCGTGGTGGCTCCCCCCTTGTGGAGTGGGATAACCGTCACTGTGCACCATTCAGCAGGCACAAAGCCTGAAGTGAGGCTATGACTGAACATGGTACTTAGGTGGGGTGCCAGTTTGTTCAGTAGTTCATGTAGAACGCAGCCTGGGATGTTGTCTGGTCCCATGGATGCTGTGTTCGTGGCTTTGGAGAGTGTGGTTTTTACCTGTGCAGCCGTGATTACAGGAACTTTGCATTCTTCTGGTACAGAGATGGGCTCTTTAGGGGATGAGAGGGAGTAAAGTTAGCACTGAACCTATCTGCCAATGATGTTGGCAATATCTGTTGGGTCTGTATATTTAGTGCCGTTGTGCTGTAACTCAGAACAGATCTGAGTTTTGCCACTGAGATTCGTGACATAGCTATAGAATGCTTTGTGGTTGTCTTTAGAATCAGTGGCGATTTTGTTTTCTTACTTGGAGGATTTTATCAGGGATCGCAGCTTCTTACTGAGGCTGACCAGGGAGCTCCTCCACTCATGGGATTTTACTCTCTTTTGCAACAGTTTCTTCCTTCTGTTGTACAGTTTGTTTATGGCAGGGGACCTCCAGATTGGCTTCCTTTTTTTGGAGGCTAGCGTCTTGGTTCTGTTTGGGATAGCATGATCCATGCACTCATGTAAGTGCTTATAAAGTGCAACTGTGTAGGATTCAGTTGTCATAACTGTATTGTCCATCTGCATGGGTGTCATGAAGTTCACCACTTCTGTCTTAAGAAGCATGAAGTTGGCTTTGGAGAAATTTTTTACCATGGTTTCCTTAATGGGGGGTGGGGGAAGGATGTGGATATCTAGGGTAATTAGCTTATGGTCGGGATCAGACCAATGAGGCGTTGACGTCAGGTGTGGAACACCGGTCACTCATGCTGGTAATGACTAGATCTAGGATATCGTTGCCCCTGGTGGGGGTGTAGATAAGTTGATCCTGGGCATTGGAGTTTATGAATTCCAGAAAGCGTTGAGTGAAGGAGTTGGTACAGGAGTAGTTTTCCCAATTAATGGTGGGGTAGTTGAAATTGCCCATTATTAGGGTGTTTGGTTGAACCCTAATATTTTCCACTACATCAAGAAAAGAGAAGTGGGAATCCTGGGGCATGGTGGGTGATCTGTAGCAAGCTACAATTTGAATTGCAGTTTTGCCCACAGTTAGTTGCAGTTGGATAACCTCGGCTGCATTATGCTGAGGAACTAGCCTGGAGGTGTGGATATCCTTAATGAATATGGACACACCTCCGCCTTTGGTGTTCCGGTCCAGGTTACATGGCCGAAAAGTGTGGTATGAGTTACAGCCTGGTAGTGCAGGGGTGCTCTCTGGAGCCTTGAACCAGGTCTCAGTCACTGCACAGATATCGATGTTCTCCATTTTAAGGAATGCCTCGAGTGAGTGCATTTTGAGATTTAGACTTCTAGCATTGAGTAGCATCACCCTCAGTTTTCGCTTGCCTGTTCCTGTTACAGTTAATTTGTCATTTGAACTTTGCCTAAAAAAGGCACTATAGGGGCAGCAAGAACCTTAGCCAGTATCCGGAATCCCAGGGGTGACAGGTGCAGGCCATCTCTGGCAAAGCATCGTGGTCTGTCGACCATGTCATCTCAGGCAGACAGATACTGGATCCCTTTAGAATGGCACCAGAAGCTTAGCCAATTGTTGAAGTCAATCAATTTGTCTTTGTACTGCAGCATCATTCTGGGTGATTGCAGGATGCTACTCGGGGATAGGGTCATACCTACCTGGGCTACAAGATCGGAGAGCTCTTCCATGTCTCTTTTCATGTAGTCCAGGGAGGTACGTCTCAGGTCGTTCACACCAACATGGACAATGACAGTCATACTTGTACTTGTTGTGGAGTGACTTGAGTGCGTGGGTTATGTGGCGGATCCTGGCACCCGACAGGCAACTGACAGTAACCTTCTCCTTGTTTAGCCTGGGGAGTGGGACATCAGTGTGCCTGACTATAGAGAGTAACCTATGACTAGTGTGTTGGGTACGTTGTTTTGCCTTATTGGCTGTGATTGAGTGGCACACTGAGTCTGCGGGCTATGTGCCATTTGGGTTGTGTTGGGGGGTGGAGGTTGCTTGCATTTATGCTTTGGAGGTCTCTGTTGCTTGAGCAGATTATTATTGAGAGCCTCCGCAAATGTTTTTGTGTTTCTATGTGTAGATTTTGGTGGTGTAGATTTAGTGAGACTATGTAATGAGTGTGGTGTGGTGCAAGTGTTTACCTTCTCCTCTTGACTGTCAAAAGTTCAGTCTTGATTGGAGAGAGCTTTACCTCCAGTTTGGCTAGATAAGTGCATCTCTCACAGGTTGTAGTGTTGGGTGGTAGGAGGAGAGGGATGTGTGTGTACATGAGGCAATTTCTACATTACCCAAGATGCCCAGATTCATCAGATAGACAGGAGAGAACACTGGGAGCTGACCCTTGGACATGCCTGAATAAAAAAATATTTTCCTCTAGATAAGTGAGGAAAGTGAGTACAAGAGCTGTTTTTCTCTAAGCAAGTGAGGAAAGCAAGTACCAAAACTGTTTTCCTCTAGGTAATGAAGGTTGAGTGCTGTAGTAATTAGTAGGTTATTTAGTGCTTACAAGTTCTGAACAAGTGCTGATCAGGAATAAGCAAATTCAAGTGCTAAAACTAAGAATCTGTATCTGGACTAAACTAGTTACAGGAAAGGGGGGAAACAAGTGCAAATGCGGGCTTTTAAATCAGAAATTTGAAAGATGGAAAAACTGCCCAAATGGCCACTAACTACAATTTCTGGGCCAGAACCACTCCTTACGTGGCAGATAGGTTACCTAGTGCTTACCACTCCCACTGATAAGCTAGAAGGCTTCCCTCCAACACAGAAAGCTTGGGGGGGGGCTCAGAAGCTTACATACAGTCCTGGATACAGCAAACCTTAATCTGGACTACACTAGTTACAGGAAAGGTAATATATATATATATATATATATATATATATATATATATATATATATATGTGTGTGTATATATATATATATATATATATATATATATATGTATATATATATATATATATATATATATATATATATATATATATAAAAGTAGCTAAAACGGAAGTAAAAACAATTCAAATGCAGTGCAAGCTAGCACACTTGAGTATGTAGCAATGTTAGACCAAACAGTTTAAAAAATGCAATTAAATTAAAATTGACTAAAAACAAGTGCAGAAGGAGTCTATTAGGTAGAATGAGGTAAAGAGATGGGACTGGGGGGAGTGTCCCAGATCAAAGGCCTGGGTTACTTTCTCATGGCCAGGTTTGGAGCATACACACAATGTGCCCTTTCAAACAACTTCTGCTGTGGAAAACCAGTCCAGTTGCTTATTTTTGCTTTCAAAAAATTAACACAGTCTGTTCCTTCCAGCTTCTCTGTTACAGCAGAAAATCTCAGGTTTACCTTGTGTGTCCTGTCCTATAATTCTATTATTTTTTGAAACACCTCTTCTTGAGCAGTCTCATATTCAGTCAGACTTTTCTTCATTTTGACCTCTGATTTTTGAAGTTTTAGCACCTCATCTGTATGTCTTTTTAAAGCTTCTTCCATTTTATCCAGCCTTTTGTTATTTGAGTTTATATACTTAATCAGTGTTTTGCTTATTTTAATCAGTTCTGAGTACATTTGACTTATTTTTTCCTCGACGTTAATGGAGTCATGTCTTGTACCAGAGCTGGAGCTTGCACTGTATTTTGCTGAACAGCTGCAGCATCTTCCCAGTCAGTGTTTTTCCTCACCTTTTGTGGTTGATTTTCTTTTAGTTTCTTTGAATTTCTCTTTTGCTAGCATACAGAAGTGTACTTACTAGCCAGTTACTGAAATTTAACCAAAAAATAAGTTCACAGGATCATAGCAAGGATCATACCAAGTTACTAAGCTACTGGACCGGAGGCCCTTATAAGATTAGCCAATAAATTAGCCCTTGTTCCTACAAGTCAACACCTAATGCCCCTTGTCCAGCAGGGACACAGGTGGAATCCCAGCTGTGTAGTAAGCCATCCAGGTTCCTCTTAAAGAGGGATAATGAAGTACTCTGCTTGACGTGGAGAGGGAGTCTATTCCACAGAAGGGGGAGTCTGTGGGGAAACAAATCTGTCCCGCCAGCAAGTCCTACTGATGTTGCAGACCAAGTTGAGGTTTTGCGTGCAGGTCATGCGAGTGCAGTTTGGCTTGCAGATATGCAGCAATTTCATCAAGGTGGGGTCACAGACTGCTATGTATGCCAGATATAGATCACCTCTGGGGAGGCTGTATGAGATGGAGTAGAGGGACAACACTTTTAGCCTATCCATGTAGGATACATTTTTGAAGCCCTGGATCTTCCTGGTGAGGAACCTCTGTGGTCTCACCAGCTGCTGCATGTCCTTGGCGAGGTACATGACAAAAAGGGCGTTACACTCTATGATGGGCCTGTCAGAGAAATACTGGTAAGTTATGAATTCCCTGTTCTTGGAAGAAATACCCTTAGTAATTAGGTGAGCCATGTAAGAAAGTGCTCTGTACAATGGAGGCAAAGTACAGTTGTGTACACTTACCATAAATGTAGATGTTCGAGTGTATTCACTGTTGCAGTCATTACATTTGGGTAATCTGCTGGCAGGTTGCCCTCAGTCGGCCTGATTAACAAAGTCTTAGGTCCTGCGTCGGTTGCTGTCCCTTCTTCCATGACGTCAGGGGTATAAAAACATGTAGCCGACGCCATTACATCAGTTTTTCTTGCCCCAGATGTCAGGTGCCCCCCAAATGGGGAGCAAATAAAATTAAAAACACAAAAATATACCTCCAACCAAAAGCAAATACACCAAAAAGGCTTTTAAGCATAGTAAAAGAAAGTAGAGGTATAGCCAGAGAAAAACAGGAGGCTGGAGGGAGGGTAACTAGGACTGCAACAGTGAATACACTCGAACATCTACATTTATGGTAAGTGTACACAACTGTACTATGTTCTTCGTGTTTCACTGTTGCAGTCATTACATTTGGGTAGATTCCCAAAGCTATGGTTGGGAGGAGGAAATTATACAGCAATTAGGGCCAGCTATAAGGCCCTGCAAGACAGCAGTGGCAAAGCCAGCTCTGGATTTAGAGAAAATTGGTAAATGATAATGCTTGGTGAAAGTATGTACAGAACTCCAGGTAGCAGCTTCTAGAATATCCCTGGTAGGAACACCTCTGAGAAAGGCTGCAGAAGTAGAGGCAGCCCTGGTGGAATGAGATCTGATCCCCTGGGGGATAGGTTTTCCATGGTGCTTATAGCAGAAATGAATGCAATGGCTTATCCATTTAGAAATGGTTTGTTATGACATAGCCCTCCCCTCTGCCCCAGCAGCAAATGCTACTAGCAATTGTTCAGATTTTCTTCGAAGTTTAGTTTGAAGCCAAAAAATGCATCATCATCATCCCCTTTGGAGAGAGTGACATCTCCACAAATTATCACATTAATAACAATGTCCTAAGCATGCAAGCAGTTGTGAGGGACCTGGGCATCCAAGTTGACAGCAGTCAAACTTTTGACCACCATGATGTTCTTCGTGTTTCACTGTTGCAGTCAGTACATTTGGATAATCTGCTGGCAGGTTGACCTCAGTCAGCCTGATTAACAAAGTCTTGGGTCCTGCGTCGGTCGCTGTCCCTTCTTCCATGACGTCAGGTCATCAGGGGTATAAAACATGCAGCCGATGCCATTACATGAGTCTTTTTTGCCATGCGGTGCCTGAAGCAGAAGCAGTTCGCAGGTGGCGGTCAGCAGACTCCTGAAATTTTTGTTTTCGAGTTTCAGACCGAAGTCTTCAACTTTAAGCTAAGTACCCCATTGGGGAAACTTTTCCTTGCTCCTTACCGATGTCGGTAAAAGTTAATAATTGCATTACTTGTGGAAAGCAAATACCTCATAAGGATTTTCATCTGTACTGTATTTCTTGCCTAGGCCCTGACCACGACGTATCTTGCTGTTGGTTTTGTGCTTTATTTAATCAGTGCACTATCCGTCGTCGGTACATTTTTGCCTCTAAATATTTTGGTTCTCAGTTTAATTATCCAGAAATGACATTGATTAGCCATCCGACTACCGGGATTCTGAAAAAATGCAAAGAAAAAGACAGACAGGCCGTCGAGGTCCAAAACTGCAGACGATGCTTCTCCTAAACCAGTCGCCAGTACTCAGTGAGGTGCTTCTGCAGCCCCTGATACCTGCTACTTCTGACTCGCAGGCCTCTACTGAAATCCATTCGGAGTCTGGTATGCCATGAGATGCTTCACCTATGGAACCCGCGGATGCCTCTACCTTGGATGGGTCCGGAACTGCTGTGCAGACACCAGCTTCTGAGGGTGTATTCAGGCCTACAGACTTACATATTAAACAGACTCCACCTACTATACTAAGGCCTAAATCTCGATCTATGTCTAAAAAACTGACACCCTGGCCACATGTTCAGGCCCCTATGCCTAGAAAACAAACTATCAAAATGGCTGAAGATCTTATTACACTAATCAGGGGTAGTCAATCCCCCCTTCTAAGAGGCCCAGGGCTGAGCTTGGCTATGTATCTGTTTCTTCTGATTCTTCTAATGACCTGGATTTGTCCATACCTACGTATGAGGATTCTGATGCAGAGGATTCTATTCCCTCTGCTCCCCCCCCGATGACTTTTCCTTTGGGGAAACTTTACATACCTTAACTCATTCACTCCAATGGAGCTCAAGAAGTTTGCACTGTAACTTCCTGTAAAGCCTTTTCACAGAATCAAATGGTGTCCTCACATTTCAAACAAATGCTCATATCTCTGGAACCATAAGGATTATTAAAGAAGTATAAATGGCAAACTCTTCAGCACAAACTATTTTTATAGTGGCAGTATTCTTTAGGTTTTAGGTCTTAAACTGAATTTTATAAGTCACAATAATCATAGTAACTATTATTATATTTGTAATATTTTGTAAAAAATTTACAACAGCTCAGCAATCATTCAAGGTACACGCATATGGTCAGCAGCATTTTATTCATCGAGCTGAGATCTTTAATGTGAGGCTAAGGAGCTCTATCTGTGTTACCTGGTTGTTGAGATATTTAGAAAAATGTGAACATTTTATCTATATAAATTACTGTCATAAAAACAACAGTTAACTATATATTTACCTGCACTATACAGAGGTAAAATATTAATGCAGTTAAGTTTGCTATTGTGTAAGCTGTAAGATTAAATCTTTTAAAACCTTGTACATAGCATGGTTTTGGAATTATTGATGCAAATATGGAGAAGCAATATTTGACGCCTAGAGGCGTCAGTAGGAGTTAACTGCAGGCGCACCTGGAGGCATCACTCGGATGTAATGAGTTGGGAGCATTTCCACTGGGAAAGTCAGGAATTTTCTGAATCAAAAAAGAGGCTTAGGGATTTCCTTCTTCTACCTCAGCATAGGCCTTTGGCAATACCTCCTGTACTAGATATTGTTGATGATGTGTTTTCGGAATCCAGTATGGCCCCTGATTCCCTGCCTCTGGCTCCTAGTAAACCTGACAGATACTATATATTTCCTGAGTCACACAAGTTCCTTTTCAAAAATCCTGTTGTGGATCCAGAAACCATTTCTCAGGGGCCCAAGGGCATTAAGGCTTCTACTGCTAACATTCCTACCCCTTCTGATAGAGACTCCAGGGTGCTGGATAGATGGGGTAAAAAGGTTTATACTTCTGCAACCTTGGCAATCAGGGCTTTAAACTGCCAATTTCATACGTTAAAGTATCAACAGCACATTATTGGACTGCTTAAACAGAAAATGATGTTGATTTCTGACTGTGTAGAAAATAAAGATTTACAGGACTTACTGGATTCTGCTGAACAAGTTGGAAAACATACTTTGCAATGTGGTTTTGATTCCTTAGAGGCCTCTTGCAGGGCTGCTGTGGCTGGGTCTCTGCTTAGAAGGCATGCTTGGCTTAAAGAGCAATCTCTGCCTGATCATGTTAAAGCAAAATTGTTGGATGCTCCTTTAAATCAGGACCGCCTGCTTGGCAATAAGGCTAAAGAAGTTCTAAAAAAGATGGAAGATAAAGCTAAATCTATGCAAACTGTAAAATATTTCTTTACAAGTGCAACCTCCAAGATTTAGTAGGCGCTGGCCTGCTAAGAATTGGTCCTTTCCAGCTCTTTCCAGATCCTCTCACGCCAAACCCAGACACACCAAAAGCTCCAAGTTTCAGTCCCAGGGGACTCTCAGGACTAAGCAATGGGGGGCCTCCACCTCCAAATCTGGAAATAAGACCCTCCATGGTACACAATCTCAATGACTTTCCTTTAAAATTACCAAGCACTTACCTTTTAGCTGCCCCTTTGGGGGGGAAAATTGCTCTTCATGCAAAAAACTGGGAACTCATAACCCAGGACAAATGGATTCTAACTATATTGTCCCAGGGATACAGATTTCATTTCCACACATTGCCAACACAAAATGGGTGGCCAAACCAGCCCCCAAATCAGTGGGCAGAGGCTCGAAAACAAGTACTTTCCCTCTTAAACATGGGGGCTATTCAACCGGTACCAGAAAAGGAAAAGGGACAAGGTTTCTATTCCAGGCTTTTCCTGGTACCCAGAAAAGACAAATCATGGTGTCCAATTCTGGACCTGTCTACTCTAAACACCTTTCTGGACATTCCAAAATTCAAGATGCTGACTCTTCACCAGTTACTTCCTATGCTAGACAAAGATGCCTGGTTGGCAACTCTAGACTTAAAAGAAGCTTATCAATCAGGGAATCTTGCAGAAGATACCTACGCTTCAAAGCAGGCTACTTGCATTATCAGTTTTCTGCACTGCCCTTTGGCTTGTCTACTGCACCCAGGGTATTCACAAAGTGCCTGGCTCCAGTAATTACATTTTGCAGGCAAAGAAATATTCAGATATATCCACACCTGGCCGATTGTCTAATTCAGGCAGAAAACCAGGCCATACTTCTAAATCATCTGGCGTTTGTAAAAAGGGTTCTAACTTCTCTGGGGTATGCTATAAACGAAAAGAAATCACAACTGGTACCCTCTCAACACATTACATTTCTGGGTGCAAGCTTGAGTACAACTGCCCAGATGTCTTTCCTCATGCCAGAAAAGCAAATTCATTTGGTAACTTACTTCAAACAAGTGGCCACAAAAACCCTGCTTTCTGCAAGACAAATACTGCAAGCCTTGGGGTTCATGGTCTTCTGCATTCTTCTAATTCCATATGCAAGACTGCATATGAGGAAACTTCGGTGGCACTTAAAAAGTCTATGGAGTCAACATTGTCACAGCCTGGAAACAATGATTCCTATCGTACCTTGCCTACGCCTGGAGTTCCTATGGTGGGCAGAGGCCTGCCATCAAAACAAGGGACTTCCATTCACACTACCCCCTACTGCCCAAACCCTAACTACAGATGCATCAGACTATGCATGGGGGCTCACCTGGCAGGGAAGTGCATTCAGGGCAAATGGAACCCAAATCAAATGCACCTACATATCAATCAAAAAGAAATGTTAGCTGTACAGAATGCTCTGACAGCCTTCAAGGACTACATTAGTCCAAGACAACTAATGGTAAAGACAGACAACACCACGGTTATGTGGTACATAAACAATCAGGGGGGTACACATTCCTACCCCCTCTGCAGACTAGCCATGGCATTGTGGAACACGGCCTTGAGCTACCAAGTGCACCTACAAGCTCAATTCCTGCCAGGAAAATTTAATACACCTGGCAGGCGGACTAAGCAGAAATCTCATGTACCCACACAAGTGGAAACTGGAACCATGGATTTTCAACATGTTGAAAGCAAATGGGGAAGCCCAGACATAGATCTATTTGCCTCCCCCCAAAACTACCAGTTGGACAAATTTTGCACAAGGACTCCCCACAAAAAAGCCTGGAAAGTGGATTGTCTGTCCTTCAGCTGGAAAAACCTATCAGTCTACGCCTTTCCCCTCTGCCTCTGCTCTTCAAAGTTCTGCTAAAAGTCAAACAGGACAAACCAAGAATGATTTTGATTGCTCCAGACTGGCCACACCAACACTGGTACCCACTCCTGCACAGTGTGTCACAAATATCTCCTTGGCACCTGCCTCAGACACCTTCCTTGCTGTCTCAGCAGGAGAACCAAATTCTGCACCCTCAGCTTCCAACATTGAACCTTGCAGCTTGGCTAATCACTTAAATTCACCCTTAGCATCCCTCAGCAAACCTGTGATGGATGTCACCCTGGAGGCGAGAAGACCTAGTACTAGAAAATCTTATGCTGACAAATGGAAAAGATTCTGTGCCTGGAGCCAATCTTTAGGGATGAGCACAGCAGCGCCCAATTTACTTCAGATTTTGCAATACTTAACTGAGATGCTTCACAAGGGCCTTTTTCCTCTATTAAAATCCATGCTTCAGCTATTTCAGCTCACTATAACACAGAACCACCCCTCTTTGCTCATCCCCTGCTCAAGCAGTATCTCAGAGGGGCAAAGATCTTGAGACCACCCAGGAGAGCTCCTACCCCTGCCTGGGACCTTAATTTTGTTTTGGAGAAGCTCACTTTACCTCCTTTCGAGCCAGCTGCTACTGCAGACTTAAAATTTCTTTCTTGGAAAACAGCCTTCCTTTTAGCAATCACTTCAGCTAGAAGGATATCTGAATTACAGGCCCTTATGGCAGTGGAGCCTTTCATCATCTTTCATGCGGACAGGGTATCTCGGAGGACCAATCCGTCCTTCATGCCCAAGGTGGTTTCCAGTGTGGCTCTTAATCAGTCCATTCATTTGCCCACCTTCTATCCCAATCCACAGAACAAAGGGGAACGGATTCTGCATTCCTTTAGTTTGAGGCCATGTTTCTGGCACCAGTCATTTGTTTGGATGAGACCCTCTTGTAGTATGTCTACATCACTATGGAAGTTGATGACAGCGCCCAGCTTGCAGTCAGCTACAAACTTGGTCAGCCATAGACCTCTGGTTTTGACTTGCACCCTGGAGAAGTATACCCAAAACAGGAGGGGCCCAAAGTCGTTAAGGGTCTACTACTTGAGGTAGCTTCCACTCTTTTGACTGAGTGAGTTCTATCAGTGAGCCTGTTAAGCTACCCATCTGGTCACAGACTATCCCAGCTTGGTGTAAATCCGTATATCTATTATGGCTGAGTGGGGAATAGTGTCAAAGGCCTTGGCCAAGTCAAGGTAGGTGGCATGCACACAGTCTTCCTCTCATCCATGGCTTTGGTGATTGACTCAAAGTCGTCTACCAAATTTAACAGGTATGATCTCCTCTTGCCGAAACCAAACAGTGTGGGATCAGGTGTTTGGAGATTGCTAATGTCCTTGTTAATGTGTTCCGTGATAATGCATTCCATGGCCTTGCAAATTAGGCAAGCTAGGCTGATGGGTCTATTAACTGCCTGGATCGGTGGATGCTCCACCTTTGTGCAGAGGGATGACAGTGGCCATCTTCCACTCAGCTGGGATGGAACCGGTACTCAGTCTTAGGCTGATATTGGGTCCCATGGAAGCTGTACTTTTAGCCTTTGAGAGGGCAGTAACGACTTGTTCCCTAGGGATGAGGGGTGGGGGCAGGTGATAGGGATATCCTCGGATTACTGATGGGGGGACAGAGGGGTGAAGTTTTCACTGAACCTGTCTGCCAGCAGGTTGGCTACATCCATGGCATTTGTGTGCATGGTACGTGGTGCCCTTGACCATCAGTTCTGAGTAGATTTGGGAGTTTCCCCCTTAGATTCAGGATGTATGTGAAGAAGGCCTTATGACTGTCTTTATTAGATGTGGCCAATTTGGGCTCGACATTAGCTTTGGAGGACCTCACTAACACCCACTCAGGGACAAGGTGGTCATAACATCCCTGTATTCTTCCCTTATAAGACTTATTATTGAATGCAATACCCCTTTTGGCATGTACCTCACAAAGCACATGCAGCAGCTGGACAGACCACAGAGATTTCTCACCCGGAGAATCCAGGGCCTCAAACATCTACCCTACACAGATAGGCTAAAAGCCCTGTCCCTCTACTCAGTCTCCTACAGACTCCTCAGAGGTGACCTCTGTCTGGCATACAAAGCAATCACAGACCCCACCCTGATGGGACTGCTGCATATCAGCATGTCAAGCTCCACTCAAGTAACCAGTGCGGAAGACCTCAACCTGGTCTTGACATCAATAGGACTTGGTGGGACAGACGTATGTCCCAGAGACTCCCCCTTTTGTGGAATAGACTCCCTCTCCACATAAAGCAGAGTACCCCATTAAACCTTTTTAAGTGTAACCTGGATAGGGAACAGAAAATACACCCCTGGGATTCCACTTATGTCCCTGCTGGACAGTGGCATAGGGTGCGGACTTGTTGGAACATGGGCTAAATTTTTGGCTAGGCTTGTAAGGGCCTCAGGGCCAATAGCCCAGTAACTTCCTGTGACCCTTAATTGCCTGTTTAGGCCAAGGAGGGATTGCTTCCAATTGGCACCTGTTCCTTCTTGGTCCTGGACAGCAATTTTTTCTTTTGTTGTAGAGTTTATTTATATCAGATGTCCACCAGACAGGTTTACGCTTCCTTGAGGAGAAAGATTTTGTCTTGTCAGGTATTGCTGAATCCATACATTTATACAAGTAGTTGTATAGTACAGTATTGTAGGTTTGGAAATTAGTGCCAATCCCTACTGCTAGGGAGAGGGTAGTGAAGCTGTTTAGACCTTCCCTCAGGAGGTTGTAATCAGCTTTGGAGAAGTTATTTTTTGTTTAACCCAAGCTGGGGGGGGGGGAGGGGTTCAGGGGAGATGGTGACTTTGTAGGTGACCGCTTTGTGGTCTGATCTTTCCCGGGATGATGACACTGTGGGGATGCTGCAGTGGTTTCCTAGGTTGGTTAGTACCAAGTCCAAGATGATGTTGTCATCTCTTGTGGGGGCGTCAACCAGCTGGTCCAAGGGACTGACAAAGTCAAGAAATCTGGAGCATTTGTGTTGTGGCATGAGCAGTTCTTCCAATCAATGGTTGGGTAGTTAAAACTGCTCAGGATCAGGGTACAGGGTTGAATCTTAATAGATTTGAGGAGGTCTAGATAGGAAGCATGGGCGTCCTGAGCCAATATTGGGGGCATGTAGCTAATTGATTTGAATAGGGGTCTTGTCAACCATTAACTGCACCTGGAGTGTCTCCTGTGCATCATACTGTTTGACTAGTTTGGAGGTGTGCATATCTTTAATATATAATGAAACACACCTCCTTTGGCTTTGCTGCTCTCAGTTTGGTGTCTATATCTATGACAGGATGAGTAATCAGGTAAGGCTGGGGTGCTCTCCACAGCTTTGAACCAGGTTTCTGTGACTGCACAAATGTCAGCATCTTCCAGGGTTAAGATTGCTTGCAATGAGTACAGTTTCATACTGAGACTCCAAGCATTTGGCAGCATAACCTTTAAATTACGTTTAGATGAGATTCTCATGTGGGTAGTTTCGACCTCAAGACATTGCCTAAAAAAGGCACTATGGGGGAGGCAAGAGCCTTTGCCAGCAGCCTGAAGCCCAAAGGAGACAGATGCATGCCATCTCTGGCAAAGCTTTGTGGTCGGTGAATGTCTTCCTAGACCAGCAGGTACTGGATCCCCTTTAGAATGACACCTGAAAGTAAGTCAATTGTTAAAGTCAATCATTTTTTGTTTGTATTGAGGCATCACTCTGGGCGATGATAGAATGCTACTTACGGCTAGTGACATACCTGCCTGGAACACATTCGGTGTCTCTCTTCAGCATGTACATTGGCTCTCTCTTTTGAGTCTGTTTTCACACTGGGAGAGCTGAAATTAAGCTGTACTCAATGTACAGCCATCTTGGAAGTCGGTGGGGACTGCAACTTGATATAAAATAATGAGGCTATATCTGCAGGACATAGAAAGAAGTTATAACAAAAGAGGGTAGATTTTTGAAGAAATTTATGAAAATATTTGTTATGGAAGATGTGAATTCAGTAGTAGGAATTCTGAGAGAATTTACATATTCCCCAGTGTACAATATATGGCTAGACTAGACAGTAATTACATTTCACAGGAACAAGTGCATTTAATTGAAAGCTTTGACATACTGGTGCATAATCTGAAGTAGTTGTTGGATAACAACCAAGATAAAAAATGCACAGTAATGAAAAAAAAAATGATACGCTGGTGCTTCCCCACCTACATGTTAAAAAGAGAGGAATTTTAGAAATGGGTAGTGGAAATTATTCGAAATCTATTAGAGAAGATGGACATTTCTTCACATGTTCTAGCTAGTGAGGGGGATAAAATGAAAGTGGAGTTTAAAATAGGGTAGAAATGAAAAAAAAGAGATAGTTAAGTAACAAAATGTATTTAGAGGGGCTGACAAAGAAGTATTGCATAATCCCACACAGTTCGGGTTTGTAAAAGGCAGATCATGTCTCCTAAACCTGATAGACTTCTTTGAAGCAGTCACCAAAGCCATACATGAGGGTAAGGTGGCTCACACAGCCTATCTAGATCTCGCCAAGGCGTTCAACACCATCCCCCACTCTGGAATTATAGATAAACTCACTAAACTAGGTATTAATCCTGATGTCACAAGATGGGTTGCCAACTGGCTTACTGACAGAACCCACACTGTGAAGTTAGCAGACTCCAAATCAGACTTAAGACCAGTGACAAGTGGAGTACCACAGGGTTTAGTCCTGGGTCCTCTCCTATTTGGTATCTACTTCTCTGAAGTACAGGCTAACACAGAAGGTCTTTGGCTAATTAAATTCACAGATGACTGCAAACTAGGAGCCATAATCGAAACTCTTAATGTGGGCATCCTACAAAAGGGCCTCACAGACAGATGCCTGGTGTCAAAGCCATGGTCTCAAGCTCAATGCCAAAAAGTGCATTGTCATCCCCTTTGGTAAAAACTCTGTACCAATGAACTACCACATAGGCGGTAGTCTACTTAACACCGAAAGTGTGATAAGAGACCTTGGGACACAGGTGGACAGTAGTCTCTCCTTTGATAATCACATTGCCACAGTGGTCAGGAAATCCATCTACATGGTACACCTCATCACAAAAGGTTTCTCATCCAGAAAAAAAGGTCATTGTTCCCCTCTACTCATCACTCATTAGACCCATTATAGAGTACAAAGCCCCTTTTGGTATGTACCTCACAAGACATCAACAAATTGAAAGGCCGCAGAAATACCTCACAAAGAGGATTACTGGCCTCAAACAGATGTCCTACGCAGACAGACTCAAAAAAACTCCAGCTTTACTCTGTCGCATATAGTCTACTCAGCGGCGATCTCTGCCTAACATACAAAGCTATGTCAAACCCTGAGCTGTTGGACATGCTCCACTTAAAGAAATCCCAGCACCTCTGAGATGCATGCTCTAGGGACCTAAACCTTGTCACCACAACAAACGGAACATGCTGGAGGGATAGATTCCCGTCCCAGAGACTTACCATACTCCGGAACAGACTACCTATGTCAAACAGAGCTCCTCATTAGCACTCTTCAAGAAAGATCTTGATGATTGGATGGGTAATAAGAAATTCACCCCGGGGATCACTTCTGTGGGTCTGCTTGACAGGGGCACAGGAAAATAATTTTCTTGGGTGGGAAAGCCAGGGTACCTTTTTGGCTAGGCTTGTATAGGCCCTAGGGCCAATAGCCTAGTAAGAACCTATGAACATATAATAAGTGGAAGAATAAGAGGAGGAGGAACTGCAGAATGCTAATGAGAAAATAACAAGAGTATCTGGTTAATATGCATATGTTTATAAAGACTGCTGTTAAGCAACTGTTTTTTGATAACTCCACAAAACTACTCAACACAATGACTTAGGCAACAGAAAGTATGAAGGGCTGTTGCCAAACTTAGGGAGCCTTTAACAACAAAATAACCAGAGATCCTGTAGAGGTATTAGAGATACTTCAGAAGCTTTATAAAAACATTGTAGAAAGCAGAGGAATATGGAAATCAAGAGAAAGTACAAATGGAAATATTTATGGAAGACTTACGTATGCTCAAGACAGAGGCAGATGAGGCTCAACAATTAACAGTTAAAACAGAAAGAGAGAAGATTAAAATGGTGGCATATAACCAATCTGCAGTAAAGCCTCCAGGAAAATATGGTATTGTTAAGGAGGTTAACAGGGAGAAAGTGATAAAGACCTAGAGACAAACCTTACAGCAATATTAAAGGAGCCTTTAAAGCTTTGAAAGACCCCAACATAGGCAGCCCTGATCACACTGCCATCCTGCTTCTGCCTACCTGTAAGACAGCTTTGATCAGAGAAAAAAACAACAACTAAACAGATCACAGTCTGGCAGGAGGATTCCATGAAATGCCTTCAGGACTGTTTCAATAGCAACTGCTGGGAGGTCTTCAAAGAAGCAGCTACACACAACCTCCAGTTACACACAGACACCTACACCAAATCAGTTCTTGCCTACATAAGGCGTGGAGGATGTAACCACCATGAAAGCTATCACTATAAGGGCTAATCAGAAGCCCTGGCTCACTAGGAAGGTCTATGAGCTACTGAGGAAAACAAACACGGCCTTTATGGCAATTGACAAAGAAAGGTTAAAGGCTGCCAGGTCAAATATGAAAAAGGGCATCAAAGAGGCAAAAAGGGAGTATGAGAGGAAATTTCAGATCTGCTTCCAAGACATGAGGAGCCTATGGCAGGGGATACAGCAGCTCAGAGTACAAGACCAAAACACCCCAATGTGATGACAGCTTGGAATTCCTAAATGAACTGAACCCCTTTAGCAGATTTGAGACGACCACCACCACATCTTCTAAAACAAACATTGACAAGCAGGAGGTAGTGATCACCTTAAACTCCGAGGAGGTGAGACTTCAGCTTAAGAAGGTGAATCCTAGGAAGGCTGCTGGACTAGATAATACCTGGCAAGGTGCTGAAGGGGTGTGCTGATCAGTTATGTCTGGTATTGACAGACATCTTCAACTCATCCCTTGCTATGGAGAAAGTTCCTTCACATTTCAAAGAAACAAGTACCGTCCCACTTCCGAAGAAACCCAACCCTACCTGCCTCTAACTTCAGACCAGTTGCCTTAACCTCAATCATCATGAAGTGCTTTGAGAGGACTGTGAAGAAACATCTGTGGGTCTGCCCAAGTCCTTTGATACACTCCAGTTTGCATACCAGGCAAATAGATTGACTGTGGATGCAATACCAGTCGTACTACACCTTGCACTAAAACACCTAGAAGAAACAACTATGTAAGGCTGCTGTACATTGCCTTCAGCTCTGCATTCAACACTGTGATACCAATGCAATTGGTGGATAAGCTCATGAAACTCAGAATAACAAGCACCTATGTAACTGGACTCTTGACTTTGATTGGTAGTCCACAATGGACATGCACTGGAAACAGCACCTCTCAACCTTATAGTCACAAACACTGGTGTTCCCCAAGGATGTGCACTCAGCCCCTTGCTTTTCACCATCCTCACCCATGGCTGTACTTTAAAACACAGCTCAAGCCATATTATAAAATTCGCTGATGATACCACAGTCGTGGGTCTCATTAGTGGTGGGGATGAACATAACTACAGGGATGAGGTGAACACTTTGCTTGCCTGGCGTGACAGGAACAATCTGGAACTGAATGTTAATAAAAGCAAATGAATGATTATGGACTTCAGGAGAAAGGCAACGATTCACCAACCACTCGCTATCAAAGGGGAGGTAGCACAGAAAGTCAAAACAACCAAGTTCCTGGGCTTTAACATCTCAGATGACTTCTCCTGGACTGTTAATACCAACCATATAGTCAAGAAGGCTAAACAGAGGCTTCACTTCCTGAGAAAGCTCAAAAAGGCCAGTCTGTCACTGTCTACTCTTACCATGTTTTACAGGGAAGTTATAGACAGCATCCTCACTAGCAACTTCATAGCATGGTATGGCAACTGCACAGTTGCTGAGAAGAAATTACAGAGTAGTGAGGGTGGCTGAGCAAATCTTGGGCACAAACCTATTCAGGAGCTTTTCTTTACAAGAACAAGAATGAGAACATAAAAAATACTAGCTGATTCGACCCATCTGGCGCTCTCAGCTTGCGAATGGAAGGCGGTACTGCAGCTTCCACTGTAGGGCTACCATATTCAGGAACAGTTTGTATTCTACAGCTGTGAGACTTATTAACTCTGACACCAACCACAATAGCTGATGCATTGAAGCCTCTTTTTTTTCATTTAATCCTGCTCTGAGCAATTACTGCCAGTATTACTATTATGCAATATAACTGCTATATTGAGTCACGTCAAAGGTTAACAAGTGCAATACGTTAACTAAACAGCTGCTATTCACTAGTCTCTATTAATTCTCTATCTTAATGGTGAAGGGGTTTGGTGGCGGGTATTTATTATTTATCACTTGATAATGAGAACTGAGTGTTTATGTAATGTAAATTACCTCTTGCATATCGTACATGTTATTTTCTTTATTATGTTATTCTCTGATACCGCTGTATCTATGTTATTTGCACTGCATTTCTCTCATGAACTAACATTCGTAATTTTGTTTAGACAGCACTTGTGTGGTCTAAAATGACAAAGTTTCTTTGAATCTTTTATGCACCAAGCAGACTAAATAATTTTCCTCGGGTAGATGGCAAATAGTGGAGTGTGATGGGGGGGAAGAACGAGGTAACTGGGAACATACATTTTGGGAGTGTAATGAATTGGAAAACTTTAAAAATTTGCTACAGAGTACTCTTGTTAGAAATATTGGGTTAGTAAATAGGTGTAACTTAAAAAAAATATTTTTTGAGCTGGGACACAGGATCTGAGCTGCCTAGACACAGCAAGGACTTGTTGAGTTTAATTCTGGTGGCTGCCAAAAAAGCAACTAATAGAAAATGGAAATCAAAGTCCAAACCAACTTTACTTGAAGAAGTGAATATTGTAATAGAGATAAGGAGAGAAAAAATAGAAATTGTGGGAACAATACATGCAGAATAATATTTTGGAGAATGAGTGAGGTTTCGCGAAGGCAGGAATTGATTAATTTATGTAAAGTTGGATTGATGATAATTGTATAAAAAACACATATGATGTACAATGTAACTGTGAACATGTTAACATGGTTTTCTTTTATATAAATGTAACTTTTTCTGTGTCTTAAGTGATAATTCAATAAAGGTGTTAATAAAAAAGCCATACTTTTCTCAGCCACAACTCAAGTTCCCATCAAGAGTCGAACAATCGTCTAATCTTTTGAACCTTGGCATGGACAAACTCAATGTCTTCTGCTTTTCAGTAAGGCCTGACTAATCCCACTTTGCCACAGTGATAAAGCCTCAGGTCCAAGTATTGCAGATCCACAACTGTGCAACACAGAGGTCTGCACCCCAAGAGGCAACTGGATAAACTCATGGCCAAAATGAATAATTAAGAAACAGGTGGTGTAATCTCTGTGGATGTACCCCTCCAGAATGACAGATGGGCCTCATCTATTCCAAAACTGTAGACAATAACAGATGTTACTCCCTGCTAATCACACCAGATTCCCATTTCTAGAAAACCCGGGAAACCACATAAAGCACAGACATACTCCTGGAAGGGCTAGACCCCACAGAACCCTCTGAGTGAAGTCCCCAAGTGACAAATTATACCAGTCAAGCATCAATACAGAGGTCCTGTTTAAAAGACGAGAACAAATTTTGAAGCTCGGTAACAAGGCAATCCAAAAGGATGCGAGCACACAGAAACATGATGACTAGCAGAGGCCAAGCAAGACACAAAAGTATGAGAAGAGGAGCAGTCATGTAATACACCTATGATGTCATGGCCTGGTCTTTTTGTCGAAGGCTGACTCATCAAAGGTGTTTTTGTTTAAAAAGCAGGGCAGTAGAACAAGTTTCTTGCCAGTGTTGACAACCTCATTATTGTCGGAGTGTTCACAGCCAAGCAGACACAACTTTAAGGGGATCTGGTCTCCTCAAACATTTGAAGGAAAGAACTTGAACAGGCACTTTCTATGGACACTGCTCAGCAATTAAGACCTACATACAAAAGTAAATGACTTTCTACCCCCTCCGGCCCGCAAAATGTTTAGTGAAGCCAGACATGCCCGACAAACATATGAATCAAAAAACATTTAAGGAGGTGTCTTATACATGCTTTGTTCAGCATCAAGCACCTGTGTACACAGACACACACAGACACCAAATCCTTCCTAAATTCTTTAGAGGCCGGAGGATAGAAGTCATATGTGGATGAATTCCATAAAAAAAATATTGGGCATGTATACACAAGGCCTATCATGATGTGGGAAGCTGGGAAGATGTGGGTGTGGCTTCCCAAACTGATGACAGTAGCCTGTATTGCACATGTGAGGGAAGCAGGTTTGCATGGACTAGGAGGCAAAGTCAGCAGTAGCAGTAACAAAAGTGCTCACGTCAACAGAAGAGGAAGGGTTAAATCACAAAATGAAAAAAGCACAAATCGCCTTCATCACTGTCTAGATGATGGCCCATCTCAGAAAGTGTATGTTGATCGGTAACTGCAGGGGCAAAAATTACATTTTCCCCCCATAAAACTATACACCATATTTCTAATACCCAGTTTTCAAGAAGCATCAGGATCTTGAAAAAAAATGTTTTCCTCAAAGTTCTGAAAAATGCATGTCAAGTGGGGAGGCAAAGAAAGAAAACCAAAGAAAACCAAAGTTTATCTTAAAAGCAGCTCTACTGTAGATTAGTAAACTACCAGCATCACATTCAAAATGTTGATCTATTAATACAATAAATGCATCTAAATAATACCTGTAAATCATTAACAAAACACTTAAAACTGTTTTTTTTTTAATCCACACTCTGAACACACCACTGCTATCCATTTGACTCCACCAGAGGCTCTGGGGGCACACCTGGGCATGTGCCTTCCCTGACTGCTCCAGTAAAAACTCAGCAGCTGTTTGCATTTTTTTTTTATATCCAGAGGGAAGGAAGTTTAAATATATGCTTGTGTGGCTGAGCAAGCAGTTATAATTCTGTGGGCATTTTAAATCAGTAAGCAAGTATTTCCACAAAAGCTGAGCAAGCAGTTGCAGTTTACGTCAGTCAACAAGTATTCTTTTCCTTTTAAAAAATCTTTATCAAATTATCACTTGTGACCCAACCTTACATTTCTTTAAACAAACCATATTAATAAGTTCACATTTACAAACATTACATTGCATAGAAAAATATGTGATGTACAACCAATCCAACATTACATAAGTTGTTCAATTCCTGCTTTTTCTTAAACCTCATTCCTCCTCCAAAACATTTTTCTGCCTGTATTGTTCCCACAATTTCCATTTTTTTCCTGTGTAATTTGCTTCTACCCTTTTGTAAGGGTCCCACTTCCTGTTTTCTTATTTCCATTAAAATAGTCAGCAGGCATTTTTGAGGAAAGGAAGGAATGGAAGTGAAGCGCAAGCAGTTCCTTTTTTCTAGTGCTAAGTATTCCTGTGAAAGCTGAGCAAGCAGCTTAAGTCTGTTAGAAAGTATGACATAAGTGTAGGAGTTTATGTAAAATGTCCAAGGTAGGTGGGCTTTCCTGATTATGGGACTTGTTTGATATCACACAGTGAGAGAATCAAACCTTGTACTCTTAAACCTCCACACTAATTGCCAGACCTCCCTTAACTCTTTTAGGAAAAGTGCATCTGACCATACCTCTCAACCTGGAAACATCAAAAATCTGGACAAGGGCCATGAAAAATAGGTACAAATCTGTGCGCTGATTAACATCTAATTTGCATACATAATTATGTAACCCCACCCACTCCAATAGAATTGTGGGATACCAACTTTCGAACAAAAACTGAAGAACAGACAACCAAGATATGGCACCAGAGTCCCCCTGCAGCCATAGCCATTCCAATGTCCCATTACCCGGCTATTTTGCCCCATTTATCATAAAAACTAATGTGTGCATACTGCTTTACTTCTACAATGATTATTTGGATTTTATTTTTACATTTTGCAGCACATCAATGCACAAACACTAACAGACATCTGATAAACAAAGCAATACTGTCTCACAAGGAAAATAGAATTGGCATTAAAACTTCTCTGCCCTTGAAACTCACATTCACTGAAACCTGTACCACATCCAAAGAAAATGCATCTAGCCAGTGGTGGATAAAGATTACCTTTTTGTTTTCAAATCATTGGCCCCTTGCACACAAAATAAGAAACATACATATGTTCTTTTCTTTGATACACCTTCCTGACTTTTAAGTTATATTCCTTGTATAATACAGCACACTTGTTAGAGCACATTTTAAATGTATTGTTTGAATGAACATTTTTCCAGTAGGCTGTACTGTAGGCAATGAAAGAAAATGCATGAACCAATAATTATAAAACTGCCCAATTCTGAACATTTGTATCATAAAATTCTACTTCCACACCCAAACTATAAACAGAATGACAGTAGTGTAAGCATAGGCATCCTGCACAGCTGCTCGCACTTATTTTCAATTACAGTTTTTTTTTTTGGGGGGGGGGTGGCAAAAACCAGGGACACATTTTAAACATTGCTTGTATAATTTTGGAAAGTTGCTAAAATAAAATGTTGTTACCACTATGCAAGTTACTGGCAAATTTTGAACCCAGAACCCTATATACTACAGTCAGTGCAACATACCACTATGCTAAATCAGCAGTTTAACAATAGGAAGACTAAAACTCAATGGCTATCATTTACTGAATTCAGTTCTCACTTCTCACCATAGCTTTCAACCTCTTAGCACAAAAAACCTGGACAAACAAAGCCAATAAATGGGAGAGCACAAATTCAGTTCTCACTTCTCACCACAGCTGTCAACACTAGAACAAAAGACCTGGACAAAGCTCACAAGTGGTGGTGGCTAGGGACACATTTTAAACATTGCTTGTATAATTTTGGGAAGTTGCTAGAATAAAATGTGTTACCACCATGCATGTTAGTGGCAAGTCTTGAACCCAGAACACTATACAATACAGTCAGTGCAACATACCACTATCCTAAATCAGCAGTTTAAACAATAGGAAGACTGAAACTTAATGGCTATCATTTAGTGAATTCAGTTCTCACCACAGCTTTCAACCTCTTAGCACAAAAAAAAAAAAAAAAAAAAAAATCTGGGCAAAGCTGAGAAATGGTGGTGGCTAGGGACTTTAGGCTCTTTTTACCCTGTACCACAGGTACAGGGTTTGAGCCTAAATACCTCTAGCCACCAGGTGTATTACATTGGGGGCATTTTCTCACACACACACACACACAGAAACGACAGCAGATTTACAGCCAGCATTTTCTTTCGGTGGCAGCACACACACACACACCTTTACCTAAAGCAAACGTCAGCAGCAGATTTAAAGCTAAGTGCATTGCAATCTCCCTACGTTGGCACACACACCCTTACCTAGAGCAAAAGTCGGCAGCAGATTTGAAGCCAGCATTCTCCCTAGCAAAGCAGTTAAGTCCCTTGCAAAGCCAGCATTTCTCTCGGTGGCAGCAGATTTAAAGCCAGCATTCTCCCTAGCAAAGCAGTTAAGTCATTTCTCTCAGCGGCAGCACACACATCCTTACCTAAAGCAAATGTCGGCAGCAGATTTAAAGCAGCATTCTCCCTAGCAAAGTTAATTCTCTCGGCGGCAGCACACACACCCTTACCTAAAGCAAAAGTCGGCAGCAGATTTAAAGCAGCATTCTCCCTAGCAAAGTTAAGTCCATTGCAATCTCCCTATGGTGGCATACACATCCTTACCTAGAGCAAAAGTCGGCAGCAGATTTGAAGACAGCATTCTCCCTAGCAAAGCAGTTAAGTCCCTTGCAAAGCAAGCATTTCTCTTGGCAGCAGCAGATTTAAAGCCTGCATTCTTCCCTTACATTTCTGTCCGAAATAGCAGCAGATTTAAAGCCAGCATTCTTCCCCTACAACTGACTGGCTAGTAGTGCTCTTCTTTCAAATTCTCGGCAAGGCACTTCCCACCTGCTTGCAGCCAGACGTAAATGATGACGTGAGCTCCTTGAGCTCAATTCCGACTGGCTGGTAGTGCTGACGGAGCAGACGTCATCGCGCACGTGATGACATCAGCTCCGACAGCGCAAAAATAAAAAAATAATAATAAAAAAAAAAAAAAAAAAACAAAAGCAAAGAAATCAGAAATTAAGGGGTGCCACTCTGGAATTGTGGCACCCCTTCATTTGGGCCCCAAAAGTAATTTGAGACAGTTGGGAGGTCTGCATCTGACACCAAGTTCTGAGCTGTTAAAATGTATCCTGTTGTCAAAAACTACAGGGTACCACCTCCATTTGCTTATGGTATTGACTGTAAGCAAGTACCTTAGACAGTACTTCTGGGTCACCCCCCCCCCCCAGAAAAGGGAACTTTTTTCATGGGGTTTATCTGCTGAACAAATAGATTAAAAAAATGCATTTAAAAGCTGTCCCTTTTGGGGTCCCCTCCAATTATTTCTGGCTTTTTCCGGATTTCTTATGCAAAGAATTTGAGAATCATTCTGATCTGTTACTTGTAAAAATCTGTGGCTTTGTGGCAAATTGCTCTGGATTACAGACAGTCACTAAATGTCAGGCATGTGTGTATCGTTCAGAAAATGCATGGTAATATAACTTTCTAGGTATAGAAGTGAAAGATTTAAAATCTGTTTATGATTGTTGGGTCTTTGTCTCTGATGTTTGAGCTAAGAAGTTGGGAAGGGATGGGGATGTGGCTGCGATGGGATGCACTGTACGACTGTCAAAGTAGTAAGCTGAAATACATCTCTCACTCATTATGTATTGGTTCATTCATTTTACTGCAAGCAAATATCTGAATTGACAGTCACACGAGGGGCTGTAACAGTCACATGTGTGTGTGTATCTTGCATCCCACAGTAGTTATGCAAGGGAAATAATCAGTTGTAGTAAACAGGGTCTTCATATGAGACATGTTTTTTGGGTATGATCTTTGGTTTCTTTCCTTTGTTGGCTGTTGACAGTGTGTCCATCTGAATGTGAATCAAATGGATAGCATGAAGTGTACAAATTAAATGTTAAAATACTACCTGAATGTATTTTTAATTTAACTTGTTTTTTTGCAGGCACAAGGGTATAAAATTTGTTGGGGGCTACTGTAGTTCAGTATTTAGTGCAGAGGAGTTAGGGTGACAAGCTGTTAATGAACGGTTTCCCGTAGTACCGCTCTTGAATTCCTCAGCCTTCATTTACCTAATGAGAATCTGATCAAGTAAATTCACCACACAGTGCTCCTGAGCTGCTCCTGAAAAACAGCACTTGCATCCAAGCAAGATATCCCAAGCTATTAGCAAATTCATTAAATATTTGGCTTCTGAATTCCTAAACCTTTCAGATAGCCCCCTAATTCGTGCTTTACTATATGTTATTTGACTATGAATCCCTGTGCTTCTGCTGTAGTTTAATACATTGCCTGAAGCATTTTCAATAAATGTGAGTTTCAAAGGAAAAGATGATTAGTGATGTCCATGCTGTCTGTTGTAAATGTGAAGGGGGGTTTTTGTTCATTAAATAGCTGTCAGTGTTTTTGATGTTATAAGTTTAACAAAAGCTTTAATTAAATCCAAACTTGTGATTTTTAAGTAAAGTTGAAAAATAGTACAGTATGCAGACTGACAGGTTTCATCGATGTTTTATGTTAAGTGGGGAGAGACGGCAAACTAAATGGACTCTTGTACGGCTGCAGGGTAGGGGGGAACTGACCCATTACAATGCCCATTTGACAATGAGCTGCCTCTTTTCTTACTGTTCAGAAACTGCACGTGACTATTTAGCCTCAAACTCTTTTGCCCTATCTTTTTGATTTTCTATATTTTAAACCAGGAAGAGAGGCGACCCAGGAACACTGTATTTTTAGCCAACTTAATCAAAGTTACACAGTAGGAAAAAGGAGGTAGAAACAATTAAACCCTGTATTCTTGCCTACAGGAAGCAGCTAACAAAAATCTTTAATCCTCCTCTGTAGTAAATGCAGGACTTTCAGCTGTGTCTTCATTTTCTGATAAATCCCTGAGGGTTAAAAATGATTAGAATTTATAGTCAGTCAGTAATGCAAATTGTTAGAGTTTCACAGTTTTTGTTGTTCAAATGTTCAGTAAATGTATATTGCTGCAAAATCTGTTCTGTTAACTTTAACTGAATTACAATATTTTTCCTCTTACCCGTCTCTGATTTTGCCTCATACTTGTGCCCAGTCTTAGAGTCAGTGTGGGTTCTATTCCTACACTTGACAGATGGACTGCTGGGACTGCTGACACTGCAGAGTAGCATAACAACGGTTGCTGCACTCCTGTGAGTGCGTTATCCTTTGGATGAGGTCTCACCTGCTTGAGTTGCTGGTAACTCAGGTGGATGTAAGAGATCCCATGGTACCTATCAAAAAGAATAAGGGAAGTTCTGAGATGCTCCTGCCAAATTTCTCATAGTAGTGTAACTACCACTTTGTGCCCTCCTCCCCCCCCAAAAAAGGGGTAACTAGCCTAGCGGGACAAACCTGGCTATTAAGAGATAAATAAAATAGAACTTTACTTGGTAAATCAATAAGACAGTAATCCTAATTATTACAGTTTCCTAGTTTTTTTATTGTTCAGAGAATACAAAGGTACAGGGTTTGAATCCTTTCACCTCCATGTGCATACTTTGTGACTTTGAGCAAGTCACTTAACCACACAGTGCTCCTGGGTTAACCCTAACAAGGACACTTTACCTGGCTGCCAAATACATAAAATATTTTAAAATTTCCCTTTTTTGCCCCCCATTATTTTTGGCTTTGTCCAGAATTCTTTAGTAAATATAGCGTCCTGCATAAAATGTTATTGTTTCTATATAGGAAAGACTAATAGAACTTTAAGAGAAAGGATACGAGAGCATTTATATGCTACTCATAGAGAAATGAAGGGAATGCCCTAGCCAAGCATGTACTACAAAAATGACACTACACATGCCTTTAGATTTTTAGTAATAGGACAGTTAACAGAGACAGAAAGACTTGGCAATATTGGCAATAAGACAGAAAAAGCTGAGGCAAGGTGGATAATTAAGCTATCTGCGAACAAAGGTCATGGTCTAAATGATAAATTTTCATTGAGACCATTTTTATTAGATAAACCTTTGAAACATTAAATAGTAACAATATGTTTCATAATCTAATATATGTTTTAGTATGTTTTAACATTTCACTTCCATCATTTATTTATTAATATGAGGGAATAGATTTTTAGGATATAATATATATATTTTATGTATTTTTAAATATTTTTGATGGAGAGGAAATGATGTATTTCTGTAACTTGCATGTGACTTGTTAATGTGATTTTCATTGGTGTTTTATTTATATATAAGTTGATTCAAATTTCCATGGTTTAGTCTGATGAAGCGTTCCAAGTAACGTGAAAGCGCTTACTTATTCGAATAAAGGACTTGTTTCTTCATTTATCTGGTTTTGCTTCGTTTGTTGTGGAGTATCAACCTCTTCTGATTTTGGATCTTTAGTAAATAACTTGAGAGGTACATCAGTCTGTTCCTTGCAAAAATTGTGGCTTTTGGCAAATTAAGGATTACAGTCATTAAATGCCATATGTCCAAGTTTTAGATATTGTATCCTTGCAACAATGCAAGAAAATGCAAAGCTCGTTATTCTAGCAACTTTCTAAGTATACAAGAGAAATATTTATAAGCTGGTCCTGATTTTGTTCTTTGTTTTTGACTCAAACTAAGTTATTGAGAGGGCAGAAGAAAGGTGCACTGCATGGTTCTGACATACGTGAGCTGAGATACATTTTGTGGCCATTACTTATGAAATTATTCATACAGTCATACAAGTGGCTATAATTGGCGGGTGTGGGTCAAAGATCAAAGTATCATCAATGCAGTGAGTAGAATGAAGTTATAATAACTGAAACGGTTAGAAGGGCTAAAGTCCTTTGTCCTTGTGAATTTGTAACTCGAGATAAGAATACGATTGTATGTGGCGGTCATCCTGGACTTTTTCACCTTACTCTCAAGTCTCAGAAAATCAAGGTGCGAGGTAAAACACAATATATTCCAACTGCTGTATATCTTTTTTGTCTTATAAACAGTGTAAAAGGAAAAAAATACATTGTAACCAACTGACCATTCCAGCAAGCAGAGAGAGGCTAGAGGTATCAAGGAACTTAAAATACACAGCTTAACCATGATGTGAGCTTCCTTCCTAGCTGTTAGTAAATGTGTTATGTTTTACCCATCTGTTCCACATTTTGCAAGATAGTGTAGCTCTGCATTTTTAAGAGGGAAAGTTAAATGGCCGTAGTTTTTCTTTTGCTTGTTGATATTATGGATGGTATGGTATTTATTGTGCTGCAAGTCTGATCTTACTTGTGTTGCTTGATGTTGACTATTCCATGTGTGTTTTCGGGGGGGGGGGGCATGTGCTTGGTTTACCCATCTGGGGCCTTAGACATTTGCAACTTGAGTTGTTTCTCACGAGAGTCTCTAACTTTTGAAGAGCTGAGTAAATGGCAAAATAAGAATAAATTAACATGTTAACCATGCTGTGAGTTCCCTCCCTCATTAGTAAGTGTTACACATTTTGCCCATTTGCTCCACCTGATGAAAGGTTGTATATTTTGAAAATGGAGAGTTGACTATAGCTTCAATTTCTTTAATTTGCTTGTTGGTACTATGGATGTTTTGGCAATGTCAAACCATACCAGACTGAAAATGAAGTCTCAGCTTAAGAATTTAAGGAAATATAGTTTTAATTATTTCAGTCATTAAAATAACAATTTCTTAAATTCTTCTGCTGATACTTGTTCATAAACAGTTATAACACAATTCAGAATCCTACAACTGCAACATCTGAAATTTTGCACATCCAAAAAAACAAACAAAAAAAAATCTTGGAATATGCGACCAGACATCCTTTTGAGTGCTATCCATTCATCTCAACTCTCCTTATTTTTCCCAGACTGTCCCTGATTTTGTTCAAATGTTTGTCCAGTCTCAAAATATTTCTGATTTTCTGGTAAATCAATCATGATTACAGTCAGTAATACCAGTCATTAGAGTTTTATTTTTCTTATTGTTAAAGAATGTACATCAGTGGTGCAAAACTGCTTCTGATTTTCTCCCACCATTATTTTTGGCTTTGTCCACAATTCTTGAGCAAATAAGTTGAGATGTAGGGTGCTACCCCAAAACATTCAGACCTAAATTATTTCTGTTAGTGTTATTTCAGCAAATCAGAATTAAGTGTCTCATGTTGCTGCATTTGCTTGCTACAATTTTTGTCTTTATGAGTGCCGTTTCCCTTGAAGGGGTGGAAAAACAACATGCATTTATCTGCAGTCTGAGTAATTCAACAGGTAGTGCATGCACACACCTTTGGTGCAGAAGACTTGGGGTTCTATTTCCATGTCAGGTACTTGAATTAATTTTTCCAATACTGACACTGCAGTTGAGAGTAAGGGGGTGTTGCACTCATGTGTGCCATTTCGGATGACATGTTAAAAGAGAGGCTCTGTCTGCCCGAGTTGATGGTAGCTTGGGTGGATGTAAAAGATCCCACAACACTTATCAAAAAGAGAAGCGTTAAGTTCCCCAGTATACCTGGCCACATTTCCCCTAGTTAGTATGAATACCAACTTGGGTCTCTCCTGAAAACAGACCACTGGCCTAGTGGGACTAACACAGGGTTGCCACAATAACTCTCATTTCATTTTATCTTTGTACTCTAAATTGTAATGCAGCAGCATTAAGTGGTTATATCTCAATGGACCTCCCATTACAATGTGATCTTGGAGGTTCCCCCAAAATCCAATTTAAGCCCTTTTATGACAGTCATGCTAGATGCAAGGAAAGCTCTTACTTGCCCATAAATAGAATACCAGTAGTGTGAGACAAAGGCATCTTTGTACAGCTTCTGGAACCAGTTTTCATTTTCATTTTTTTGCTCAAATTACTCTTGTGTTCTCAGAGCAGCTCTTACCTCTTTAAAAGTAGTTTTAAATGCTTAACACAATAAACTAGCAGAACTGTAGGTTTTCAGGCTTCCAATTTTTATTCCAAGTGCAAAAAGACCCTCTCATATTCTTCTCAAGGTGTCAAAATTATCATTATAATCCAGGAGCTGTTAACTCAACACTCTTGCTTCTACTTCAAAGAACTTTAAAAGACATTATCTGTTTTGCTACTTACCAGTGTCTGTAGTGGGAAGATATGTGTTTTAAGTTGAATGTTGTTAAAATGTGCTGCATTAATTTTAAAATAATATTTTCCTTACTATGCAGTAAAGAACAAGTCTGACTTTTTATTCTTGAATTTCGGTCAATGATATTTTTTCTCTTTCTACCGAGTTATAAAAGTCTTTGCACACATTTTTCCAACTCTGTTTATACTTTTCAGCCTCTCACAGCAAGCAATTTGGACAAAGCCTAACATAATTGGGGGGGGGGGGGGCACATATTTTAAACATTGCTCTTATAAACTTAGAAAGCTGCTAGAAGACCATGACTTGTAAGCTTGCATTTTTGTGAGGGACATAAAGGCTGAAACTCAAATATATGTCATTATTTAGTGACTTCAATCTTCAGTGGTTTGCCAGAAAAACCACAATTTTTATGAGGATCTGATAAAAAATATGAGGCAAAAATCTAGGCAGTTGAGCTATATGCCTCTATCAATGTTGGTAGCTAAACCATTACCTTGTTACACTGTAGCATACCAACCCTTCATCTAGACCACAATCCATGAACATTACAAATTAGCAGTTTTTCTATGTTGTGAAATTTCCTAGCATTTATAAGATGATGGCATTCACTTTTTGTAGGGAAATGGTTGTTCATTTTATTAGTGGATTACGAGTACACTTACTCAAGAGTGAATATGCTATTTGTTACTGTTATCTATGAACTTACCCAACACTTCCACATTTTCTTCCTTTAAACTGCTCTAAAACTGTATTACTTGGAAGCAATCCGATGTCACTGATTTGATAAACCCCCATAACAAAACCTTACCCAGTATCAAACCATCCAAATGTTCCTACAAATCATGGTTTAAACCTTTTGATAAGTAACATTTCTACTGTACAGTTTACTTTTACCTTGTTCTGTAAGTGAGGCTGTTATTCTGTATTAGTCTTTTGTATACATTTGTTAAGGTCAAAACAACTCTGCCTATGTATGCTTTCCAGTTGTTCTTGTTCCAAATGTTATTCCTCTCCCACAACAGTACCTAGGTTTTACATATGTTATGCCTTTTGGCCCAGGCCATTGTTGAAAAACTGTCATTCGATCAGTCCTCCACCCAACAGTCAAATCTAAATAAATAAACAATGTGAACTCAGTATCAACATCAGCAAGTTCTCTTACACTAGTAGGATATTTTCCCAGATTCTGTGAGCCTTTTTAAAAATTACAAATGGTACATTCTTTTGCAAAAACATGTACAAACCCTTGCAATTCAAACTCAAAAAGAACTTCAGAATTCTAAATTAAAATTTAATTTCTATTAAATTTACTTCTTTTTCCAGACTGAGAAGAAACTATCACGGACTCCGATAACTGGAATATTCTATAATGATTTATCATATATATCCTTCCCAATGGATTGTTAATACCAGTTTTTATTTTTTCATATCTAGGGTGTTTACTTTCAGTATTATAAATCCCTGTAAGTATGAACAGCTTTCTGACAGCAATGCTTAGCAGACCATACACAGTGAGAAAATTATCTTAAAATGAACTGATAGAATTCATGAATTTCATTATATTACAGTGCTATCACAAGGACCAGGGCAACTAACAAAAGTACTCAAATTATCTCTCACACACACTAAATGTTTCAACCCTGAGAAATAACTATCACAAAATAAATGACACCATAAACTGTAAACATTACACACTGTCTTCTGAGAGAGAGAACTTCCATAGTCAAAAGTACAATACTGCAATCTTGGTATTACTAAAGCGACATATTCTACAGTTAAATTGCAGACTTATCCAATACTTGGACTGAAAATTAAGAAAACTTCATTAAACCTCACAAAAGGTGAATAATATTCTGGAACAACAGCTGAGATATGTCACATATATGATTGCTAAAAAGTCAGGAAGCACCCCCCCACTCTGGAAGTGTGATATGTTGTTGCTGCTGTGTTAGGCATGGTTCACATTTCAAGAAGCCAGTTACTGCTTGCAAGGAGAAGCTATAATCTACTGTGAGAATTCAGGGCCAGGTTTGGATGCTGGAAAAGAGCTGTAAATCCTTAAGTCATTATTACAAGAGGGACCGGACCCCTGCCACCAAAGATCTTTAGTACATGCATTTTGAAAACAGCTTTTATTTTATAAGCAACTTGACCCCCTCACTGAAGAACCTCAATTGTACCAGTTTCCTGCTCCTGGCTGGAGAAATAAAAATGTACTTTCTCTGCTTGCCACTATACTACTACACTGCACTGATGAAAAAAGTATGGAACAGAAAATGTGCATATACTCACTGACTACTTTGCAGGTCATCAATTTCCAAAAGGACTCCTTTCTCATGCAGCCGTGCAGCTGTATATTTCTGAGACACCTGCTTACTCTTCTTGCCCTTCATATCGCCTGGCTTCTTCGAGATCCTGGGAAAACAGAAATGTACATGTCACTATGAACCGCCTAAAACACGCAGCACAGGTATGCTCTTCCACGACCCTTTAAATTGGCACCATGCTGCAGTGACAGGCTACCGTTTATCAGAACACGTGATTAAAACAGTTTATTGGAGCTTTTGTCAATATTACTTGTACTCTTATTAGACATACTCAGCATGCTTGTTTAGGATAACTCTTTTGCAACACTTTGCATCAAAACTGCTTTTTGTATTTCAGTTCTGTAGATAAATCAGAATTTCTGAACTAAAACACAAAGGTTCCATGGCTCCACAAAAGCTTCTGTCAACAGTCTAGTCGGTGGCTAACCACAGAGATTTGTATCATACACAAGACAAGACGGATTTGGGGGGTGGGGGAGTGGATGGTACTGAGCAAACCATCAACAAACAAACACACACACACACACACACACACACACACACACACACACACACAAGAAAAACATTACACAGGTAGATTACAATAACTACAGAGCTTTACAGCATCTCATAAAGCAGATTCTTACTATATGAACAGAAAGCATTGTTAGGATTTAACTAAACTTCTAGTTAAGCCTACTCTTGCCCTTAGACCTTTCCTGAGGTTATTTCTGATGAAAATCCCCATAGCTCAAGCCATAAAGTGAACTATTTAAAACAATGGACAAGACTGCCACAGCAGCAAAGAAAACAGTGAAATCATACCCAGTTCAACCTGGCCTCAAATGAAAGTTGGACCTCATTGCTAAGAATGTTCAAAGATATGGAAGTTTGGAACAGCAGTGTATGCCTACTTAACTACTTGTTTCATATGAGGCAACCTCAGACAATAGGCTTATTTTGAAGGATTTCTAAATAGTTATGCAAAAAAAGGAGAATAAGAAACAATAAAGAGGCTCTGAACCAGCTACTGATACTATCTATAACTTCATCAATGATGACCTAATTGCAGTTGGAGTATTCATTGATATGAATAGGGCCTTCAAAACAGTCAACCAAAAACTCTTATTCCACACACTCAAGTTGCACTTTGGCAGAATTTCAAGATTAAACGATGATGCGTTGTTTGCACGTGACATACATAATTTAAGATCTGAATTTTATGACAGAGGATATCGGATGAAGGAAGTGGAAGACACACTACATGAAACTGTTAGGCATAGGAAGAATAGAGCTCGTCCTTTCTTCTCTGATAAGCCATTAGCAGTGAACAATACTCAAGTGTTTTGGTTCCTACAGTAAGGATATTACCTATGTCCCTTTATTATACTAGCGACATTGACAGTATCTTGCAGATTATTAAGAAGAATTGGTCTATTCTGCATCTAGATGAGCAGATTCGAGCCATAGTTGGTGAACTACTGAGATTTACTTTTAAAAATAAGCAGTTGCTGAAAAGACAACTTTGTTATAGGAGGCATCCATCATCTGAGGGTAGCACTGAAATAGCTAGAATTAGGATGCATAGCTGTTTTAGGTGCAATTTTTGTACATATATAGATCCATTTGTTAATTTTATTCATCCAGTTACAAATAAAGAATATAAGTTTAAAGTGACTGCTGTCATAGTAGTGACCTGATATAGTTGGCTAAGTGCAGAGCATGAAATTGCTTTCATATAGGCAAAACGAACAGATCCCTTATGGAGAGGATGAGGGAACATTTATATTCCATGCATAATTCAGATGAACTTAATGCCTTAGCTAAACACTATATGGAGTTTGGCAATGAACATGTTTTTGGTTTTAGAGTTGTTGAAATGCTAAATCAAAACAAGCATTGTGGGTGATCTTAGGAACTACACTGAGAGCCATGAATTGTCTTGGACTACAACAATGCACGCATTCAGATTTCCAGGTATTAATGGCAGAACTTCCATTAAACCTGGAGGTCTCTAAGTGATTCCTCATAATTTATTAATGAATGTTTTAATTGCTGGGTATGAATTAATTGGTTTTGTTTCATTATTTAATTGATGAGCTTTTTTCTGTATGTGGTCCGACGAAGCACAGTGTATTGTGTGAAAGCGCTTACCATTTTCATTAAATTCACTTTATTTTATGTCCGTTGCCGTGTTTTGGTGCTGTTTGTTCTTATTTCACAATAATAAAGTCCACAGACAGACTTTGCTAATGAAACCTTTTCTATTGTTCAAAAGGAAAAATGCTTGAGTGACAGGACGAAGGAAAAAAAAAAAACAGGAGGTGACTGGAAGAATCCAAAGTACCCTGGATTTGAACCAGACAATGGAGATACCAACAATTAGACCAGCAACACTGTGAAATTAGAGAATAAATTGGAGATTGTAAAGCATCAATTCTTGGTATATGATTAGATGTGAAATGTGCCTTTGGAAGAAGATGACAAAGACTGAAATTTGGTTGACTGTGTTAACTGGTAGAATATCAGTGACAAAAGAAAATGGGAATAATAATACCAAATGGTACAAAGGATCCAATAATGAAAAGAAGAAAAAATAATGGCAGATCTGTTACTGTAACCGGTTTCCAACAGGGGAGGAGGACTACGCTTGCTTGTATTTATATTCTGCCTAAAACTATTAAAGAGAATTTTGGGAGAAATAATCAGCTTTCAGAGGGAACACTTTTTATTGGTGGGGACTGGAACTCAGTTTGCAATAGTGAAGATGAATTGGGGGAACTGGAAGGAAAAATATAACAAGGAGGGTAGATTTCTGAAGAAATATACAAAAATATTTTGCATGGAAGATGGGAATACAATATTAAGACCTCAAAGAATTTATTGCTTTTCAAGGTACAAATAACTGAACTAAGTTATATATTATATTTCACAAAGCATGATTATGTGTTTGATTCAGTGGTGTGGTAGCATTATGTGAGGCTGGTTTTGTGGTGTGTGTAGTTGCCTTCTATATCATGCGTTCCGGCCCCAAAACCCGGACCACACCACAAAAGGAGGGGGTGTATCCATATTCATAAAGGATACCCACACCTCCAGGTTGGTGGCAACGCACGAAGCTTCGGAAACCATCCAGGTGCAACTAACCATAGGCAAAACTGCTCTACAAATTGTAGCATGCTACAGGCCACCCTCTCAAACTCAGGAACCCCACACAGCCTTCCTGAAGACACTGGAGGGTATAAATGTATCTCCAAACACCATCATATTGTTTGACTTCAACTACCCGAATATAGACTGGGAACATTACTCAAGCCCTAACTTTCTAGCCCAACGGTTCCTGGAGTTCATAAATTCAAATGCCATGGAACAGCTAGTCACTGTTCCCACAAGAGGAGAAAATATACTAGATCTCATTATCACAAACATGGGGACAAAATGCTCCACACCGGAAGTATATCCCTCATTGGTGAGATCTGATCATAAACTAATCTCACTGGAAATCCACATCCCGCCCCCACCCCAAACAAAAAACACCACAGTGAAGAACTTCTCTAAAGCAAACTTTACACTACTCAAGACTGGTGTGGTATCCTTCAAGGCCCCTGAGCCAGTGGAAACCACAACCCAAGCTGCGGAAGCCCTTACAAATGCCTTCTATGAACACCTCCAGGACTGCATGGATCAGGCAATCCCAAATAAAACCAAGACTCTTTCCACAAAGGGCAAACGTCCAGTCTGGTGGACCCCAGCCATTAACAAACTTTACAATAAGAGGAGAAAGCTATTACATGATAGAACAAAATCCATAAAAGGGAAGTCACCCCTGATCATTATTAGTAAAAAAATACGAGCACTCATAAAATCAACTAAGGCCAATTTTGAGAGAAAAATTGCCATGGATTCAAAGGACAATCATAAGGCCTTTTTCAGCTATGTTAGGAACCTGGGTGGAAACTCCCAGATATGCTCAGAATTAGTCCAAAATGATACAAAAATCACTGAACCCACAGACATTGCCAACATACTGGCAGACAGGTTCAGTGCAAACTCCCCCCCCAAAGGAGAGATAACTATCCCAGCGGAGTGTAGCCTCCCAGACATCTCAAATGCGCAGGTGAAAGCTGCTCTCCCTAAAGCTAAAAACACAGCATCAATGGGACCGGATGGTGACCCCGGCTGTGTGCTACACGAGCTAAATGAGGAATTAAACCCGCACATAAGGCAGCTGTTTAATCTCAGCCTTACCACAGGATACGTGCCCAAGGAGTGGCGTACGGCAACTGTGGTCCCACTCCACAAAGGCGGTGCCTCTACGGACCCTGGTAATTACCGCCCCACAAGCTTAACAAGTCTAGTCTGCAAAGCTATGGAGAGGATCATAATGGAGCTCATAAACAAAGATATAGGGGACTTGCAGACATTGGACCCGACCCAGTTTGGCTTCAAGGGCAGATCATGCCTTTTGAACTTGGTCGACTTCTTCGAAACAGTCACCAAGGCCATTGATGAGGGAAAGGCAGTCCATACAGCCTACCTTGACCTTGCAAAGGCTTTCGACACAATACCCCACTTGGGTATTGTAGAAAAACTTACCAGTTTAAATGTAAACCCATATGTCACAAGATGGGTTGCAAACTGGCTTAAGGACAGAACCCACAGGGTTAGAGTTGCTGGCGCTATGTCAGACTCCAAGCCGGTCACAAGTGGTGTCCCACAGGGCTCGGTCCTTGGCCCCCTATTGTTCGGCATCTACTTCTCAGAAGTACAGGCCAACTTGGGAGGACTTTGGCTGACAAAGTTTGCAGACGACTGCAAACTGGGCGCCATAGTGGAAAGTGCATCGGACATGGATATCCTTCAGAAGGGACTCACGGAAACAGATAGCTGGTGCCAGAGCCATGGCCTGAAGTTAAACGCCAAAAATGTATAGTCATACCCTTCGGGAAAAACAAGGTAACCCCAAGCTACCATATAGGTGGCAATCCACTAAGCACAGAAGAGGTTATCAGGGACCTGGGGACCCAGGTTGACAGTGGCCTTTCCTTTGACACTCACATTGCTAAAGTGGTTAGAAAGACCTTCTACATTGCCCACCTGATCATGAAGGGATTCACATCCAGATCTAGTGAGGTCATTGTTCCCCTGTACTCTTCACTTATCAGACCAATGATCGAGTACAATGCCCCATTCGGGATGCATCTCACCCGACATCTGCAGCAATTGGAGAGACCCCAAAAGTTCCTCACCAAAAGGATAAAGGGACTCCAAAATCTGTCCTATGCTGCCAGATTGAAGAAACTCCAGCTCTATTCAGTCGCATACCGTCTGCTCAGAGGTGACATGTGCCTGACATACAAGGCCATGTCCAACCCGGAATTAATGGACATGCTCCACCTCAAAAAATCCAAATCCACCAAAACCACTAGAGCAAGCGACTTAAACCTTAGCACGGATATAAATAGGACGTGCTGGAGGGATAGATTTATAACTCAGAGACTCCCTATGCTGTGGAATAAAATCCTGGTCCATGTGAGGCAGAGCACCTCGCTGGCTCAGTTCAAGAGAAATCTTGACCTGTGGATGGGAGATCGTAGGTTTACCCCGGGAATCATCTCTGTGTCACTGCTGGACAGAGGCACAACAAACTAATGGGCACAGTACTTTTTCATATAAGGGGTGGCGTAAGCCACAAAACTTTGGGCTAGGCTTATAAATGCCTTAGGGCAGATAGCCTAGTATAAACCTATGAACCTATGAATATTTAATTGAAAGCTTTGACATACATTCAATAACTATTTCAGATACTGCACCACTGATGCAAGATAATGAAGTAAATAGACACTAGCAATTTCCCAGTTAACTGATAAAAAGAGAGGACCTTTAGAAATAGTTAGTGGTAATGATTACAGAGTTATTATGGAATACAGAAATTTCTTCAGAAGGAAAAGCTAGTGAATATGATAAAATGTAAATGAAGTTTAAAATCAGGGTAAAAATAATATATGAGATACGGGAAAGTAATAACTGGAATTATTCAGAGGAGTTAAAGGTTAAGGCACTGGAGAATAAAGGGACTCTTTCAGAACAGGAAGATGAGCAACTGCAGAGTGGCAAAGGAAAATATGACAGCAACTGTATAACATGCATGGGTTTACAACAGTGTTAAGCAACTATTTTTATAACAACTCCAGAGAACAAAAACTTTTAGCAAAACAAGTGAAGCAATAAAAAGTAGGAAGACTCCCCAGGTTCAGCAATAGCCCTATGACAACAATAAATAAATAAATAAATAATCATAGAGCCTATAGAGATATTAGAGGTATCTCAGAAATTTTATGAAAATCTGTATAAAGCACACAAATGTGGAAACCAGAAAAAAAAAGATAAAAAAAAAAAAAAAAAACAAATGGATATATTCATGGAATACTTAGTAATGCTAAGGTTAGAGGACAATGAGGCTGAACAATTAACAGCTAAGACAGGAACAGATGAGATAAAATGGTGACGTATAATCAATCAACAGCGACGTCTCCAGGAAAAAGATCGTATTCCTATGGAAGTCTGAAAGTTGGGAGAGAGACAACTATGTGAAAGGTTTTGTTTGACAGTATTTTAGAAGGTGGTAAAGAAAGCGGTGGTGTCTGTATTAACCAATTTCGCATAGACCAAATACAATTTTAAACAATGATTATGATGTGTTTATCCTTCTGTGTGGAGTCTGCATGTCCTCCCTGCAGTCAAGTGGCCTCTGAAAGACATGCGTGAATGGGCGTGCCTTCGCTGAAGGTTGGGCGTCGGGCTGGCAACTCGGCACCATAAAAATCTACTGCCAATCATTAGCGGACCGGAGTTCCGCTGTGGCGACCCCTAACCAGGAAAAGTTGAAAAGACAAACAACAACATTATGATGCGTTTATGTCTACACTAGCTAACAGAATAGTGTTAACAAAATTGACAGATCTGTATCAATATGGCTTTGTGGAGAAGAGGTACAAAATTGACATTAACGGAACAAACATGATCCATAGGGAAGTAGAATCTAAGATGGCACTGCTATTATTGGTGTGTCTTGATGCAGTGAAAGCATTTGATAGAGTCAGTCTGGATTTTATGATTTTATGAGTAGGGCAATGGAAGTATTTGTATTTCTTGGCAACAGAAGCAGCTTAACCAGTACCCTGGGCCAGTACTACGAATTGGCACCTCACCCCCTCAACTCTTCAAGTGAAGAGCGAAACCAGACATTCCTTCTACTGGTACACCAACCAAGTGGCCAGATGCATGACACGTCTTCCCCTTCCTCCTGCCCTAGAAACTCGGGTCCTCTTTCTGTGGCCTGTCCCGAACCCTCCTTCAACATATTTTATTAAAACTTTTCTTTTAAACTGCAGCAAACTGCTTGCCGCAAATGTAGCAAACAGTTGCTACAGTTTATACCATGCCTATATGGAGTGTGGCTGTGCTCAAGCTTGATCAAAACTGCAATACCGACTTTTAAAAGCCGGTATTGCATTAGAGAGATATCAGGATCAGCTGATCACCCCCCAACACTTTGCGCTACACTACTGCACAACAGAATAATAGGGTTAATTAAGGTGGCATGGTTCCTCTCTGATAAGTTATGTCTGAGCACAGGAAGCAGGCAGAGGTGTCCTCTTTCTCATTTGTAATTTGCTTTATATTTAGAGCTACTGCTACTGGCAAGGAAAATAAAAGACTCTCAAATTCAAGGATGCAACAGGTATGATACTCAGAAAAGTTAGCATTAATTGCAGATATTTTGTATTTGATAATTCTAGAAAAGGAAGTTTTAGTGTCGTGGAACAGTTTGAGACAGTTTCAGGACTTTTCTGGATATAAAATTAATGAAGATAAAACAAAGGTTATAGCAATAAACTATGTATGCACAACTGAATTGGTTCAGCCTATAGCAATGAACTATGTATGGACACATGAATTGGCTCAGCAATACCTATATTCAGGAGGGTACAGTAAGATGACATACAGGTAGTACATGGATTAAAAAGGATTATGCTAAAGCAGCTACGGATTTGTGGGAAAAGACTGAATAAATGAAACTGGGAGCTCTTGATTATAGATACACTGAGTGAAAACAGTTTTAGTCCCTTTAACTTTATATATATATAGGTCAGGCATATTTTTATTAACCAGTGGAGAAGTTGTGTAGAATAATTGATAGAGTTGAATGCATTTATTTGGGAGGGGAAAGGACAAGAGTTAACTGGGAGAAGATGACTCTCTCCATAAACTAAAGAAGTTTAGGCTTACCAGATTTGAAGGTATGTTTTAGAGCTACACAGCTAAGGCTCATATACATAATACAAGTAGAAGGTTACATCCAAGTGGAAGGGGATGATGATGATTAAACAGGGCTGGGAGTTCAGGAGAGAGTAGGATTTTGGATGTTGGACCTTAAGAACAATAATCACCATACAATACATTATATTCAAAGAAATAGCAGAATGTATTCAAAGCACTAATCCAAAATGGAATGGAGAAAGGATATTTTGTCAATAGGGATGACTGTAAGGAAGGGTATAGAAAAACAGGCATGAGGGAAGCTGGAATGAACTGGAAAAAATCAGCAAAGGAACCAAGGTAATGGGAGCAAATAGGAAGGGAAGTCAACTGTCTGTGATAAGGCCAAGCAGAAGTTTGGACTCAGATTAGAGACTACCTTCCATACCAGGATTGAAAACAGAACTTAAGCAAAGAATAATGGAATAGAGAAGTGCTAAATGAAAGCTCAGCTTGTTTTTTTTGTTTAATCAATAGAAGCAGTTGTTAAAAAAAAAGGGTTAATAATTATGCCATATAAAATATTGCACGGTTACTATAAAAATCAATCTGAGGAGGTTAAAAAATATTGGGAAAAGAGACAGTAAAAAGCAATTTACCAGGAAACAATAGAAAGATATCCGTATAGTTCCGAAGTATGCAACAAAGTCCAGAAGGTTTACAATTTTTACTTGGAAGTGTCTGAATAAATAATATTATACCCAAGTAGACTTCATCATATGCTACCTGTCAGTACAAGCATTTTCTGGAGATGTGATGAGAAACAGAAAGGTAATTGGAAACATCTGAATAAATAATTTTATACCCAAGTAGACCATCATATGCTACCTACCAGTACAAGCATTTAGATAGGTAACTGAAAATGTGTTCTGGGAATGCAAAGAGTTGGCAGATTTTAAAAATTCCCTAGAGAGTGTTTTGTCAGAAATGTTAGAAGTGCACATTCTGTAACTAAGGAAATAATTAATCTGTACTGGGACTCAAGAGCTGAAATGCCTAGACATAGTAAGGCCTTGCTATGTTTAATGCTAATGGCTGCCAACAAAGCAATTATTAGAAAATGGAAATCAAAATCTAGGTCAAAGTTTGCTTCCTTTATTTAGACTACCAAGTCTTGCTAAATCTTACTCATCCCCTCTTTGGTATGAACTATGGAAACGAAAAAGCATCTTCCAAATTCTGAATCAAAGCTAAAGCAATATGAAGTACTGCTTGGCACAAACATGACCAGAAATTGTTAAATGGTAACAGTTAATGCAGTTCAGTTACTGGATCTGTCTTTTGGCCCATACATATGGGACAGAGCTCAATGTTTGATCAACTGCCTGTAAGGCCTCTGAGAATTTGTTCAAATTCTAAAAGCTAGACAGTAAAGGTACAGTTTACCTCTTTCATTAAACTGTTTTCTGAACTGTATCCCTGTTTTAAATCTATTTCAATTCCTTGTACAAGTTCTGTGTTGTTTGCATACTTGTCTGTAAAGGATGATTACTCCAAATAAATAATTTTATTACTGAACTTTAACTGCTTGTGGCTGATGGTTTACTAGCGTAATGGAATATTGAGTTTTAATGGTGTCATTTGTCACAGTTGGCATAATGGTTAAACTCTGTCACCTAAGCACAAGGGTACAGGGTTTGATCCAGACCTTCAGCCACTGCTGTATGGAGTTTGCATGTTCTTCCCATATCTGTTTAGGGTTGCTCCTAAAAACATGCTAGGTATTTTCACATAAAAGTTGAGAATTATGCCAACACAGTACAACCAAAATTAAATGGAGCTGTGGGAAGCAGCAAAAACTCTAAAAGGTGTCTATTGGGAGAAAAGTAGGGTAAACAGACTTAGGCATTACACACATCGGACTGAACGCCATGTCAGGGTTAGCCACTACATGATGTAAAAATTGTCTCTAGGTGATCTGGTCACACTGACTAATATCACTGACAATAGCATGAGTATTTGATAGTAATAAGTGGGACGGGGACCCAGACAATTCTGATCTACGTCAGGGATCCATACTAAGAGTGGTAATGGTCTACGTTCTTCTACTGGCCAGTGTGCACCCATCAGCACTGGGTCAATAAGAGACTGGCCAGCAGCTGGTGTCCAGCTGCTCGGCCTGGGTTACCTGGGGATAGCTCTGTTGAGCGAAATATGTATGCAAAAGAAAAACAAACTGGTCAACAATGAACAAACTGGTCAACAATGAACTAAGGATTGCTACAATGAATACAGTTTCACTGAAAGTGAACTGCTTGTAAGTGGTTGGCATTATAGTAAGAAGACTGCATCCTATACACTCATAAGACAACACTGCAGCAATGCCACTTGTCTTGGGATCCACAGTCTACTACTCAGGGTGAGGACAGACTACAAGTTATTATCAGACTACAAATTATCATCAGAATTACAGACTCAGGGCAATCAGACTCCAGTGTAAAGACAGGGAAGTATTCATAACCTCAGCCTATATCCCACAGCAGAATTGTTATAGCAAATAAAACTATATTCGGGCAACAGTTGCAAGACAGCTTGCACTAATGTTGATAAATGGAGGAACTGAATCCTCATATTGGAATGGACAGAACAGGATATAAAGACAGTCTCGATCCATACGGGTGGGGGAACAGGGATAAAGGAGAGGCCATTTTAGACTTTTGCTGGGCAAATGGCTTGATGGTAGTCAACACATGGTTCACCAAGAAAAACAGTCACAAGATCACAAAAGACTGGTCAGCATGCAACTCAGAAAGACTTTCTCTTCGTAAAGAAAAAGGCACTGGGATAGAATCAGAAATTGCAAAATCACCCTAGTGAAAGTGTTGGCCCACAACATAAACAACTGGTGGCCACTCTCCACTGCAAGAAGTGGTCAGACAAGGTTCTAAGATCAACAGAAGACCTTGAAGTTGACTGAAGTGAAAGCACAAAAGTTCAAGAAAATACTCAGGGCTCCAGCAGTTCAAAGAAATATGAAAACAGGTAGAGTTGAGGAATTCCAGTGGTTCAGTTGTGTACACTTACCATAAATGTAGATGTTCGAGTGTATTCACTGTTGCAGTCATCACCTGTGGGTTATCCCTGCTGTGGTAGCTCCCAGTCGGCCCGAATACCAGAGTCAGTGTTTTTCTGCGTCCGCTGCAGTGCTATAAAGAAAGGCAGCTGATGTCATTACATCAGTTTTTCTTGCCCTAACCAGTCAGAGGCCCAAGTAAATAAGGTGAAGTGGTCCTGGCGGCTAAAAGCCACTGTTAGAAACTTATGTCTTCCTAAAGAAAAAAGATACAAGGGGGAAGGAGGGTGGGAAACTAGGACTGCAACAGTGAATACACTCGAACATCTACATTTATAGTAAGTGTACACAACTGTACTATGTTCTTCGTTTTTCACTGTTGCAGTCATCTGTGGAAGGATTCCCAAAGCTGAGAGGAGGAGTGGTAGGCTTAGTAAGAGACCTAGGAATGGGTCAGCATGCTCTACAGAACTGCAGAGGCAAACCCTGCCCTAGCCTTAAAAGATAGAGGTAGGTGGTAATGCTTGGTAAAGGTATGGACAGGTGGCAGCTTCCTGGATGTCCTTGGTGGGAATTCCTCTGAGGAATGCTGTGAAAGTGGAGGCTGCCCTAGTGGAATGGGTTCAAACAGACCTGGGGGGGGGGGGGTCCCATCCAAACTGTAGCAGAAATGGATATAGTTTGATATCCATTTGGAAATGATCTGCTTGGAAATGGGCTTCCCTTGTGCCCCTGGGGCAAAGCTGACAAGAAGTTGGCCTGTTCTCCTGAAGGGTTTAGTATGGTCCAGATTGTACCTGAGCTGTCTGTACAAGTCAAGTGAGGGCAGAATTCATTCCCTCTTGTTTTGAGGGTTAGGAAAGAAGGTAAGTAGATGTATGGCCTGGTTGAGAGTTGCATCAGATACTACCATGGGCATAAAGGAGAGACTGGTTCTCAGGGAGACCCTGAGTGCATTTAAGATGATGTTGGGCTCAGTAGCTCTGAAATCCTCCTGGCTGAAGTGATAACTAGGAGAAAAGCAGTCTTCCATGAGAGGTACCTTGATTCTGCTGAAGCAGCAGGTTCAAAGGGGGGCAAATTAAGTTTTTCCAAAACATAATTCAGGTCCCAGGCTGGAGTGGGAGGCCTTCTGGGAGGTCTGATATTAGAAGCCCCTCTGAGGAATTGTTTAATCAAAGGATGGGAAAACAGGGGCTGTTCTGTATCAAAAGGAGCTGAAATGGCCGAGATATGGATTTTAATAGAGGAGAAGGAGAGGCCACGATTAAGCCGCTCCGCTAGACAGTCCAGGATAAGAAGGATGGAAGGATGTGAGGTATCCCCCCCCCCCTCTGGACTGGCTCCAGGAGCAGATTCTTTACCATTTTCCTGCATAGAATTTTCTGGTGCTGGGCCTTCTGGCCTCTGTGATGACACCTAGGACCGGTTTGCTTAACAGGGGCCCCTTGTCTGCCTTTAGAGTACAAGCCATGCTGATAGTCTGCAGGTCTGGGTGCAGAATCCCCCCGCCCTGAGTCAAGAGGTCTGAGATCAGGGGAAGCTGCCTGGGAGGCTGTAAGGTCAGGCTGCGCAGTAAGGGGTAACAATGTTGCCTGGTCTAATATGGAGCAATGAGGATGGCCTTTGGCCTCTCCTCTCTTATTTTGATCAGAACCTTGGGGATAAGAGGAAGTGGAGGGAATGCATACACAAATAAGGTGTTCCGGGGGAAGGTGAAGGCATCCACCTTCCAGGCAAGATTGTGATACTCCCTGGTACAGAATTGTTTCAAATGATGGTTGGGATGTGAAGGAAAGAGATCCACCTCTGGAGTCCCCCATGCCCGAGTGATTTGCAAAAAGATTTTTCTGTGAAGTTGCCATTCGTGGGGGTCCAGAAGGTTTCTGTTTAAGTGGTCTGTCAAAGTGTTATTGATCCCTGGTAGGTATTGTGCTATCAGATGTAGTCCCATGGAAGAGGCTGTCAGCCACAGGTTCATGGCTAGCTTGCACAGAGAGTAAGATTGGGTCCCTCCCTGGTTGCTGATGTACCACATTACCTTGGTGTTATCTGTTTTGATAAGGAGAACTCCTGGCTTGAGATGGGGTTTGAAGGGTGTCAGAGCCTTTTGCACTGCCATCATTTCCTTCTGGTTGATGTGCATGGGAAGGTGCTGGGTATCCCAAAGACCTTGGGTGCACCTGCCTTCTAGGTGAGCGCCCCAAGCTATGTCTGAGGCGTCGATGCTCATGGTTTGCCCGGTTGGGTGGAGGGAGAAGGGAAGACAGGGCACAGGCCCCTGCCCACCAAAGAAACTCGGCCCTTATACAGGGGATCAGAGGTAGAGGTGTCTCTAGAGGCTGTGTGTGTTGACACAAAAGGTTTTTTAGGTACCACTGAGGTTTTCTCATGTGAAGCCTGGCCAGAGGAATTAGAAGGATGCAGGCTGCCATGTACCCTAAGGCTTGCAGGAACTTCCTCGGAGTGAGGTAACTTTTGGAAGCCAGCTGTGTAAAATAGAGAGGCAGGAAGCTCTGTTTCTCTGGGGAAAGGAAGGCCATTTGGGATGTTGTATCAAACAGAGTTCCCAAGAAAATGATCTCTCTGTTGGGAGTGCGCTTTGATTTCTTCTTGTTGATGATGCACCCTAAGGAGGTTAGGAGGGTTTTGACAAAGAGGAGGTCCTTAAGGAGCTTTTCTTTGCACTCTGCCTGAATGAGGCAGTTGTCCAGGTAAGGGTAAATTTGTAGATCTTTCTGTCTGCAAAAGGCTATGGCCGGGGCTAAGCATTTGGTGAATACCCTGGGAGCAGTAGATAAGCCAAAGGGTAGCACAGAGAACTGAAAGTGTTGTGAGCCTGCTCTAAAGTGAAGGAATTTCCTGCAGGATTCCCTTAATAGGATGTGGAGGGTAGGCATCTTTTAGATCTAGGGTAACTAACCAAGCATTTTTGTCAGCATAGGCAGCAGCTGCTGAAAAATTAGTATTTTGAATTTGGGGACCACCAGGAAGGTGTTCAGAATGGAAAGATCCAGGATGGGGCGCCAAGTGCCCTCTTTTCTGGGAACAAGGAATAGTCTGGAATAAAAACCTTTGCCTGTTTGATTTGAGGGGACAGGTTCTACTGCCCCTTGGGATATGAGAGTTTGAACTTGTTTCAATGCCTCTGCCCAGTGATTTGGAGGTAGGACTGGGTACCCTCTTGGAATTGAGAGTTCGTAGAAGGAGAATTTGTATCCTTGAGAAATTATCTTTAAGACCCATTGATCGCCACTTCTCTTTGCAGAGGGAGGGCCTTCCTCCTAGTTTTTGGTGAGTGAAAAGAGGGCGTGGGGGGGGAGTCATTGAGAGTTTTTGCCATACAGGGATGGCTTACAACTCCCTGTCTTTGGAGCAGCAGTCCACCATTTGATTCTGTGTTGACCCAGGGATAGGAGTCTTGGTGGTCTGTCCCTGCAGGGCCTTCCTTGCCTCTGTCTGCTAGGTGCAGGAAAGGACCAGTGTTTACAGGTAAAATTCCTGCTGAACCTAGGAGGTTGTACCTGAAGAAAATCTTTTACTGTTTTCATAGATTTTGCTTTGTCTTCCATCTTTTTAAGCACCTCTTCTGCTTTTTCTCCAAACAAGCGGTCCTTATCCAATGGTGCATCAAGTAATTTAGATTTCAGATGATCAAGGAGAGGTTGTTCCTTCAACCATGTATGTCGTTTAATGACAGATCCTGACACTTCTGCCCTTCCTGAGGCTTCTAGGGCATCATATCCACAGTGTAGAGAGTGTTTAGCCACTTGACAAGTAGACTGCAGTAAATCTGCTAGCTCTTTCGAATTGGCACAGTCTGGAACTATTAAAGCAAAAGATTTCAACCTTTCCTAAGTGTGGTGTTGATATTTTAACATGTGGAACTGACAGTTGAGTGCCCTGATAGCTAACGTTGCAGAGGTCTATACTTTTTTACCCCATCTGTCAAGTGCTCTGGAGTCCTTGTCAGAAGGAATAGGATTCTTTGCAGAACTAGCCTTAGCTCCTTTTGGTCAGGTTTTCTGGGAGCAAGTGGGAGGGCGTCAGGAGTTAAGCTGGATTCATGGAAGACATCAACCACCTCTAAGATTGGGGGGATGGCCAAGGGTCTGTGCTGGGGCAGGTCTAGAAACTCTCTTAGTCTTTTTTTTTTTAGACTGAGGGGAAGTCCTGGGATTCCCAGTGGAAATGTTCCCTGAGGGTGTGAAGGGTTCCCCCGAAGGAAAAATCTTCTGGTTGGGAGGTAGAAGGAATGGATTCCTCTGTATCTGAATCCTCATAAGCAGTAAGAAGTTGTTGTTCCACTTCAAAATCTGAATAATCAGACTCCTCAAAATCCTGTTCTGTCAGTATTTCAGGGGAAGGGTCTCTTTTCCTTTTAGAAGGTGCGGCCTGACTACCCCTGATAAGGGTGTTAATATCCTCCACCATTTTAAGCATTTCAGCTTGAGGTGGTGGTGAAGGGGTAAAATGGTGGCAGGAGGAAATTTTCTTAGGAGTGGCCCTGCCTCTAGGCCCAAGAGTATCCATCGGTCTGAGAGAAACGGTAGCCGGAGGAAAAGACGTCAGTTTTAGTCTAGATTCGGTAGTGCGAAAGACCTCCTCAGAAGCCGGTGCCTCCGTCACGGCTCCTGACCCAACAGAGACAGATACAACCAAAGGCTCGGAAGACTAAGAAGATTTCTGCAGCATACCAGACTCCAAAAGGGTCTCAGAAAATGCCTGCAAAGGTATCAAATCAAGCATCAGGGGCTGCAACGGCGTCTCCCTGAATTCCAGAAAATTGATTACCCGCTTAGCGGTGGAGTCGTTGGAAGGCTTGGCCTTGTGTGGTCTGTCTCTATCTTTATCCATACTTTTTTTGTAAAGTCTTTTTTGGCTGACGGACGCCATTTTGGAAAACGAGGACGAAGATAAAAATACCTGGCTACAAAGAGAGCTCTACGACAAACGGTTCTCACGTTAAAGAGGGCACAGAACTAGCAACAGGGGACGTCATGGTCTGGGCCTACACAAGTGACGCAGTAAGGATGGAAGTCTCAGTGTGGTATTTGCTTTCCATAGGCGAGACAATTGTTAACTTTTTCGGACATCGGTTAGTGCAAGAAAAAAGGATCCCCAATGGGGTACTTCGCTTTAGACATTTTCAGATGAAATTGGAACTCTGGTAGCAACCAACCGGCACACTTGCCAACTGCTTCTGCTACGGGCTCCATGGCAAGAAAGTCTGATGTAATGATATCGGCTGCCTTCCTTTATAGCACTGACAACCTGATGTCAGCCAGCGACAGCAGCCGATGCAGAAAAACATCGACTCTGGTATTTGGGCTGGCCAAGGTCTACCACAGCAGGGATAACCCACAGGTGATGACTGCAACAGTGAAACACGAAGAACATCAGTACATAGGAAGCCTACAGAACAGATAAGTGACTTTGTCAGATATGGAGACAAAAAACATAAGGGAAACTGTTGGATTGCAGATATCCAAGGAGTTATCAAAAAAGAAGAATGCAGGAAAGTGGTAGATAGAAAAGATGGATCAGCCTAAGGAATACTGGTTGGCTAACAAACAACAAGGTGCCAAAAGCACTTTACCAGTTTCTGGAAAGTGGTTCAATAGATGTTAAAGACAAAGATAAAGAAAGTCCTCAGACACCCTTCATAAATGCCAGCAACCATCTGCTCACCAGTCCAAAGGACAACAAAGACAGATGGAAGGAGTATTTCAATCAGTTTCTGAATGAGGAAAAAAACAACACAGAAGCTGTACTTCCCCATACACAGACTAAGATGAAAAGGGAGAAGAATGCCCCTAAATAAATTAAGAATAGCAGCAAGGAAAATGAAGTTAGGGAAAGCTGCAGGTTCAGACAAGGTCACAGCAAATATGATCAATATGTTGGGTGAGTTCAATATGTTGGGTGAGTTTGTGTAGAAATGACTCCAGAAGGTACTCATAGTAATATGGACAGAAAGGCGTGACTGGATAAGGCTTCTAGTCCCCATGTACAAGAACAAAGGGTCATTCACAATTCTGGGCAGTACATGGTTATCACATTCCTGTAGCACTGCATGAAACTACTGGAAAGGGTGATTGATAAAGGAATACACGGAGTAGCTGAAAGTAAGGTAGATGCTGAGCAGTTCAGACTCATATCAGGATGCAACTCAATCTTCCCAATGTCTGAAGTGAGACAGAGTGGAGAAGTTTTAGAGGAGGACAGAATCCAACTGGGCATTCTTAAATGCTGAGAAAGCTACAACAAGGTCCCTACCAAGTTGATTTGGACAGTTCTGCAATGGTTCAAAGTTCCACAAACACTGGTAAAATTAATGTAAGCTACGTACAAGGACCCAATGACACAAGTACAAACAGTGTTCAGACTCACAGAGGGGAGTCCCAGTGAGAGTGGGGGTGCATCCGGTTTGAGCTCAGTGTCCACTGCTGTTCATACTGGTGATGGGCTACCTTAGCAAACAGATCAGAAGGGACAGATCAACAAAGCTGCTGTACACAGACAATGTGACATTACAAGCAGACTGAACAGGAACTTCAGCAAATAATAGATGAAGGGAAGGCATAGGAGATGAAATTTAGTACAGACAAGACACTTGCCATGGCAGCAAATGGGGGAAATCAGAAGTTATGAAAAATTAGGACAGGGAAAACAGAGGAATGCGTTAAATAGCTTCAAGTATCTGGGAGGGATGATTGAAGAGAAGGGAAGTGGTTGAAGAGAAGGGAAGTCTGAATAAGGATGTCAAAGCTAGAATCAGAGGTGCTGCAACCAAATGGCACAGACTGTCGGGGTCATGTATGACAAAAGAATGTCAAAGATACTGAGAACTATGGAGTACAAAACAGTGGTGGGATCAGTACTTCTGCATGGTACAGAAACTTGAGCAGTGAAAGCATGAACAGTTGAAGTGGTGATGGACAGTGTCTGAGATGGGTGGCAGGATGCACACTGCGAGACAAAGAAACATCATCACAGCAAAAGTCAAAGTAGCTTTACTTACAGAGAAGGTCAAACAGAACATATTACAGTGGTTTGAGCACATGTACAGGAAAAGCAGATAACGTATGGTGAACATTTGAGATAGACTGGAGGAAGGCAAGAGGCAATGAGGATATCCAGCTAAGAGATGGAGTACATGGCAGAAGGCCTGCAACAGTTAGGCATGAGTATCAAAGTAGGCAGGAAAATAGCAATGAATTAACAGAGGTGGCAACAGCTGACATTACTCCCTCTACCCCTTGTACAAAAAAACAGGAAAAAGGGGGAGGTTGATGTAATTTCAACTGTATGGTAACTGCACTCTGAAGGCTGACTAATGAACACTACTACCATTTAAATATTCAACAGCTAGCTTATTCTAAGGGTAAGCAGTAAGATATGCTCTTATTTTGCTAATTTTGACTAACTGGTAGCAATAATGTAAGTCTGGAAAACAGATGTTACTGCTATTCTTAAAAAGTGTGTGTATGTGTGTGTGTGTGGGGGGGGCACTGAGTAATTTTGGGAAAGTTTTAATGGCTACTGGCAAATGGGCAATAGGCCGCAACTGATTTTAATTCCAAACTGTAGCTGTACAGTTTAAACCTCATTTAGGTGCAGGAGGGCTTGGATATTACCCAAAGCAGCAGTGTACATTTAACATAAAACAGGAGGGTCACCTGCCCTTTCTACATTAAGTGGTACCAATGATGGGATTGAAACCCATATTGCTGGTGCTAGATTGTAAAGTTTTGATGGGTAGTAGTGTGGGAGTTAAAACCCATCATCCTTGTCAGTCATACATTAACTACATACAGGCAGTGGCTGGATCTTTTAAATGGACTATGCATAGCTTGTAAAAGTTTTGGTCACCAAAACAGTGCCTACACTTGCAGCTACAAGGTAAATTAACAGCAGCATACCTTACTTTGCATACCATTGTCACTTCCAAGGAAAACAAGATAAGTGGCCTTGTGTGCAGCTGAAATGCAGTCCAATGAAACTGGTAGCAGCCAGATAGTGGCTATAAATGCAGATCAAGCAGCACAGGAATTCAGTCCTCCCCACATGACCTTAAAATGCAAGCTGAATTGAAAACACTAGTGCTAGAGTTGGGGGTAAAATGTCTTAAAGAGAACAAAACTGACTAAAGGTGCAGTGAGAGCAACAGGAGACAAGGGAATAAACTGAAGAAATAAAGAAGCAGGACCAGCATGACAGGAAGATGCTGGCCCTTCATCAATGCACATGAATTAGGGGTATGAAAATTCAATCCTGAGTGCCAAGGTCAGTACTAAACTGCTTCGTTACTATAAGGGGGGAATGATTTTGATAGTTTTACTTGGGCATTTTAACGTAATTAACTGGTAGTAAACCGATCACGGAATGCGTGATGTTTTAACTCTTCTGGCTCATAAGTAAAGCAGTGCATATGATGTTGAAAATAAAAGATTTTGATCATATGCAGAATTGTAAAGTGAAAAAAAAAATGTTTTGTTTGTTTTAAACTTATGAAGAAAAAAAAAAAAAAAAGAAGAAGAAAGGCAAATGACCATGTAAGTGACTATGTTGCACCAATAAGCACTTACTGTATCGGGTGGGTAAGTGGATGCAAAGTAAGTCACTACTTTTGAAATTGTAGGGGAACTTATAATGGAGCAAATACCCAGTTTTTGCTGGAACATAACCTGGAAAGCAGACCATGAGTTCTACACTGCAGCAAAAATTATGAAAAAAATGTGTGCTCTATCCAGCAGGGCACAAATGCATGGTGAAGGTGGTACATATCCCCACACATGGCTATAAAGGAACCCATGGGAACCGTCTAACCCTTCACAGCATGTTGCAGAGGCAAAAGAAGAAAATATTGGCTGAAGTACATGACTAGGTCTTACAGTGCTTCCAGTGTAAGTAGACTGGGCAAGTACAGTCCAAATCTCCATAGTGACATGTTGGCATACAAAGGCCATGTGAGGTGGCTAATAAAAGTAGCAACAGAGCAGTGGTAGGTTGTCTTAAAACTGCAATTGCTCCATATTATTACAAATGCCAGTACTGTATGAAGAGAGAATAGAAACGACTGTTAAGAGGGATACTGAATTGAATTTTAATTAAAGTTATGTACTCACCATAACTATGCATCTATGTTGTAAATTTTCATTCTTCCTCAGTGTGTAGGTACCTGATCCAACTTGACTGCATACACTAGACTTCAGATCCAAGTCTTGAGCGCCTCCATTTACCCATAATGCCTTAGTGAACCACAAATAACTCAAGCTGAGTTTGCTGTCTTACGGACCCCAAAATAGAGCAGGAAATGAAAACAGCAAAGCTGGGGCTCAAACCTGGAACAAAGGTTCCATAATATCCATAAGGACACTCCAGAATACTAAGGAAGAGGGAAGAAGGGTGGGGAGCTGAAGAAGAATGAAAATGGACAACACAGATGCATAGTTACGGTGAGTACATAACTTTAATATCTAATGTTGTCCTTCCTCAAGGTGTGGGACCGAGTCCCCAGCACCATGAATCTTGGGTGGCCCTCATGGAAGGATATTCCGGAGAACTGCCGAACTAAATGCAGTTCTGCTTCTACAGGTCAAATCTAGTTTGTAATGAGTAATAAAAGTATGAGCATTAGACCAAGTAGCTGCTGCACAAATGTCATCAATGGAAATTCTAGACCAAAAGGTGAAAGAAATGGCCATGGATCTAGTAGAATGTGCTTTAGGAGGCTTTGATAGGGATAGGCCTTATTGAGAATATACAAAAGAAATGCATTCAGTAATCTATTTGGCCATGGTAACTTTAGAAACTGGTGATCCCAGTCCGTCTGTTGAGAAGCAAACAACTGTTCTGATTTCCTGAAATCTTTTGTCCTGTGTAGATAAAAATGTAGCAGTCTATGCAAATCGAAGAGAGAGAGATTTATTCACCTTTGTGTGCAAAATTTGAAAAAAAAGCAGGCAAATGAATTGTTTGATTGATACTAGATTCCAACACTACCTTAGGTGAGAAGGATGGGTTGTTTTTCAAGGTAACTGTCCTTGTGAAAAACAATGTAAGGAGATTAGGAAGCGAGAGCCTGGAGTTCAGAAATCTGCCTAACAGATGTAATAGCTACTAGGAATACTGTTTTGCAAGACAAAAACTTTCAATCAGACTTAGCTGATGGTTTGAAGGGGCACTGGGTCAACCCCTGGACTGCATAACTGGTAAATCCCAAGAACATTCCGGGTCTTTCACTGGAGGTCTCAGTAAGAAGGTGATACGGGTAGTACAAAAAAAATTGTAAAATAACCACTTGCAAACAAAGTTGGAAAAGCTGCAAAAACACTTTTCAATTTAACTCTCGGAGAGGGATCTGCATTGGTGCAAGATGGCAAATGAGAGTAGAGGCATTGTTGGCTCACTAGGGCATTATGGGTACAGGAAGGAGCTTGAGAGTTGGCTACAAAGTCTAGCGTATGCAGCCAAATCGGAAACCTGTACCCACACATTTAGGAAGAGTGAAAAGAACAAAATTAGATCTACTGTTAAACCTCCAGCTATTAGAAACACTACCTACCCATGCAGTCTATGCTTGTTAGGTCCATGGCAAAGGCAACTTTACAGGTGCCATTGGCCACAGCTTATTGGACTGAGAATGAGGCAGGGAGACTAGCAGGTGGCAGTATTTTACAACAACCAAAGAAGATGTTCTAATAAGGTAATGGACTCGCACAACTCATCACCAAGTGTGCATCTGATTACACACAACCAAAGATGGAAGCAATCATGTGGGAAAGGTAGAAAGGATGAGATATCAATAAGTATTTATACATCAAGAGAGGCTGATAATATGGTTTCTCTAAGAAGAGAGCTAGAAAAAAGTAAAAATCCTCAACCAGTGCCACAGAAATCAAAAGGTAGTGGAATTGTTCTGGAAGGAGGACTGAGAACAGCAGTCTAAATTCTAAGACACATCTCTCAAGAAGGACTGGACTTCCATTACAAGAACTGGGCAGGATTATAAAGAGAATTATGACACATCTCAGACCTACTTTGCAAAATTACATGTATTGAGTGATGGAGGCTTCTGATCCTAAAGGGCAAGAAGAGTCAGTATACCAGGACAAGGAAATTACTCTATACGGAATGGACCTCCCAACGAAGGAGTAAAAGAATATGTCATACAATGGCTGGTAGCCCCAAGGACCTATCATAAGGCACTTCTGTTCATAGCACTATTTCTTTTTCAATTCAAATTTGGGCATAAAGCATAAAAAAGAATTATACAATATTGTACTGGTCAAACACCAGAAAAAATATAAAATGATACTCAAGATACCAGAATAGTGCCAAACAGTTGGCATGACAGAAGATAAAGCCAAAGCCGTGTTTTTTTTTGTCTTTTTTGTGCTACTTGCACTTGGCTTGGCAGCCATTAAACCCTCTCCAATCAGACTTCAGCTACCCCTGTGACCAATCGAGAAGGGATTAATTCAGGCAGCTATGAAGTTGTTTCTGCCTAGGTTTGTGCTTGCTCCCTTCCAGGCCTTCTGCTGTTCTGGAAACCCTCATCCTTTTATTTGAAGGAGTCTGACTTATCCCCAAAATTAAGACTACAAGGCAATCACTCCTTTTCCTCCTCCCTCGGACTCAAAGCTACATGGCTTCTTCACCACCCTGTTATCACAAACAGCTTGCTGAAATCAAACACAGCACTGAGTATGAGCGTGGTCACTTATAAGGTTCTAACCCCTAACAAGGTAGCTAATATTAATAGCCAAAACACAGTAAGGGCCTCTTTCACCTTTTCCCTACACATGCTCATTCCCACAAATGCAGAGCCAATTCCTTGCTTGGAAGAATGAAGCCTACATCCCATCTACTGATCTTTGTTGTCATGCCAGTCTTTGCCTGCGTGGGAGCAAAGTGGCTAATTGAGATCATCATTCAAACCCACATGTGAGTAATGCAGTGCAAGCATTTCAATTTCCACCCCACAGTCTGGTTGCTACTCCAGCTTTGGTTGACTGCGCCATAGTCGGAGCTTTAGTTTTTACGTCAGAGATGCAAGACGGATAAAGCTAAAGTTGCTTTGACAATATTCTCTGTTATCAATTAACCATCTGAATGTGTGTGCGTGTATATATATATATATATATATATATATATATATATATATATATATATATATATATATATATATATATCTATAGGGGGCTTCTTAGTACCACAGGCAAAATAGGTAAGAGTATCTTAGTGGTAGTGGATGATGCTACTATGAAAAGTAAAGAGATGGCAGAGTTTTCTGTAAAGGCAGAAAAGGTGACAATGGCAAATGCTCTGATGGAAACATTCAGCACAGTGCGTCTTCTCTAGATGATCTGAACAGACAGAGGGGCAAACTTTACATTAGACCTGCTGGCTTGCCTACGGAAGCACTGCAGTGTAAAGCAGTACAATTACTACCCATGCCATCCACAAACCAACAGTCTGGTAGAGATGTACAATTTTACTTCACAACCATGGTAAAAACATTTGCAGACCAGTTCAAGTGAGAATGGTACAAGTACCTACTTCATCTCCTCCTTGTTTAAAGACAGGTATCCCAAAAAAGGCATAGTTTTTTTGCCATTTGAGTTGCTGTATGATCACAGGGTGAGGAGGACCCCTTGAGTTAATCTGTGGAAAGTGAAAGGGTGAGTGTGCTTCGCAAAAAGTGTCTGTTATGGCAGCACATTATAAATTTCAGGACTAAACTTAGGAAGCTTACGGGGTTGGCACAAAATCACCTAGCAAAGTCACAGCAGCAGCCGCCAAAAGTCTAGTATGACTTAACAGTGAGGGCCTGAGAATATACAGCTGGACGAAAGGAAATACAGCAGTTTGACAGAATATGTTATAGGAAGAATGCTAGGGTCCCTTTCACAGCAGTGTGAAAAGTAAATGATGTCAATACATGGTGGCATTGGCAGGCAGGGTGCAAAACACACACTTTATCATGTCACTACAAGAGACTCTAGTGCTCATTATCAGCAGTGGGTCACAAATGGAATGAAAGGGGCATCTGATGGTAGATCATCTCAGTGAGACTTGAACTGACACTTCAGGGGATGTGATAATATTGCCACAGCAGCTATCCTCCATGCAAGATCAAAGTAGTACAATAACATGTTTAATGTGGTAAGGGAGGGGCTACGCAAACTAGAAAGTGAAGGGTTAGGCAAAGACCTGAGTGGTAAAAATGGCAAATTATTCAAAATGATGAGAGCGCTTCAAAACAAGAAACTATACGAGAGTAACAAAATAGAACTTCTACTTCAAGTTTTATTTCTTGAGGGTTTCTCAACAAAACTTGCCGGGTCTAGGAAGGAGAGAGATGCGAGAGAAAAATGAATAAAAATGTTAGCGGTCACTTCAAAGGAGAGTACATGAAAAGTGAACTAAACTGTACTAAAGTTGATCAACTAAAAAAATACAAATAATTATTTAAAAGGTAAAAGTGAAAATTGTACTTTACTTGCCTTTTCAGTACATTGCAAAGTGTAATAAAATGTGTAAAATGGTATATAACTGCATTTGCCAGTGTTGATATGAATCACACATTTTAAAAAGGAAACTAATCCTTGCTTCATAAGTTTGCACACCGTTGCAAAGTCAATGCTTCTTGGAGATGCTGAACTTGGTCAAAAAATATTTCCTTATTTGGGTATCAGCTTGCTAAATGTTACCCTGGCCCTTTAGACATTAAAAGTAGAATTAAAAAAGCAATTTCCAAATTCTGAATCAACGCAAAAACAGGAAACTATGTTCAAGACTTGCATAAGCAAATATTTCTGAAACAGCTACTGCAATTCAGCTACTGCATGTGCCTGGTAGAGGTGTGAAGGATACTTAGGGCAAAGCACAACTTTTGATAAGTTGCCAGTAAGGTCTAGGAGAATTTGTTCCGATTCTGAAAGCAAGACAGTAAGGGAATAGTTTAATCTCTTTAAAGCAGTTAGTGATTATTAGTCAACAGCTACTGTTTTTTTTTTCAACTTTAAGCCGTGGTTGTGCAGCGGTAGCATTATCGCCTCACAGCAAGAGGTTCTCCCGTTCGATTCTCGGCTGGAGTGCCTTCTGTGTGGAGCCTGCATGTCCTCCCCACGGTCGAGTGGCGCTCAAAAGACATACGTAGGGTGTGCCTTTGTTGAAGGTTGGGCGTCGAGCTGGCACCGTAAAAATCTACTACCAATCATTAGCGGACCGGAGTTCCGCTGTGGAGACCCCTAACTGGGAAAAGCCGAAAGAAGAACAACAACTTATTTTACATGTTTATTGTAAAGAGACTGCTTTATTGTATTTATTCCAAATAAAGAATTTTACTACTGCATTTTAAGTAACTGTGGCCGATTATCAGATTAAGGCTTTATTGCATTTTACTCATCTCCTTTCAACTGTATGGTGTTCAACCTTTGGATGGTGACTACTCAGTTATGCTACAATTTAAATATGCAATAGCTTAGGCTTATTTTTAAAGGGTAAAAAAGTGAGATGGATTCTTGTTTGCTTCAGCTTGACAAACTGGTGACATCAACAATGCAGGCTTGCGAGGTGAGGGTTTGTGCTACAGAGTTGCCATTTCTCTCTCTTCCCCACCCACTCTGAAAAATATTGTGATATACATGCAAAATAATTTTGCTCAAGTTTTAAATACTGCTGGTAAGTTTGCACTGGAAGACACTGGACTCAGTCTATGGAGGGTGACATCCTCGTACTCATGAGGGGAAAGCAGAGCTGGGCCTTCTGTGGTGACATGGGTACTCATAATAGCCACTGGGGGCTGGGGTTAGGGTCATACGAAGAAAAGTCTTATTACTACCAAAACAATGGCACTGCAATCAGTTCACCTCTCAGGGAATGAATGGTTCAGGAATGTCTCTACCCTGACAGGAATGAATAGGCCAACAGACTGCAGGGAGCTAAAAGCTGGCAGGCAGTACAGAAAGAAAAAAAAGTCTTCTCAGTCAGAAAATACAACATGGTCTGTCTACACATTTTAATAATTTGTTTGAACTTCTTGCAATGTTCGAATCTATCAGAATGATCAGGGCTTAAACAGAACAGACATGACAGCCTAAGTTCTATTAGTCTACCACAATCACAGTTATTAATGGATTTAGCTAGAGCCGAAAATCAGATGTTCAGAAAATTTATTTTATTTTTTCTTTTTCCTGCAGTAGACCACTGGCTGCAAACAGCTTTCCTTCTTGTTCGATGGGTCTTACTAGACTTGTCAGGCCAGAATAGACGAGTTAGAAAGGATATAACCCAAGTTCTAGGATTTCCTGTTACAGTGTCTCTCTCCAAAGAGTATCATGAGAGACTACTACTTTGTGAAGCTACAAGCATCTTTTCCTTACTTGAATGAAACAAACAGCAGCTTGCAGAAGTAATTTCTGCATCACCTTCTCAGTCTGTGAAACAATATTAAGTAGAAATGAAATGCATGGGCACAAACTGTTTTAAAAAAATAAACTGGCAGTTTAGCTGAGTGACATTTACAGCAAGTGTTAATCTGCTCAATAAAAATCAATAAAAGTCTTGTTCTGCCTGGAAACAGGCCTGAGCTTCATTGAATGCCCCCACACAAAAGAGTACTACTTTAGCATTTACTTTACCTGTAGTGAGGATTACAAACATTTATGCAAAGAGTTTAAATATATGCAAGTATGTGTGGTAGCCTTAATGTCTGAGTTAATGGTAGAATAAACTGACAAGGCTTTCCAGTGGGTCAAAGATTTTATGTAACAAATTTTGTGGAGTTTTGCACAAAACAAGAGCATTGTATGAAAGAGTAGAGGTGGTACTAGGAAGACCACTGAATTACATATAAAAGTGATATGTTCTGAGGGGAACAGGCAGCATAACTTATGCCAAGTTATTTAGTATTAGGAGTAATGCTTTACATACTAAGCAGGTGTGGCTTAGAGGTTTATGACTGTTTATGCAAATAAAGTATTTTGGGATTCATCTGTATTTGGTCTACTGGCACCATGGTTCTGAACATAGCTACTGTTACAATAGCTGTGGTCAGATGATGAAACAAAATAAGCAAGGCAACTGGTGACTGAATGGGGGGGGGGGATCTAGCATCTACCCCATTTAACTACTTTGTTAGCATAAGATAGGTGGGTTATTCCTACAATGCTCTTTAGCCATAAGTCAGCACAATGGCAATACATGCAAGGAGTAAGACTAAAAAAAAAACTTTAAAGAATATGTATTTAGAGGAAAAAAATCCACATTTTAACACCAAAGGGTACACAACTGAATGGATATGCAATATCAAACAAACAGTACAGAAAAGTTTCTGAATTTTAGCAGATGTCACAAAAATTCCTTGAATATGAAGACAGCTTGAAATGCATGCGACAAACATCTTATAAATGTTCCTTACTTCAAATCAAGGTCTCATGTACATGTGTCTGTATGTGTATATGTATTCACATAATATATACTCAAATAATTGACAATTGCATATCACTTCTTTCAAATCACAATATAACACCAAAACAGGCATATAATTTAGAAACCATCTGACGTACTCTGAATAATGAAACAAAGACAAGTAAAAAACAACATTGTAGAGGGACATTAACTATTTAGGAAGTAGATGTCCTTAACCAACTTCAAAGCCAAAAGTTATTTATAGGTATGATGTTACTAAGTTTGGGTGCAACACTGGTTTAACTGACATGATTTTATTAAAGCTTTTCTCATTTACGGTGAGGCCTGGCAAAGAAGACAGCATGGGGCAGAGAAGTTGCTGGTTCAAAGGGAGGCAGTGTAATTTTTTCTAGCAGAAAATTAAGATCCCAAGAGGGTGAGACAGGTTTCCTTGGTGGGTTAAAGTGCAGGACTCCCCTGAGGAAGAGCTTGACCTCCACCCTAGTCATAAGTGGTGGACTACAGGAGAGGCATGCACTGAGAGCTGAAAGGTGAACTTTTATGGAAGAGTAGAACAAACGTGACTCAAGTAGTTTGCAGAGATATTGTAGTACAACAGGAATCTGAGATAACAATGGGCCCTGACTATGTCTGAGGCACCAATAGGAAAACATTTTCCATTTAGTAGTGCAATATCTTCTAGTAGTAGGTCTTCTGGCTTCCTGTAGGACTTGAACCACTTCTTCAGAGAAGAGGCATCTTTGAGGAATTAAAATCATCATCCATAGGGTCAGGTTGAGAGATGGAAGGTTTGGGTGGAGCAGCAGTCTGTTTTGCTGAGTTATCAAGTCTGGTTGAACAGGAATTCTCCTGTAACTTCCCTTTGTCAAGTGAAGCAAAGGAGTTTGGGTACTTCCTTTCGTGCCTTCAGAAGAATTTTTGGAAGACTAGGCACAGCAGGAAAAGTACAGAGGAACTTTCTTGTCCACTGGAAGGGAAAGGTATCTCTTCTCCAGGGAGCAAGACAAGGTTCCCTGGTGCAGCTGTTGGCTGGTTAGTGACAAAAAGAGGTCTATCTGAGGAGTGCTCCACTGAAGGATGAACTTTTGGAAAACCTCCTTATTCAAGGTCTATTCATGGATTTTATCCAGGGAGCAGCTTTGGGAATCTGCTAGCACACTGTCCTGAGAAAGAGCTGTGTGTCTGCAAGCATGATGGTCATTTGGTATGCCAGGTTCCATGCCTCTTGTGCTAACCTGCACAGTTTTTAAGACCTGGTGCCTCCATGTTTATGTACCACATGACTGTGCGAATGTCTGTGCACATTAGGAGTGGCTCGGTTTTAGAAATGTGGCCGAAAATCTAAAGAGCTTGCAGAACAGCCCTCATTTCCTTCACACTGATATGGTTCCTCAGGAACGGAGATTGCCATCTTCCCTGCGCTTTCTGCGATCCTCTCCAAGTCCCCCACTCCTGGCCCGAGGAGTCTGTATGAACCTGCTGAGGAGGAGGATATGGTATGAATGGCAGTCCTGGGATAAGGATGAGCTGTCCCTTCCTTCAAAGTAGCTCCTTTTTGAGGCGAGTGGGAGCGAAACAGGGTGCCCAAGGGGGGACACTGCTGGGACCACACAGATTTTAAGTACTACTGGATTTTTCTCATGTGAAGTCTGGCCAGGGGAGCAGAGGAATGGTGGCTGCCATGAATCCTAAAGCCCTTAGCATAGTTGCAGAGGACAGATTTTGGAAATATCTGGCAGAGTGCAAACTTTTTCCTGGAGAAGGAAGGCCTGCATTTTCTGTTTGTCCAGTCTGCAGCCCAGAAAAAAAAAGCAGGTTCTGTGCAGGGATCTCTCCATCTTTTTTTTTTTTTTTTTTTTTTTTTTTGTAGTTTATAGTAAAACCAGACCTGTCAGATGACAGAGGGTGAAGTGTAAATGCCGAAGAAGAATTTCTGGAGAGAGAGCCTGGATCAGCAGGCTGTCCAGGTAGGGGAAAACTTGTATTTCCTGATTGAAAAAGAAAACTGCTACTGAGCAAGACACTCTGTGAACACTCTTGGAGCTGTGGAAAGACCAAAAGACAGAGCAGTAAACTGAAAATGAAAGGAGTCATGGAAAATCTGAGGAATCTCCTGCAATGTAGGGGTTTTCCAAGTACCTTTTACTAGGAGCTTTTCCTTTGTTTCTGAGATGTCACAGGATCCCTTCTAATGAAAGAGGTAGACTTAGACGGGTAGTTCCTATGGTATCTAGGAAATGATGAGATTACAATATGTCTGTAATCTTTCATGGTCTTACCTTGGTCTTGGAGGTTTTTCAACAGGCTGGCCACCTGAGGATCAAAAAGCAAGTGTTTGTCCAGTGTCTATATCACTTCATCGAATACATGAATATCGAATGCTGACATGAGCGAATATTCACGTACTCGAAAACGGTATTGTGGGGGGCTGCTCCCCCCACATTCCCTGCTAAATATATATTCCTACTTAGAGATCGCACTACAGTGAGGAAAGGGCAAAAATCCTGATCTTCACTGTACTGCAAAAAAGATTCATAAACTTTGAGTATGTGAATATTTGCTCATGTGAGTATTCGATATTCACGTATTTGATGAGGTGATATAGACCCTTTGTCCAATACAGAGTCTAGAACTTTTTATTTGAAATCCTCAGGTACAGGTTTAACTGCATAGCCATGCATATCTGTTAAACAGATCCTGTGGCAGCTGCTCTAGAAGAAGCATCCACAGAATCATAACTGCACTTAATGCTTTGTCTGGCAATGAGTGGCCTGCGATGGTAAGCTCTGCATTTGATGTTTAAACTCTGCTGTAGGAGGGTCCATTATAACTTTTTTTAAGGAAAGTGGGACCAAGAACAAGTACTTTGTCACTTGAGTCTTGTAGTTAATTGCCCTAAAGGCAAGGGTAGCTGAGCTGTAAAAACCTTCTTTCCCCATTGATCCATAGCCTTACTATCTTTGTCAGTTGGTAGGGCACTGTCAATAGGCAGAAGCTTAGATGGCTTATATAAAGAGAGAGACACTGCAGAGGTGTCTGCCACAGGATTCTTGCACAACTATTTTAGATCATCAGGCACCTTGTAAAACCCATCTGGTCTCTTAGGTGTTGGTGGTTGAGAATCAAATGCAGAAGAGGTTGACTGGAAGGCGTCCTGGAAAGCCTCAAGGACAGGAGGGAATGGAGAAGTGGCAGGGGTACCCATCTTCAAGAGTGTGTAATACCTCTTCTGTGCATCAGATATCTGCATAGATTGCCATTCAAAGTTTTTCATCATGTTCTGTATAGTCTCCACAAAGGAAGCTTCATCAAACAGGGAATTCCAGTGAGAGGGTGTTCTCTTCATCTGAAGAGATCTGCCCTGCAGAATGTAGCTGAGAGGACTAGACCAGAGAATGGTTACAGTCCTGTTCTTAATCAAAATAGGAGGAAACCAGGGTAGGTTTTTGAGGAACAACTTATGGTTACACAAAGCCAAAGGAAGGGTGTTTCAAAGACATAATAGCTTTCGGCAATCCCTGCAAGAACTCTGTCCACTCCTTTTCCCTAGTTACTGAGGAAGAGGTCACCTGCCTAATCTTCTGTTTTTTTAGGTGTGATGCCCATCTGGATGAGATGAGAACCCTGTCTGACTTCTATCAGAGAGCCTGGGATCACTTTCTTAGCCAGAATTTGAGGGATGCCATGTGGCCACCTTGGAAATGATGAAGTTCCTCAGATGCAACAACAGTCTGCAAGGCAGGCTCATGAGCCACACCAGCCTCGAACAGGGTTTTGGTAGTAGGCAAATGAGAAGTAGCGTGACATACTATGGGTTCTGTAACCTCGGCAGGTATGTCAGAGTGCGAAACGTTGGACTATAGATCCATTTGAGGCCTCATCAGTTTTTTCTTTAGCGGCAGAGGAACATCCAGAGATGGAGAGTAAGCCATCTTGAACTGTGACAAGCATTTAAGACACCAAGTCTCTAGATAGGTGTTGAGAGTGTAAAACCTCAACCTAAGGGTTTTGGGAATTAATGATTTGCAAATACAACAAGATTTGTGTTGGTGTTCTGGGCTTAGGTAAAAAAGACACTTGGTTTGCAAGTCCTTACATGGAATCTGCCTACCACACTTGCACTTATCCCTCCTAGTTGACATCTACAACTTTCAAACAAAATATCGTAAAATAAAAAAGGAAGGTTCCACAACAGGTCACTTATCTGGATAAGTGACTGAAGCAAGGGTACCAATGACCAAAGAGTGAACAACAGTCTGTTGGATTCACTACCTGCAATTGGGCTGGCTGTGAGACAGTCTGGGGTTCCACGCACTTACATTCATCTTTCAAGCTGAGGTCATGTGTTGGGCATATGTCCTAGGGAAGGTAAAGCTTTGGTACTCCAGCTAGACATCAGCTGATGATTTCAATAAGGACACTAGTGATTATACAAGTGCAAAAAACAAACCTGAATCTGGCCATGGCCAGTAGCACTATTCCCCATGCAGAAATTACTAAAAGAATTGTAAATCTGAATACAAATCCTTATACTGAGCAGTGAAGAGGTGCTACTTTTGAAAACAAAACAGCTGTGTGCCACAAGGCTCAGTGTTGGGCTCGTTCCTGTTTAGCATCTCTCTCTTTCAGATCTCCAAGTCAATACTCTTAGCGTAAAGTTACCAAGTTTGCAGACCGTTGATAATTTTGTGCTGTTAATCATATCTCTATTGACTTTACAATTGCTGTAACATGGGCTGGACTACATTAACAACTGGAGCAAGGACAAAAGGCTCAGACTAAATAGGAATTATGCAGTACAGTACATTTCTATATAATACTATACAGGAGACATCTCTCTAATCAGACATTCTCATAAGAGATCCCAGCACTCCTGTTCACAATTCATTACATTTTGACCATCAAGTCTCTGCAGTGGCTCACAAAGCCTTCTATATGGCTCATCTATTTTCCAAATGCATTTCCTCTAAATCCAAAGTTGTACTAATCACCATTTACTAATTTTTTTGTCGGCCCCATTGTTGACTATAATCTTCCATTTTGGCATGTATTTGTTTAAACAAATCACTCCGCTTGAGTGACATCAGAGTTTTAACTAGAAAGATCAATAGTCTCATTTATCCATATAGACTCCCTCTGTTTATTTGGTTTCATATAGTCCTACATTGATACCTCTGTCTAGCCTTTTGTGCCATGGAACATCAAACTCCTCATTGATTTCCCAAGTCCTTGCGAGAGCAAATGTTTTTTTCAAATACCCGATTAAAGAACCTAAACCTTCATCAACTGACAAATAAGACATGCTGGCATGACAGCCATATCATAAAAAATCCCCCATCTCTGAAACAAACTCTCAGTACATGTCAGAATAACACACTAGCTACCTTTAAGGAAACCGAGACAAATGGATGGCCAGCTTCAAATTCTCCCCCAGTGTGTGTTATGCTGCTCTCCTTGAAGATGGGGGGACTCTCTGTGTAGGTTCAAAGTTAAGCACTTAGATAACTGACTAGCCATTTTCCCTTTTTATGCTTGAAATATCCTATCCCATTTGTTTAGAGATTAGCCTTACCCAGCCTGTGGTCGATAATTATACATTACCCATAATGAGAATAACTGGGATCATAACACAGATAATTTGAGGGGACCTATGCATGGGAAAAAACATTTAGGAGCTGCCTATATCCATTAGTAGTATGGGGGCAATCCTGGGGTATTTTTTTCTGTTTTCCATCCATAGATCCATGTTGCACTTTAATACAGACAGGGATGAACTTTGTTTTATGTGGATGGGGAGTCTGTTCCAGAGAAGCAGTATCCTCAGCGAGATACAACTTTTCCTCCAAATGATTCTGTTAATGTTGAAGAAGAGGTTTTGATTCCTAGACCAAGTATTTCTGATATGGTCTGTAGACTAGTAGCCTAGTACTGTCTTATGAACCTAAATGCCTATGAAGTGTGCAACAGTGATGTTCTGACCTGAGGTAGATGAACTTCCATATGTTATTAGAGCTAGTTTGAATTTTATGAGTGATCGGGGGTGAAAAAATATTAACTATGGGAAAAGCATACTGGAGCAAAGGAGTTAGGACAATAAGTCCAGAAATAAATGTTGTTATATCAAAAGGATGACTGTCTGCAGCTTTATCAGGCCTGGGACAGACAGTTACAAGAGCCACACAATTAATTAACAATAATTTTTCCAATAAACAATACCACAATTATGTATTTGAAAATCACTTTCAATCATCATTCAGTTGACGCTTTTCCCTACCGTTATTTGACCATGGAGTTAGTAAATGTAATTCAAGGGTGTGGGAGACATTACTCTCTCTCTCTCTCTACATGATGGGACTTGTCTCCCTGCAAAAATTGAGCTTATTTTGTGAGTCACTGAAATGGCTTTTGGCAATACAATTTCACAGAACTGTCCATCATACATTTGATGAATCATTATGAAGCCCCTATAACAGCCTGCAGAACTAATTTCTGCATCACCTTCTTAGTCTGAGTAGAAATAATAAGGTAAGCAGTCTACTAAACTTACTGCAAGATGTTGGATGTTACCAAGTAATCTACACTCTGTCAGGATAACTGAAAAGCTGTTCAAAACTAATATTTTCAAAGATTTTGGTGCTGGAACAAAGGAAAGGTATAGTTTTAAAGTCTTGGGAAAATAGTAGAGGAATGTTTTTTTGGGGACTGGGATAATACTTTTGAAATGGGACGGAATAACACAAAGTAAATAAAATAAATTATATGTGCAAGTACTGCAGCTAACTAAAGGAACAAGGGGTGTAAGCTGCACTGGTTTTGACTAATTTTATTTTTGAGCTTCTCCAGCATTTTTCAGAAATTGTTTAGATGTTGAGAGTTAAAATAAGAAAGCAGGGATAGGGATGGAGTCCTCATTAACTAAAATCACTAGCAATGCAAACATTTTATAACGTGGGATTTTTAACAAGATGTTTAACAAAGAACGCTTTTTTCTTTAGTTTACTTCAACAGAGTAGCCAGTAAATCACTGGCTATACACTGCAGGGTGTGAGAGAGCTACCACACAGTCGATTCCGCCAGGATCTGGTAAGTGATAACACCATTAAAAGACATTCAGATTTAATTATAGATGGCGACACCAGGACAGGAATATATCAAGGTAGGTAGCAAACATGTTTACCAGTTTTAAATGTCCTTAGCTTGTGATCAATATACTACTTGCACCTTTCCTGGGAGGTATGAAGTATGAAACAGAAAACAGGATTCCTCTTGAGTAAGCTAAGCATGGCTGCTTAGAATGGAAATAAGTCATTTTTGGCATAAAGGACAGGTAAAGAAATAAGAAAAGTACAGTTTTGTACCTACCATAAATGTAGATGTTCGAGGATCCACATTGCTGCAGTCCTAACTATTGGGTAGTCCGCTGTCCAGTCGGCCCGAATACCAAAGTATATGGCTGACGTCGGTCAGGGCGCATTAGACTGACGTCAGTACGTCAGGGTACTAATGCGCATGACCGACGTCATATCCTCAGTCTTTTCTTGCCCCAGATGTCAGAAGACCCTGAAAAGATAAGGCCAAAAGCCCAAAAATTCCCAACATACCTGCACCAAAAAATATATGTACAATATATACAAAATTAGCAGAAAATAACCTCACCTACACAACCACCCCTAAACACAGAGGGGAAGGAGGGAGGGTAAATTGGACTGCAGCAATGTGGATCCTCGAACATCTACATTTATGGTAGGTACAAAACTGTACTATGTTCTTCATTCCACATTGCTGCAGTCCTAACTATTGGGTAGAATCCCAAAGCAGAGGTAAGGGAGGCTGGCAAATCATAAGGAAGCAGGAACTGACAACATGCCTTGCAAAATAGCTGTGGCAAAACCAGCCCTAGACTTAGAGTAGAGAGGAAGGTGATAATGCTTAGAGAAAGTATGCACTGAACTCCAAGTAGCTGCCTCCAAAATATCCTTTGTTGCCACCCCCCTTAGAAATGCTGTTGAAGTGGCAGTAGCCCTAGTGGAATGAGGCCTAATCCCAGCTGGAATCTCTTTGCCATGATGGGAATAACAAAATGCAATGCAACACCCAATCCACCTAGAAATAGTTTGTTTTGATACAGGCTTGCCCTGAACTCAAAGCAAAAGAAACAAACAACTGCTGAGACTGCCTAAAATCCTTAGTCCTGCTCAAATAATAACGCAATTGCCTGTGTACATCTAAAGTGTGCAAAATCTTTTCCCCTTTATTTTGGGGATCTGCATAAAAAGTAGGCAAATGAATAGTTTGGTTTAAAGCCACACTAGAAACCACCTTAGGCATAAAGGAAGGATTAGTACGTAAAGATACCCTATCCTTATGAAAAATCAAAAAAGGCTCCACTGCCATAAGGGCCTGCAACTCAGAAACCCTTCTTGCAGAAGTAATGGCCAACAAAAAAGCAGTCTTCCATGACAAGTATTTCAATTCAGCAGTAGCCGCAGGCTCAAAAGGTTGTAGAGTAAGTTTCTCCAACACAAAATTGAGATCCCAAGCAGGAGTAGGAGCTCTACGTGGGGGTCTTATATTCTTTGCCCCTCTAAGAAATTGCTTGAACAAAGGATGCGAAAACAGTGGTGGGTCACAATCATAGTGAGCTGAAATTGCTGCAGCATGAATCTTAATGGAAGAGAAAGACAAACCTTTGTCCAATAACTCAGTAAGATATTGAAGAGCCACACTCAAATTAAGCTCAGAAATCTCCAAATTATTTGCTGCACTCCAAAATAAAAATCTCTTCCATTTTTCTGCGTACACTTTCCTTGTGCTAGGTCTCCTGGCTTCCATAATCACATTTAAAACTTGTTGAGGAAGTTGAGACCTGATGTCTTTCAAAACAGAATATGCCAGGCTGTTAGATGAAGAGAGTGAAGCTTGACATTGAGCAGGTGACCATCCTTTTGAGACAACAGGTGTGGAATCAAGGGTAAAGGCCATGGAGGCTTCCTTACCAGACTCCTCAGTAATGGGTACCAGTGCTGTCGAGGCCAATCTGGAGCTATTAAAATCATCCTTGGCTTGTCTTGTCTGACCTTTAGAAGCACCTTTGGAAGAAGAGGCAGAGGTAGAAACGCATACACATGAAGATTTTTCCAACTGAAAGAAAGAGCATCCACTTTCCAAGCTGTGTGATGAAACCTCTTTGTGCAAAACTTTGGCAGCTGGTGATTTAGTGGAGAAGCGAACAGATCTATGTCTGGAGTTCCCCATGACACTGTCAATTTTTGAAATACATGAAGATCCAGTTTCCACTCGTGGGGATCCATGATTTGTCTGCTTAACACATCTGCTAAGGAGTTCTGTGCTCCCGGCAGAAACCTTGCCTGAAGAGTTAGTTGCAAGCTGAGTGCAGTCTCCCATAAAATCATTGCTTGCCTGCACAATGGGTAAGAATGTGTTCCCCCTTGTTTGTTGATGTACCACATGACAGTTGTGTTGTCTGTTAGAATCAACACCTGCCCTGGAAGAAGTAATTCCTTGAAAGCCATTAATGCAAACTGGACTGCTAACATCTCTTTCATGTTGATATGTAGATGCTGTAGTCTGGCAGGCCACTTGTCTTGTATCCACTTTCCATGTAGATGAGCTCCCCAAGCAATGTCTGAGGCATCTGTCGTTAGAATCTGACTCGCCTCTGGCCGGGTCACAGAGAGTCCCTTGTTTAGGTGACATTCCTGAGCCCACCACAAAAATTCCTTTTGAATGCAAGGTATTATTTGAATGACAGTGTCCAAATCCTGGCAGTGCTGTGTCCATACATTTTGAGATACCATTGCAGCTTCCTCATATGCAGTTTGGCATTGGGAAGCACCAGAATACAAGATGCCATGAACCCTAAGGCTTGAAGGACTGTCCTTGCAGTCAGCCCGGACTGAAGAGATAGTTGATGGAAGTAAATGGAAAGATTCTTTTGTTTGTCCGGGGTTAGAAAGGCCATCTGGGCTGCTGTATTCAGTCTCACACCCAGAAAGCACATGTCTTGAGAGGGTACTAGACTGGACTTTATTTCGTTCACAGAATACCCTAGGCATCTTAGCACTGCTATGACATATTCCAAATGCTGTAGAAGGTCTTCCTTTTCCTGAGCCAGAATCAGGCAGTCGTCCAAGTAAGGATAGATTTGAATTCCTTTTAGCCTGAAGTAAGCTATCACTGGAGCCAGAACTTTTGTGAATACTCTGGGCGCAGTAGATAAGCCAAAGGGCAATGCAGAGAACTGATAATGGGAATTTCCAGCTCGAAAACGCAGATACTTTCTGCAACTTAGTCTTATAGGCACATGAAGGTAAGCTTCCTTGAGATCTAAAGTTACCATCCAGTGATCTTTGCCCAGCAGAGGTAAAAGTTGTTGTAACGTCAACATTTTGAACTTGGGAATGTCCAGATAAGTGTTGAGGATAGATAAATCCAAAATTGGTCTCCACGTGTTCCCCTTCTTCGGTACTAGGAACAGGCGAGAATAAAATCCTAGGCCCCTTTCTGGCACAGGAACTGGCTGAATGGCCCCTATTTGGAGTAACAGAGAAATTTGCTTGTGAGCCTCTGTTCTTTGTAGAGGAGGAATGTCTGGCATGCCTTTGAAAGGAGGCAAGGTATGGAAATAAAACCTGTAACCGTGGTGAATGATATCCAGAACCCATCTGTCTTGAGTAATTAAATCCCAATTTTCTTTGAAAAGAGACAGCCTTCCTCCCAACGGTGCTGCCAGGCGAGAATGAACTGGCAGCTGAAAAGGCAGGTCATTGGGTCTGCTTATGAAAGGACTGACCCCTGCCCTCACCAGAAGTCTGAGCAGGGGAACTCCCTGTCCTAGGCCTAAAAGAACCCTGAGCTCTGCCCCTACCACGTCTAGACCTACCCCTAGACTGGGAATCATAAACAGGATAAGTCCATCCCTTAGTAGGCCAATTTCTACTAAACTTCGGAGGCTGCACCTGCAAAAAATCCTTAACAGTTTGCATAGACTTAGCCTTGTCCTCCATTTTCTTTAAAACTGCTTCCACAGGCGAACCAAACAACACATCAGACTGTAAAGGAGCATCCAAAATCCTTGTCTTAACATGCTCAGCTAAATTCTGATCTCTCAACCAGGCGTGCCTACGAAGAACAGAACCAGTGGCAGCCACCCTGGAGGGGGCCTGCACAGCATCAAAACCACACTGCAAGGAATGTTTACCCACCTGTTCAGACACATGAACTAAATCCTGCAACTCTTTACACTCAATACCTTCCGCCAGAGCATCCACCTTAGATTTCAACTGTGAGAGAAGATAATTCTGATATTTTAACATGTGAAACTGACAATTCAACGCCCTCATGGCTAAAGTGGAAGAAGTATACACTTTCTTTCCCCATCTATCCAAAGCCCTTGCCTCTTTATCAGGAGGAACAGGATTTTTAACAACAGAGGCCTTCACCCCTTTAGGCCCCTGAGAGACAGTTTCGGGTCTGACCTAGGACTCTAAAAAGATACTTATGAGCTTCAGGCACCCTATAGTACCTATCCGGTTTAACTGGGGCAGGAGGCAAAGAATCAGGATTCAGGGAAGCCTCTGCAAAAACATCTTCCACCACATTCAGAACAGGAGGTATAGCTAAAGGCCTATGCTGGGGTAAAAACAAGAATTCCCTAAGCCTCTTTCTGGAATCAGAGAAATCTTGACCTTCCCATTTAAAATGCTCCCTCATGGAATGCAGGGTCTCTGAAAATGAAAAATCCTCAGGAGGAGAAGCTGAAGGAGTAGAATCATCCACATCAGAATCAGAATAAGGAGGATACTCCTGCAAGTCTTCAGCCGAAGACTCAGAAGCCTCCGAACAGTGTTCAAAACTCTCAAACTCAGGTTCCACCCTAGGCCTCTTATCAGGAGGGGGCATAGAACCTCTAATCATAGTAATCAAATCCTCTGCCATTTTAAGCATATGTTTCTTAGGCAAAGACCCTGAAGCACTAGGAGAAACCCCCACTGAAGCTACACTTGGCCTGCCTCTCAAAGAAGCCTTGGAAACAGAGGGGGAGGCTCTAACCACCTTAGGAAGAGAGGGAAGAACAGCCACCTGAGAAGCCCCCTCAGCCTGGCCTACTTCCTGAGAGGATACATCCTGTAACAATAAAGTCTCTCCCTGAGACTCCAAAGAAACACCTGGCAGAACCTCCGGCTCCACTGAGCCTTCTAAAGAACCGACGTCAGGGACTGTCGGTTCTTCCCCTCTAGGCTTTGCTGCTTTGTCCTTGCGCTTTTTGCCCGAAGCGGGCGTCGGAGCATCCGACGGCATTTTATAATTACAACGCTTCCCAAAAACTAACCTGGCACAGTCTAACCTCCTCTTAATAGTGCGTTTGTTAAATCTAGCACAAGAGCGGCATCCAACAACGTCGTGCTCAGGCCCTAAACAAGGTATACACAAAGTATGGTAATCCCTATGAGGTATCTGTTTCCCACAAGAAATACAGTTATTCACTTTTTCTGACATCCGGTTAAATACTGAGGCAAGAAAAACCAAAATATTCCCTAACGGGTACTTAGCCAACTTTGATTCGGTCTGAAACTCTGACTTCAGAAACTTTCAGAACGCCAACCTGCACTCGCAAAATTGCTTCTGCATCGGACCATGCGGCAAAAAAGACTGAGGATATGACGTCGGTCATGCGCATTAGTACCCTGACGTACTGACGTCAGTCTAATGCGCCCTGACCGACGTCAGCCATATACTTTGGTATTCGGGCCGACTGGACAGCAGACTACCTAATAGTTAGGACTGCAGCAATGTGGAATGAAGAACATCCTGTGGATAGGTAAACAATGTGAAGAATGGCAATGAAAAAGAATACAGCAGATACAATCAGGATATTAAATGCACCATGACATAAAAAGTAGAATCAAAGAAAGGAGTCAAAGAAAATCAATTAAGAAAGACACTGGTAGAAACAAGCATGGTGGGTAAGCATAAGGACCAACAACTAAGACAGAATTCATACATGACATTTATTATTTATTTATTGACCGGGAAAGTCAATTGGGTTAGGAATCCATTTTCAGTTAGGTCTTAGGGAGAAAAGCTCCACAATTAATAGTCAAATAAAAATAGACACTTCACAAAATTTTTTTTTAAAGCAGAAACATGCAAAAATTACAAAAAAAAAATATATAAATGTAGAATACATAGGTAATATAAAACTTATCAGTATGCATCAGAACTTAAATAAATTTAGATAGCAGTTGGTAGTATTGTACAAAGCTTGAGTTGTTTCTTTTTGTGACATTGCATGAAAAAAAAAAGACATGGCAGTTTTTGCCGAACAGTTACAGCAGTAACAGAGCTGTGTTGCTGTCAGGATAAAAGTTATTTTGAACGATGGAACTGGGTTAGAAATAAGTAGTGAAGGTTTTATGGTGGTTTGTTTGATTTGCATTGGCAATTCAGGTGATGTAGGAAGCAAATTTTTAATGCTTCTTCATATGTCTTTATACAGTCAATTTGGGTAATATGGGAGGGTAAGGAGTTCCATTTTTTAGCAATGCTAAGAGAGAGCAAAAGCATTGTCCAACTCTTTTGTTGTGCTTGGTTACACTTAGTAGCAATTTGTTGGAGGATCTTAGGGTACATGAAGGAATATAAGTTTGTAGTACTGATGAGAGTGCTGGGCAGGTATTTGGTTTATAAATTAGTTTATGGGCTAGCATTAGTTGGGTATAGCAAAGATAGTTTGGGAAATCCAACCAGTTCAGTTCAGAGATTGCTTGGCAGTGGTGAGAGCGGTTAGGCTTTAATAAGGCGAATGTAGCTATTTTATAGTAACAAGACTGAAGTTTACTGCTGAGGGATGAGTGAAGGTTAGTAAAGATGGCACTAACAAAGTAGAGCAGGGATGAGTAAGGTACCTGCCAGTTTTGTTTTGGTGTTTTTGTCCATGTAAAGTTTATGACGATAACGTTTGCCAAGTTTAAAGTGTGTTTTCTTTATTATGTTGATAATCTGTGTTTCAAAGGCGAGTCTCGTCAACTGTAACGCCTAGTAGTTTGGCAGATTTTACTATTTCTATTTCAGTTCCATCTTTGGATAAGATAAGATACTCACAAAACAATGACAATACATCAGAAGACTAAATTAAGTCTGCATCAGTGGCATAAAGACCCAAGTATGGCTTAGGCAACCAGAGTTCAATTAGCTGCAGTGGTGCTTGCTAGCACAGACATGGAGAATGGATATGCTACCCTTGAGGAAGGGAAGGGTTAGCATAGCTTACTTTAAGGCAAGATCTCTTAGGTGGAGACTGACAGACTACAAGCAAGCATCCTCGTGGGAATGGGGTTGGGGAAGAGAAGCATGCCCCATGCAGAAGTGAAGGGCAGTCATTAATGACATGCCTATTGCACTCCCAACTCCCTGACTACACTACCGAGCAAGTACAGGGGAGCAAGGATTCAAGTGAAAAATCCATATGGCTGCATGAAAGATGGCTCATGAAATCAGTTCACTCCCACGGGGTGTAGAGGACCCATTCTTGGCAGGGAGCATGATGGTCAGCAAGCGGTGGAAGAAGGAATTTATCAGAAGACTAGCAAATGACTGACTCAACAGCAAACAGCTAGTTAAACATCATAAATTAAATATATCTGTAAGCATAAGACAACATCAAAATGGAAAATTACAAGTATTAATCTACTGCTAACACAAATAAAAAAGTGTTCCAAACAAACAGAAGTTTCACCTTCTGTGGGATATCCTAATCATATCAATGAATTTTTGTAACAGTATCCACTACATTTTCGTTTTTTATAAATATAACCAGAAAAATAGGTGTGGACCTCTTGGGTTTTCGATCCTGAGTGATGCCTGCTCAGAGGGAAGGAATAACCAATTTTACAAAGCCTTTCACTCTTGATCCCAAATGGTGAACAGATTTCTATGTGTAGTCGGTGGTAGAGCTAGCTCTAAAAAGAGCTGTTTTAGCCCTGTGGGCAGCTGGAGCTCTATATAGAGCTGTTACAGATCTCTATGAGCTCTGAGAAGAGCTGTTTTGTGTTTAGAATGCCCTTTCGGGCAGATGCGGTAGTTCTAAAAAGAACTGTTTTGTTCGGTTCACCGAAGCCGTGTCTGTGCCTCCGGCTGGTCTTACCGAAGCTGATACAGATTTCTGTGAGCTCTGAGAAGGGCCGATTTGTGTTTTGAATGCCTGTTCAGGTGTTGGTGGTAGCTCTAATAAGAACTTTTTTGTTTTATTCTTCAATGTGTCTCTGGTTGCTCTTACCAGAGCTTTTGCAGATCTCTGTGAGCTCTGAGAAGAGCTGTTTGGTGTACTGTGAGCTCTGAGAAGAGCTGTTTGGTGTAAGGTTTAGATCCACGTGAGCTCTGAAAACAGCTGTTTTGTGTATGGACACAATGGGCTCTGGGAAGAGCTGCTGTTGTGTCCTTCGGTGTTCTGCGGTGGTGTTGATCTCCGTTGTCCTTCTTGTTGAACAGATCTTCGGTTCTTTTGCTATGTGAGTCCTAAAATGGACTATTTGTGCGCTCAAACAGCTCTTCTCAGAGCTCACAGAGATCTGCAAAAGCTCTGGTAAGAGCAACTAGAGACACACTGAAGAATAAAACAAAAAAGTTCTTATTAGGGCTACCACCAACACCTGAACGGGCATTCAAAACACAAATCGGCCCTTCTCAGAGCTCACAGAAATCTGTATCAGCTTCGGTAAGACCAGCCGGAGGCACAGACACAGCTTCGGTGAACCAAACAAAACAGTTCTTTTTAGAACTACCGCATCTGCCCGAAAGGGCATTCTAAACACAAAACAGCTCTTCTCAGAGCTCATAGAGATCTGTAACAGCTCTATATAGAGCTCCAGCTGCCCACAGGGCTAAAACAGCTCTTTTTAGAGCTAGCTCTACCACCGACTACACGTAGAAATCTGTTCACCGTTTAGTGAGTGAAAGGTTTTTTATAAATATAGAAAACTACTTAAATCACATAATATTTTCAAAACCAAATGTCATAAAAACATCTGTGATTGGGCAGAAATTACAAAAAGCAAACAGTCAGTTTTACTACTGTGAATAATGGCTGCAAAAATAAAGGAAAACTAGGCAAGGCCTTCTAAAACACATTCACATGTTGACAAAACAGATATGGGTCTAGGGAAAGTTGCACAGGTTAAACTACCTATGAAATCTATTTGGAGAGCTCCTTCGGCTGAATGAGACCACCTTAACGAAGGGCTAAACAGACTCCACACAGTGTGTGCAGTATATCTATGCCCAACAAATTCAGCTGCAAGAGATAGCTAAACTCATCTAAGACCTTACAGCCTTCCCGGATTGCGTTTGCAACAACTACATGCGGGGCAGTTTGGAGACAGGACTGCACCTACTGCTGCAATGCATCCAAAAGGGATGATAAATTAGTGGCAACATTTTGCTGTATAATGAGCAGCATGCTCACATTCTGGTTTAACACCACACTAGAGGAGGATGGAGATACACAATGTGCCATAATGCTCCAAAAACAGAAAATATACAGCATACACAGTTTACTGAAATAATGCTAACAAGGTGCTATAGGGTAAACTGAGGAGACACACTGCAGATGATGCACTGAGAAAGATACTCTAAGTGTGCACAAAAAAAAAATTAAAAGCACAATTCAGTCAATATACATTTAACAAGGTTTAAAGAAAGTGAAGACATATAGGACAGGTAAGGTGATGGAGGTAAAGTCAATGGGCATAAAAGGCACAGACCTTACCTTGGGCCAAGGCTGATTAAGCCATGTAGTATAGTAGCATAACAAATATTCTGCAATCCTGGTGCTCCAAAACCAAAGGGCAGATTGGAGGAGGAGACCATACTGCGTGAATAGTGGTTGAAGACTCACGGATCCAACAGGGGACAGAGCTGGAATGAACCCCATCTGGATCAGATGTCTGAAAATCTTTCAAATCATCCTATCCACACCCACTTCTGAGAGACTTCAGGAGGATGTGATGAACCAAGGCCTGGAATGCTTTTTGAGAGTTTGCATGAAGGGAGACTGTACACTAGGAGAGACTGGATCCAGGATGAAATCTGAAGAACAAACTCTCTTGACTGTGAGAAATGCCAGGTTTCGGATCCGAGATCAAAGTCGTGGGACTAGCTGTTATGATTGTATCTGAAACTTTATGATCTGACTATTTTGGATCAGTAGAACAAGACTTCAGGTCTGAGGACATCAGATCTGAAGATTTCAAGATTTTTGTAGGCAGTTCCAATGAAGTCCTAGGGGACTTCAGCAGAGAGTGCTTTCTATGCTCAGAAGCAGCAGATTTAGATGTTTTGCTCGAGGTTTGAGCCCATCAATAAGGTGTTGAAGTAGGAGGAAGGAGTCCTTTCAAAATAAGTTTGCTTCACCTCTCAGCTAGTGCACTGAAATTGAATGCAGCACAAATACTACAATTAGTATCCAGATGGGATGGCTCTGAGACAATAAGCACACTCCTTTTGGATATCTAAATTAGGGATTTTATGCCCACAAGAAGGTGGATGAGTTTAAATACTTGGGAAAAACAGTTCAGAGTAATAGTGAGTGTGGAAGAGAGGTGAAGAAGAAAGTACAGGAAGGATGGTGTGTGGGCAGAGAAGAGTGTCAGGAGTGATTTGTGACAGACGAGTACCAATAAGAGTGAAAGGGAAGGTCTACAAAAGGGTAGTGAGACCAGCTATGTTATATGGGTTGGAGACAGTGGCATTGACAAAAAGGCAGGAGTCAGAGCTGGACGTGGCAGAGTTAAAGATGTTAAGATTTGCACTGGGTGTGACGAGGGTGGACAGGATTAGGAATAAGTATATTAGAGTGTCAGCCCAGGTTGGAAGGTTTGGAGACAAAGCCAGAGAGGCAAGATTACGTTGGTTTGCACATGTGCTGAGAAGGGATGCAGAGTACATTGGGAAAAAGATGTTATGGATGAAACTGCCAGGTAACAGGAAAAGAGGAAGGCCTAAGATAAGGTTTATGGATGTGACAGAGGACATGCAGGTGGTTGGTGTGACAGAGCAAGAAGCAGAGGACAGGAAGAAATGGAAACAGATGATCCGCTGTGGCGACCCCTAACGGGAGCAGCCGAAAGATGATGATGCCCACAAGAAGTGCATTTTTTGAATCCTGTAAGCTTGTCAGCTATGACAGGAAAGTAAGTATCAACAGTCTTATGATAAAAAAAAGGACTTTATCAAGAAAAACAACTAAAAGGGTACGATAGGAAAGACTTTTATAAAAAGATAGAAAAATAGGAAAGAAAGGGAAAAATTACCAGCAAAAGTACAGTGGATATAAAAAGTGTGCACACCCCTTTTAAAATGCCAGGTTTTTGTGACATAAAAAATGAGACCACAATAAATCATTTCAAAACATTTCCCACCTTTAATGTGACCTATAACCTGTACAATTCAATTTCAAAACAAATTTGTTAGGGGAAAAAATATAAAAAATAAAAAACGTACACTATGCTGGTTGCATAAGTGTGCACACCCTTAAACTAATACTTTGTTGAAGCACCTTGGGATTTAATTACAGCATTCTGTCTTCTTGGGTAGGAGTCTATCAGCATGGCACATCTTGACTTGGCAATATTTGCCCACTCTTCCTTGCAAAAGCTCTCCAAATCTGTCAGATTGCAAGGGCATCTTCTGCACAGCCTCTTCAGGTCATCCCACAGATTTTCTATTTGATTTAGGTCTGACCTCTGGCTGGGCCATTCCAAAACGTTAATTTTCTTCTGGTGAAGCCATTCTTTTGTTGATTCGGATGTATGCTTGGGGTCATTGTTGTGCTGAAAGGTGAAATTCCTCATCAGCTTTCTAGCAGACGTTTGAAGGTTTTGGGCCAAAAGTGACTGGTATTTGGAACTGTTCATAATTCCCACCACCTTGAAAAAAAGCCCCAGTTCCAGCTGAAGAAAAGCAACCCCAAAACATGATACTGCCACCACCATGCTTCACTGTGGGGATGGTGTTCCTTTGGTGATGTGAAGTGCTGTTTTTGCGCCAAACATATCTTTTGGAATTGTGACCAAAAAGTTCAACCTTGGTCTCATCAGACCATAATACATTTTCCCACATGCTTTTGGGAGACATGACGTACTGTTTTGCAAATTTTAGCCGGGCCTGGAAGTTTTTCTGTGTAAGAAAAGGCTTTGGTCTTGCAACCCTACCCCAAAGTCCAGACATATGGAGAATAAGGGAGATTGTCGTCACATGTAGTACACAACCAGTACTTGACAGAAATTCCTGCAACTCCTTCACTGTTGCTGTAGGTCTCTTGGCAGCCTCCCTGACCAGTTTTTGTCTTGTCTTTTCTTCAATTTTGGAGGGGCATCCAGTTCTTTGCAACATCACTGTTGTCCCATATTTTCTCCACTTTTTGATGGCTGTTTTCACTGTGTTCCATGGTATATCCAATGCTGTGGAAATTTTTTTGTACCCTTCTCCTGACTGATACCTTTGAACAATGAAACCCCTTTAATACTTTGCAAGCTCTCGGAGAACCATAGCTTTTGCTGTACCAGGCAACTGAGTAAATGTCAGGAAAATCCGACTAGGACAGCTGAACTTTATTTGGGGTTAATCAGTCTCTCTAATTGATGGCAGGTGTGTACCCAAGAAGACTGAATGCTGTAATTAAATCAAAAGGTGCTTCAATAAAAGTATTAGTTTAAGGGTGTGCATACACAACAAAGCATTAGTTTAAGTGTGTGCACACCTATGCAATCAGCGTATTGTATGTTTTTTTTATTTTTCCCCCTAACAGGTTTGTTTTTCCATTGAATTGTACAGGTTATAGGTCACACTAAAGGTGGGAAAAGTTCTGAATTGATTTATTGTGGTTTCATTTTTTTATATCACAAAAACCTGGCATTTTAACAGGGGTGTGTGCACTTTTTATATCCACCGTAATTGATGAATTATGCTGAGGTAAATACCAACTAAGGTTACAAAAAGGGGGGGGGGAGGGGATACTATTTTGAAACTGTACGGTGCCTGATGCTGAAACCTGAAAGGTTAGAGGACAAAAAGGGAAAAATTTTAGGTAAAGAAAACAAATTCACTTACAAACCAAATATGATAAATGCTCAAGAGTGGACCCTATGTCTCAGCACAATGGAGGCAAGATCTGAGATACTGAGGATGGACTACGACATTATGGATAGAGGGAGGAGCTTGAGAGTTGGATCCAAAGTCTGAAGTATGCGGCCAAGTCGGCCTCGTAACCTGCTTGTAAAGCCCATTTGTTGAGGAAGAATGAAAAGGGCATCATCAGATCTGCTATTTGCCAAGTACAGTTTACAACATAAATGGTGAGCTGAAAGTTTGCAATGGAATTAACTCACTTCAGATTATATTGGTAACCATTTGAAATGTTGGGATAAGCTATAGTATAAATGAGTTCTGTCAGGGGTGTGGGGGGGCTTGCCACCCTGCAAAAAAAAAAAAAAAAAAAAAAAAAAAAAAAAAAAGTTTAAGGAGTAGAGTGATGTTTGAGACTTGTACTTCTACATTTTGTCTTTTTTTTTTCAGTGTGCGGGCACTCAGCATTTTGAGTGCTGACATTCAATAGGGAGCAAATTATGTTAAATCCATGCAGGGTTCTTCTCTAAGGCAGACCCTAGTTTTCTTCTGGTCAGGTCTGTAAAGTACAGCAATAATAACATAATGAATTACATATTTCAAAAGCACACCAAGGGGGTATACACTTACAGTAAACAGGAACCAAAGCACAGTGGCATAAATGCACACCATGAGCAAAAACACAAGAAAGAACTCCCTGTTTATCAGTCTTTTACCTCAAATTTATTCAAGAACTTGGAGGGGAAGGGAGGAACCGATGATCAAATCTGTACATAAAATGGTACTAATGATGAAATATAAACACCATCTGTCATTCAGCTGCACTCCTTAAATGGCACTTATTAGAAAGATATAGAATTATAGTTCCCTTTCTAAAAAAAAAAAAAACAGCCTGTGGTTTACATTTAGGAGACAGAGTCAGGGAAGAACAACTTTTGGGCCGCTGTGGTGGTGTCGCCTCACAGCAAGAGATTCTCTCATTCGATTCTCAGCTGGAGCACCTTCTATGTGGAGTCTGCATGTCCTCCCCGCGGTCGAGTGACGTTAAAGACATGCAGGCAGGTGCGAGTGTGAATGGGTGTGCCTTCTTTGAAGGTTGGGCTGGCAACTCTGCACCGAAAAAAAAAAAATCCACTGCCAATCATTAGTGGACCGGAGTTCTGCTGTGGCGACCCCTAACCGGGAAAAGCCGAAAGACATTACTAGTCAGAGAACAACTTTAGGCATATCCAAAGCCTGAGCAGTCAGAGCATCACACTTTAAATCACCGTGAACAATGTTCCATGCTTTAATTGCCATGAAGCATTTGTTCCTACAGCCTTTCATTGATCATGGGACACACACACTCACAGCTAGCATGTCTATCACGTTTCTAACTTCCTATACACATCTCAGTAAACTCTTACTTGGGCAATAACAATGCTTACAATACATAGAGTACTGGGAATGTTAAGTTGTAGGTAACATTTCAAAAAACTAATCTCAAATTCTTTTCTGTTTCCATTTACGTTCTTTATAGCATTCCTGCTTTCTATTTTCCACTATATTCTTAAACACATAAGGTCCAGAAATATAACGATACAGCAAACAGTCCCAGTATGATAAAGTGTGCCCGTTACTCAACAAGTAAATCTGCTGATGGACTAACTCTGACTTTAAAGCCAACACCATCTCTTTCCGAATTTTTATTACAAGCTCCCTTCAAATGCGCCTACAACACAATCTAACACCCACTCTTGGTGACGAAAATCAAGTCATGCTACAGACTCAAGTCACTACAAAACTGAACAAAAATGTTTTCTGACTGACTCGTACTTTAAACCTCTACAACAAATTAAGATATTACTATGGATTTTTGTTACTCCACAGAGTGGCTTCATTAAACGATAAACTGGATTACACAATAGAGCCACAGAAAATTATTTAAAATTTTTGGGGAAGTGGAAATAGAACAGCAAAACAATTCTCATTACTTCAGTCTACTTTTACATATTGCAAAACACACCACAGAAAGCCAATAAAATTCTACTGAAAGATATCGGTACATAATTTGATGAATTACAGCAATACACCAAGTGGGAATGCGCTGTAATACACTCATGCCTGGTATGTGGATTTGGTTACTGAAGCTTTGCTCTTGTGACAAAACACCACCAGGCTTAAGTACACTGTTGAATAACTGACACCCTGACAAGTATTACTGATTTAATATATGGGATTACTTTGCAGTGCAGCGTGATAAGATGTTTGGTGTGTAAGGATGCTGCTGATGTGCATTATAAATATTCTAAAATTAGGATATGTAATACAGCTGGCATTCTGAAACAATGCATTTAAATGTTTTCTCAGAGCAACATAATGAATCAGCTCTTGTAATAGATACTCACTTTCCTTTGCTGGCCAGGTTATCCAAACACGTTTTGATGTATTGATTGTAATAATCAACCTGTTCCTCATAAAATGTAGCTTTAGAACTCAAAGCCTGGTGCGTCTGCTGTAGCTTCACAAGCTCTGCCTTTCGACGCTGTCTGTACCTACGCTGGTTCCTTATATCCTAAAGAACAAATCCAAAAACAAACTTAAGAAGCTTTGAATTAGTTTCTTCAGGACTTAAATCTCACTTCAACAGACTGAAGGATTATGCAAATATACTCAGAACAGTTATCACAATTGAAGTACAGTTGTCTAAGACCTTACCATTAACAGTAAATGTCCTAACTTCTCGCTATTGCAGTATGCTTTACAACAGGGATGATCCTGCAGTGTATAACCATATGTCCACACAGCATACCAAAGCCTACCTTTTGGGTGCTGTACATCAGATGTATGTCCTATGTCCAAAGCAAAAGGTATATTTGTGAAATAAGACAGCTGAATATTTGTGAAATAAGACAGCTGAATATTTGTGAAATAAGACAGCTGAATCCTCAGAAATTAATTGTCCCAGGAGAACCAGAGCAATGCAAGAGAAAGCAAGAACATGTGCATCCTGGAAGGGAAAAAGACAGAGAAGGAAAGCAAGAAAGACCCCCTACACCAGAAGGAAGGCAAAGAATAACAGGAGGAGGCTAGGACAGAATATTGCAACAGTGAGAAGTACATCAACTGTTATGATAAGATCTTACACAACTGTACTGTGTCCTTATCACTGCTGCCGTCTTTACAAGGGGAAGAGTACAAATGCTACTGGAGATGATGGAAGGAGGAAACCACAAAGGATCCTTCCAAAAACCCACAAAGGATGGCCCTGAAAAACCCCACTCTGTCCATAGAAATGACATCCAACTTGCAATGTTTAGCAAAGATGTGTAGAGAAGACAACATAACTGCTTCCAAAACGGATCTACTATCCAGACACTTGGAAAAAGCACCAGAAGAGGCAACTGCCCTGGTAGAATGAACACGAGTAGAAGAAGAAAGTGGTTTGCCTTAAAATGAATAGCAAAAAGAATGGCCATAGAGATCCAGGAGATGGCTTGCGTGGAAACAGCCAAACTCAATGTTCTGGAATGAAAAGAAACAAAGTTGTTCAGACTTCCCGATATCTTTGGTCTTGTCCAGGTAATGTCAGAGCAGTCTACGTAAATCCAAAATGTGAAGAATCATCATACTAGCATTCTGCAGAGAGGGGAAAATAGGGAAGATGAACTGTTTGATTCAAGTACAAATCATTAATCATCTTGGGCATAAAAGCAGCATTGGTACACGGAGAGACATTGATCTTGTGAAAAAAACAAAACCGGTAGAACTGCCATGTATGCCTAAAGTTTTTGCAAAAGAGCTACCAGCAGTACAATCTTCTGAGTGCAGTACAGCAAGGAAGAGGAAAAGTCAGTCTCAAATGGAAACGGAGTTAATTTTTACAAGAACAAAATTAAACTTCTATGTAGGAGGAGGAATAGGCTTTCTTGGGGGCCTAATATAAAGGAAATTATTCAGAAATTATTTGACTTCAAAACAAGAAGCAAGGAGTGGATTCAAGGGCAGACAAGTGGAAAAGGCCAACAAATGAGCTTTAAAAGAAGAATATGCCAAACCAGAAGTTAGCAACTCACACACACAAGGACAGTAGGAATACCCGCAGAAAAAAAGGGTTCAGAATACGCTTGAGACACCAAACAGAAAGTCTCTGTTTAGCTTCATATGATTTTCTAGTGTCCTGCAAAACCCTATGCATGACCTCGGAAAACTGGTGTTGAAAAGGAATCAAAGCCCGGACACCTAGAAAGTCAACTGAAGGGTGGGGCAAGTGATGGTGAACAAGAGATCCTTTGTCCTGAGTGAGAAGCTCCATCATATGAAGTAACCGAATGACTGTCTCTGGCCAGATGAAATAATGGGGGAGCCAGTGCTGTTTGGACCAAAAGGGAGTCACCAGCATGATTTTGGGCTTATCTCACATGATGTTGCCCAGGACTTTTAGCAGTAGAGGAAGAGGGGAAAAGTATACAAATACATCCCCTGCCAAGAAAAAGACAGGACATCCACTTTCCAAGCCAGCAAAGTTGTCTGTTAAGAGATGAGGCAAAAAGAGATCTACATGAGGAAAACCCCACTGATGTATAATGCCCAGGAACACTCCATTCATGAGAATCTGTCCTGGACCTGCTCAAAGTGTCTGCCACAAGACTCAAGACTATGCTCTGTAGAATGTAAACCTTCCGAAGAAATAATTGATGGCAGACTGCAAAACCCAAGCTTTGAAGAGCAAGCCTGCAAGGAATGTAAGACTTTGTGCCCCCTTGCTTGTTCATGTACCACATGACTGTGGTATTGTCTGTGAAAATTCTTACGAGGACCTGGGACCCATAGGGTCAGAACCAAAGCTCTCATCTCCTTGATGCTGACATGGTTTGCCAGATGCTGGGGAGACCAAAGACCCTGGACCTTGAGGTTGTTGGAGGCTCCTCAAATAAGGTTGGAAGCATCCATGTACAGCTACAGAGTGGGAAGAGGAACTTGGAAAGGAAAACTTGGATTCAGGGAAATCTGGTGAATTCTCCAGTAGAACTCAAGCTGCAGACAAGGCAAGTGAGGAACAGGAAATCCAGAGGATGACAGTGCTAAAAATCTTTGAGATACCACTGAACTTTCTTCATAATGAGTCTGTCGATGGGAACCATTGGAGTGGTGGATGTCATGTAACCCAGAGCTCAAAGAAATTCTCTGGCAGGACAGATTGGGAAAGGAAGAAAAGACTGAAAATAGACAGTTAAGAACAGGACCTTCGGTGGGAGGAGGAAAGTACAGTTGTGTACACTTACCATAAATGTAGATGTTCGAGTGTATTCACTGTTGCAGTCATCACATTTGGGTTATCTGCTTGCAGTAGCCCTCAGTCGGCCTGATTATCAAAGTCTTGGGTCCTGCATCAGTTGCTGTCTCATCTTCCGTGTCGTCAGGTAGTCAGGGGTATAAAGCATGCAGTATATATATATGTATATGTGTATATATATATATATATATATATATCTATATCCCATTTCACTGAAACCCATTTGGTTGACAGCCCCATTTCATAGACAAAAGTAATCAGGGCAAAAACCTGGGATTTGCCCCCCTCCCCACTGTTGTGCGACTGTGGAGTTGTAATATATAGTTGGGGGTGTGTGGGGGGCACAGCCCCCCACATTGGGGGGTGTTTAGGGCGAAGCCCCCCACCTAGAAAGTTTGTCTATGAAATGAGCTGTCAACCAAATGGGTTTCAGTGAAATGGGATGTCAGCGAATAGAAGTAGACCCATATATATATATATATATATATATATATATATATATATATATATATATGTATGTGTGTATATATATATATATATATATATATATATATATATATATATATATATATATATACATACATACACACGCACACACACACACACAAAATTATACCTCCAACAAAAAAGCAAATACACCAAAAAGCTTTTAAGCATAGTAAAGGAGAACAGAGATGTAGCCAAAATAAGTCAGGGGGCTGGAGGGAGGGTAACCTGGACTGCAACAGTGAATACACTCAAACATCTACATTTATAGTAAGTGTACACGACTGTACTATGTTCTTCGTGTTTCACTGTTGCAGTCATCACATTTGGGTAGATTCCCAAAGCTAGGGATGGGAGGAGGAATTTAGATAGCATTAGGCCCAGCTATAAGGCCCTGCAAGAATGCAGTGGCAAAGCCAGCTCTGGATTTAGAGAAAATTGGCAAATGGTAATGCTTAGTGAAAGTATGTAAAGAACTCCAGGTAGCAGCTTCTATGATGTCTCTGGTAGGGACACCTCTGAGAAAGGCTGTAGAGGTAAGACGCAGCCCTGGTTGAATGGGGTCTAATCACCTGTGGGATAGGTTTTCCATGGTGTTTATAGCAGAAATGAATGCAACGGCATATCCATTTAGAAATGGTTTGCTTTGAAATAGCCTTCCCCTCTGCTCCTGCAGCAAATGCCACCAGCAGTTGTTCAGATTTCCTTTGAGGTTTAGTCCTGTCCAAGTAAAATCCAAGTTCTCTGTGCACATCCAAGGAGTGTAGTATCCGTTCCCTTTTGTTCTGTGGATTAGAAAAGAAGGTTGGCAAATTAATGGATTGATTACGAGCCACACTGGATACCACACCTTGGGCATGAAGGAGGGATTGGTCCTGAGGGACACCCTGTCCGCATGAAAGATGATGAAAGGCTCCACTGTCATAAGGGCCTGTAATTCAGATACCCTTCTTGCTGAAGTGATTGCTAAAAGGAAAGCTGTTTTCCAAGAAAGGAATTTTAACTCTGCACTTGCAGCTGGCTCAAAAGGAGGAAGAGTGAGTTTTTCCAATACAACGTTAAGGTCCCAGGCTGCAGTTGGGGCTTTCCTGGGTGGTCTTAAGTTTTTGGCCCCTCTGAGGAACTGCTTGAGCAGTGGGTGAGAAAAGAGGGGTGGGGTTCTGTGTTGTAATGAGCTGAAATGGCTGAGGCGTGAATTTTGATGGAAGAAGAAGAAAGGCCCTTGTGAAGCAGCTCAGTTAAGTATTGAAGAATTAATTGGGCGCACTGCTTTGGCCATCCCTTGAGTTTGGTTCCAAGCACAGAATCTTTTCCATTTTTCAACATAAGATTTTCTAGTACTAGGCCTCCTTACCTCCAAAATGACCTCCAACACTTGTTTACTGAGGGATGGTAACGAAGAGATTAGGTAATTAGCCAGGCTGCCAGGTTCAGGGTTTGAAGCTGGGGGTGCAGAATCTGGCTCTCCTGCTGTGACAGCAGGGTAGGGGTCTGAGGCAGGTGCCATGGGGCTAGCTGTGACACTGCGCAAGAGGGGGTACTAGTGTTGGCGTGGCCAGTCTGGTGCAATCAGTATCATCCTTGGTTTGTCCTGTTTGATCTTTAGTAGTACTTTGGAGAGGAGAGGCAGAGGAGGAATGGCATAAACTGATAGATTTTTCCAACTGAAGGACACAGCATCCACTTTCCAAGCTTGTTTGTGGGGAGTCCTTGTGCAGAATTTGTCCAGTTGGTAGTTCTGGGGGGAGGCAAACAGGTCTATATCTGGGATCCCCCATTTGTTGATCAACATGTTGAAAGTCTTTGGTTCCATTTTCCACTGGTATGGGTCCATGAGATTTCTGCTTAGTTTGTCTGCCAATGTATTTAGTTTTCCTGACAGGAATTGAGCCTGTAGATGCACTTGGTAGCTCAAGGCTGTGTTCCACAGAGCCATGGCTAGTCTGCAGAGGGAGTAAGAATGGGTACCCCCCTGCTTGTTTATGTAACACATAACAGTGGTGTTGTCCGTCTTTACCATTAATTGTCCTGGAAGAATGTGGTCCTTGAAGGCTGTCCAAGCATTCTGTACAGCTAACATTTCTTTTTGATTAATATGCAGGTGCATGTAACTTTGGTTCCATTTGCCCTGAATGCATTTCCCTGCCAGGTGAGCCCCCCGTGCATAGTCTGATACGTCTGTTGTTAGGGTTTGGGCGGCAGGGGGTAGAGTGAATGGTAGTCCCTTGTTTTGATGGCAGGCCTCTGCCCACCAAAGGAATTCTAACCGTAGGCAAGGTATGATGGGAATCATTGCTTCTAGATCCTAAGAATGTTGACACCATAGGCTTTTTAGATACCACTGTAGTTTCCTCATATGCAGTCTTGCATACGGAATTAGTAGAATGCATGAGGCCATGAACCCCAAGGCTTGCAGTATTTGCCTTGCAGAAATAGCAGGGTTTTTGGGGCCACTAGTTTGAAGTAAGTTGTTAAATTAATTTGTTTCTCTGGCTTGAGGAAAGCCATCTGGGAAGTTGTATTCAAGCTTGCTCCCAGGAATATAATTTGTTGACAGGGTACCAGATGTGATTTATTTTCGTTTATGGTGTACCCCAGAAAAGTTAACACCTTTTGTGCAAATGCCAGATGATTCAAAGTATGCCCTGGCTTTCTGCCTGAATTAGACAATAGTCCAGGTATGGGTATATTTGAATATTTCTTTGCCTGCAAAATGCAATGACTGGAGCTAGGCACTTTGTGAATACCCTGGGTGCAGTAGATAAGCCAAGGGGCATTGCAGAGAACTGACAGTGCATGTAGCCTGCTTTGAAGCGTAGGTATCTTCTGCAAGATTCCCTGATTGGGATGTGCACGTAGGCTTCCTTTAAATCCAGTGTTGCCAACCAGGCATCCTTGCCTAGCATAGGAAGTAACTGGGGAAGAGTTAGCATCTTGAATTTTGAAATCACCAAAAAGGTGTTTAAGGTAGAAAGGTCCAGGATAGAATGCCATGAGCTGTCTTTTCTGGGTACCAGGAAAAGTCAAGTAGAAACCTTGTCCCTTTTTCTCTTCTGGTATAGTTTGAATAGCCTTTATGCTTAAGAAAGAGAGTAATTGCTTTTGAGCCTCTGCACACTGATTTGGGGGTAGATCTGGCCAACCGTTTGGGGTTGGTAACGTGTGGAAGTGAAATCTGTATCCTTGGGAAACTATATTTAAAACCCATTTGCCCTGGGTAATAAGTTCCCAGTCTTTTGCCTGCAGAGCAATATTTCCCCCTAAAGGAGCAGTCAGTTGAGAAGTGCTTGAAAGTTTTAAAATTAAGTCATTGAGACAGTTTACCATAGGGGGAGTCTTACTACTCCCTAATTTGGAAGTGGGAGCCCCCCACTGCTTAGTCCTGTGCATACCCTGGGATTGAAGCCTGGGGGTTCTGCTGGTTCTGGGTTTGGACTGAGAAGGCCTGGGAGAGGCAGGAAAGGACCATTTCTTAGAGGGCCAATGCCTACTAAATCTTGGAGGCTGTACTTGTAGGAAATATTTAACAGTTTGCATAGATTTAGCTTTTTCCTCCATCTTTTTAAGAATTTCTTCTGCTTTGTTGCCAAACAGGCGGTCCTGAATTAAAAAGGAACATCCAGCACTTTAGCTTTAACATGATCTGCAAAGCATTGCTCCTTAAGCCAAGCATGCCTTCTAAGTACAGACCCAGTGACAGCAGCCCTGCAAGATGCCTCTAGAGAATCAAAACCACATTGCAAAGCATGTTTTCCAACCTGTTCAGCAGAATGCATTAAATCCTGTAAATCCTTGTTTTCAGCACAATCAGGAATCAACATAATTTTCTGTTTAAGCAATCCAATAATATGCTGCTGATACTTTAACATATGAAACTGGCAAATTACGGCCCTAATGGTCAAGGTTGCAGAAGTGTATACCTTCTTACCCCATCTATCCAGCGCCCTGGAGTCTCTATCAGAGGGGGTAGGATTTTTGGCAGTAGTAGCCTTAATGCCCTTGGGTCCCTGTGAAATGGTCTCAGGATCCGCAATAGGATTTTTAAAAAGGAACTTGTGAGAGTCACGAACCCGGTAATATCAGGTTTTCTGGGAGCAGGAGGTAAAGAGTCAGGGGCCAAGCTACATTCCGAAAAGGCATCATCAACAATGTCTAGTACAGGAGGGATAGCTAAAGGCCTGTGCTGGGGCAGGAGTAAGAAATCCCTAAGGCTCTTTTTAGAATCAAGAGTAATCCTGGCTTTCCCAACGAAAATGCTCCCTAAGCGTATGCAAGGTTTCACCAAAAGAGAAATCCTCTGGGGGGGGGGGGGGTTAGAGTTCTCTGCATCAGAATCCTCATAAGTAGATATGGGTAAATCCTGGTCATCAGAGGAAACAGAAATTTCAGAATCCTGGTCAGAAGTATCATAAGCAAACTCAGTCCTAGGTCTCTTAGAGGGGGAAGGCTGGCTTCCCCTGATTAAAGTAAGAAGGTCTTCAGCCATTCTTCTTATTTGTTTTTTAGGCATAGAGGCCTGACCATGCGGTCTGGGCGTTGCTTTTCTAGGCATGGTTCGGGTTTTAGGCCTTGAAGAAGATGATGGTGTCTGTTTAAAAGTTTTCCCAATGGGGTACTTCGCTTTAGTTGAAGACTTCGGTTCTGAAACTCAAACGAAAATTTCAGGAGTTGGCCGACCGGCACTTGCGAACTGCTTCAGGCACCGCACGGCAAGAAAGACTGATGTAATGGCGTGAGCTGCATGCTTTATACCCCTGACTACCTGACGTCATGGAAGATGAGACAGCAACCGATGCAGGACCCAAGACTTTGATAATCGGGCCGACTGAGGGCTACTGCAAGCAGATAACCCAAATGTGATGACTGCAACAGTGAAACACGAAGAACATCGCCATCGTTGTCATGGTATCCCAATTGTAATGAATACTGCAGCAGTGATAAGGAAGGACATCAAAGAACACATTCATTAGTCTGCATGACCAAACAACAATTAAAGCATTTCTTGTATTCAGTAATGTATAACATCCACTTGTGGGCTGTAGATTCCTTATCACCATCTTCATCAATGAAACAGGTTATGCACATCAACAGCCCTGGAATCAGCTAGGAAAAGGAAAACAAGAAACTAAAGTACATCTTTACACCATCCTGGAAGGCTGCATTGCCATTCACAATCACAGCAACAATAACAGTCAGGACATCATGATGCAATGACACAAATAGCCATTTGATGTTCTATAACAATAACACAACAGTTATGAATGAAAAATTGTGCTGTGATGTGATTTATATAGATTTAACTTCAGCATTTGACAGGGTCATACACAAAACACTGATCAATAAATTAGTACAACTAGGTATTGATGTACTGTTGATAAAAAGGATAGTTGCATGGCTTACGAATAAGGACATGGCAAGTATCACACACCAAATGGACAGGTGAAATCCTTAGTTACAGTCATGGTGTCCCACAGGGCTCTGTCCTAGGCCCTTACTTGTTTAGATTGAATCTTTCAGACCTTACTTTTTCATCTGAGGTGTTCTACAGTCTATATGCTGACGACCTGAAATTGGGTAAACTGATTGCAAGTGTTACAGATAAGGCATGTCTGCAAAACAATTTGACTAAATTGACCATTTGGACACAGGAGAATAATATGTTGATACATCAAAAACTAAGCATATGAGATTCGGGACACAAACTGAAAGGTGAATATTTAACACAGCACACAGCGATTGAAACTGTAGACTCATTTAAGGACCTGGGTATATGGGTAGATTCAGCTATGAGTTTTTCTAATCCTATCAACCAATTGGCTAATGATAGTTATAGAACTATAAATTGTATAAAACGATTTATAAAGTCTAGGAAATCAAACATAATTAAGTCACTGCTTGTTAGTTACATTAGACTCAAACTTGAATATGGAAACCCTACAGGAAAACAAGCATGAATAAACTGGAAAGAGTACAGTGGAAATATACCGAGGGCATCCATGGATGTGAAAATCTAAGTTATTAAGAAAGACTAAAATATCTGAACTTGTACAGTGTCTCTTACAGATATTTAAGAGGAGATCTTATTCAGGTATATAGGGTATTTAGGGACAACTACCTCTGGGAATGTCTGGGGTTATCAAAAAGTACTAGAGAATAATCAGACAACCTATGTAGAACATTCTACAGGAATGAGAAGTGTACTAATTGTTTCTCTGACAGAGTAGCTGATGGTTGGAACAGACTACCAAATTACATTAAAGCAAGTACTAGAGTTTAGATATTTTTAAGAACAGCCTGGACATTTATTATGAGAACAAGTGTTTTGGTATATTGGCAAGCTAAAGGGCATTAATGTCCGTGGTTGAAACATTTGTATGTATGTTTGTATGCATGTCAGAATGCTTATGCAGACATGAAATTCACCCATCAGAGATAACAGGACAATTTGCAAATCAAAACAAAAAGTTGACTCTTTCAAAGACTCTGGTCTGATTATTGGGCTCTTTATAGTTTAAAAAAAACACATTTGTTGGGATGCAGCGGATTTCTAAAAGTGAGTGTGTGGCATTGCTAGGGTCTGCAAAAATTAATTTAAAAATCAAAGCACATGAAATAAGTGTACCTAATTAATGCCCTGCTCCTCTGAAGTCTGATGAAAAACCAGGCACAGGCAACTGAAAATCAGAATCTCTGGTTAGTGGATCAAATGTAAAAAGCATAAAGCAATATTAGGAAAAAAGCTTTCGACAAATTTGAAAGCCTAAATTGTACATTGATGTCCCACTAGTGAACACAACAGTGAACTACAAGTCGTTGAACATGCAGAGGGAGCACTAAAATGAATATGTAACACTGAGAAATGTAAAGCTCATTTTATCTTTGTTAGATCAGTTAAGACCCACTACATACACTAGCACATTTTAAAAGGGATCCTGCAACACTGCTCTCATGAAGTGACCTGCTCAGATGAACAAAAACAGAATGCAGACTACTGAAATCTAAGGCCTGCAAGTTAAAACTCATTGCAGATCCCTGCTTTCTCTCTCAGATGCCACAATAAAGCAGAAACAAATGCATACAATGGTTAAAAGTAGAAGTTTTATCTTTTGTCTTTACCTTTGCAATATCATTTATAAGGTCCTGGTACCGATTTTCAGGGTTCACTTTTCCCATCTCTGTTAGCTTTTTCAGGTTCGACTGGATTTTAGCTTTCTTTTCTGCTAGAGTTAGATTTGTTTCTTCTAATGTTGTCTTGGCTTTTTTCATTTTATCAGGTGTCTTAGCATCTCGAATTGCACGCCTCTGCATTGCTTTCTGATGGTCAGTTTCCTATAAATAAATAAATAAATAAAAAGTCACAGCCGAGATAAAAAATTAACTGATGGCAAACACCATGTATTAAGATGCAAATTTCTCACTATTTTGGGCACATGCCAGTATAAGCTGATACGAAGCACCTAGTCTACTGTTCATTTCACGTTCCATCACTACAGTGTGAAAATAGTGCTTAAAAAACAAAGTTAAGACCTGAGCAACTTGGCAGATAACTGAGTCTATGGCAGGAAGGAGTATGACTGTGGCAACTGCCATATCTAAAAGGTTAGACATCTGATCTTGTAACTTAACCCCTTCCCTTCCATACATCCTTCTACATAACATGCTCTGACTTTACTTTTCACCGAGATTCTTTCAGCATGCCAACTCTGACATCTGATCTACATCTTATTCTTGTACACATGGTATTTCTTCATTCACTGTGTATAAAATATCATGTATTGATTGTGTTTACCCTCAGACCGAGACTGAAATAGGTCCAATGGAATCAGTGTTTTGCCTGGTTAACAAATTCAAATGAAATAAAGTAAAATAAAACTGCATTTCTTGTGGGCTGTAACATTTACCTTGTCCTAACACATGACAGAAAAAAGGTCAAAGCACACACTTCTACTTGACAACCACAGGTACTGAATAAGCCCTGGAATTAGTCTGTAGCTGATATGCATTGCAAAGAGGAACCACAGAGATTCAAGGCAGGCAAATGTATTTGAAAATAAGCTTGTTTAAACTGGCCTTGAGACGCTCATTAGCCATAACCAAACCAAGAAATGTATAGAAAATGAGACATGCATGGTACGCAAAATTCAGTGAAATAAAAGAATGTACAACAATAAAAAAAAAAACAGTATTACACACAACTCAGTCAATGATCAACATTAATACAATGTAAAACATCTAATAGGTAAGCCATCAACAAAACGAACATTATTAGAGATCAAGAAATCAATCAGCAGAGTGACATTATTAACACAATGTGAAAGCATAACAGTACTGTGGGATCATTATGCTACCTATAAGTAGCCATGTCATCAAAGACATTATGCTCCTTGAATGGACCTTAGGTGGAAATATCTTTTCCACCAATTAGAATCTGTCGGACTTTCTTTCAAGTCCCCTCAACATAAGCACACACACACACACACACACACACACACACACACACACACACACACACACACACACACACCACTAGCGACCACCTTGTTTCAAATCAAATCAAAATGTAACTGATATCTTGCACTATATTATTAAACAAGGAATGCACATTTGGCTGACTTACATGGAATTCCCAAAATCTGCAGCTTGCCAACAGTCATTCATATACTTGGGGATGTAGGAAAGGTTATTAATGACCCATCAATATGGGCCATTTCAAATCAAGTGATACTTTAAAAATGCATCTACAATATCTACAGTTAGGACCCTCCTTGACAAGTCCTTGGTTGGCTTTAATCCAAAGCAGTTACCACCAGAGTGGAAACAACCAAAGGATTAATCAAGCACAGGGCTCAAACATATGGGTAATGCAGTACTCAGGTTGTCAACACTAACTCTTGTTGAAGTCATGCACCAAAGTCCAAGTGGCTGTGGTACATACTTGTAATGGAGACATTTATGAGGCAAGCATTGCAGAAAACTAACCCATCAGTGGAGTGAACTCTGATGACAGCCTGATAGCAAAAAAGCAATGCAGTTGGCAGAGTAATTAGAAAAGGTCTGTCAACCTTAAGTTCCAATCCCCACCCCTGGTGCAAAGTAGACTAGTCTAGGTTTCTAAACTCATACACTCAATTTAGGTAATGCACAAGATGCTGAAACACATCCAAAACATGAGGGGCCCTCTTGCTCCACATTTCTGCTGCCAAAAGGAACACTGGGAGGTTCACAGAGGGGTTGCGGGAGAAAACCAAAACTACCAGTGGAGGGAAATATGGATGTTTTCTTGAGGAACATCTTATCTTTGTGAAAAGACAGAAATAATTAGCTAAATATAAGAGCCTGAAGCCCAGAGATCATACAAAAAAAGTGATGGCTACCAGAAAAAGGCATTTTCCAAGATGTGGTCTTTAATACTACTGAGCTAGCCATCTTAAACAGGGGACAAAACAAGTTCAAGTCTCTTGGAGGGAATGGGGTTATTCAAAATAAGGCAGAGAAGCAGTATTAAGTAGCTGCTTACCCAGCCATTGCCGGGTCATAATCTTGCCTCCCACAAGATCATGATGCAAAGAAACTGATATGCAACTAGGCTGTTAACTATCTGAGTCCCTTGTTATACTGGAGGTGTATGAGACATATCAAGGTCAACTGCAGGATGATCAGCTGGGGTGGCTGAGGGTACTGTGCCACCCAAATGGACAACACCAATTCAACTTTGAGCCGCAGACTTATCAGACATGGGGGGCTTCTAAACAGCCTCAATCACCTCTGAGACTACAGCTGGTAAACCTGTTAAGACTGGGGGTTTACACTAGAAGCTAAGCCCAGAGGGTAGCCAGCTGTTGTCCCAAAAGTGGGGGACTCTTTCAACATTGATAACAGTTTTCTGCATCACCAATGACTTTACAGTTTGAAGCCACAATTCATGGTTAGCAAGGGGTGATACAAATAAGTGTTGGTCTTTTCTTCTTGGATATTCTGATAAGGTGTGGAATGAGTGCACATGCCAGAAATGTATATGGGAACTTTATGTAACACAGGCCTGAAAATGTGTAGACTACTATGCTCCCCTTGACATGCACACTCTCCTGTGGGCACGGTACTTGAAGCTGAAGCTCCAGTAAAAAACAGGAGAAGTGACCTAGGGCATCTGCCAGCTCACACTCACCTGGTTGAGATGTCAGCCACTTTGATGTTTCTTTACAATAAGTAATACCAGATGAACATCACCTCCCTAAACAGGGGTTATGATCCTGTAGTGCCTTGCTTGTTTAGGTACCACAGGATGGACTGGTTATCTGACCAGCTAAGGAAGGTTCCCAGCAGCAGTTTCTTCTCCAAAGTAGTCAGGCCCAGGAGAAATGCTCTCAGCTCTGACTGACTGATGTAGATCCCTTCTTCAGTGGGAGAACTATGCTCCTTGTACTGAGTGGGAGCTTAGGTGATCTTCCCAAACCACAAGCGAAGTGCCCATTTTCAAAATTTATGAAAGGTTTTGAGGCAGCAGGAGGAAGCCACCATAAGGCTGATGGGAGTTGCTTACCACTGCAAAACCCTAGCAACAATGTTCACACACCAAGCCATCTATCAGCACACAGTGACACCTCACACACAGTCCAATGCAATGGCTGCATCCTCTCATCTACAAACAAAAGCCATGGAAGTCTCAGGTAGCCATCATGCCTAGAAGACACAGTAGAGTCTGAGCCTGGATCCGGCAGTGTGTTTCTTCAGGTACACAGCCAGAGCCAACACCTCCTATGCTCACTTCCCATAGAGGGAAACAGATTCCAACTCTGTCATCATGAAACAAAACTTCTGAGCAGGAATCAGGGATACATTTCTTCACTGCATGGCCACTGATGAAGCACTCACGAGAAGGCCATCTTCAGTCCCTGGATGGAACTACCAGAAGCAGGTAGTTTAGGTACAGGAACACCAAAAAATCCTTCTACTGCAATGTTTCCACTGGTTAAATGCGAAACAGCAACACTCTGCACTGGAATTGATGCCCAGCAAAAAATAATGAGAGGCTTTTCCATGTAAATTCCAAATGCTGATACAGCAAAATGCACCAGTCAGATCCAGTGACAGTAACTAGGTCCAATGAAGGAGCAAAGACACTATCTCTTGCAAGGTGACCACACAAAACCACAAACACAAGATGTGCAAGTTTAAGTTGCTGCGGTCCGAAATGAGACAGCACTCATCTGTCTCAGAGGTAAGCACGAGAGACTAACTCTAAAACCAATGATTCCTCAGATTCCACTGCATCATCTGGCACCATCAGACATGCAAATATCAGTATAAAGATTATGAAGACCACCATGCCCTAAATTCTAGCTCTAGATGCGTACTATTACATTCTCATCCAGGTTTCATCTGGGGTGCCAAATTTATGACACTCTAGGATCTCTACAAGAAAAAGGATGACCCACAGCAGCATGTCCAGCTTCATAACAATGAGGACAATCCTCTAACATGGGATCATAGATGTTTTTTTCCCCAGTTTATGGTCACTCCTTGGGACTGCAACCACAGGAGCTGCTATTCCAAAGGCCGTATCAGGCAGACAATCGATAAGGCCACAAGGCCCAAGTTGACCAAATACAAGGAACAAGGACAACAACTTGGCAAACACATAAGGCATAAAGAAAGTCCAAATGACTGCACTTTTGCCTGAAAGTGGTGCCCACAAAGGAAAATCAAAGAACCCTCTGCATGGCCTCCAGTCACTGATGCATCAGAAGATGCTGCCTTGTCCAGCAACACCATCCAACTGCCCTGAAGCAACACAGATGACCTGGACAGCCACTACTCAGAATCTGATACATGGAATGGGGTTGCTAAAGCAACAAAGGTCCATACAAGGGAAGGATGTGTGTGGAAGTTGTTTGCCTAATATACAATCAGAAAGAGGCAGGAGAACCACGCTTGGCCTTGTTCCAAAGCAGTGAGATTCTTTACAGGCCTGCTGAAGTACAATATCCGAGTGCGTTTCAACAGCAATAATGGGAAAGTCTAGTCTCTTAATAAAGTCCTTTTTAAGGCAGAACCTCAAAGCTCTAAGATACAGCCTACCATGACAACACCTAGAGCCCAACTCTCCTTTGGGATGACAATATCAATACCAGAACAAGCCATGAAAAGAGGCCAAGGACCCGAGGGACATGTGAATGTACCATCGATGAATGAAGGACAAGCCACAGGGAAAAGGAGGACTGAGATCTGGGACCATGCATCCAAACCCCTCATTACTCTAGAAGAAAACATCCCAGGGAAGGGTCTAACTTTCATTACACACTGTAGAAGCAGTCTTGTGGAATCAATCATAGATGTTAAGCTATATGTAAAAAAAGCTTAATCACAAAATGTTTTTTAATGATACGCAAAATAATAACAATACTAGCAATGAGAGAAATGTAGAGAGGAAAAAGACTAGTGATTTCAATCCTCCTTTAAATCTCACCCTTGCTGCATTTGAAAATGGATGTGAGGCAGACATTCTCAAAAAAAATTTACAATGTCAGTAAGGAAGAACTAAAGGCTCTGAAATACCTCAGCAGAGTTAAGTCTTGTAGAGTAATGAAAGCTGACAAGGGGGGGGGGGGTAATTCTGGTAACACAACTGTCATGTCTAATAGTAAAATTGAAACAATGCTTAACCATGAGCAATTTTACTGCAAAAGGGAATTAAATGATACAATATACAAGGGCAGTTTAGAATGATGCATGACAGTGATCTGTTAAATGCAAGATTACTACACTTTTTGACTACTCCACATCCCAAGACCCCCTTTTTTTTTGGAATACCAAAGCCCCACAAAAACTTGCTTGACCCACAATATAGGCCAGTGATGGCTAGTGGAGGAGCAATCACTGAAGCCAGGTCCGCCTTCATAGATATGCAAATCAAGCCCCTAGCCAAGGGAAACACGTCATTTATACTTGACACACTGCATTTTGAGTAAAATACACAATATTCCTGTCAGTAACAACACTATTCTCGTCACCATTACTGTGGAAGCACTGTACACAGTGCTTCAACAACGCTATTGTGTACAAGCAGTCATGGAAGCTACAGAGTCGACATGCCAGATGAAAGAGAAACACTAGGAAAACTACTAGATCTAATCCTACGGAACAACTGCTTTCACTTTAATCACAGCTACTACAGACAGACAGCTACAGGGTCAACCATGGCCCCACCCTTGTTAATGTGGCACATGAAAAGTGGGAGAATTATTTCATTTACAATAGTATCTACCAGGAGTCAATAAAGTGTTACTTGTGCTCTACTGATGACATTATCATAATATAGGAAGGGGATTCAAAGTCTCTGAAAGAATGTTATTATTCTATCAACACCAACACTGGACTCCTCAAATTTACTACCTGCAACAGTAAAACCCCAGTCAACTTTTTGGATGTATCCATTTCCAATGACCCAATGGGGGACCTCTTAGCAAAAACTTGTGCAGAAAACCTACAAGGGTCAACATGCCTTTTCATAATCACAACATACACCCACAGATCACAAAGAAAGTCCCAGGGAACGAGGATGGCCAGCATCAAAAGAAACAAATGACTTCATCACCAACCTGTGGAGCTTAAAGACTTCATTATTAGGAGATGCAGTGACACCATGTTAAGAATAATCTTAGATCCGATTCAATCCCTAAAAGAAAATGAGGACCCAATCTTATGTGACTCTCCAGGAAGGCTCAATAGACAGTACACCCACCTCTAAAAAGACCCCAAAGAAGAGGACAAAGTATGGCTTTGACTTTTACTAAAGACTATAAGGAATTCGTGAAAATGATCACTGACAACTGTGGCATTATAACAAATAAAGCACATTGCAAAAATCCCAGGGCCTGGTTCCACCTTTGTTTTCAAAAATGCCAAAAGAGTGAGGGGCTGGCTAGAAACCAAGGGCAAACTGGATATCACCAACAGGGATACCAAAGGTTGTGGGCCTCCTAACTGCAGCTTCTGCCAACACCGTAGCAGCACAAACCACTCTGAATGTCCTGCGCTAAAGAAAAGAACACTGAGCACCTTAAGAGGTGACTGCAATGCAGACGTTGTAATACACAGAGTCCATTCTAATACCTACAGTGTGTTTTATCTAATACCTACAGTGTGTTTTACATGGGGAAGACAGTCAAATTCAAAAGAAGAATTGCACTTCACCTATCTAACAAATCATAAAGCTTATACATCCATTGACAAATCACTGCATAGATCTCCTTGAACATAACATTTTTAAGTTCCACATTGTGGACATCTTAAGAGATGGGTCCATTAGAAGGCAGCAAAAATGCTGTGCTTTAGAAAACTGAGCTAAAATGGCAGATAAACGCAATGCTCACAAGGCATCAGGAATGAACTCCAGCTGTTCAATCAAAAGCATCTTAGCCATGAGAAAGGCCCACCATAAAGCCTTCTATAAACTTTGTTGCAAGGTTTAGGACATTTAAGCATAGGCTAAATGTTTTAAACCACCTCTCACACATTATTATGGACTTTGGTGGCAACTGTGGCTCATGTATTGTTTTTGTAATACTTCCCATGTCTGCATAACTGTCTGTTCATGGACCTTATATACAGAATCTTTTACATAGTATTTCTATGGGATATTGTAAGCCTGATTTAATTCCATACATGATACTGTTCCATATATAATACTGAATTATTTGGTTTATGTTTCAAAACATTTTTAAAGTTATTTCAACTGCGTTACATAAGTGGATGCTCTCGAACAGTGTTTCAAACTGTTATATAAAATGATTTTTCCCTATACTCACTGTAAAACTGCTCTTTTCAAATGTAAGGAAGGTGGCAAAAGGTCTTAAGTTTGCTTAATGGCTATTCTCACGTCAACTAAAAGATCTGAAGGTGATAATTATCTTGCCCATCCCTGACACACTGGGGAAGAGCTGTTTGCCTTTGTGTAGCTTGGATTTCATTGTTTCAAAATACTATATAAAATGTTTATTCTTATACTCTCTATAAAACTACTTCAGAATTAAGAAGGTTTGCAAAGTGTCTCAAAAGTGTATTCAGTTGCTATTTCGATCTCATACAAAAAAAATCTGAAGTTAATAACCTCACCCCACTTTCTAAAAGACAGCCACCAAGATCTGCTTGAATTTGTGTCATGCATGACGGATTTTAGATTTCTGGGATGAGATTCTCTACATCATTGCATACTTTCAACAGCATAGGATATTTTGTTTCACTCTTTACTTTTAGCAACATGAGCCCTGTGAGAGAAGGCATAGCAAATTCCAGAAGTATGAGCCCTGTACAAGCGGGCACAGCCACAAATATATAAACGTAATAATCCTGTATTATACACAAAAATGCAATGTACTTTTCAGACGGACAACTGGATGCCTAAAGGCAAAAGAGTTCCTGAATGTTTACTTGCGCTATGAATTCTGTGCTTATTTGTCCTGTTTTATTTATTTTTTTTTAATTTTGCTCCTTTAAGTTGTCTAAAGGTGGTAGTTTATCACTTCTATCACATACTGTTTACAAGAGATACCAAACACTGTTAAAATTTAAAAATAAGACTTTGTTATGTCAGGGTACCACAAACACACCAGCATATCTCTCAACCACCAGATGAGAGAATTAGGAAAATCAGCAATACCTAATCAACATACAATATGCATATTCAAATAAGTATATTAATACACATGCCCACACAATCACACAACAGTTATAGACTTCTTTTACTACAGAAGATGCATTAACTGACATTTTATTAATATGTCTGTGCCTCAGGTTTACAGTACAAAAACCTTTTCCCATTTGGCATTCCTGCAAATCAGTGCATTAACTGACTCCAAGACAGAGACTGACACTCACACTCACACACTCCCTGGTCCCAGTGGGAACACAATTTATATAATTTTTTAAAGTCTGCATATGCCATGTCTATCTCGCAAACTCTTAGTGCAAGAAACCTGGACAAATACTAAAATAATGAGGAGGCAATGGCCAAAAAACAGAGACAGATTTTAAATATTGCTCTTATAAACTCAAAGTTGCTAGTACACCAAGATTTGTGCTGACATGTTGTTTCAAAAGGGTTTGACATCTGAAACTCAAATAAATGCTTATTTAATGACTTCAGTCCTCTGTGATTTGCCAGAAAAAAACAAATTTTATGAGGAGCAGACCAAAAATGTGAGGCAAATATCTGGACAGTTGAGACGTACAGTTCTACTTGTTTCCAGTGCAGATAGCTTGCAATTCTGTAATGTGTCTAAACTGTTTCAGTAACTTAACTACATAGTTTTCATGATGTTAAAAAAAAAATAAATAAAAACCAAGTCTGAAACTTAAATGTATGTCATTCAATCCTCCTTGATTTGCCAAAAAACAATAAATGTTATGAGGAATGAATGGACAAAAAATGAGGCAAAAATCTGAATATTTAAGTTTGGCACATGGCTAGCTAGTGACCAAGTTACTTATCTATTTAAGCTGCAGGATGGGGAGGTTTAAATCCAATCCACAAGTCCTGTGGAAGGAGAACAGAAAACCAAAACCACAGACCTCCTGCAAATAACTCTTCCTACAGGCAGGAACTCCAGCTGCAATCTACCAAATGATTGGTAACTGCACTGACTGCATGCTCTCAGCTTCAAAACAATAAATCCATTTTTCTTCACAGCCTGCATGGTCCCCCCTTGAGTTTCAGCAGGCACTAAACTCTTCAAAATTGATCATTTTCATTGCCGTGCAATATTCCTTCCTGCTTTCTAGTTCAAAAATGAGTGAACCACTCTCCATCCGGCCCTGCTAACATGCAGACCTTGCTGATCTAACTGAAGATGGAAACCGCAACATGTATGCTTCTGCATGTAAGAAAGTTATGAAGCAAGGAAGAAACTGGTCAGCAGCATGCAAATTAGATGTAGTAAAGCACTGCCCTGACAGGCTGAAACATCTACAGCCAGATCAGAGGTCACTTTACCACAAATCTCGAGTGCACAAGCACCCAAATTGGGCAGTTGAGGAATTAAGCTTATTTAAAAATGGGTGCACCTGGGCAATTGGGGATGACTGAGAGCTATGGATACCAGGTACTGCCCCTTTCCCTTAGCTAAACTAATGATGGCTTAATCTTTCCACCAACCAAACCATCTCTACCTAGCCAGACCTAGTATCTTCCCCCTGGAATGATACTATTTGAGCTGCTTACTTGTCAATTTAGAATCAGACAAGAACATTCTTCCATCACTGAATAAAGATATGCTTAAACCTTTAACTGGACTGATTTTATCACCCGAAGACACTACTTTATTTTTGCCAAGTTTTGCAAATTTAGCTGCAGTCTGGATCCAACATTCTGAACAGTTAAATCTTCTTCCTAATTTTCTACTTTATCCTACAGGCTGTTGAGGCTGCAGGTTAGGATATCAGATCAGGGCTTCACAGATTTCACTTTCTTTTTGGATGGCTTTCAGAAAACAGAACCCTCAGACAATTCCCATGAGCATCTTTAGACAGCAGTGAGGGCTACAAATGATGGGCAAGTGCAGTTTATTCTCCTCCGTAACTCATCCAATAGGAGACAAGACTGTGCAACCATCAAGTGCTCTCTGGTATACAAGAAGGCTTTTTATTTGGTGGCTGGCTGGGTTCACACAGCTCCTTCAAAGTAAAATTTGCCCAAGTCCTTTGCAAGAGATCACCCATCAGGTCCTGAGAAGGCTGGCAACAATCCCCCTCCCCCAAATGAGGCATGCGTTACAAACTAAGTTGCTGCTTAAAGCAGCAGAGACTCAGCTAGATCATTAAGTGCACACATGCACCTAATACTGCAGCCTTTGTTAACGTATCATCACATTCACAACTGCAGTAGGCTACACAAACGCCTGCTCTAGAAGCTACAGACTGAATCCTGACCACTTCCACCTTTTGCACACATGGAGAAGTAGGAGAGCTTCTTTAGCATCAGATCCACTGCAAAGGTCTTGAATATCAGGAATATGGACAGATTACATGAACAAGAGCAGCAGCACAAGCAGTTTTCATCTCTCTCTCCTCTTTGTAGTGCTGTTTGTCATGTTTTTCTCACTCTGCAAGTATAACTGGCGATTAAGGCACTAACTCATATTACACTCATCTCCCCCATACAGTAGAGACAATGCTGATGCAGACCTTGACTCATTATTTTTTGACCACAAAGCCACTTAAAGTTTGTATTTAGTCATTCGGTTTTAAAACTTTTCATAGATAAAGTCAGAACAAGGATCATATCTGTGTGACTTTCATAAAATAAATAGGAGGTTCAGGGGATAAGAAAGTTTTCATAATGCAATGCATGATTTCACTAAATGATCTAGCATACAGCATGATCACCCTGAGTACAAAAACTTCAAAGACAAAAAGGCTTGCTGTAAAAGAACAGAGGATGGTACTAATCAAGACCTGTTAAGCAGGAACCCCAATGTCAGGTCATCTCATTCATGTAAAAGACTTGTTTGGGCTAACTTGTTCCAGGAAAGAAACAGAAAATGAGAGAAGGGTCAGAAATCTAAAGGTAAAAAACAACAAGCCTCTAAAACACAAAATAAAACTACAACATGGAATATATATATATATATATATATATATATATATATATATATATATCTATCTATCTATATATATATATATATATATATATATATATATATATAGGGGGTGGGGTTTAAGATGAAACACCCAGCAACACTGGCTTCACTAGCTGAACCACACTAGGACATGCCCTTGGAGAAATAGCACAAAATGGCCCTTGCAGAAAAATACCAAAGTCAGAAATCCAAGAGCAAATTAGGCTGGTCAGAACAAGGGAATCAAACTCAATACACTTATCCACAAAATGCATGGTTTCCACTTAAGAGAAAAACAGTCTGGGCACAGCTTCTTGAAGATATCAAAACAATTAGGAAAAACTCAACTGCTTTATATTACGGATCCAAATATGAAGCTGTAACATAGCATGTCCATGGGGATCCTCTGAGAACCTGTCAAAGTGCACCTCTGAAGTTTCTGAACTGACCTACAGTAGTGACTGTGGACAGCTGCCAGAGAAGGGGGAGACCAAAAATGTGCAAGAGAGGGACTGTGAAAAGCACAGCTGGAAAGTCCAGCTGGAACTACAGCATGACCATCCTAAACTGTAGGAACGCTACTCGTTTTTATGACTAAATTGAGCTAACTAACCAACAGCAGAAGTATGGCACCCTACCATTAATATGGGTTGCCCAAAAGACCACAATTAAAATATCAAAACAGTTTAGAGAAGGAGCAAAAATGTCCTCCTGAAGACCACCAATGTGTAACGATTAGGAAATTCTGCTTTCAAAGCCCATCAAAAAGGCAAAAGTGCCAATTATAGAGTGACAGGAAAAAAATTATGTCCTCAAAACCAGTCACAACATCCTTCAAAAATGATATTGATAGTCAAATGGAAAATAAGTAGATGCTCCAGACTGCCAATATCACAATAAACATATACAGTTAAGTCTAGGGGAAACAACTATCCTGGACTGAGAAACCTAATGTGCATCCCTAGAGGGACAAATGGCATCATACAATGGATGTGAAGAGCTGCAAAGAAAGGAATATTTGATGGTAGAAGTTGAGACCATCAGTCCCAACATCCCATGAATCAGATTTGAAAAAAGGATAACGTACACAAAGTTGCCCTAACAGGGACTGCAGTAAGCAGCTCAGTGACTCTTGCATTGTCCCAGACAAAGTTGAACCTATGGAACCAGTGCCATGTTCCACAATAGAAGTGGTGAAAGACTGAGCATGCTGTGAGGATACAGAATGACCAGACACTGCTCCAAGATACAACAGGCAGACTTTTGCCAAACCAAGTACTCCAGTACTCAAAAGTAAATGCTTCGGAACAGAATGATTTAGTAAAGCAGGTTGAATTGGATGCATATAAACCAACTCCTGAAGATGCCCATTTCTAGATGAAAAGAAGTCCTGAAGTCCAACAGGATAGATGTCTAGATTCATAGATAGGTTCATAGATTAGTACTAGACTAACTGCCCTTTTGGACCATTTGAAGCCTAGCCAGTTACCTCATGTGTGAATCAAACCTTGCACCTTGTGTCTTTAAGGTAAACACCTTAACCATTATGTCTAAACATGAACATGTAAAGCAAAGAAGACAGACTGCTTCCTGGACTGTCAAAAGATGGATGACAAAGTCCTCAAAGGGCTAACTGATTTTGGAACATGAGAGCAACAGGTGATCTCTTAGAAATAGGAAGATTGTAGCACAGACTGCAGCTGAAAGTGCAAAGATCCATGACGCTTGGGCATGGGTAACATCTTTACAGGTTGTGTCCCCATTTTGGAACCCTGTTAAGAGCAAAATGGTTGAGGAAGATTTAATTTTAAAAGGGTGCTGAAGAAAGGGGATCTAATCAGTATGGACAGGGCTTACTAGGCTTGTGTAATAAGCAGGCTTTAGCCAGCATATAAACATATATAATGATCCCTGGGAAACACAAAACCAAGCACGTTAGTACAAGACCCCAAATGCAGCAGTCAGAGTAAGTGTACCTGTCCTGTCAAACAATGCCCTGACAGACGTGTTATGTGCTGTCACAGAATCTAAATTGGAAGGAGATGATTCTTCAGCTCACAGGTGAGCATATAGGAACTCTACCTTGAGACATTCCCAAAAAGAGGTCTACAGTACTTGGCAAAGCGCTCACTGCATTTAGTATGTGGCCAAGCCCTCACTACACATGGAAATGCATATAGGGCAATGGATATACATAGCATTTGTGCTATGAAATCCGAACACTTGGACTCGTGTTTTTTGGGAAGATGACCGAGATGGAGCGTCAGCCAGGGTCTTGGCAAGAGAAGGTTGGCAGCTGTTGGTATGTATATATATATATATATATATATATATATATATATATATATATATATATATATATAAAATATATATATATATATATAAAAAAGAATGACCTAATGGATGCAGGAGGAATTAAGGCCCATCCAGAGCAGGCTGACCTATTTTTAGGTGGACTCAGCTGTGGTACATACAAAACAGACAGTAAAATTATCAGTACTCCTGGAGGTGAGGGCTATGTCAGGCCAAAACATTCTTCCATCTCCATTTCACAACTGACTAACAATCAGCCCTGAAATACCAACAGAAAAGCAACTTTTAGAACACACTGTGAAACTGAGTGATTAGGAGAGGCTAGCACGCTATCTTAAAGGTACAAAGAAAAGTGGGGATGTGGCTTCACGTATCAAAACTGCAGGAAATGCTTCTGTTTTATGTTCATTAGGTGTTGAAGATATGAGGTAAGACCAACCTCTACCCTCATCCAACAGCACAATGAGGTATAGTTTAGTAGAATGACACAATGTGCCCACCCTCTCCCCCAAAAGTACATCCCGGACAGCTTTGTGCTGCAGCCAGTTTGATAAACAGAATGAACAGGGCAGAGAGTACATTTCTGAGACTCAGTCTAGGTTACAGGTTGAAGCTACAGGAGAACAAGAGAGCCAAAACCCCTCTTATCTTCTTGGGAAGTCAGCAGGGCAAAGACAATCAATGATTCTAATGCAGTCCAGCTAAGGATGCCAAAAGTCCCATCATCAAAGACAGCAACAACAGATATATTGTCAACGATGATTAAAGTGTTAGTGTTAATGTTGTTCGTGACATGACTCTCAATGTTGTCAACATTGCTAAAGAAAACTGCCCAAGGGAAATTGCTCCAATCAGCCATACTAATGGCAGGCTAAACACAGAGAGTACAGGGTAACTGGATGGCTGAGCCTGCAAACAAGGGCAAGTATATTTCTTCAAACTGTGGGAAAGAGCATCTGTGTCAAAAACAAAGCTGGCAACTCCTTAAGCACCTTTTGACATAGAGGCCTTTGATGGAGGTTAGTACCATAATCCCCTGATGAAGGTTTTGCAAATATGATGCGGCACCTATTTGTTTGACATAATTCACTCTTTACAATGGTGCTGGTGTTACTGGCAAAAAAAACCCTCCTTGGCTGTTTGAATGAGGACATGGTCTTTTCTTGGAAAAATGAAAATCATCATCTTCAAGAGCTTATAGGTATTTCCTGCACTTCTTAACATATCAATAGGGTGTGCAACTCAAATGAGTAAGGTTAACACAGACTGAGTGCCAATCCTTGTTCTTTTACAGCCTGAAGCAAAAGTAATAAACAAAACAGTAAATTAAATCACTCTTAAAGGCCAAAATAAACCATCCAGATATAAAACTGAGCAGTACTACTGCAAGAAGTATAGAAAAAAACTCCATAGGCATGAGCAACTGTAGTGGGGTGCAATAGAAGAGGTCTAAGTTGTCGAGATGTTCTGTAGATATTTTAGTCTACATGTCTCTCATATATACACTGAGAATTTTTAAGAGGAATCTCAGGCAATAAGAAAAATCCACCTGAGGCCGCCATTTTGCTTTCTGATTCCATTGTGCTACAAGATGCAAAATTGCTTTCCAATAAAACTGCCTTTTTCTCCAAGACTTTTTGCAGTACATTTATGCGAACAACCAGATTTTGAAGTCTCTGCAGTACTTTTTCTGTTATTTTCAGTACAATTTACACAATTAAAATTAAAAAGAAAATGGAATGTGGCAACCTTCCAGGGGGCAAAAGTGTACAAGACAATGAAAGAGAAAGAAATGTGGCAGTTGACTGCAACAGGGAATATAGCAGGAGTTGGTCAGCTAATTCTGCAATTCCAATTAAAAAGAATTACTTATGTTGAGAAGCACTTTCAGACAACCTAGTTTTTTTTTTCTCCACTGCAATGCAGCAGTGAAGTTTTAAATTAGGGGTATGCGTGAGGCCTCTTCCTGCATGAGGGGTATGGGGAGAAGAGTTGTCTCAAAGCAAAAAAGCAAAACTTTGTTTCATGTTCATGACAACTAGACCTCAGCATAATCTCTTTGCAGTAAGAAGAGTGATAGTAATGGTCTTTATATACTAATTACTAACCTCTACAAAACATATCTGTATGGTTCCAGAGTTTAACACTCAAACCTAAATAGCACCCATCATGGGAGATAATCTTATAGGTTCATAGGTAGGTACTAGGCTACTGGCCCAAGGGCCTAAGTAAGCCTAGCCAACAAGGTTCCCTGGCTTATGCCACTCAAGAAAGTTATGTTCCTGTGCCTCTGTGCCCCAGAAGTGATCCCCGGGGTGTATTTCCTATTTCCCATCCACTCATTAAGATTTTTCTTGAAGAGTGCTAATGAGGAACTTTGCTTGACATAGATGGGTAGCTTGTTCTAGAGTATGGGAAGTCTTTGGGACAGGAATCTATCCCTCCAGCATGTCCTGTTTACTGTAGTGACAAGGTTTAGGTCCCTAGAGCGTGTAGCTCGGAGGGATTGGGATTTCTTTAGGTGCAGCATGTCCAATGGCTCTGGGTTTAATATAGCTTTATATGCTAGGCAGAGATCACCTAGGAGTAGGCAATATTCTACTGGGTAAAGCTGGAGATTGTTGAGACGGTCAGTGTAGGGCATCTGTTTGAGGCCAGTAATCCTCTTTGTGAAATACTTCTGTGGCCATTCCAGCTGCTGCAGATGTCTTGTGAGGTACATTCCAAAAGGGACGTTGTACTCTATAATGGGTCTAATGAGTGTCAAGTACAGGGGAACAATGACCTCTCTTTTTTCCTGGATGAGAACCCTTTTGTGATGAGGTGTGCCACGTAGAAGGATTTCCTGACTACTGTGTCGATGTGATTATCAAAGGAGAGACTACTGTCCACCTGGGTCCCAAGGTCTCATCACACATTCGGCGTTAAGTAGACTGCCGCCTATGTGGTAGTTCATGGGTACAGAGTTTTTACTAAAGGGGATGACAATGCACTTTTTGGCACTGAGCTTGAGGCCATGGCTCTGACACCAAGCATCTGTTTCAGTGAGGCCCTTTTGCAGTATGTCTACATCATTTGGGGACTCAACTATGGCTCCTAGTTTGCAGTCATCTGCGAACTTCATTAGCCAAAGGCCTTCTGTGTTAGCCTGTGCTTCAGAGAAGTAGATACCAATCAGGAGAGGTTCCAGGACTGAACCCTGTGGTACTCCACTTGTCACTGGTTTGAAGTCAGATTTGGAGTCTGCAACCTTTACAGTGTGGGTTCTGCCAGTGAGCCAGTTGGCAACCCATCTTGTGACATAAGGATTTATACCTAGCTTAGTGAGTTTATCTATAATTCCAGAATGGGGGAATGGTGTCGAAAGCCTTGGCGAAGTCAAGATAGACTGTGTGAACCAACTTACCCTCGTCTACAGCTTTGTTGACTGCCTCAAAGTCGTCCATCAGGTTCAGGAGGCATGATCTGCCTTTCACAAACCCGAACTGGGTGGGGTCCAGAGTTTTGGAGGTTACCAACGTCTTTCTTTGAGTTCCATGATGATACATTCCATGGCCTTACAGACCAGGCTCATCAGGCTAACAGGGCAATAGTTCCTGGGATCCGTGGTGGCTCCCTCTTTGTGGAGAGAGATAACTGTTGCTGTGCGCCATACAGTGGGCACAAAGCCCGATGTGAGGCTATGATTGAACATGGTGCTTAGTTCATTCTGAAGTTCCTGTAAAACGCAGCCTGGGATGTTGTCCAGTTCCATGGATGCTGTGCTTTTGGCTTTAGAGAGTGCAGTTTTTACCTGTGTAGTTGTGATTACAGGGACTCTGCATTCTTTCTGTATAGATATGGGCCCTTTAGAGTGGGTGAGGGGGGGGGGGTAAAGTTAGCACTGAACCTATCTTCCAGGATGTTGGCAATATCAGTTGGTTTTGTAATTTTCGTGCCGTTGTGCTGTAACTCAGAGCTAATCTGGGTGTTGCCATTGAGATTCCTGACATAACTATAGAATGCTTTGTGGTCGTCCTTAGAATCAGTGATTTTGTTTTCGTAACTAGCTTTGGAGGATCGTACAAGGGATCTTAGCTTCTTACGGAGGCTGACCAGGAAGCTTCTCCACTCATGGGATTTTACTCTCTTTTGCAAAAGTTTCTTCCCTCTGCTGTAGAGTTGGTTTATGGCAGGGGACCACCGGATGGGCTTCCTTTTATTGGAGGATAGTGTCTTTGTGCTGTTCGGGATAGCATGATCCATGCACTCATGTAAGTGCTTATAGAGCTAATTTGTGGAGGATTCAGCAGTCCTAACTGTATTGTCCAACTGCACGGGTGTCATGAAGTTCACCACTTCTGTCTTACGAAGCATGAAGTTGGCTTTGGAGAATTTTTTACCATTGTTTCCTTAATGGGGGGTGGGGGTGGGATGTGGATATCTAGGGTGATTAGCTTATGGTCGGATCTGACCAATGAGGCGTTGACTTCAGGTGTGGAACACCAGTCACTCATGCTGGTAATGACTAGGTCTAGGATATTGTTGCCCCTGGTGGGGGTGTGGATAAGTTGATCCAGGGTATTAGAATTAATGAATTCCAGAAAGCGTTGTGCGAAGGAGTTGGTACATGAGTAGTTTTCCCAGTTAATGGGGGTAGTTGAAATCACCCATTATTAGGGTGTTTGGTTGAACCCTAATATTTTCCAGTATATCAAGAAAAGAGGCATAGGAATCCTGGGGCATGGTAGGGGATCTTTAGCAAGCTACAATTTGGATTGCAGTTTTGCCCACAGTTAGCTGCACTTGGATAACCTCGGATGCATTATGCTGAGCAACTAGCCTGGAAGTGTGGATATCCTTACTGAATATGGACACCTCCACCTTTGGTGTTCCAGGGTCCAGGTTAGATGGACGAAAAGTGTGGTATCTGTTGTAGCCTGGTAATGCAGGGGTGCACTCTGGAGCCTTGAACCAGATCTCAGTCACTGCACAGATATCGATGTTCTCCATTTTAAGGAGTGCTTAGGAGTGCATTTTGAGATTTAGACTTCTAGCATTGAGTAGCATTACCCTCAGTTTTTGCTTGCCTGTTCCTGTTACGGTGGTGAATTTGTCATTTGAACCTTGCCTAAAAAAAGGCACTATAGGGGTGGCAAGAGCCTTAGCCAGTATCCAGAATCCCAGGGTTGACAGGTGCAGGCCATCTCTGGAAAAGCATCGCAGTCTGTCGACCATGTCGTCCCAGGCAGACAGATACTGGATCCCCTTAGAATGACAGCAGAAGCTTAGCTAATTGTTGAAGTCAATCATTTTGTCCTTGTACTGTGGTATAATTCTGGGCGATGGCAGGATGCTACTCAGGGCTAGGGTCATACCTGCCTGGGCTACAAGAGTGGATAGCTCTTCCACGTCTCTTTTCATGTAGTCCAGGGAGGTACATCTCGGGTCGTTCACACCAACATGGACAATGCCAGTCATATTTGTACTTGTTGTGGAGTGACCTTAGTGCGTGGGTTATGTGGCAGATGCTGGCACCCGACAGACAGCTGACAGTAACCTTCTCCTTGTTTAGCCTGGTGAGTGGGACATCAGTGTGCTTGACTATAGAGTCACCTATGACTAGTGTGTTGGGTACGTTGTTTTGCCTTATGGGCTGTGGTTGAATGGCACACTGAGTCTGTGGGCTGTGTGTCATTTAAGTGGTGTTAAACGTTAAAATTAGAAAACAAGTTCATTTGCTCAAACATCAGGATGAGTGCAGCTCAGTGTCAATTAGCACTACCATTCGGTTAGGCAGCATTAAGCACTGTTGGAAAACTGTCACTTGGCTAAAATCATGAGGAAAATGCAAGTATAAGACAACAGATGACATACTTGTAGAATGACTTTTGTGATTGTGAGCCAAGCCTCAAAGTCAGTAATCAAAGGTTATCGCAAACTTGAGGGTGGTGCAGCATACAGGACTATTCCTGCTTTATAACTTCCAAACTCTGTCCCCCTCTATTATTCTGTACTGCCTCTTTAAAGACTCTCACACACTAATAAACCCTAAACATGTCCTTAAGTATAAATATACAAAGTTTCCCATACCTGCTCATTAGATGCTGGTGTCTCAAGGATTTCTGTCAGCGTTTCTCCAGGCTGGAACCGGATCACATCCACAATCAATCGTTTTGTACTAAGGGTGAAAACCATAGTTATTTACATTTAAATGTAAATCAATTTCTGTTTAATGCAGTAGAATGTACCCCCTTACTAAAAGCTACTGTCTGTAATTAGCTATATAACCATACTGTTAACTAGTAATACTCATCTTCACAATGACTTCTGATTCTTATTTCATGATCACAACAGCCAGAAAACAAACCCTATAGTCAAGCAAAACCAGAACCCATTAGTAAAACAGTTAAAACTTGTACAAAAAGAGGTTACACACAGACCTACTGTCATAACTTTAGGTATTCTAAAACATGTTGGCAAACTAATTTATTTTTATTTGACATTTTATTACCAAGAGAGTCCAACTGGGTAAGAAACCCATTTTCAGCGGAGGTCCGGTGATAAAAGCTCCAAAACAGAGAAAATAGAAAATAACTTTTTATAATAATGAACAGTACACCAAAAACAATACAAACAGAATGGAAAATTAACTTTTGCATAACAATCAACAGGATACAAAACAAACATACAAATCGAAACAGGATACAAAAAAACAGCATACGAATGGAACTCAAAAGATCCAAATACATATATTTGCATAAATGATTAAGAGGTTGCACTTTTACATAGATTAATTATAACATCTGCATACATGCATATTTTCATGGAAGTAAAACAGTGCATGGTAGATAAGCTATTTATCTTAGGAGGCACAAATTATCTCATTAAAGGGTTACATAGAAAGGTGTTTCTAAATACAGAGCGCGACTGTAAAGTTGGTCTGATTAACGGAGTATAACACAGAGATCAACATTTTTAAGTAGTAGCAGGGAAACGGGAAACAGCTAGAGATTCAATAAGGAGGAGATAAATAAAACAAATAGGGGAATCAGTGGTTAGGTAGTGTACAACAGAGGGTTTGAAATGGAGAGAGGTCGATGAGAGTTGGTAGAAGAGGTGGTTGCAGTAGAGATAAAAATGAGTGAGAGGAAACTAGTGAGGGGAGAGGGAAAGGACTAGTTAAGAGTAAATACAGGTGGATGTCAGGAGGTAAGAAGGAGGGAGAGAACTAGCAGAGTAGTAGAGTCAATTAAAAAGTGGATAGGATTCACCTTGGTTTTGAACAGGGAAATAAATCCTTACAATTCATTTTGAAAGCCCCTCGAGTGGTGATCCAGCAGATTCCATCAATCAGTTAATTCGGGCCTGCCCTTCCAGAAACAATCCTATGCTATGTAAAGAGAATACCCTTCAGAATTCTTGCCTCATTTCTTCACGGGTACCCCTCCCCATCCCTATCAGTGAGGATCCAGACAAGGAAATAATGGATGCTGAGAAAAAAGCAGAACAGCAATGGCAATCATCCTAGGAAATAGAAGGTGGGAAGTTGGACCAGCTGGCTAACATTCCTGAAATCCGTAATTAATAACTGGCGGTCTTTCCCTAGCAACTAATCATCTTCAATTCAGACTTAAAGAAGATCCTTAATATGGAGTCAGAATAATGCCATGGGAGGAGTTTGTGGATTCATGCCATCATGTTCTACAAGAGATTTCTGGTAAAGCCAGCTCTGGACCAACCCAGTTTCACAGACTGTAAAGTCTGAAGAAGGCAAGTAGTTTGGAATACACAGCTGCCCAGCACATTTCCCAGATCAAAACCTCCAATAAAATCAACAAATTGCATAGAAAAAAATGGAATTTGTGGGAAAATACATGCAGAATAATTTTCAGAAAGAGGAATGAGGTTTAAGGGAAGGCAAGAATTGAGCAATTTATGTAATGTTGGAGTGAATGAAAATTGTAAAAAAGAAATAGACTGTGTAATATAAAATGTATGCAAATGAAAAATGTTAAATGTTTTTTTCTTTTCCATTGACGTACCTACGTCTTAATTGAGAATTTAACATTGTTAAAAAAACTCCAATAAAGCAAGTAGCTAAAGCTGCTTTTACTTATTTATTTTCAGTTTGATTACCGGGGAAGTCCACTGGGCTCAGGGAGCCCATTTTCAGTGGAGGCCTGGGGAGAAAAGCTCCATAAAATATAATACAGCAAAGAAAAACAGTAAACAACAAATGCATTTGCAGTAAATACAGTAAAAGAAATACAGTTGTGATACAATCTGTTACAAGTATCATCAAAATAGTAAGATGTAAATTAATTTACATGAATGCAATGCCTTTGAAATCAAATGACTATATGCAATATTTACATTTAGTAAAGCTATCATATGAGAGAGAGAGCTTTAGATGGCTAAGTGAGCCATAGGTGCTTGATATTTTCAAGGAGAGAAGATGTCACATAAGAGATAGCTTTAGAAGGCTAAAGTGGACTCTATGGAGTTTAGGCATCAAAAGGGAGAAACCTTGCTTTGCTTAATGGGATCTAAGTGGGGAGAATGCAGCTACATCTCCATTTTGAGGAGAGGTAGAAGTAAAGCTGTGGTTTGAAATTATCTAAATTTGAAAATATCCTAAGTGTGGAAGGGAGTGAATTCCATTTTTTGCCTAGGGAGAAGGAGAGGAGAAGTTGCCCAGCAGGTCGTTTTGGTTTATGGATGGAAATTAAGTTCTGATGTTCGGAACGTAGAGTTCTATATTAGGGGTATAGGGGAAAAGAATGTTTGTCAGAGCAGGGCATTTGGTTGGACAGAAAATTAGTCTATGAGCTGTGGTAAGTTGGAGACAGTCAAGGTAACTTGTGAGTTCTAGTCAATTCACAGATTGAAGGGAGGCACAGTGATGAGTAAAGTAAGTGGATTTGGTGGCAAATTTAGAAATCTTACTGTAAAAGATTTCAAGTTTGGAGGTGAGGGAACACGAAAGGTTGGTTAGAAGAGGAGCTCCATACAGTAAGGAAGGGAGGAGGGAGGTAGAAGCCAAAGTATGTCTAGTAGAAGAGGAGAGGAAATGGTTATTCCTATATAGTATACCTAGTTTTTAGTGGGTTTTCTTTATGTTCTGCTGTATGTGGATATCGAACTTTAGTTGTTCATCTATAGTCACACCAAGAAGTTTAGCAGAGGGAACAATTTCAATAGGAGAGTTGCTTTGGCTAAGGACTTGGAAGGAAGATTTATCATAGGAGAAGGATTTGGAAGGGGGAATAGGAGAATTTTAGATTTATTTGCATTTAGAGAGAGGTGATTTTGGTGCATCCATAATTCGGTAGTAGAGAAGGCGGTTTGAGTTTTAGTTAGAAGATCAGGGAGGTTAGAGGCAGAGCAAATGAGTGTAGAGTCATCAGCATACTGAATGACTTTAGCATCAGGAATGGCAGAGTGAAAATTGTTGATAAAGATATTGAACAGCATGGGTCCGAGGATGGACCCTTTTGGCACTCCTGTGGGAGTGGAAATGAAAGGAGAGATGCCTTCTTTCCATTTCACAGTCTGAGATCTGTTAGAAAGATAACTTGAAAACCAGGATAGAGTGTTTGGGGAGAAGTTTAAGTTAGACAGATGACTAAGATGATGCTTATGGGAAACAGTGTCAAAAGCTTTAGAGACATCAAGGAGAAAGTACAGTTGTGTACCTACCATAAATGTAGACGTTCGAGTGTATTCACTGTTTTAGTCATTACACTTGGGTTATCCTACTGGCAGGCTACCCGCAGTCGTCCAGAATTCCAAAGTCTAGGTCCGGCGTCGGTTGCTGTTGCCTTTTCCTTGACGTCAGTGCCCCAGGGGTATAAAAGATGCAGCCGACGCCATTTTCTTCAGTTTTTCTTGCCCCAGATGTCAGGTGCCCCCAAATAGGTAGGCTAAAACATTATGCCAAGAAGCGTGCATGTACTAAAATAAAAGTACAGTTTTGTACCTACCATAAATGTAGATGTTCGAAGATCCACATTGCTGCAGTCATAACTTATGGGGCAGTCCGCTGTCCTCGGTCGGCCCGAATACCAAAGTATTAGGCTGACGTCGGTCATGGGCGCTCAGATCTGACGTCAGAGCGTCAAGGTATTAAAGCGCATGACCGACGTCATTTCCTCAGTCTTTTCTTGCCCCAGATGTCAGAAGGCCCTAAAAATAAAGGCCACAGCCAAAAATAGAATAACTCCCTAAAACCATGTACAAAAAACAGGTACAACCCAAATCATACCACCACTCCAAACTACAGAGGGGAAGGAGGGAGGGTAAATTGGACTGCAGCAATGTGGATCTTCGAACATCTACATTTATGGTAGGTACAAAACTGTACTATGTTCTTCTTCTCACATTGCTGCAGTCATAACTTATGGGTAGAATCCCAAAGCAGAGGTAAAGGGAGGCTGGCAAAATCATAAAGCATTGGGGGCTGCCAAAATGCCCTGTAAGATTGCAGTGGCAAATCCAGCCCTAGATTTGGAATAAAGAGGAAGATGGTAATGTTTAGAAAAAGTGTGCACTGAACTCCAAGTAGCTGCTTCCAAAATATCTTTAGTAGCTACCCCCCTTTAAAAAGCAGTAGAAGTGGCAGTAGCCCTAGTGGAGTGAGGCCTGATTCCAGCTGGAATCTCCTTACCATGATGAGAATAACAAAAAGCAATACAAAGGCCAATCCACTTAGAAATAGTTTGTTTTGAAACAGGTTTCCCCTGAGAACCCAAAGCAAAAGAAACAAACAACTGCTGAGACTGTCTGAACCCTTTAGTCTTGCTCAAATAATAACGCAACTGCCTGTGAATATCCAAAGTGTGCAAAATTTTCTCCGCTTTATTTTGGGGATCTGCATAAAAAGTAGGCAAATGAATAGATTGGTTCAAGGCCACATTTGAAACCACTTTAGGCATAAAAGTAGGGTTAGTACGCAGAGATACCCTGTCCTTATGAAAAATTAGGAAGGGTTCAACTGCCATTAGAGCCTGTAATTCAGAAACCCTTCTAGCAGACGTAATGGCCAACAAAAAAGCAGTCTTCCAAGACAAAAACTTTAACTCAGCCGTAGCTGCAGGTTCAAAAGGAGGTAAAGTAAGTTTTTCCAACACAAAATTGAGATCCCAAGCAGGAGTAGGAGCTCTATGCGGGGGTCTTATGTTCTTTGCCCCTCTAAGGAATTGCTTAAACAAAGGATGAGAGAATAATGGTGGATCACAGTCATAGTGAGCAGAAATGGCTGCAGCATGAACTTTTATAGAGGAGAAAGACAAACCCTTGTCCAATAATTCTGTAAGATATTGAAGAGAAAAACTCAAATCAGGCCTGGCAACATCAAAGCTCTTTGCTTTGCTCCAAATAAAAAATCTCCTCCATTTATCAGTATAAACTTTCCTTGTACTAGGCCTCCTGGCCTCCAAAATTACATTCAAAACTTGTTGAGGAAGCTGCGACCCTCCAGGTTCTAGAACAGAATATGCCAGGCTGTTAGATGCAGGGACTGAATCCTGACATTGAGGAAATGATTGCCCTCCTGAGTCAAAAGGTGTGGAATCAAAGGCAAAGGGTAAGGAGGTTCCCGTACTAAACTCCTCAGCAGAGGGTACCAGTGCTGTCGAGGCCAGTCTGGAGCTATTAGAATCATGGAGGGCTTGTCTTGTCTGACCTTCAAGAGAACCTTTGGAAGAAGAGGCAGAGGCAGAAAGGCATAGACGTGAAGATTGCTCCAACTGAATGATAGAGCATCCACTTTCCAAGCTGTGGGATGAAACATCTTTGTGCAAAACTTTGGCACCTGAAAATTTAGTGGAGAAGCGAACAGATCTATGTCTGGAGTCCCCCACATCATTGTCAACTGTCGAAATACATGAGGATCCAATTTCCACTCGTGGGGATCCACTATCCGTCTGCTCAAAACATCTGCTAAGGAGTTCTGTGCTCCTGGCAGAAACCTTGCTTGAAGAGTGAGTTGCAAACTGAGAGCAGTCTCCCACAAAATCATAGCTTGCCTGCAAAGAGGGTACGAATGGGTTCCCCCTTGCTTGTTGATGTACCACATGACAGTTGTGTTGTCTGTTTGAATCAACACCTGCCCTGGGAGAAGTAAATCCTTGAAAGCCATCAATGCAAACTGGACTGCTAACATTTCCTTCAAGTTGATATGTAAATGTTGAAGTCTGGCAGGCCACGTGTCTTGAACCCATTTTCCATTGAGGTGTGCTCCCCAAGCCTTGTCCGAGGCATCCGTCGTTAAAATCTGACTCGCCTCTGGTCGGGTCACAGAGAGTCCCTTGTTTAGGTGACATTCCTGAGCCCACCACAAAAATTCCTTTTGAATGCAAGGTATTATCTGAATGACAGTGTCCAGATCTTGGCAGTGTTGTGTCCAAACATTTTGAGATACCATTGTAGCTTCCTCATATGCAGTTTGGCATTGGGAAGCACCAGAATACAAGATGCCATGAACCCCAAGGCTTGAAGGACTGTCCTTGCAGTCAGCCTGGACCGTAGAGACAATTGATGGAAGTAAAGTGTAAGATTCTTTTGCTTGTCCGGGGTCAAAAAGGCCATCTGGGAAGCTGTATTCAGACTCACACCCAGAAAGCACATTTCCTGAGAGGGTACTAGACTGGACTTTGTTTCGTTCACAGAATACCCTGGGCACCTTAACACTGTCATAACATACTGTAGATGGTGAAGAAGCTCGTGCTTGTCTTGAGCAAGAATCAGGCAATCATCCAAATAAGGATAAATTTGTATTCCTCTTAACCTGAAGAAGGCTATCACTGGAGCCAGAACTTTTGTGAATACCCTGGGCGCAGTAGATAAGCCAAAGGGCAATGCAGAGAACTGATAATGTAAAGTCCCAGCCCGAAAACGCAGGAATCTCCTGCAACTGAGCCTGATAGGAACATGAAGATATGCCTCTTTGAGATCCAGAGTTACCATCCAGTGATCTTTGCCCAACAGAGGCAGAAGTTGTTGCAACGTCAACATTTTTAATTTTGGAATGTCCAGATATGTGTTGAGGATAGATAAATCCAAGATTGGCCTCCAATTGTTTCCTTTCTTTGGTACAAGAAATAGGTGAGAGTAAAATCCGAAGGCCCACTTCTGACAGAGGGACCTGCTGTATAACCCCCATTTGAAGAAGTAAAGAAATCTGTTTGTGAGCCTCTACCCTTTGCTGAGGAGGAACGTCTGGCATGCCTTTGAAAGGAGACAATGTGTGGAAATAAAACTTGTAGCCTCGGTCTATAATGTCCAACACCCATTTGTCCTGGGTGACTAGAAACCAATTTTGCTTGAAGAGTGCCAACTTTCCTCCCAAAGGAGCTGCCAGACAGGAAGGATCTGGCAGCTGGAGATGCAGGTTATTGGGCCTGTTTACGAAAGGACTGGCCCCTGCCCTCACCTGTAGATTGTGCTGGTGAACTCCACGGTCTAGGCCTGAAAGAACTCTGAGCTCTGCCCCTACCACGTCTAGATCTACCCCTAGACTGTGAATCAGAAGAAGGGTAAGTCCAACCCTTAGCAGGCCAGTTCCTGCTAAACTTAGGGGGCTGCACCTGCAAAAAATCTTTAACAGTCTGCATAGACTTAGCCTTGTCTTCCATTTTTTTCAAGACAGACTCCACAGGAGAACCAAACAAAACTTCAGACTGCAAAGGAGCATCTAAAATCCTAGCTTTAACATGCTCTGACGAATTCTGATCCTTAAGCCAGGCGTGCCTGCGAATAACTGAACCAGTGGCAGCCACCCTGGAAGAAGCCTGCAAAGCATCAAAACCACACTGCAAAGCATGCTTACCCACCTGATCAGAGGCATGTACCAAATCCTGTAATTCCTTACACTCTATGCCCTCTGCCAAAGCATCCACTTTAGATTTTAACTGAGTAAGGAGAAAATTCTGGTATTTCAACATATGAAACTGGCAATTCAAAGCCCTCATTGCTAAAGTGGAAGAGGTATACACTTTCTTACCCCACCTTTCCAAAGCTCTAGCATCCTTATCCAAAGGAACTGGATTCTTTACAACAGAAGCCCTGACACCCTTAGGTCCCTGGCTAATAGTTTCTGGGTCGGCCCTAGGGCTCTTATACAGATATTTATGAGCCTCAGGCACTCTGTAATACCTATCTGGCTTAACTGGCGCAGGAGGCAAAGAGTCTGGATTAAGGGAAGCCTCAGAGAAAACGTCTTGAACAACATCCAAAACAGGAGGTATAGCCAAGGGCCTATGCTGTGGTAAAACAAAAATTCCCTAAGCCTCTTCCTGGAATCTGAGAAATCCTGACCTTCCCATTTAAAATGCTCCCTCATGGAATGCAGGGTTTCTGAAAAAGAAAAATCCTCTGGAGGAGAAACAGAAGGAGTGGAATCCTCTGCGTCTGAATCAGAATAAGGAGGAAAATCCTGAATGTCTTCAGCCGAAGACTGAGTAATCTGAAGCCTGCTCCAAACTTTCCATTTCTGGCTCCACCCTAGGCCTCTTATCAGGAGGGGGCATAGAACCCCTGATTAAAGTAATTAAATCTTCTGCCATTTTAAGCATGTGTTTTTTAGGCACAGAACCTGCAGAACTAGGACTGACACCTGTGGAAGGCAAACCAGGCCTGCCTTTGGAAGGTATCTTAGAGACAGAAGGAGAAGGCCTAACCACCTTAGGCAAAGAAGGGAGAACAGTAACCTGAGAGGCCCCCTCAGCCTGACCTGTCTCCTGAGAGGCCACATCTTGCAAAACCAACGTCTCCCCCTGAGACTCAGTTGAAACTTCGGCCGGATCAACCGAATCCACCGTAGTGTCTAAAGAACCGGCGTCCGGAACGGACGAGTCATCCTGCTTGGACTTTAAAGATTTATCTTTGCGCTTCTTCGCAGTAGCGGGCGTCGGAGGGTCCGACGGCATATTGTAATTACACCGCTTACCGAAGACAAGCCTAGCACAATCTAACCTACGTTTAATGGTGCGCTTATTAAATCTAGCACAAAAGCGACACCCTACTACGTCATGCTCAGGTCCCAAACAAGGAATACAAAGAGAGTGGTAATCCCTATGCGGTATCTGTTTCCCACAAGAAATACAATTATTCACTTTTTCTGACATCCGGAAGTAACTGAGGCAAGAAAAAACAAAAATATTCCCCAACGGGGTACTTAGCCCAACTTGGTTTCGGTCTGAAACTCAGAATACGAAAATTTCAGAATGCCGAACGGCACTTGCAAATGCTGCTTCTGCTTCAGACCATGCGGCAAAAAAGACTGGGGAAATGACGTCGGTCATGCGCTTTAATACCTTGACGCTCTGACGTCAGATCTGAGCGCCCATGACCTACGTCAGCCCAATACTTTGGTATTCGGGCCGACCGAGGACAGCGGACTGCCCCATAAGTTATGACTGCAGCAATGTGAGATGAAGAACATCATTTCCTTCATCTACAAGCAAATACACCACATAGGCTGTATAGAATAGAGAAGTCCAGAAAAGTCCCAGAAAAGAAAAGGGGGATGGTGGGTGGGTAACCTGGACTGCAACAGTGAATGCACTCGAACATCTACATTTATGGTAGGTACACAACTGTACTATGTTCATCATGTTTCACTGTTGCAGTCATTACACTTGAGTTGAATCCCAAAGCTGAGGTTGGGTGGCTGGGCCTAAATAGGATTAGGAGAGGCTACAAGGCCCTGCAGAACTGCAGTGGCAAAGCCTGCTCTGGATTTAGAGTAGAGAGGTAAGTGGTAGTGCTTGGTGAAAGTGTGCACTTAACTCCAGGTTGCAGCCTCTAGAATGTCTTTGGTTGGTACTCCTCTGAGGAAGGCTGCTGAAGTGGCTGCTGTTCTGGTTGAATGTGGCCTAATGCCCTTAGGCACTGATTTGCCATGTTGTGAATAGCAGAAACGAATACAGTGTCCTATCCATTTTGAAATAGTCTGCCTTGAGATAGGCTTTCCTTGTGATCCTGCAGCATAAGCTACAAACAGTTGCTCAGTTTTTCTGAAAGCTTTTGTTTTGTCCAAATAGAAGTGTAGCTGTCTGGTTTGACTGGTGCAGGGGGTAAAGAATCAGGAGACAAACTGGATTCAGAGAAAACATCATCAACAATATCGGGGGATAGCCAGGGGCCTGTGCTGAGGCAATAAAAAAATATCTCTGAGCCTTTTCTTGGATTCTGAATAATCCTGGCTCTTCCAATGGAAATGCTCCCGCATGGTGTGCAAGGTTTCCCCAAAAGAGTAATCCTCATGCGGAGAGGCTGAAGGTATAGATTCTTCTGCATCAGAGTCCTCATAGGGAGGGAGAGAATATCCCTGATCTGAAGAGGAATCAGAGGAAATAGAAACCTGGTCAGAGGAGTCATAGTCAGTGTCTTGCCTAGGCCTTTTATCAGGAGGGGGATGGGAACCCCTGATCAAAGTAATTAGGTACTCGGCCATTTTAAGCATCTGTTTCTTTGGCATGGATGACTGTCCAGGAAAATGCTGTACTTGTTTCCTTGTCTTTAATGGTGTTTTTGACTTTGCCTTGGCTGCTGTAGTGGACTTAATAGTAAGCTGTGAAGGTCTGAAAACACCCTCAGAAGCCGATGCCTGCTCAGCTGCTCCGGACCCATCTGAGGGAATAGTTTCCGCAGGCCCAATACCTTGAGTTTCCAGAGGCCTAGGTGTCTCCACGTGGGAGTCGGATGCGGCCTGTGGCTCTGAGGTAGCAGGTATCAGGGGCTGTGAAAGCGCCTCACTGGGAACTGGCGACTGGCCTAGAAGAGGCTTTGTCGTCGGTTTTGGACCTCGGATGCCTGTCCTTTTCTTTGTCTTTGCATTTTTTATGAATTCCGGTCGTCGGTTGTTCCGACGGCATTATGTAGTTAAATCTTCAGCCACAGTAATGTAAAGCAAAATCAAACAGACGCTTAATAGTGCGTTGGTTGAATCTAGCACAAAACCGACAACTAGCAACGTCGTTGTCAGGGCCTAGGCAAGGAATATAGTAAGAGTGAAAATCCTTATGAGGTATATGCTTCCCACAAGAAATACAAGTGTTAACTTTTACTGACATCGGTCTGGAGCAAGAAAAAGTTTCCCCAATGGGGTACTTAGCTTTATTGAAGACTTCAATTCTGAAATTCAATTTTGAAAATCTCAGGAGTCGGCCGACCGGCACTTGCAAACTGCTTTTGCTTCGGGCACCATGCGGCAAGAAAGACTGAAGAAAATGGTGTCGGCTGCATCTTTTATACCCCTGGTGCACTGATGTCAGGGAAGAGGCGACAGCAACCGACGCCGGACCTAGACTTTGGAATTCTAGCCGACTGCGGGTAGCCTGCCAGCAGGATAACCCAAGTGTAATGACTGCAACAGTGAAACACTATGAACATCAGTAGATACAAGATTACCAGAATCCCAGGCTTGGTTGGTAATTTCTAAGGAGGAGAGAAGAGCTGTTATGGTACTATGCCCAGGTCGGAAGCCATGTTGGGTTGGAGTTAGAAGTTGGTGTTGGGTCAGAAAAGGCATAAGTTGGAGATGGATGCATTTTTCTAGGATTTTAGAAATTGGTGAGAGAAGAGCTATAGGGCGGAAGTTAGAGAAGTTTGTGTTTTTGCCTCCCTTGTGGAGGGGAAGGATGTAGGCTGAACGCCAAAGTTTGGGGACGTAGGATTCCTTTATGGATCTACTGATGAGAATACTGATAGGGAGTGCTATACCATCAGCAGCAGATTTGAGAAAGGTAGATGGGATACTGCCTGGAGCATTAGAACAGGGTTTAAGTTTGGATAGGAGATTTTTTATGAGGTTAGTTGAGACTGATTTAAGCTGAAAAATAGGAGAGGAGTTATTAGGGAACTGAGAGGAGAGAGAAGACTAGTGAGGTGGGTTACTACTTGGGAAGGTCTTAGTTAAGTCACATACTGACTGGATGAAAAAAAGAGTTGAATTGAGAGGCTAGTTCAAGGTCAGATTTGCTTGGGTCAGGGCAAGGGTTGTTTTTGGAGCCTGGGTTGAGAAGAGAGCTAATGGAGTTCCAGAAAAGCTTAGGGTTTTTGGCATGGTTAGACTGGAGCTTAGTATAGTAGGATTTTTTATCATTGATGATTTGTTTTTTTTTGCAGGGTTACTCAGCTGCATGTATAGGCGATAGGTTTTTGGGAGTTTATTTTTATGAAAGAGCTTCCAGGCTTTATCTCTTTGAAGCATGGTTAATTTAGTTTCTTTGGATAGCCATGGGGCACTGTTCCTTTTTATTCTTTTGTTTCTTGGGGGGACTAGGGAGTTTAGAGTGTCTAGGAAGATGGAATTAAAGTATTCTATGGCGTTGTCTAGAGGAAGGGTTTTTAGAACGTTTCAGTTCATTTGTTTTAGGATGTTGGAAAAGGTTATGGGGTCAAATTTACTAAGGTTGCGAGTTTGAATACATTGATTCTGATGTGGGGCAGAAATAATTGCGGGAAAGATGTAAACTGGGATCTGGTCACTAAAAGAGTCAGGGATCATGCCAGAACAGGAAATTTTACTAGGATGGGTGACTAGGATCCAATTTAGAATGGATCCTGGGGGTTTGTTTGTTAGGTCTGGTGATGGAGAGGGTTAGTTGAGTGAAGTTGAAAAGATTAATAGTTTGGGAGGGATTAGGGCTGTTGATTTTGTTCCAGTCGATATTTACATCACCTAGGATGTAAGTTTCAAGGTTAATATTAGTTGAGGCCCATAGGAGTATATCTTCAAGGGTAGAGAAGTTTTGCCTGGGAGGGATATATAGGGTTTTGTAACTGTTCATTTTTAATAGACAGACTGTTAGCTCTGCATTGGCAAATTGAGGTGTTGGCTTTGGGAAGGGGATTACAGTGAGAAGATTAGAGCACATTAATGCAACACCACCGCCTTTTCTATGAAGGTGGTCACATCTAAGAGCATAAAATCCAGGAGGAAGGATTTCAGAGTCTGAGATGTGAGGTTTGAGCCATATTTCAGTGATGGCTACGATGTCAGGTTGGTTGTGGGTAAGCCAAGCTTGGAACTGGTGAGTTTTCTTATTCAGACTTTGAGCATTGACTGTTATACGTTTTGAGGGTATTGTGGGGGGTAGAGTTGTTAGGGGGGCAAGGTGGATAGCTGGCATTTATGGGAGGGTTTGGTCAAAGATCGGGGTGAATGTCTCCAGCTAAGAAGAGGTTTTTAGAGGGAGTTGTCTTTAATTGTTTTTGTTTGGATTTTAATTGTTCACGAGGGAGAAGTATTTAGTTGAGAATAAGTGTTTTAGTAGTGGAGGAGGTATTTCTAACTTTGAAAAGGTACAGGGGCTTGGGCAGAATCAGGAAAGAAGAGATGAAATAGAAATGACTATGCAAGTCTATTTGGAGAATGTTTTCATTGGTTGTATGAGAGGGTGGTGAGAATAGTAATTGGTGAGAGGTGTAGGAGGTTGCATGATAAAGAGGAAGAAGGAGAAGTAGGAGGGAAAAGGGGGCTTTGAGGTAAGAGAACATGGTTGAGAACAAAGGAAATAGAAGGGTAGACTATATGTGGGTATCTATGGACAATAAGTGAAGGTCTATATTAGGAAGAGGTGAGAGAGGATATAATAAAGGATTAAGGGTAATTTAGTATAAACTTACAAAAACAAAAGCTCCTCCGGCACAAACCAACAGCAAGAACCAAGGAATAAATTATTTAATGAATGTAAAGCGCTTTTCTTCGGCCTCTATTGGAGCAACTTCTTCAGACAAAGATCCAAAATACAAGTTCTTCCTTTATAGCTTAACGTCATTTCCTTAATGGAATCAATTGAAATAATACACCTATCAATACAAACTAACAATATAACAATATAATAACATTAAGGAATATTAAAACTAAGTATTAAGATCCTGTTTAACAGGTATAAAGTGCTGCTGCAAATCTAAAAGAATGCACCTTCTATATGTAACAATATAATTAAAATGTATAAATATATATAAAAAAAACGACATATATATATATCATATAAAATTTGATGAACCACAATTAACTAAGGTAATGGCTAATGAAAGTAGTGACAGCTATATTAATCATCAAAATATATTAAAAATATATTAAAATTGTATTAAAATTATTACTAGAAATTATTGAAAATCATTAAAAATTGATAAAAGTGTTACAAGTAGTGGTTATCTAAGTAAACTTTTCAACTACAATGTAACATAAAATGTTACATTGTTCATTCAGTCCTGGTTTAGAAAAAGAGTTTGTTCTCCATTGCCAGGACAATTCACATTCTTCCAACAAAAGATTATATGGTCCCCCTCTAATATCAGTCACAACTTGGTCTATGGCTGTAAATTTAAACTTGTGTCCTACGTTAGCGATAGTGTGTTTTGCCAATGCATTTTCCATCTTAGTGTTGGCTATCGCATATGTATGTTCATAAACCCTATCTTTGAAGCGGCGTTCTGTTTTTCCTATGTAGAACGCTGTACATAAAGTACACGTTGCTACATAGACTATTAATTTTGAATTACAATTAAGTTTATATTTTATCTTGTATTTATTATTGTTTATAGTAACATATTCGCCGCTAAGCACGTGTTTACACATATTACAGCTACTGCAAATTGTCATTCCTACACGGTAGCTGAAACTATTAGTTTTACTAGACTCAAGGATGTTTTTGATATTTTGACCTTTTCTAAACACAATTGTTGGATATTCAAAAAATGTTTGATTAATATTTCTGTCTTGTTGAATTAATAACCAATTTTTATATAGTATATTTTTAATATCACTTTCCATGTTATATGTTGTAATGTAGCTAAGTTGGTATTTTTTATTATTATTATTATTACTGTTATTAATATTTTTAATATTAATAGTATTAGTACTGTTCTCCAAATTTCTATTAAATTGTCTCTCCTCTTCTATTATTTGAAGTCTTGTTATATCATCATCAATAATATTTTTTACTTCTAGAATTGGTACTATGAAGCAATTGACTCTTTTAGATCTAACTTCATTAAAAATATCTATAATGAAGTCAATTGGGTATCCTCTCTCTGTAAATAAAGTAACTAAGAATTGGCATTCAGTCAAGAAGTCACTATATAAAGTTGACATACGGGCCGCCCTAATTAGCTGCCCTTTTACTATAGATTTCTTTTGTATATATGGGTGTAAACTTGTATAATGAAGGTAGGAGTTACAAAATGTTTCCTTCCTATGTATTAGAGCAATATATTGTTTGTTAATTAAATCCTTAGATAAGTTTACATCTAGGTAATTTATAGTCAACTGTTGGAAATCCGAAGTAAATTTGAAGAAATTAGTGGTATTATTCAAATACTGTAAAAATTTCCCAGCTGTTTCTTGAGACCCCTGATATAAAATGAATATATCGTCTAGGAATCGAGTGTAATACTTAATTTAGTCAACTCTCTATCATTAAAAATAAAATTAGATTCCCAATAAACCATTACTGTATTTGCAAAGCTGGCTCCGCATGGTGAGCCCATCGCAACACCACATTTTTGCAAATATAAATTGTTAAATGTAAAGTAGTTGTTTGTTAAAATAATGTCAAGTAAAGTAGTAACTGTAAAGGTCTCATTAGGTGATGCTCCCTTGCAGGATTAAAAGCTATTTCAGCGATTTGTTTATAGATGGATATATAGATATTGATACTTATCATTATATATCTATCAGTTGGCCTAGGATTCCTATACTATTCGCAACACCTAAAATCCATAAGGACACATTAAAACCACCACTTAGACCATTAATTGATGGACGAGCATCTATGACTTATGCTGCTGCTAAAGTGGTTGACAATATCTTGAAGTATTTAAAAATGGAAACACAAGTCTGCAAAGACTCGTGGACATTTTTGACTAACATCAATGATATAAGCGGAAGAAACTAACTTTTTAGCAATAGATGTAATCGATTTATATACATCTATTCCTCATACTGAAGGAATTGAATGGGTTAACCTCTTTCTAATTAACAAGGGAGCACCACCTAATGAGACCTTTACAGTTACTACTTTACTTGATATTATTTTAACAAACAACTACTTTACATTTAACAATAATTTATATTTATTTAATAATTTATATTTGCAAAAATGTGGCGTTGCGATGGGCTCACCATGCGGAGCCCTTTCTAGTAATAATTTTAATACAATTTTAATATATTTTTAATATATTTTGATGATTAATATAGCTGTCACTACTTTCATTAGCCATTACCTTAGTTAATTGTGGTTCATCAAATTTTATATTATATATATATGTCGTTTTTTTATATATATTTATACATTTTAATTACATTGTTACATATAGAAGGTGCATTCTTTTAGATTTGCAGCAGCACTTTATACCTGTTATACCTGTTAAACAGGATCTTAATACTTAGTTTTAATATTCCTTAACGTTATTATATTGTTATATTGTTAGTTTGTATTGATAGGTGTATTATTTCAATTGATTCCATTAAGGAAATGACGTTAAGCTATAAAGGAAGAACTTGTATTTTGGATCTTTGTCTGAAGAAGTTGCTCCAATAGAGGGCGACGAAAAGCGCTTTACATTCATTAAAGAATTTATTCCTTGGTTCTTGCTGTTGGTTTGTGCCGGAGGAGCTTTTGTTTTTGTAAGTTTGTCGTATTTACAGAAGTTGGTAATTTAGTATAAGACAGGGTAAATGAAGAGAGAAGAGGAAGGGCAGGGGGAAAAGAATTAAGGTGTGCAGGGGAGGGGATAAGGGTGTGTGTCTGATAGGATACTAAAATTAACTGTGAGGGGAGATGGGGGATCTATGATTGAGTGGTGGGACTTTAGTAGGTGTGGACAGGTTAGTATAATAGTAGGAGCAGTGGGGGTGGGGTGGGAATTGGGGGTAGGGTAGGGGAGCGGAGTGAACCTGCAGGGCGAACAGAGCGGGTAGAGCCAAGGAAAAGGAGGACAGCCAGCAAAAAGTTATCAGTGGAGCAGTGAACATCTCAGAGGTAAGAAGGCACAATGGGAAAGCACTGAAAATGAGATGGAAGGGGGCAGATGAATCAGAATGATTAGGAGATGTAACTGGGCTGTAGTAGAGTAGTGGAGTATAATAAATTACTAGTATGGCTAGAGAGGAGGTAGTTAGGGGAGAAACAGGGCAGAGAGGCTTTGGAGAGCAGTAGCAATACTGACAGCCAGTATAGGTATTTAGAAAAAAGCTGAACAATGCCACCTAGTGGCCAAGCAGGGAAGTAACAGAAAAGAACACTAGCTGTTAGAGGGCTGAGATGTAATTCAGGAGAAAAAAGGGGTAAGAACTACAATAGCATTGGTAATACAACGAATCTTAAATTGCTGTAGGGTACATGCACTACTATTATTGATTAAATTCTTGGGGCAGCGGAGAGGTTTCAGAAATGCTGTACGGTCCCCTTAGTAATTCCGAGTCAGGACAGGAAGACTGGGTTTCGAAGTAGGGCAGTAGGAGACACCTGGGAGGTATAGATGTCGAGAACAAACTGAAATGGAAGGGAAAGAATATACAGTTAATACCTAGATAAAACGTTCTGCAATTATAATGGTGGTAAGAGACTGTGTTTAAATAAATCTTTCTTTTCTTTTATAGAGGGGGCAGATGGCCTAGTGGAGGAGTAAGCAAGAGTAAACAGTAGAGTTAGGGGAGAACTAAGAGGGAGGTTAGGGACTGCAGTGAAGGTTAAGTATCAGAGCAATATGGTAACAATTAAAAGCATCACAATTGCAGCAATTAAAAGCATCACAGTGAAGGCAAATAAAATGATTGTCTATGGCTCAAACATATAATAGCCAAGTATTATGGCAGTGGTAAAATGCACAATCAGTGCAGTACTAACAATAATATGGCTTCATTTGTTAAACGCTGTTAATTGCAGTTGGAGGTACTAGGCAGGATAGAAAAATAATGACTGACATAATAGTACAAGCCTAAAAAACACATAGGCAAAAGCAGTGTAGCTGAAATAAAAGTCCATTCAAGAGGAACAGAAAATATTAAGCATTATACACTCAGTAAAAGAGCAGGGAGAATATGAAGCAACATACTGAGCATTATAGAGCATTCATGAAAAGGGAAGAGAATTAACTATAACAGATTGCTATTATATGTGTTTCTACTGACTGCACAGGGTAAATCGCTCCAGTTTCAATACAGGCTCAGAATCCGAGCCTTGTAACGCGTACGATTGATGAGCATTGACTACTGCTGAAAAAATATATTAACAGCCAGCTCACTGCCAGTAATCGACAGGGAAGCCTTTAAACATAAGGTAAATACAGTGTTGTCAGGTCACGCTACAGAAAGGCAGGCAATGCAGCAAAGGCAAGAAGAGACAACCAGTTAGCCAGCAGTGGGAAATAGCCACTAGTATTCCGTGAGAAGTCAGGAACTAAGTCTAGACAGAAGTTTACTGCTAGGCATCAGGGGCTACGTCGGTCTCAGTCATTTAAAAGTACAGTTTTGTACCTACCATAAATGTAGATGTTAGAGTGCTAATACAGCTGCAGTAATCACAGATGGGTTCTCTGCCGTCAGGTGGTCCCTCGGTCGGCCGAATTCCAAAGTCTAGGTCCGGCGTCGGTTGTTGTCGCTTTCTTTCCTGACGTCAGAGAGGCAGGGGTATATAAGACACAGCCGACGCCATTTTCTTCAGTCTTTCTTGCCCCAGATGTCAGGTGCCCCCAGAAGGAAGGCAATACATAAATTATATATCTATCTATATATGTATATATATATATATATATATATATATATATATATATATATATATATATACATGCAATGCAAACTAATGAAAAATCAGTAGTTGCAAGCAAATATACCATAGAAGGATAACCCAAACAGGTTGTATGAAGAGGGGTTAGGCCCTAGGCCTTTACCAAGAGGGGAAGGAGGGAGGGTAACCTGCACTGCAGCTGTATTAGCACTCGAACATCTACATTTATGGTAGGTACAAAACTGTACTATGTTCATCGTGCATACAGCTGCAGTAATCACAGATTGGTAGAATCCCAAAGCTACGCACAGGGTGGTAGGCACTAAGTGGAACTGGGCTGAGCCAGAATGCCCTGCAACACAGCAGTGGCAAAACCTGCTCTAGTTTTGGAATATAAAGGCAGATGGCAGTGTTTTGTGAAGGTATGCACAGAACTCCAAGTGGCTGCCTCCAAAATATCTTTGGTAGGAACTCCTCTGAGGAAGGCTGTAGAGGTAGCTGTGGCCCTGGTGGAGTGGGATCTGATGCCCGTAGGGACAGATTTTCCATGATAGGAGTAACAAAACCGTATGCAGTGGCCTATCCATTTGTGTCTGTTTGGTGACTGGCTTCCCTTGAGCTCCTACAGCATAGGACACAGAGTTGTTCTGATTTCCTGAAAGGCTTTGTTCTGTCCAAATAATAACGTAGCTGTCTATGGATGTCTAAGGAGTGTAGCAGCCTTTCCCCTTTGTTTTGAGGATTGGGGTAAAAGGTAGGTAAGTGTATGGCTTGATTTAAAGCTACCCTGGATACCACTTTAGGCATAAATGACGGGTTGGTTCGAAGGGAAACCCTGTCCTGATGGAAGACGAGAAAGGGCTGCACAGCCATGAGGGCTTGCAGTTCCGAAACTCTATGGGCTGAGGTAATGGCCAGAAGGAAAGCTGTTTTCCAGGACAAATATTGCAAATCTGTTGAGACAGCTGGTTCAAAGGGAGGCAATGTTAATTTTTCTAGAATGTAATTAAGATCCCAGGCTGGCACTGGTTGTTTTCTTGGTGGTCTTATATTCTTAACCCCTCTGAGGAACTGTCTTAAGAGTGGGTGAGAGAATAAGGGTGGATCAGTGTTGAATTCTGCAGAAATGGCTGAGGCATGGATTTTTATGGAGGAAAATGAAAGTCCACTGTTCAGCAGCTCAGCTAGATACTGTAATGCCCGAGGCAAATTCAGTTTTCCAGGGTCCTGGCCTTTTTTCTCATTCCAAGAGCAAAACCGTTTCCATTTTGCAGAGTAAGCCTTTCTAGTAGATGGCCTTCTGGCCTCCAAAATGACATCCTGCACCTCTTTGGGGAGTAGTGTCTGTTGTGCTGTTAAGGAATTTTCCATGCAGCGAGATTGAGTGTTTTCAGCTGACTGTGAAGAGTTTTGTAGCTGTGCTGAGTCAGCAGAAGAGGCATTAGAGGTAGGGGCCAGGGAGGAGTATGTGTTAGCCTCCTCAGGAGTGGGTACCAGTGTTGTCTTGGCCAGTCTGGAGCGATCAGTATCATCTTCGGTCTGTCTGCTCTTGCTTTCAAGAGCACCTTGGGCAGAAGAGGCAGAGGTGGGAAAGCGTAAACTGTCCATGCTGTCCAACTGAATGAGAGGGCGTCCACTCTCCAGGCCTTTGGATGAAAGGTCCTTGAACAAAACTTTTCCAATTGATGATTCCTGTGGGAGGCGAAGAGATCTATGTCTGGCCTCCCCCACGCTTGGATTATCTTTGTAAACACTTGAGGATGCAACTTCCATTCATGTGGCTATGTCATATTTCTGCTTAGATTGTCTGCCAGCGTGTTTTCCAAACCTGGCAAGTACTGTGCTTGAAGTTCGATTTGCCATTCCAGAGCCAAGTTCCAAAGTGTCATGCCTAGTCTGCACAGGGGGTATGAATGTGTTCCTCCTTGTTTGTTTATGTACCACATTACTGTGGTGTTGTCTGTTCTTATCAATAATTGTCCTGGATGCAGGAGGTCCTTGAAAGCTGTAATTGCATTTATCACTGCTAGCATTTCTTTTTGATTGATGTGAAGGTGCTTTTCCTTTTGGGACCATTTGCCCTGAATGCACCTCTCTGTCATGTGCGCCCCCCAGGCGTAATCTGAGGCGTCTTGTTGTGATGACTTGATTTGCTTGAGGCTTGCAGAATGGGAGACCTGTGTTTGTTTGACATGCTTGGGCCCACCATAGAAATTCCTTTTGCAAACATGGAATTATTGGTATTATTGTTTCCAAACTGTGGCTGTGGTGAGACCATAGGTTTTTTTTAGGTACCATTGAAGTTTCCTCATATGCAACTTTGCACATGGGATTAAAAGAATGCAAGATGCCATGAAGCCCAGAGCCTGCAGGATTTTCCTTGCAGTAAGCCTGGTACAATTTGCTAGTATTTTGAAGTACTGAGTTAGTTGCCCCTGTTTTTCTGGCGTAAGATAGGCCATCTGGGTGTTTGTGTCCAAGTTAGCACCCAGGAAAGTTATTTTCTGAGATGGTGTTAGCTTGGATTTCTCTTTGTTGATTGTGTATCCCAGAGAATTCAGTAACCGTGTTGCATAAGCCAGATGTTCCAGAAGTATGTGCTTGCTGTCCGCTTGGATCAGGCAATCGTCCAAATAAGGGTAAATTTGTATCCCTTGAAGTCTGCAGTAGGCAATTACTGATGCCAGGCATTTCATGAATACTCTGGGCGCAGTAGATAAGCCAAAGGGCAATGCAGAGAATTGATAGTGGATTGAACCTGCAAGAAATCTGAGTTATCTTCTGCAGCTTTGTCTGATTGGGACATGCAGGTATGCCTCCTTGAGGTCCAATGTTACCAGCCAAAACTCCTTGCCCAGCATGGGAAGAAGCTGCTGTAATGTGAGCATCTTGAATTTTGGTACAAGTAAGAATGTGTTCAGGATGGATAAGTCCAAAATGGGTCTCCAGTCGGTTCCTTTCCTTGGTACCAGAAATAGCCTGGAATAAAAACCTTGACCTTGTTCGTGAGTAGGTACCTCTTGAATAGCTTTCATGTCTATGAGCTTTGAAATTTGTAGTTGTGCCTCTGCCCTTTGATTGTGTGGCAGGTTTGGCATGCCTCTCATTTTTGGAGTGTGAAAATGAAATCTGTAGCCTCTGTTTATAACATCCAGGATCCATTTGTCTGTTGTGACAATATGCCAATTTCTTGTAAATAATGCCAGCTTTCCTCCCTAGGGTGCTGCCAGCTGAGACTTGCTTGGCATGGAAAGGGGGAAGTCATTGTGTCCGTTTCCTGTATTGTTGTGCACTGTCTTCGCCACCTCTTGGTGCTGGAGTTTGCCATTGCCTGCCTCTATATGATCCTTGTGATTGTCCTCTGCCCCTTGTGCGCCTGTATCTACCTTTTTGGGGCTTGTCTGTGGCTGGAAAGGACCAGTTTTTTGAAGGCCAATTTCTGCTAAAACGTGGAGGTTGAACCTGTAGAAAAGCTTTGACAGTTTGCATAGATTTGGCTTTTTCTTCCATTTTCCGTAGTATCTCCTCAGTATTGGTACCAAATAGCACATCCTTTTGTAAAGGAGCATCTAGTAGTTTAGCTTTCACATGATCAGGCAAGATTTGTTCCCTAAGCCATGCATGTCTACGAATGACTGATCCTGTAACAGCAGCTCTACTTGAGGCCTCTAGGGCATCATAGCCACATTGTAAGGTGTGTTTACCCACTTGTTCTGCACTATGCATCATATCCTGCAACTCCTTCAAATCTGGTTGTTCAGGTTGAGACATTTTATCTCTTAATTGTGATAACAGAAACTGCTGATATTTAAGCATATGAAACTGACAATTTAAGGCCCTCATGGCTAGGGTGGCCGAGGTATATACCTTTTTTCCCCACCTTTCTAAGGATCTTGACTCTCTTTCGGAAGGAAGTGGATTCTTAGCAGTAGAGGCCTTCATTCCCTTGGGGCCTTGAGAAATGGTTTCAGGATCAGCATTATGGCTTTTGAAAAGAAACTGGTGAGAGTTAAGAACTCTATAGTACCTATCAGGCTTGACTGGGGCAAGAGGCAGGGAATCCGGATTAAGGCAAGCCTCCGAATAAACATCAAGTATGTCCAAGACAGGAGGTATCGCCAGAGGTCTGTGTTGAGGTAACAAAAGAAATTCCCTAAGTCTTTTCTTGGAATCAGAAAAGTCTTGGCCTTCCCAATGGAAGTGTTCCCTCAATGTGTGCAAGGTTTCCCCAAAGGAAAAATCCTCAGGAGGAGATACAGAATGAATGGACTGCTCTGCATCAGAATCTTCAAAAGGGGAGTAAGAGTGTTCCTCTACATCAGAATGTTCTGAAAAAATGGAGCCCTGATCAGAAGAGGGAGAATCTCCTCCACTCTGGGTCTCTTGTCTGGAGGGGGTTGGGAACCCCTGATAAGAGTAATTAAATCCTCAGCCATTTTAAGCATCTGCTTTTTAGGCATGGGGCCTGGAGATGGGCCCTGTGCAACAGGCCTCTTGGGATGTCTGGCTGATTTGGACTTAGTAAAGGCCTTAATGGAAAAGGAAGATGAGGGTCTAAAGACACCATGGGTGGAAATGGACCTGTTCACATTAGGAGGCTCAACGCTCACAGTGGCTTCGGTGGTTGTAGTCTGGGTATGGGCCGAGGTACCTGCGGTCTTGGTTACAGAAAGTGTCGTCGGTAGTCAGGGACTGCATAGGCATCTCGCTGAGAACCGGACCACGTGTAGCCGGTTTTGGCGTGGTGTCAGTAGGGACCGCGGACCTCGCGTGTCGGTCCTTGTCCTTGCGTTTTTTGGACAAAATGGTAGTCGGAGTCTCCGACGACATTTTATAATTAAAGGCTTTACCAAAATAGTGTTGGGCGAACTCCGCCAGACGCTTAATAGTGCGCTAATTGAAAGTAGTGCAAAAGCGACAGCCCGAGACGTCGTGGTCTGGGCCTAAACAAGGTATGCAAAGGGAATGGAAATCCTTATGCGGTATTTGCTTCCCACAAGAAATACAATTGTTAACTTTGTCTGACATCGGTCTGAGGCAAGAAAAGTTTCCCCAACGGGGTACTTAGCTTTAAAGAAGACTTCGGTTTCCAATTTTTCGTAAATTCAGGAGCTGGCCGACCGGCACTTGCGAACTGCTTCTGCTTCGGGCACCGCACGGCAAAAAAAGACTGAAGAAAATGGCGTCGGCTGTGTCTTATATACTCCTGCCTCTCTGACGTCAGGAAAGAAAGCGACAACAGATGCCGGACCTAGACTTTGGAATTCGGCCAACCGAGGGACCGCCTGACGGCAGAGAACCCATCTGTGATTACTGCAGCTGTATGCACGATGAACATCCAAGTCTTGGTACATGGGCAGAGTGACGTTTTCTATTGTAAAAGGTTGAAATCTCTGACACCAGGGCTCGGTATATGGGCTATACAAGTAAATTTAAGCTAGGAATAGCAAGGCAATACACAGGGGCTCAGTACTTAAGCTGTTAAGGCATACATTAGACTAGATATAACTACGGAATAAGCTGGCCATCTATCATGTTAGGAAGCATAACAACATTACAGATAACATGACATGAGCAGACTATTGGGTAAGTAATGGCGAGAGAACCGCCAACACAGAAGTAGATTCGGAGGACCGAGCCACGAGTTCACAGTAGAGCAGGAAACCACAAACAGGTTAAAAAAGGTGAAAGAGCCACCAGCACAGCAGGAGAGACAAAAATTGAAGTCACAGGCTCCCAATACAGTAATCAACTACTAAGCAAAGCAGTAACTCACCAAAAAACATACTTCGAGGCACACATTATACATTAATCATCTATGTAAAATCTGTGAAAGACGCACATTCACAAGCAAGTATCTCACAGGCAGTTTTCAATTTTAACAGTATAGCTTGAGAAAAAATTACACTCTCCCAACAAGCAAGCTAATGGAGTCAGACATTAAAAAATTAAACAGTTTCCAATCTGAGAAATAAGTGTCAAGCAGTAAAATGAACACTTACCCGACGAGCAGAGTCAGCAGCCTATGCAGATCAGGGCTGGAGGGGATTTAAAAAATGGCGCCACAAGGACTGGCAGAGCAAAATAGATTTGGGGGCGGAGAGAAGGTAAGAAGAAGGAGGAGGGAACAGGGGAGGATGGCAAGCATAGAAACAGAGTGGGGAGGGGTGAGGCTGGGAGAGAGAAAGGTGACTGACAGGTGTCAGTAAGAGTGAAGGGGGGAGCCAAGGAGAAGGAGGACAGCCAGTGAAAAGTTATCAGTGGGGTAAAGAACACCTCAAAGGTAAGACGGCACAATGGGAAAGCACTGAAAATGAGTTGGAAGGGGCAGAGGAATTAAAATGATTAGAAGATGTAACTGGGCTTAGTAGAGTAGTGGAGTATAATAAATTACTAGTATGGTTAGAGAGGAGGTAGTTAGGGGAGAAACAGGGCAGAAAGGCTTTGGAGAGCAGTAGCAATACTGATAGCCAGTATAGGTATTTAGCTAAACGTTGAACATTGCCACTTAGTGGCTAAGCAGGGAAGCAACAGAAAAGAGCACTAGCTGTTAGAGGGCTGAGAAGTAATTCAGGAGAAAAAAAGGGGAATTTATATCTGTGGTAGGCTGCTAGCAAAAGCACACTGGGTTAGAACTACACCAGTGTTAGCAATACAATGAATCTTAAATTGCTGTAGGGTACATACACTAGTATTATTGATTAAATTCTTGGGGCAGCGGAGAGGTTTCAAAAACACTAGGCAGGACAGGGCTGCAGGGGATTTTAAAAATGGCGCCACGAGGACTGGCAGAGCAAAAAAAAATGTTGCTTTTCTCCACAAGGATATGAAACAAAAGGAAAAGAATGTGGCCCTCCATTTTATTACAACTAAAGGTGATGTAATGAAAAGTACAGTTTTGTACCTACCATAAATGTAGATGTTCGAGTGCTCATACAGCTGCAGTCATAACAGATGGGTTATCCTGCCGTCAGGCGGGTCCTCGGTCAGCCGAATTCCAAATTCTAGGTCTGGCGTCGGTTGTCGTCGCTTCTTCCCTGACGTCAGTGCGGCAAGGGTATAAAAGAGCCAGCTGATGCCATCTTCTTCAGTTTTTCTTGCCCCAGATGTCAGGTGCCCCCAGAAGGAAGGCAAAACATAAACTTAGGTAATCATGCAATATAGAATAATCATAAAACAGTAGTTGCAAGCAAATACACCATAAAAGAATATCCCAAATAGGTTGTATGAGAAGGTGTTTGTCATAAGACCTGTCCTAAGAGGGGATGGAGGGGGGGGGGGAAACCTGGACTGCAGCTGTATGAGCACTCGAACATCTACATTTATGGTAGGTACAAAACTGTACTATGTTCATCGTGCATAAAGCTGCAGTCATAACAGATGGGTAGAATCCCAAAGCTAAGTAGGGGTGGCAGGCACTAAGTGGAACTAGGAGGAACAAGAATGCCCTGCAAGACAGCTGTGGCAAATCCCGCTCTACATTTTGAGTAAAGTGGAAAGTGATAGTGTTTGGAGAAAGTGTGCACTGAACTCCAAGTGGCTGCTTCCAAAATGTCCTTGGTAGGAATCCCCCTGAGGAAAGCTGCAGAGGTAGCTGTGGCCCTTGTGGAGTGGGGCCTGATGCTTGAAGGCACAGCTTTTCCATGAAATGAGTAACAAAAGTGTATGCAGTGGGCTATCCATTTTGAGATTGTCTGTTTGGAGATAGCCTTTCCTTGAGCACCTTGTAGCATAGGACACAAAGAGTTGCTCAGATTTCCTGAATGGCTTTGTCCTATCCAAATAATAACGTAGTTGTCTGTGAATGTCCAAGGAATGCAGTAGTCTTTCCCCTTTGTTTTGTGGGTTAGGGTAAAAGGTAGGTAAGTGGATAGTCTGATTCAAAGCTACACTGGATACTACCTTTGGCATAAAGGTAGAGTTGGTTCGTAAGGAAACTCTGTCCTGATGGAAAATGATTAAAGGTTGGCACAGCCATGAGGGCCTGTAGTTCCGAAACCCTGCGTGCTGAGGTGATAGCCAGGAGGAAGGCTGTTTTCCATGACAAGTATTGTAGTTCTGTTGAAGCAGCTGGCTCAACTGGAGGAAGGGTCAGTTTTTCCAATATGAAGTTGAGGTCCCAAGCAGGGACTGGTGGTTTCCTTGGGGGTTTTATATTCTTAGCCCCTCTGAGGAACTGTCTTAAGAGAGGATGAGAGAATAAAGGAGGATCTGTGTTGTAATGTGCAGAAATGGCTGAAGCATGGATTTTGATGGAGAAGGAAAGTCCACTGTTTAACATCTCAGCTGGGTACTGTAATATTTGAGGTATATTTATAACCCAAGGATTCTGGCCCTTTTTCTGATTCCAGGCACAAAACCGCTTCCATTTGGCGGAGTAGGCTTTTCTAGTAGAAGGTCTTCTGGCCTCCAGTATGACATCCTGCACCTCCTTGGAGAGGAGGGTCTGTTGTGAAATCAAGGGATTCTCCATGCGGCTAGATTTAGGGTTTTGAGCTGGCTAATAGTTTTGAAGTGCTGGGACAACAGAAGAGGCACTAGAGGTAGGATCCATGGAGGGGAATGCGTCAGGCTCTTCAGGAGTGGATACCAGTGTTGTCTTGGCCAGTCTGGAGCAATGAGAATCATTTTCGGCCTCCCTGCTCTAGCTCTTAGTAGAACTTTGGGCAGCAGAGGGAGAGGCGGAAAGGCATAGACTGTCAATGTTGTCCAATTGAAGGAAAGTGCGTCCACTTTCCAGGCCTGTGGATGATAGGTCCTTGAGCAAAATTTTTCCAGTTGGTAATTCCTGTGGGTAGCAAAGAGATCTATGTCTGGCTGTCCCCATGCCTGAGTTATATTTGCGAAAACTTGAGGATGCAACTTCCATTCATGTGGGTCTGTCATATTTCTGCTTAGGCTGTCTGCCAGTGTGTTTTCCTTCCCTGGCAGGAATTGTGCCTGAAGTTGGATTTGCAATTCCAGAACTGTGTTCCAAAGGGTCATGGCTAGTCTGCACAGGGGGTATGAATGAGTCCCCCCCCCCCGTTTGTTTATGTACCACATCACTGTGGTGTTGTCTGTCCTTATCAATAGCTGGCCTGGATGCAGAAGGTCTTTGAAGGCCATAATAGCATTTTGCACTGCTAGCATTTCCTTTCGGTTGATGTGTAGGTGTTTCTCTTTTTGGGACCATTTTCCCTGAATGCACTGATCTTTCATGTGTGCCCCCCAGGCGTAGTCCGAGGAGTCTGTTGTGATGATTTGATTTGTTTGAGGTATGCAGAAATGGAGACCTTTGTTCCTTTGGCATGCTTGAGCCCACCACAGAAATTCCTTTTGAAGACATGGAATGAGTGGTATAATTGCTTCCAAACTGTGGCTGTGTTGAGACCATAAGTTTTTTAGGTACCACTGAAGTTTCCTCATATGCAGCTTTGCACATGGGACCAGCAGGATGCAAGATGCCATGAATCCCAGAGCCTGCAGGACTTTCCTTGCAGTCAGCCTGGTGAAGGTTGCCATTTTGCTGAAGTATTGAGATAGTTGCCCTTGTTTGTCTGGCGTGAGGTAAGCCATCTGGGTGTTTGTATTCAAGCTGGCACCCAGGAAAATTATTGTTTGAGAGGGTATTAGTTTTGATTTCTTTTTGTTGACTGTGTATCCCAGAAAGTTCACCAGTCTTATTATAAACGCCAGGTGTTTCAGAAGTATGTCCTTGCTGTCCGCTTGGATCAGGCAGTCATCCAGATATGGGTATATTTGTATTCCTTGAAGTCTGCAGAAGGCAATTACTGATGCCAGGCATTTCGTAAACACTCTGGGCGCAGTAGATAAGCCAAAGGGCAATGCAGAGAATTGATGAGTTGAACCTGCAAGAAATTTGAGGTATCTTCTGCAATCTTGTCTGATAGGGACATGCAGGTACGCCTCCTTGAGGTCCAATGTTACCAGCCAATACATAATTACATAATTGCTTGGCCAGTGCAAAAAAAAAATGCACGCACCATATCAGACAACCTCTACGGAGGCCCTCTGCACACGGTAATGTCTGAGATTTTATCTTCAGACATCTCCAACTTGCCACATATATGAATTTGCTTCTCTGATTGAGATGGAAGGGATTGGTAAGTCGTGATGTCACGTGGCAAGCCAGAAGGGCACATATCCAGCCCCTGCATCACCCAGGACAAACATACAATAAGAAAACATAACCTAAAATGCCTATCCTGCATGAAACTCCATATGTTCATAGAAGATTACTAGACTAATGGCTTAACGGCCATTACAAGCCTAGCCAAAATAACCCGATTTTACCCAATATATGTCCATAGAGGCAAGAGGATGGCATGGGTTTGTGCCTATGCCTTGTGTATCTAAACATATGTGACATAGGCACTACCTCAGGTGTAAATCTGCGATCCCCCATCTGTTGATTTAAACTTCATTTAAAGGCCAGGGAAGAGCTCTGCTCAACATGAACAGGAAGCCTGTTCCAAAATCGCATAGGTATAGGTCACCATAATACAATGAGGTTTAGCTTTATGAGCTACACCACAGCTTTCTTACTACATTATTAAACACATTTTTTAGGATGTTTTTAACAAAATTCATTATATGTCATGATATGATAGCTTATGGCATTATTATTATACCTGCTTAATTTTATAGGCAGATATATGGTTTAGCTAGAATTCCGTAGTAACCTCAAAACACTATGCCCTTTATTATAGTCATTTTATGATCTTAGAGAGGTATAGTTCAAGATGTGTTATTAGATTTTGTACATTGATTCTCATACTAATTTCTTTATATGTTGTTTTTACCTATATTTATATTATGTCTTTTGAGTAGAGGTGTTATATTATACATAATGCAGTTTTCTAGATATACATAGATGCATTTTACATCTTCATACGAGATGTATACTAAATAAGCATATGTTTTAGTATGTTTTATAAACTTAGAAATGTTTTTAGATAATAGTCACATGAATCATGGCTGAATTTAAGGAATAGTACCATCACACGACCATATGATGTCATTTGGATATATTATTCATGAGAACAACACATGATTGGTAGAATGAGAGAGACAAGATATTTAAAGGGTGGTTAATTCAGTGTTCTTTCAACAGTCTGATGAAGCATTCATGTGGAATGTGAAAGCGCTTACTGGGAACGCGTTGTTTTTGTTTTGTTATATTTTACTTCAATAAATGGTCAGCTTCTTATAGTCGTGGTGTGTCCTCAACTAGCTCTGTTTTTGATTTTCTTTCTTTTGTTGTACAATCTATTAATACCAGGCCGAGTAGGTGCAAGTGCCATGGAAGATAGTCTGCTTAGTACCTTAGGAGTAGAAGAGGGACCAAATTCATCAGCTTTTCTTTTCCGCTTGTCTTTTCTCTACTTATACCTTGGATAATCAGAACAATCTCTGGATAAGTAACTTGTTACATACACCAGACAGCCAGGGATCTACAGCCAAAGCCCTTACACAAATTACAGATCACATTAGATGTTCTGGCTCCAAGCACCCCACGTAGAAATTGTAGGTATTGGGGGGGGGCATGGGAAGTCCACACTTTGAATACATCTTTAATGCTTTGCCTATCTTTCAAATCTAAGAAAACACTCACCAGAAAAAAAAAAACATTGCGATAATATATATATATATATATATATGGGTTCATGTCACTTGGTCGACAGTTCATATGATCGATAGTTCATTTGGTCGACAGTTCATTTGATCGACAAGCATTTTAGGTGGGGGGCTTTGCCCCACACTAACTATATATATCAACTCCAGGGTCGCACAACATTGGGGTAGGGGGCAAATGCTTGTCGATCAAATGAACTGTCGATCATATGAACTGTCGACCAAGTGACATGAACCCATATATATATATATATATATATATATATATATATATATATATATATATACTGTAAGAGTTTTTTTTTTCTTATGCACTGGAGCTGTGGCAAGAAAAACTGCAATACACATGACAAAGTTATAACTAAATGTTTTAAAGAAAGAGCTCAGTAGAACTTAAATAGGATGTTAACATAGTTATATTTGATCTTAACCAATCAAATAAAATTAATGTAGAAGGGTGACAATTTCAGTAGTGGATCGACTGTTCGGCAAATTAGATCGCATGTAAGGAAAAACACAGGGAATTATGGGAAGCATGTCTGAAGGAGCTTTAGGCTTGGAGCACTGGCTAACTAATGGCTGGATCACATCAGACGACAGCAGCTCAGTACCCAGTAGTTGAATTACAGATGATGAAACGGGACCAAAACAATGTTATCACTACACACAAATGTCGAAACCATTGCAGTCTCTTAGCTCATTACTTCAGTGGTACAACACAGATCCAGTACTAAATGCCAGTTATAGATCAATGAAACAAAAATGAAACTTGGAGACAGAGCTCCAAGATCCTTTTTCGTATGAAAATGGATATATATGCAACTAATTGAAGTGACTACCACTTGCAGAAATACTTTTAGTGCCTATCTCAAAGTCCTAGTAGCATGTCCTAAATTTGGAGAAACAATCATAATTTGCCACCTTAATACTTACACTTGCCTTACATGTACTAACTATAATAGCTAGAATTGGTGCATACTTGTAAGTACCCCCATTCTATTTAACTGCTTACTCTTACAACATAGAACACTTCTTCTTTCCTATTTCCCTAAACAAATGTCTCCTGCCCTTCAATACTGCACAGTTTTTAGTCTTGGTCTACAATAACGCATCCCTCATTTTTATTTCACCTCACCTCAGTTATGTTCTCCTTTCTTCATGCACATCAAGCACAAAAATCATCTTTTTCCAGTCTCCTTCCTTTTTTCCTATTAGATTTCTACTGTATTTCCAAGCTCCTTTTTCCACACTTCAAATTTAGGTTCAAATTAAAAAAATGACTACTTGAAATCATCACCATGTTGAAATTTAAAACTATGCCAACAATTTCTTGTGCATTTCCATTCCATAAGTATTTTCAGAAATAATGCAGGCTTGTTATTGATTTGTCTATAGGTTTATAGGTTCATAGATTAGTACTAAGCTAACTGCCACTGCGAGCCATTTTAAGCCTAGCCAATTATCCCTTGTGAGATTCAAACCCTGCACCTTGTGTTTGTAAGGCAAACGCCTTAACCATTAGGCCACCCTCCCAACCCTTACTGAAACAAGGTACATTTTCAAGGACTTCTGTTCTGTCTCTGTTGGTGCTTACGCTTCTTCATATCTGAACTTTTTTTCTCTCATGTACCCTGTAAAAATGGGCTCTGCCTAGTAGGGCTAATCCAATAAACAAAATGTAAATAAATAAACAAAATCCTAAGAGGCGGTTGAAGACAGGCTGGATGAAGAGGCTTTCCACTAAAAATGGGAAGGGGGACCATAATGGAAATTATGAGCTCCTCATTTACGAAAGATAACCTCAGCCAAGTCATACTGCAGAGGCATACACCTGAGCCTGTGGCATTAGCCAAATACCACTTGTTCAAATACTACATACCAGAGCCATAGCTATCTTAGCTAGCAGCCAGTGCAGTTCACTGCTCTGGCACATGCTTCAGCAGTCAAAAAAAAAAAAAGTCTTGCTACAGTTACAATAGCAGCACATGAAGTGCTCCAGTGACAACAAATACAGTATTGGCTTTCATTCATCTTTCTGATGAGATTATGTCCCATCTGCTCCAGTTGGTGGTAGCTCAGATAGATGTAAAAGATCACACGGTACCTATCAAAAAGAGTAGCGGAAGCTCCCAAATGTCCTGCAAATTTCTCCTAGTAGTACAACTACCACCTCAGGTCTTCTGTAAAAAGAGGCTACTAGCCTAGTGGGACAAACTCGGTCAACAAAGGATAAATAAATACATTTTCTGAATGCTAGACCTATAAACACTGCCACATCAGCTAAAGCAGAATGCACACTCTAGCACCTTGCTTCTAGCACAGCTGCACTCTTTGCTGTACTTTTGCTACATCTCTGCTACATACAGTTTCTTGTTTGAATACAGAGCAAGAAAAGAAACGTATATACAGGCAGTATTCCTTTCCGTGGTAGTACTTTTGTGCACAAGAAACCACAATGCTCAAAGCAGGGCTTAAAATCACTTACTTCAACAAGATTGTCCTAGCATCCATCTCAGAATTCTCATCTCCAGCAACATCAAACTTGTTGGTCAGTGTTAGAGAGACTTCTGTTTTTGCCAGTGCTTCCTTGCTAGGGTCACTGGGGTTCCCAGCACCTTCACCTATTTTAAAAAGGAAAATTACAGACTGTTAAGAGACATTGAAAACTAATTCAATGTATACAGTACTCAATACAAATGAAGAAAGATCACCTCAGCTGTGAAAGAATGAATATTTCCTGCAACATAATCAGCCACATGAAAAGGCAACCCGTTAAATGGGTGCTGATCGTAAACACAGATCTTAAACATCAAATTGGTCAGGCCCTTGTTTCATAAACTTCTGTCCAGTCCTTCCCTCCTGGACACCCAACAATGTTGGGAGAAGAAAATCTGCAAAGGGAAGTACAGTCCCTCTGACTGTTCAGTTACTTCAGACCACAGAATCAATTAGGTGAAAATGAGTAAAAGGAGCTGGGAAGTCCTGTGACGAGATAACTACTGAAAATATAGAAGAATAAGTGCATTTACATAAAGAGGTGGAATACACACTTGGACACATTATAAGCCCATGTTCACCTGCCAGACTCCCATGTATAAAGTGACTGCTCCCCGTTGGCCTACCCGTCTCATCCCTACACTAGAGCTTAGGGCCGCACATACATTCCCACTATTTCCATATTTACTAACACTCAAACACGGGGCTGCAGCTAAATATATTGATGTGTTTTGTGGAAGACAAATATCTGACCATATTAACTGAACAATGCTGATTCAGAGGGAATTAGAAGATTAAAAAAAAAAAAAAAAACACCATTAAGGTTGATTAGTCTGGATGCAACACCATTAACACTGATTAGTCTGGATGCAGAGAAAGCAATAAGGTTTAGAATTCATGAGCAAGGCAATGTTTTGTGTTCCCAAATAGTATTGAACAGTTAATAAGGAGAATGTATGACAGATCAGAGGCAAAAAAAAAAAAAAAAGAGAGGAATCCTTACTGCAGGTTGAGTTTGAATACAGGCACCAGCCAGGGATGTTCTCTTCCCCTTCTCTTATTTGCAACCTACTTGGAACTAATAGCTAACAAGATAAATGATGTATTTATTTTATTTTACATTTGTTGACCGGGCTAGTCTAACTGGATACATGTCCATTTTCAGTAGAGGCCCGGGGAGATAAGCTCCAAGATGTGTAAAATACAAATAAATTACAAACTACAAAAAGCAAAAAAAAATTGTAAGAAAAAATATAGCAAAAATAGTAAAAAAAAAATAATAAAAATAACCAAGCAATGGTAATATGTGCAATAAGGCATAGAGGTTAGCACTGGGTTTGTAAAGAGGACAAGAGTCTTAAACAGTGCAAAAAGAAGGTACAAGGACTAATTACAGGTAAAGACAATAGTGGAGAAAGGAAGGTAGTTGTGAAGTGATTTTACAAGCATTTATTAGAAAAAAAAAAGGTATATAAGGAGAAGTGAAATTATGCCTAATTGGGAGACATGAGAGAAGTATAGTAAAAAGGAAGATGTACAAATCTATAAGAGGTAATCAAGAAAAACTAGCTTTGTTTGCAGATACTGGGCCAGATTCCAAAAGTCTTGCTCTCAGTGTAACTAACTCTTGCGTACCACACTGAAGGAAGTCATTTACACAGAGAGCAGGTCTTTTGGAATCTGGCCCCTACTGTAAGCACTTACACCAAAGTCAGTCACTTAGACCGACAGCAACTCTTTCGGAATCTGGGCAGGCTTACTCTGCAGTAAGTCACTTGCAATGAGAGCATCTCTTTTAGAATCTGGCCCAGAATCTTGTATTTGACAAATCCTGAATATGACCATTAGGGTGCAGTGGGATACTTTAAAACACTTGCAACTATTTTTGGGATAATAAATGAAGGCAAAAAAATTGCCTGCAACTTGCATTACATGTCTACTCAAAAATCAGTTCAATATCACCCATATTTACGGGAACACAAAAAGAGGAAATATTTACGTGCATGGATTAAAAAGTGTTATTTTGCGGCAGCAAATGATATTTGGGAAGAAACTAAGCCAAAAATTATTAAAAAAGAAAGACTGAAAACAAAAGCTATACTTGTATAATACACACACAGTAAGATGAAGGCAGTGGAAATATTTATTTATAGTTCTTCTGGACCTGTAGACTGGTCAAACATACTTTTGTCAGTCAGACGAAATGTGGATGGCAATAAGTAGAGTTGAAGGAATTTGTCTGGGAAGAGAGTATGAGTAAAGTGGGATAAAGTGATTCTTCCTACAGAACAGGATGAATTAGGACTACCTAATCTGAGGGTATACATTATGCAACTGAGACTTATATAAGGCGCAAGCAGAAGGTGGAGATAAAGGTGGAAAAAGATGATGGTGGAACAAGGTGGAGATACTAATGATGATGACAAATCAGGATCTTAGAAGCAAGCACTTAAAGAGAATAGTGCTAATTATACAAAATATAACTCCTGCAAATTGGCTAAAGACTAAACCACTGAGGGAGGGGAGAAAGGAGATAGTGCCAAAAGGAATATATACAACTAAAGGTACAGAAAAAGTACAGTTTTGTACCTACCAAAAATGTAGATGTCCGATAGATATGCAACTGCAGTCCTGACATATGGGTTGTCCTGCCTCAGGCAGCCCCTCGGTCGGCCGGATTCCAAAGTCTGGGTCCGGCGTCGGCTGCTGTCGCCTCTTCCCCGACGTCAGAGCGGCTGGGGTATAAAAGCATCAGCCGACGCCATCTTCTTCAGTGTTTCTTTCCCCAGACGCCAGGTGCCCTCCAAAGAAGGCTAAATTTAGAGAATGCATAAAATTCCAGACATGCACAGTAGTAATAAACAGATACACCATAAAAGCTATCCCCAGCTAAGTTGGAAAAGTGGTAGTGGACCCAAAAAGGTAAATTACAGAGGGGTAGGAGGGAGGGTAAACCTGACTGCAGTTGCATATCTATCGGACATCTACATTTATGGTAGGTACAAAACTGTACTATGTCCTTCAAGAATGCAACTGCAGTCCTGACATATGGGTTGAATACCATAGCCAAGCTGGGGGTGGTAGGATCTAAGAAAAAGATGGTGTAGCTAAAATGCCCTGCAGGACTGCCGAAGCAAAGCCTGCTCGGGATCTGGAGTATAAAGGCAGGTTGTAGTGTCTGGAAAATGTATGCACGGAGCTCCATGTAGCCGCTTCTAGCATGTCCTTTGTAGCCACCCCTCTTAGAAAGGCTGTGGAGGTGGCTATAGCTCTGGTGGAGTGTGGCCTGATATTGGCTGGCACACCTTTTCCATGGAAAGAGTAACAGAATCTGATGCAGTGTCCAATCCATTTTGAAATTGTTTGTTTGGAAATTGCCTTTCCTTGCACTCCAGCAGCGTAGGCTACAAATAGTTGGTCAGACTTTCTGTTGGCCTTTGTTCTGTCCAAGTAGTAGCGTAATTGTTTGTGTATGTCCAAAGTGTGCAGCAGCTTTTTTCCTTTATTTTGAGGATTGGGAAAGAAAGTAGGCAGGTGAATTGCTTGATTTAGAGACACCCTGGATATCACTTTTGGCATGAATGAAGGATTGGTTCTTAAAGAAACTCTGTCCTGATGAAAAATGAGGAATGGAGGTACTGCCATGAGGGCCTGTATCTCCGAGACTCTTCTTGCTGAGGTAACTGCCAACAGGAAAACTGTTTTCCAGGAGAGAAATTGCATTTCTGAAGATGCTGCTGGCTCAAAAGGAGGAAGAGTTAATTTTTCCAAGACGAAGTTGAGGTCCCATGCAGGCACTGGAGGTTTCCTGGGAGGTTTGATATTCTTTATCCCTCTTAGAAACTGTCTTAGCAAAGGATGTGAAAACACAGGTGGATCACAGTTGTATTTTGCTGAGATTGCTGAAGCGTGTATTTTTATGGAAGAATATGAAAGGCCACTATAAAGCATTTCTGCCAAGTATTCTAGTATCTGTGGCATGCTTATTACTGATACATCCTGACCCTTGCTGGCATTCCAGGTGATGAATCTCTTCCATTTGGCTGAATAAGTTTTTCTGGTGGAAGGTCTGCGTGCTTCCAGTAGGATCTCTTGAACTTTTTTGGAGAGAGAGATATGGGTAGAAGTCATGGAACCCTCCAAGCTGTCAGCTGCAATGTTTGCAGGTTGGGATGAACAGTCCTGTAATTGTGCTGAGTTAGAAGCAGAGGCCATTGAGGCAGGGGCCACGGCTTGGTGCGAGATATGCTCCTTAGTAATGGATACCAGTGCTGCCTTGGCCAGTCTGAAGCTATCAAAATACCTTTCGGTTGCTCTGCTTTGATCTTTAGTAACACCTTGGTCATTAATGGTAGAGGTGGGAATGCATAGATTGTCAGAGAATCCCAGCTGAAGGAGAGAGCATCCATTCTCCAGGTTTGAGGATGGTGTGTCCTCGAACAGAACTTCTTCAGATGATGATTGAGGTGAGAGGCAAAGAGATCCATGTCCGGCCTTCCCCATGCATGAGTTATTTGCGAAAAAATGTCTGGATGCAGCATCCATTCGTGCGGGTCCAAAATGTTTCTGCTTAGACTGTCCGCCAGAACATTGTCCTTGCCTGGAACAAACTGGGATTGCAACTGTAAGTTCAGTTTCAGGGCCTTTTCCCAAAGAGTCATTGTTAGTCTGCAGAGGGGTAAGAATGAGTGCCTCCCTGTTTGTTTATGTACCACATGACAGTGGTGTTGTCTGTCTTTATTAGCAGATGACCTTGCTGAAGAAATTTTCCGAAGGCCTCGATTGCATGGATCACTGCCAACATCTCTTTTTGATTTATGTGCAGATGCATTTCCCGGGGAGCCCATTGCCCTTGCATGCATCTGCCCTCCATGTGCGCCCCCCATCCATGATCTGAGGCATCTGTTGTAATGGTTTGGCTTGCTTGAGGGTTGAAGGACATGCCTTTGTTTAATTGACTTGCTTGTGCCCACCACAAAAATTCCTTTTGAAGACATGGAATGAGTGGTATAATTTCTTCTAAGTTGTGGCTGTGTTGAGACCATAAACTTTTTAGGTACCACTGTAGTTTTCTCATGTGGAGTCTTGCCAGTGGATCAGAAGAATGCAAGATGCCATGAAACCCAGGGCCTGCAGGATTTTCCTTGCAGTCATCTGGGTGAGCTTTGCTAGGCTTTTGAAGTAATCTGGTAATTGTTCTTGTTTTTCTTCTGTGAGGAAAGCCATTTGTGAGTTTGTGTCCAGTTTGGCTCCTAGAAAAATTATTTGTTGGGATGGCAGTAGTCTTGATTTTTGAATGTTGACTGTGTATCCCAAAGCCTGTAGTAAGTGTATGACATAGTCCAAGTTTCTTATCAAGGCTTGTTTGCTGTCCGCTTGTATAAGGCAGTCGTCCAGGTAAGGGTATATTTGTATCCCCTGGAGTCTGCAATGTGCAATTACTGATGTCAGGCATTTCGTGAATACTCTGGGCACAGTAGATAAGCCAAACAGCATTGCTGAGAATTGATCATGCTCTGACCCTGCAAGAAATCTGAGGTATCTTCTGCAACTGTGTCTGATTGGGACATGCAGGTATGCCTCCTTGAGGTCCAGAGTAACCAGCCAAGACCCCTTGCCCAGCATGGGAAGAAGTTGCTGTAACGTCAGCATTTTGAATTTTGGCACAATGAGAAAAGTGTTTATAGCGGACAAGTCCAGTATAGGTCTCCATTGCTTTTCTTTTCTTGGAACAAGGAACAGTCTTGAGTAGAACCCTTGGCCTTGTTCCTGAGGAGGAACTTTTTCTATTGCTTTGATCTGTAACAGGTTTGAAACTTGTATGAGTGCCTCTGCCCTTTGATTTTGTGGCAGGTTTGGCATGCCTTGTCTTGTTGGTAAGGTATGGAAGTGGAACCTGTAACCTTTGTCTATTATGCCCAGAATCCATTTGTCCTTTGTTAAGATGTGCCAATTCTTTGAAAATAAGGATAATTTTCCACCTAAAGGTGCTTCTCTTTGAGCCTTGGTCGGTGGTGTCAAAGCAAAGTCATTGTGATTGTCCCTGTGGAGCAGTAGAAGTCCCTGCGCCCCTTCTCTGATTAGTTGGTTGCCATTGGCGGCCCCTGTAGGAGCCTCGGTATTGCCCTCTACCTCGAGCACGCCTGTTTTTTTCCCCTTTGGAACTTGTCAGTGACTGGAAAGGACCAATTCTTTGAAGGGCAATTCCTGCTGAACCTCGGTGGCTGAACCTGGAGGAAATCTTTGATTGTTTGTACTGACTTAGCCTTTTCCTCAATAGATTTCAACACATCCTGTGCATTAGCACCAAATAGCTTCTGTTTTTCCTGAGGTGCATCTAGGAGCTTTACTTTAACATGATCTGGCAATGCCTGTTCTTTCAACCAAGCATGTCTACGTATGACGGCACCTGTCATAGCTGCCCTACATGAAGCTTCCAATGCATCATAACCACACTGAAGAAAATGATTACTAACCTGCTGAGTATTATGAACCAAATCCTGCAAGGCCTTTCTATCTAAAGGCTCAGGAGAGGCTAACTTTTTCTGCAAATCATCCATCAAGAAATCCTGATACTGAAACATATGAAAAAGACAGTTTTAAGTGCCCTCATGGCAAGGGTGGTTGAGGTATAAACTTTTTTTCCCCATCTCTCCAAGGACCTAGATTCCCTGTCTGCGGGCAAAGGGTTTTTGGCCGAGGAAGTAGCCACTCCTTTGGGCCCCTGAGAAATAGTTTCTAGATCCACAGAGCGGGCCTTAAAGAGATGCTTATGAGTTTCAGGAACCCTGTAATATCTGTCTGGCTTGACAGGAGCAGGAGGGAGAGAATCAGGAGAAGTACTGGAGTCTGAGAACACATCATCCAATGCATCTAACACTGGGGGTATAGCTAAAGGCTTGTGCTGGGGTAACTTAAGGAAAGTCCGAAGCCTTTTCCTGGAGTCTGAGAAATCCTGCCCTGCCACTGAAAATGCTCTCTCATGGAGTAGAGAATTTCCCCGAAAGAAATATCCTCTGTAGGAGAGGCAGAGGGAATGGATTCATCAGCATCAGAATCCTCGTAGGCCTGGAAGGATTCTTCCTGGGAATCTGAATGATCTGAGTCCCCAGAGGCTTCATCTGAGGAAAGGGTATCTGTCTGCTCAACCCCAGGCCTTTTATCTGCAGGCGGCTGAGAACCTCTGTCTGGATGTGCCCGAGAACCTCTGATTAAAGAAATTAGATCTGCAACTAAAGTCATGATCTGTTTATCAGAACTGGAACCGTGGGAAAAGGCTTTAGGAGGGTGAGCCTTAGCCTGGCAGGCAGCCTTAGCACGTGTGTAGGCCTTGATGGACATAGAGACCGGAGGCCTAGCTGCCCCACATGCTGGAGTAACTTTATCCACCGGTATGGTGTCAGGTAAATCCTGGGCTTCGGTTTCAGGAGGAAAATCAACAACCGGCACCGGGGTAACCTCCGGGACCGAAGTGTGCGGTAAACCGGTGTCGTTGGTCTGGGGCGGTTGAACTACCGCCTCCGAAGAGACCGATGCATTCGCGGAAGGCTTTGGCGTGGCGTCTGTGGAAGTCACGGGCCGAGAATGCCGGTCCCGGTCCTTCCGTTTTTTGGAAATATGTGTTGTCGGTTGTTCCGACGGCATGATATAGGAGAAATTTTCCCCAAAAAAGTCTTCAGCAAAATCTGCCCGGCGCCTGAGTGTGCGCTTATTGAAGCAAGCACAGGCCGAAACGTCGTGGTCTGGGCCCAGGCAGGGAAGGCAGTAAGAATGGAAGTCCTTATGAGGTATTTGTTTACCACAAGACAAAGAATTATTAACTTTTGCAGTTTTATCTGACATCGACTGAGGCAAGAAAAGGTTCCCCAACGGGGTACTTAGCTTTTTGATGACTTCTGTAACTGAAAACACAGGAGCTGGCCGACCGGCACTTGCGAACTGCTTCTGCTTCGGGCACTGCGCGGCAAGAAAGACTGAAGAAGATGGCGTCGGCTGATGCTTTTATACCCCAGCCTCTCTGATGTTGGGGAAGAGGCGACAACAGCTGACGCCGGACCCAGACTTTGGAATCCGGCCGACCGAGGGGCTGCCTGAGGCAGGACAACCCATATGTCAGGACTGCAGCTGCATTCTTGAAGGACATCAAGCAAGATACGGTAGGAAGTAACTGGAGAAAAATTAAAGCATTCACACTACTGGAAGCAAGCAAGGTGGAAGGGAAGAGTGAGTAAATGGGATGCTGCAAGTTAGAGAGTGCTTTCTGTAACAGGGGTATTTCAGAATATAGACAGAGAGGGGAGCACTGAATAAAAGATCAGCACTGGTTAGTTTGTTAATGGAAACAAGAAGAAGATATCAAAAAAGGAATAGCTAGTGAGAAATTCTGCATGACACTGATAACTACAAAAATTATAGGAGATTAGAAAACATTAAGAGGGGAAAAGTAGAACAAATAATTACCAAACAATGGAAGGAAATATGTAAGACCTCTAGCTCTGTTATAACGTCCATAAGATTATTTGCATAGAAAAGTCTCCATAGATACTTTTATTATTCCAAGTAGACTTCAGAGAATTTTTGTACAAGCAATGGTGGAGATGTGAAGGGAGGGAGAGAGGAAACTGGGAGCACATTTTCTGGGAATGTGTTGAGTTAAATGGGTTTAAGGACACCTTGCTAAATGTCCTGACATAATATATTAACTACACTGATGCTGCTGCTTAGTTGTCGTTCACATTTAGAAATGCTGAGGCACAATAAGAACTTAAGTTTAACATTATTAGTAGCCAAGAAAACAATCACACAAAAGTGGAAATCACACATTAAATAAGCAACAAAAAGTGCTGAATACAGAAAGATAGGAATCATTACAAGATGAAGTAAGTAAACTTTATAAAACAATCATGCACTGGGGATACAATATACAAAATAACAGTAAAGTGCATGAAAAACAGAACTAGGTCAACAGGAACTGAAAAGTGCACAAGTACACTGTAATAAATGAGAGTAAAGAACATTATAATGCAGTTTGTATGCACGTAATGATGATGAAAACTGTTAACGAGATTTTTCTCCTTTTATTATAATTAATGCAAGTGGCATCAAGTAGAAAATCAGTAATGTAATGAAAAAATTAATTGGGCAGTACCACAAAGAAAACAGAGAAGATTAAAAGACTAAGCCTGAAGTTTGCTTGCAGGAGGATTTATCACTATAAATGGCAGCAGCTACAATGCCCTAAACAAGGGTGACAAAGTGAATTCCATTGCTGCGGACCCTCAAAATTAGGTAAGGTTACTTCCCATATTTGTTAACTCTTAATTTGAGGAAATCTCTACAGTGAATGAAACACTTCATTACATTACCAAGCAACACTAAAAAAAAAAAAAAAAAAAAAAAAAAAAAAAAAAAAAAAAGGGGGGGTATTAGTAAGCATGGCTGAAAAGGGGCTTTAGGACATTACCAAGCAATGTTCTAAGAGTGTCTAAAATTGGTAAAAAGGTGTATGAAAGGCTGAAAAGGGACTTTAGGGCATCCTGCTATGAAGTAAACCCCTTCTCATGGAATACCTCATACTCCTTATGCAGAAGCTTAAATTGGGGGTACAAAGCTAATGGTGTGAGCCAACAATCAAGTGTCCTTGACACAGATACCTAGTGTGAACACACTCCTGATAAGAGCACTAGAAGCATACACCAACTGTTGAAGAGTTTAAACATACTGGTCCAATGGCCTTTTAGTTTTCTACTGTCCAAAGTGAATGGAGCTTGTAAACTGCCTCTGGAAACATACCATGTGACACTAATGAATTCTGGGCCACATCTGCAAAAAGAACTTCCACAGGTTCTAGGCATTTTCCTGAAGCAAGAAAAGCTTGCACTGTTGTGTATCCAAGAGGGATTCCAAGATAAAATTCGATGTCTCAAATTCACGATTTGACTTGGATAGATTCAAGGAAAACCACAAGTTGTTACGATGCCTAATGCTTAGTTTAACGTCTTCTGCATATCCTCCCTGGAGAAGGCCTGAATCACATTTTCATCCAGGAAGAAAGTACAGTTGTGTATACTTACCATAAATGTAAACGTTAACAGTATATTCACTGTTGCAGTCCTGATTTGCGGGATTTCCTGACATGGAAGTCCTTGGCTGGCCTGACTACCAGAGAAAACTCTCCCGCCTCCTACAGCCGGCAGATGCCTCGACCAACGTCAGTATGCTTGGTTATAAGGGGAGTCAGCTGAAGTCATGATCTCAGTTTTTTCCTGCCCCCAGAAGGTAGTAGCCATCTTAGATGGAAGTCAAAGTCAAGGGTTTTTGACGGAGAACCTAAGCAAGGAAAGAGGGCAAGAGGAGGGACCCCTTGACTAGAGAAGAAGATTGCTCAAGCCTACCTTAGGCTAGCGGGGAAGGAGGGAGGGAAAGAATACTGCAACAGTGAATACACTAACATCTACATTTATGGTAAGTATACATAACTGTACTATGTTCCTTGTGTTTCATCGTTGCAGTCCTGACTTGTGGGAGGACTCCCAAAGCTGAGAAGAAGGGTGGAAGGTAGATTAAGGTGAGGAAAGGATGCCCTACAGTATGGTAGTGGGAAATCCTGCTCTGGAATTGGAGAAGGCTGTTAAATGGTAATGTCTGGTGAAGGTATGCACTGAAGACTAGGTAGCAGCCTCCAGAATATCCTTGGTGGGTACCCCTTTTAGGAAGGCAGTAGAGGCAGCAGTTGTCCTAGCAGAATGTGTCCTGATAACATCAGGTGGTTTCTTACCATGATGAATGCAACAGCCAAGCTGGTCTAGAGGAGGTGGTCAACACTTGCACCACACCACATGTAACATATAGCCCTCCAGAACATACGCCAGCACTGCCATCACATAAAACACAAACGACATACCCACCTAAGCGGAGGCTCTAAAAATAATCTATCCAAGCAGCAGAGACCTCCAAGGAAGAAATACACTCAACCACAACAACACTAATCATGAAACACAACTCTCCTAAACAGTGTGTCACTCAACCAAAACCCCTAAGGCAAAACAGCATGCCCATAGGTGACTCGATAGTGAAGCACATTGATGTCCCACTCACTATAAGGAGAAAGTAACAGTCAAGCTGCCTGTCAGGTGCAAGGATCCATCACATAACACACACACTCGGGTCCCTCAATAACAGGTACAAATATGACTCTGTCATTGTACATGAGAGTGTTAATGATCTGAGACGCACCTTACCTCCCTGGACTACATGGAGAGAAACATGGAGGAGCTCTCGGATTATGTAGCCTAGGCGGGCATGACCCTAGCCCTGAGCAGCATCCTACCATCTCACAGAATGATACCACAGTACAAGCAGAAAATGACTGATTTCAACAATTGGCTAAGTTTCTGGTGTCAGACTAAGGGGATCCAGTATCTGTCTGCCTGGGATGACATGACTGACAGACCTCGATGCTTTGCCAGAGATGGCCTGCATCTGTCACCCCTGGGCTTCCGGATATTGCCCAAGGCTCTTGCCACCCCTATAGTGCCTATTTTAGGCGGTGTTCCAAAGACTAAATTACCACTGTAACAGCTACAAATAAATGCAATCAGAGGGTCATGATGCTCAATGTTAGAAGTCTAAATCTCAAAATGCACTCACTGAAGCACTACTTAAATGGAGAACATCAACATTTGTGCTGTAACAGAGACCTGGTTCAAGGCAGCAAAAAGCACCCCTGCACTACCGGGCTATAACGCATTCCACACCCTTCGGCCCCAGAACTTGGACCGAAGCTCCAAAGGCAGTGGGGTTTCCATATTCATAAAGGATGTGCACACCTCCAGACTGGTAGCCCAACATAATGCATCAGAGATACTTCAGGTGCAGCTAACACTGGGTAAGAAATTAATTCAGGTCGCAGCCTGTATAGGTCCCCAACCATGTCCCAAGACTCACACTCCATGTTCCTAAGCACCCTGGAAAATATTTGGGTCCAATCTACAACTCTTTTACTAGGCTACTTGAACTACTCATCCATTAACTGGGAAAACTACTCATGTACCAATACACTTGCCCAACGTTTCCTGGAGTTCATCAATTTCAATGCCCTGGACCAGCTCGTTCTTACTTCCACCAGAGGCAGCAACATCCTTGACCTGATAATTACTAACATGGACGACCGTTGCTCTATACCAATAGTCAGCTCCTCCCTGGTTGGATCCGACCACAAACTAATCACTTTGGAAATCCACTCCACCCTCCCACCCCCACTCGCAAAGGTAACCAGCATGAAAAACTTCTCCAAAGCTAACTTTGTGCTCCTAAAAGCAGAGGTGGCTAACTTCATGGCACCCATGCAAATGGAGAACAGTTGTATGACTGCCGAATCGTACACAAATGCATGGATCTCAACATACCCAACAGAACCAAGACGCTCTCCTCCAAAAAAAGGAAGCCAATCTGGTGGTCCCCTGAGATAAACAAACTCTACAACAGGAGGAGGAAACTGATGTGGAATAAGGTGAAGTCCCTAGACTGGAAAAACTCCCTTTATCAGCCTCAACAAAAAGTTGAGATCCCTCATCAAATCCTCTAAAGCTAGCTATGAAAACAGCATTGCAGAAGATAATAAAGACAACCACAAGACCTGCTATAGTTATGCAAAGAATCTCCACAGCAATACCCAGATTTACTGTGAGCTACTGCACAATTGAACCTCCTATACCAAGCCAACAGATATTGCCAGTATACTGACCGACAGATTCAGTGCCAACTTTACCCCTCCCCCCTCAAAGAAACAATCACAATACCAGTAGGTTGCCGAGAACCCAGTATTACTGCTGCACAGTTTAAAATAGCACTGTCCAAGGTCAAGAATATGGGACCTGACAATATCCCTGGCTGTCTTCTACATGAACGACAGAGTGAACTGGCACCTCACCTGTGTGCCCTGTTCAATCACATCCTCACCTCAGGCTTTGTCCCTACTGAATGGCTTACTGTTAAAGTCATCACTCTCCATAAAGGAGGAGCGATTACAGACCCTGGGAACTATCACCCCATCAGCATGACGAGCCTGACATGCAAAGCTATATAAACAAGGATATAGGAATCTCCAACTCTGGATCCCACACAAATTGGTTTTGTGAAGGGTAGATCATGCCTGCTCAAATTGGTCGACTTCTTTAAGTCAGTCACCAGAGCTGTGGATGAAGGCAATGTGGTTCATACAGCCTACCTAGATCTGGCCAAGGCTTTTGATACCATTCCCCAACTCAGAAATCATAGAAAAACTCACTAAGCTAGGCATCAACCCCTATATCACTAGGTAGATTGCAAACTGGTTCACAGATAGAACCCACAGTGTGAAAGTAGCTGACTCCAAGTCAGACTGGTGACTAGTCAGGAGTGGAGTCCCACAGGGTTTGGTCCTGGGTCCTCTCCTGTTTGGTATCTACTTCTCTGAATTCCAGGCCAACACGATGGGATTCTGGCTGACAAAGTTTGCAGACAATTGCAAGCTGGAAGCTATTATTAATCCCCAAATGATGTTGATGTCCTACAGAATGGCCTCACTGAGACCGATGACTAGTGTCAGAACCATGGCCTTAAGCTCAATGCCAAAAAATGTGTAGTCATCCCCTTTGGGAAAAACCCAGTTCCCATGAGTTACCACATTGATGTTAGGGCATTGAACACAGAAGGAGTTATAAGAGATTGGGGAACACAGGTTGATAGCAACCTCTCTTTTGATCACAAAATTGCCACTGTGGTTAGAAAGTCCTTTTATGTGGCACATCTCATTACTAAGGATTTTGCATCCAGGAAGAAAGAGGTCATTGTCTCCCTCTACTCTTCCCTCATTAGGCCAATCATCGAGTACAATGCCCCATTTGGAATGTACCTCAGACACCTGCAACAACTGGAGAGGGCGCAAAAGTACCTCACAAAAAGGATCCTAGAAACACTTGTCCTATATGGACAGACTCAAAAAACTCCAACTATTCTCTGTCTCATATCGCCTACTTAGAGGCGATCTCTGCTTGACTTACAAAGCCATGTCTGACCCAGCTCTATTAGAAATGCTGCATATAAAGAAATCCCAATCTCTCTGCACCACACGCTCCAGAGACTTCAACCTCATTACCACAATTAAAAGAACATGCTGGAGGGACAGGTTCATAACCCACAGACTGCTCATGCTATGGAACAGATTTCCCATACATGTCCAGCAGAGCACCTCACTGACCCTCTTCAAGAGAAATCTTGATGAGTGGAAGGGAAACAGAAAATTCACCCAGGGGATAACTCCAGTGGCTCTACTCAGAGGCACTGGGAATTAAGATTGGGTGGCACTATGCCTGGGTAATCCTATGGCTAGGCTTGTAAAGGCCCCAGGGCCATTAGCCTAGAACACACCTATGAACCCATGAACACTGTAACAGAAGGAAAATCAGTGAGAGATACATTTCGAAATGGTCTGTTTGGAAGCTGTTCTCCCTTCAGAACTGGTGGGAAAGGCCACAAACAGCTGGTCTGATTTTCTCGTCTTTGTTCTGTCAAGACAGTAATGGAGCTGCCTATGCACATCCAAGGAATGAAGAATTCTTTCTCCTTTGTTTTGTGGTTTGGGGAAGAAGGTAGGCAGATGTATGGCTTGATTTAAAGAGGTGTATGTCACCACCTTGGGCAAAAAGGAAGGGTTAGTCATGGGAGAGACTCTGTCTGGATGGAAGATGAAGGAAAGTTTCCTCTGCCATGACTGCCTGCAGCTCAGAAACCCTTCTAGCAGAAATATTTAACAAGAAGGCAATCTTACATATCAAGAATTTCAAAACAGCAGAAACAGCTGGTTCAAATGGAGAAAGAATATGTTTTTCCAGAACAAAATTAAGGGCCCAAAGTGGGGACGAAGGCCTTATGGATAAAACTGATGTGGATCACCCTTCTAAGAAACCATTTCATAAGAGGCTATGGGGTTAAGCAGGTATGTGGGCTGAGACGGCCAAGGCATGATTTTTTTTTATGGAGGAGTAACATAGGCCTTTATCAAACAGACTTGCCAGATAGGACAGAATGACTGTGATCTTGGCTAGATGGGGATTCTGAGTATGCTGCCCACACCAAAGGCAGAATGTCTTCCATTTAGCCGAACAGGATTTCCTGGTGGCCTGTCTAAGGATGTCATAAACCTGTTCGTCCAGGATAGGATCCCTCCAAGATGCTAAGGTATCCTCCATGCTATTAACTTAAGAGTACACAAGTTGGGGTGCACAATGCTTCCCTTGCTCAGGGTCAAAATATATAATCTCTGTGGCAGCTGCCATGGTTTCATGTGGGTTAAGATGAGCAGCAGAGGGTATCAGTGCTGCCTTGGCCAGTCTGGTGCTGTAAGTATCACCCTTGGCCCCTCTTCCCTTACCTTTAAGAACAGACAGGGGGAGCAGGGGGATTGAAGGGAAGGCATAGATGAAGAAGCCTGTCCAATGGAATGAGAAGGCTTCTGCCTTCCAGGCTGAATTTACTTTGTCCCTGGAGCAAAACATTCTGAGCATTTTTCCCTGGTGGTGAAGAAGTTTAAGAATTTCCCATTTTTTGGCTATGCTGAAAAAGGTTTCCTGATGCAGCTGCCAGCTGGGGGTCTGACAGACTTCTGCTCAGGTGGTCTGCTAGTTGGCTGTGCACCCCTGGCATGTACTGAGCCAAAAGATGTAACCCCATGGAGTGTGCTATTTCCCAAACATCCATTGCTAGGTGACAGAGAGGGTAGCAGCGACTTCCACCCTGTTTTGTTTATGTACCACATGACTGTGATATTTTGTTTTCACACTAGCACCCCTGGTTTCCATTTCTCTCTGAAGGCAAGTAGACCTTTTTGGATTGCCATAAGTTCTTTTAAGTTTATGTACTTGTCTCCGAGCTTGTGGTCCCACTTCCCATGCATCTGGAAATTTCTGAAGTGTGTTCCCCAGGCAACCTCTGAGGCATCTGTGGTCAGTGTTTGCTCCTGGGAGGGGAATCTGAAATGGAGGCCCAGGTTGAGGGAGCAAGCTGTAGCCCACCAGACAAATTCCTCTGAGGCAAGGAATCAGTTTGATTTTGACAAAGTGGCTGAGAATGCTGACACTACACATTCTTGAGGTACCATTGGAGTTTTCTCATGTGCAGTTTGGCCAGGGTAATCATAAGGATGTAAGAGGGTATGCACCCCAGAGCCCTGAAGTACCCGCTGGATGTGAGAAAGTCCCTGACCATGACTTTTTGAAGGTAGACAGTCAGGAAGGAGACATTGTCTGTAGGCAAGGAAACCTTTTGCAGTGTAGAATCGAGTAGGGCCCCCTAAGACACAATTTTGGTTGTGGGCTCTGTTTGTGATGATTTGCGGTAAACCTCAGGGAGGTCAAGTGGTTCTGGGTGAATGTTAAGTCTGAGTTGAACTCTGTGAAGCTTGTAGCCTGGATGAGGCTGTGATGCCCCAACAATGGCCCAGTAATCAAGGAGCCTCAGTCCTCACCACTGGCGACAGCTAGGGGACCTACACACTGGGAGGATGACAAGTACACACACAGTAAAGTGCAATTTCCCTTAAGAGCACACAGAGATCACAGTCATTCTGGGGCTGCTTTCTCCCTCTTTATCCAGATCCCCGATAAAACTCCCCACTGGCACAGCTGTAAAGTTGAGATCTCAGCTGAGTGGCCAAGCTAAGACCTCCAGCATCCTCTCTGTCCAACCACTGCTTCATCTCCCTGCCCAAGTAGTTAACGCACACATTTTGAGATTTGATTTACACACACACACACACACACACACACACACACACACACACCTGGGGAAGGTTGGGACAGGTTTTCTAGCTATGTCCCCCTTCTGCCCAGATTATAAGGTAGTCCCAGCTGCTACCAGCTCTAAGTAGCAACTTCCACGATGTCCCTGGTAGGGACACCTCTGAGAAAGGCTGTAGAGGTCGATGCAGCCCTGGTTGAATGTGGTCTAATCCCCTGTGGGGGGTAGGTTTTCCGTGGGGCTTATAGCAGAAATGAATGCAATGACCTATCCATTTAGAAATGGTTTGCTTTGAAATGGCATTCCCCTCTGCCCCTGCAGCAAATGCAACCAGCAGCTGTTCAGATTTCCTGAGAGGTTTAGTCCGGTCCAAATAAAATCTAAGTTGTCTGTGCACATCTAAGGAGTGCAGTATTCATTCCCCTTTGTTCTGTGGATTAGAAAAGAAGGTTGTTAAATGAATGGACTGATTAAGGGCTACACTGGATACCACCTTGGGCATGAAGGAGGGATTGGTCCTGAGGGACACCCTGTCCGCATGAAAAAAGATAAAAGGCTCCACTGCCATGAGGGCCTGTAATTCAGACACCCTTCTTGTTGAAGTGATGGCTAAAAGGAAGGCTGTTTTCCAAGAAAGGAATTTCAACTCTGCATTTGCAGCTGGCTCAAAAGGAGGTAGAGGGAGTTTTTCCAATACAAAGTTAAGGTCCCAGGCTGGAGTAGGGGCTCTCCTGGGTGGTCTTAAGTTTTTGGCCTCTCTGAGGAACTGCTTCAGCAGTGGATGAGAGAAGTGGGGTGGGTTCTGTGTTATAATGAGCTGAAATGGCTGAGGCATGAATTTTGATGGAGGAAAAGGAAAGGCCCTTGTGAAGCACCTCAGCTAAGTATTGAATAATTTGAGGTACTCTGGGTGCTGCTGTGCCCACCCCCCAGGTTTGGTTCCAGGAACAGAATATTTTCCATTTTTCAGCATAGGATTTTCTAGTACTAGGCCTCATTGCCTCCAGAATGACATCCAACATTTTTACTGAGGGATGGTAATGGAGAGATCAGGTAATAAGCCAGGCTGCCAGGTTCAGGGTTTGAAGCTGTGGGTGCAGAATCTGGCCCTCCTGCTGGGACAGCAGGGCAGGGGTCTGAGGCAGGTGTTGGCGTGCCCTGTCTGGTACAATCAGTATCATCCTTGGTTTGTCCTGTTTGATCTTTAGGAGTACCTTGGAGAGGAATGGCAGAGGGGGAAAGGCATAAACTGATACTTTTTTCCAGGTGAAGGACAGGGCATCCACTTTCCAAGCCTGTTTGTGGGGAGTCCCTGTGCAGAATGTTTCCAAATGGTAGTTCTGGGGGGAGGCAAACAGGTCTATATCTGGGCTCCCCCATTTGTTTCTCAACATGTTAAATATCTTTGGTTCCAGTTTCCACTTGTGTGGGTTCATGACATTTCTGCTTAGATCATCTGCCAGTGTATTTAGCTTTCCTGGCAGGAATTGAGTCTGTAGGTGCACTTGGTAGCTCAAGGCTGTGTTCCACAGAGCCATGCTAGTCTGCAGAGAGCGTATGAGTGAGTCCCCCCCCTGCTTGTTTATGTATCACATGTCCGTCTTTACCATTAACTGCCCTGGAAGAATGTGGTCCTTGAAAGCTGTTAGAGCATTCTGCATAGCTAACATTTCTTTTTGATTGATATGCAGGTACATTTGACTTGGGTTCCATTTGCCCTGAATACACTTCCCTGCCAAGTGAGCCCCCCCATGCACAGTCTGATGCATCTGTTGTTAGGGTTTGGGCGGCAGGAGGTAGAGTGAATGACAGTCCCTTGTTTTGGTGGCAGGCCTCTGCCCACCAAAGGAACTCTATCTGTAGACAAGGTACGATAGGAATCATTGCTTCTAGATCCTGAGAATGTTGACACCATAGGCTTTTTAGATACCACTGTAGTTTCCTCATATGCAGTCTTGCATATGGAATTAGGAGAATGAATGAGGCCATGAACCCCAGGGCTTGCAATATTTACCTTGCAGGTAGCCGAGTCTTTGTGGCCAGTAGTTTGAAGTAGGCTGTCAAATGAACTTGTTTCTCTGGTGTGAGGAAAGCCATCTGGGAAGTTGTGTTCAAGCTTGCTCCCAGGAATACAATTTGTTGGCAGGGTACAAGATGTGATTTCTTTTCGTTTATGGTGTACCCCAGAGAAGTTAGCAATTTCTGTACAAACGCAAGATGATTCAATATATGTCCTGGCTTTCTGCCTGAATTAGACTATCGTCCAGGTAGGGATATATTTGGATATTTCTTTGCCTGCAAAATGCAATGACTACAGCTAGGCACTTTGTGAATACCCTGGGCGCAGTAGATAAGCCAAAGGGCAGTGCAGAGAACTGATGGTGCATGTAGCCTGCTTTGAAACATAGGTATCTTCTGCAAGATTCCTTTATTGGGATGTGCAGGTAGGCTTCCTTTAAATCCAGTGTTGCCAACCAGGCATCCTTGCCTAGCATAGGAAGCAGCTGGTAAAGAGTTAGCATCTTGAATTTTGGGATCACCAAAAAAGTGCTTAGGATAGAGAGGTCCAGGATAGGACGTCAGGAGTTGTCTTTTCTGGGTACCAGGAAAAGTCTTGAGTAAAAATCTTGTCCCTTTTCCTCTTCTGGAACAGGCTGAATAGCCCTGATGGTTAAGAGAGAATTTGCTTTTGAGCCTCTGCCCTCTGATTTGGGGGTAGATCTGGCCAACCGTTTGGGGTTGGTAAAGAGTGAAAATGGAATCTGTATCCTTGGGAAACTATTTAAAACCCATTTGTCTTGGGTAATGAGGTTACCAATTTTTTGCATGCAAGGCAATCTTTCCCCCTAAAGGAACAGTCCAGTTGTGCAGGGCTTGGAAGATTAAAAGTTAAGTCACTGAGACAATTTTCCACAGGGAGGAGACTTACCACTCCCTGCTTTTGAAGTGGGAGCCCCCCACTGCTTAGTCCTGTGTGTACCTTGGGACTGAAGTCTGGGTGTTCTGCTGGTTATGGTTTGGACTGAGCAGGCCTGGAAGAAGCAGGAAAGGACCAATTTTTAGAGGGCCAATGCCTCTAGGAGGCTGTACTTGCAGGAAATCTTTAACAGTTTGCATAGATTTAGCTTTTTCCTCCATCTTTTTAAAGTACTACTTCTGCTTTGTTGCCAAACAGGCGGTCTTTGTTTAAGGGAGCATCCGGCAATTTAGCTTTAACATGATCTGGCAAAGATTGCTCCTTAAGCCAAGCATGCCTTCTAAGTACAGACCCAGTGACAGCAGCCTTGCAAGATGCCTCTAGTGAATCAAAACCACATTGCAAAGTATGTTTTCCAACTTGTTCAGCAGAATGCATTAAATCCTGTAAATCTTTAATTTTCAGCACAGTCAGGAATCAACATCATTTTCTGTTTAAGCAATCCAATAATATGCTGCTGATACTTTAACATATGAAACTGGCAGTTCAAGGCCCTAATGGCCAAGGTTGCAGAAGTGTATACCTTCTTACCCCATCTATCCAGCGCCCTGGAATCTCTATCAGAGGGGGTAGGATTTCTGGCAGTACTAGCCTTAATGGCCTTGGGTCCCTGTGAAATGGTCTCAGGATCCGCAGTGGGATTTCTAAAGAGGAACTTGTGAGAGTCAGGAGCCCTGTAATATCTATCAGGTTTTATGGGAGCAAGAGGTAAAGAGTCTGGGGACAAGCTAGATTCCGAAAAGGCATCATGAACGATGTCCAGTACAGGGGGAATAGCTAAGGGTTTGTGCTGGGGCAAAAGTAAGAAATCCCTAAGCCTCTTTTTAGAGTCAGAGTAATCCTGGCTGTCCCAGCGGAAATGCTCTGTAAGAGTATGTAAGGTTTCACAAAAGAGAAATCCTCTGGAGGGGAAGCAGATGGAATAGAGTCCTCTGCATCAGAATCCTCATAGGTAAATGAGGGTAAATCCTGGTCATCAGAGGAAACAGAAATTTCAGAGTCCTGTTCAGAAGAATCACAAGGAAACTCAGTCCTAGGTCTTTTTGAGGGGGAAGGGTGGCTTCCCCTGATTAGATTAATAAGGTCTTCACAGCCATTCTTATTTGTTTTTTAGGCATAGAGGCTAACGCCATGCCATCTAGGTGTTGGTTTTCTAGGCATGGTTCAAGTTTTAGGCCTTTAAGAAGAAGATGGCGTTGGTTTAATATGCAAGTCAGTAGGCCTGAATGCACCCTCAGAAGCCGATGCCTGCACAGCGGCTCCGGACCCATCCAAGGTAGAGACATGCGCAGGTTCCACAGTTGAAGAATCTCACAGCATACCGGACTCCAAATAGGTGGCCTGTGAATCTGAAGTAGCGGGTATCAGGGGCTGCGAAAGCGCCTGAGTACCGGTGAACTGGCGACTAGCTTAGGAGAAGTGTCGTCGGCAGCTTTGGACCTAAGAGACCTGTCTCTGTCTTTATCTTTGCATTTTTTCAGAATGTCGGTAGTCGGGTGGCTTACCAAAGCCATATCTGGATAATTGAACAGAGTACCAAAATATTTCGAAGCGTAAATAAACAGACGACGAATAGTTCGTTGTTTAAATAAGGCACAAAACTGACAGCGAGGTACGTCATGGTCAGGGTCTAAGCAAGGAATGCAGTACGAATGAAAATCTTTATGAGGTATTTGCTTTCCACAAGAAATAAAATTAACTTTTACTGACATCGGTTTAGAGCAAGAAAAAGTTTTCCCAACGGGGTATTTAGCTTAGTTGAAGACTTCAGTTCTGAAACTCGAAAACGAAAATTTCAGGAGTTGGCCGACCGGCACTTGCGAACTGCTTCTGCATCAGGCACCACACGGCAAGAAAGACTGAAGTAATGGCGTTGGCTGCATGCTTTATACCCCTGACTACCTGACGTCATGGAAGATGAGACAGCAACCAACGCAGGACCCAAGACTTTGATAATATGGCTGACTGAGGGCTACTGCAAGCAGATAACCCAAATGTGATGACTGCAACAGTGAAACATGAAGAACATCAATAAAACACTTACAAAACAATGCAGACGGCACCCTAGTTCTAGGTATCCTGTCTCCTTGCTGCACTGAAGCTAACTTTTATAACACAATCATAAAACAATTTAATTTCAACTTCTTTTCTTGAAGTTTTGCAAGTTAACTCTATGTTCCAGTTTTAAAACATACATTTACACAGGTATATAGTTTATATATTCTGTTCTTTTCCAGTAGGGTACACTGTGGACACATCCTTGAAGCGCAGTGCTGTACAAACCCTATTCAACACACACTTCTGTACCAGTAGTTTAATATACACATAACATATATAGTTCTAAGACATTTGGTAACACAAGCAATTGCATCATGCTGTTATTCACAAATGATGTACAACTATTTACAAAATTAGACAGCTGGGCTGGCACTGTCTCCTATTGTTACATTTCTATATAAATCATATTAGTATTCTCAAATGACATATAACTGCTAGCTGGGCTGGCAGTATTTCCCTTGTGTCACAGAGGCAATCATCAGAATACAGGTACATTTGCACCTCTTTTGTTCTGCAGAAAGCAATCAAAGGGGCTAAGAATTTTGTGAAGACTCTGGGAGCAGTAAACAAGCCAAAAGGCAGAGCACAAAACTGAGTGTCTGTTACATGCTCTGAATCACAAAAAATTTCTGTAGATTTCTCTATGGGAATATGCAGGTATGCGTCCTTTAGATCTACGGTAACCATGAGGGCTTTTGGAAAAATCATGGGCAACAGTCTTTGAAGGGTCAACGTCTTGAATTTTAGGACCTGTAGGAATCGGTTGAGGGCAGACAGGTTCAGTATAGGCAGCCACATGACTCCCTTCCTGGGAACTAGGAAGAGTTTGAGGTAGAAACCCCTTCTTTTTTGATGTTCTGGGACCATTTCCAACTACCCTGGGCATGTAGCATCTCTATTTATGAAAGAGCTTCTGCCCTTTGGTTTGAGGGAAATGTCTGGGAAGCTTGATGACTCCGAGGGCTGCTCAAATTTCAGCGGGTAGACCCTTGAATTAGTGGTTAGTACCCACTGGTCTGAAGTAATGAGTGACCAGTTCCCTTGGAATAATGCTAGCCTTTCTTCATCTGTGAGGAGGATGGTAAGGGAGGGGAGGGAGGGGGAGCTATGATGGAAGAGTCATGACCGCTCCCTGTCAGAGGTCTATGGTCTGGAACCCCCTGGCCTAGAGGTTTCTGAATGCTATTGCCTAGGTCTTTGGTGCTGCCTCTGGCTCCTTTCCCTATGTGGCTTTCTTTGCCTAGCCTTAGATTGGGAGGGAAAGGACCAATGCTTAGAAGGATAGTTTTGGCTGAAATGAGGGTGCTGCACCTGCAGGAAAATCTATAACAATATGTATAGACTTGGCCTTGTCTTCCATTTTTTCAGCACAGCTTCTGCTTTGGGGCCAAAGTGGAATTTCTTGTCCAAAGGGGCATCCAAGAGGCTTGATATGGTGTGCTCTGGGAGGGACTGTTCCCTCAGCCATGCATGTCTCCTAATGATAGACCCTGTAGCTGCAGCCCTGCTGGAGGTTTCCAGAGCAACATACTCACAATGGCGGGAATGTTTTGCTACTCAGGAGCTGGAATTGCAAAGGTCCAGTAAGTCCTTAGAGAGCCCCTTGCTCTCTAAAGCCATAAGCTTCTGTCTCATCTGATCCAAAGTCTCTTGGTATTTTATCATGTGGAACTGGCAGTTTAATGCCCTCACAGATAAGGTGGTAGAGTGCACACTTTTTTGCCAAATCTATCCAAGGCCCTGCTTTCTTTATCTGTGGGCAAAGGATTTCTGAAGGAGCTAGCCCTGGCTCCTCTGGGGCCGGGGGTTTCTACCTGTGGGTCAGCTGCAGAATTCTTAGAGAGAGGTTTATCAGAATCCAAAACCCTATAAAATCTGCCAGGTTTTCTAGGGGGCAGGAGGAAGGCAGTCTGATTTCAAGGAAGAATCCTGAAAGACATCATCCAGTACCCCAAAAACAGGTTGGCGAGGGGTTTATGCTCTGGGAGGTTGAGAAATTCACTTATCCTTTTCTTGGACTGATTGTAATCCTGGACTTCCCACTGGAAATGTTCCCTCAAAGTGTGGACTGTTTCTCCTGAAAGATAAATCCTCAGGAGGAGAAACAGAAGCCAGAATCTGTTCAGATTCTAAGTCTTCAAAAGATGCCACGAAGGGGCCCTCTTCAAAAATAGAGTCACCCTGGTCAGAATTCTCATCTGATTCATAAGGTTCAGAAAGGACTTCTGGGAGGGGATCTCTTTCTTTTCCTGGGGATGGCTCAGAAGGCGACTGCCTGCCTCTAACCATGGAAATTTGGTCTTCTGCCAATCTTACAAGGTCCAGCTGACACAGACTTGTGAGTGGTAGCTGGTAGGCCTTAGCTGGCACTGAGAGGAAGCCACTTACTTAGGAGTAGCTCTAGGTTTAGGCCTGGTGACGTCTGAAGCACGGACGTCCATCTCCTCAAAATAATGGTTGATGTCAAAGTCTGGTACTAGCTGTGCTGCGGTCATCGGAAGCACAGACCTACAAAGTGGTCCCAGACCCAACTGACTGAGTTCTAAGGTTTGGGACCTGACAGCATATCGGACTTGAATGAGCCTTGATAGAGGCCTGCACTACCACCTCAGTTGCAGAACCTCTTAGCAGAAGTGACTGCTAACAGAAAGATAGTTTTCCATACCAAGAACTTAAGATCCACTGAAGTTGCTGCTTCAAAGGGAGACTGTATGATATCTTGGAATATCACTGTGATATCCCATGAAGGGACAGGCTCTTGAACTGGGAGGCGGGGGGGTTGTAAAAAAAAAAAAAAAAAACAAGCCTTGGATGTCTTTAACAAAGCTACAAGAGTCTCATTATGGCCTATATGAAAACTGGAAATGGCTGCCAGTTGAACTACGATTGCTGAGAAGCTAGAAACTTCTTGGAATAATTCAGACAGAAATTCTAAAATAGAGTTGGGTTGGGGGTGGGCAAGAAATGCTTAAAACCTTTCCCCATAGTCCAGAAAGAAAATAGTACAGTTTTGTACCTACCATAAATGTAGATGTCCGATAGGAATGCATCTGCAGTCTTCACAAATGGGTTGTCCTGTCGTCAGGCAGCCCTTCGGTCAGCCGGATTCCAAAGTTTGGGTCTGGCTTCGGCTGGTGTCGCACTTCACCCGACGTCATTGCGGCAGTTTTTCGGGTATAAAGGCATCAGCCGACGCCATTTTCCTCAGTGTTTCTTGCCCCAGATGCCAGGTGCCCTCTTGGATGGCTAAATTTGGATAAATGCCAAAGTTTCCTAATAGTAGAGAGCAAACACACAAAATAAGCATGTATGTACATATATACAAACAAATACACCATAATAGATCCCCCCCAAGCTAGCTGAAGGTTGGCAAATACCCTAGGAGTACCTCAGAGGGGAAGGAGGGAGGGTAATCCTGACTGCAGATGCATTCCTATCGGACATCTACATTTATGGTAGGTACAAAACTGTACTATGTCCTTCAAGGATGCATCTGCAGTCTTCACAAATGGGTAGAATACCATAGCTAAACTAGAGGAGGAGGAATGAGTAGAGATTATGGTGTAGTTAGGATCCCTTGCAAAACAGCAGTGGCAAAACCAGCTCGGGATCTAGAGTATAAAGGTAAATTATAATGCTTGGCAAATGTATGCACGGAGGTCCAAGTAGCAGCCTCTATAATGTCCTTGGTAGCCACTCCTCGTAAGAAAGCTGTGGTAGTGGCTGTAGCCCTTGTGGAGTGAGGCCTGATGTTCTCTGGAGTTTTCTTTCCATGATAGGAGTAACAAAATCTAATGCAATTTCCTATCCATTTGGAGATTGTCTGTTTTGAAATTGGTTTTCCTTCCTTCCCTGTTGCATATGCTACCAGAAGCTGGTCAGTTTTTCTATTGGTTTTGTCCTGTCCAGGTAGTAGCGTAATTGTCTATGCACATCCAAGGTATGTAGTAGCCTTTCTCCCTGTTCTGTGGGTTGGGGAAGAATGTAGGAAGGTGGATAGCCTGATTTAAAGAGACTCTGGATACCACCTTAGGCATAAATGTAGGATTTGTTCTCATGGACACTCTATCTTGATGGAAGATCAGGAAGGGTTGCACTGCCATTAATGCCTGTAGTTCAGAGACCCTTCTTGCTGAAGTTATTGCCAGCAGGAATGCAGTCTTCCAGGATAAGTATTGTAATTCTGCTGTTGCTGCTGGTTCGAAGGGAAGTGTCAATTTTTCTAGCACAAAGTTCAAGTCCCATGCTGGTAATGGAGGTTTCCGGGGAGGTTTCACATTTTTAATTCCTCTCAGAAACTGTCCGAGCAGAGGATGCGAGAAGACAGGAGGATCCAAGCTGCATTCTGCTGAAATAGCTGAGGCATGTATCTTGATGGAAGAGTAGGACAGGCCTGTATGGAAGAGCTTTGCCAAGTACTCCAGGATGTTGGCTATGTTCACCAGTGTCACTTCTTGCCCCTTTGCAGTACTCCAAGTGAGATATCTTTTCCATTTTGCTGCATAATTCTTTCTTGTTGAAGGTCTGCGAGCCTCCAGGATTATGTCCTTAACCCTTTGGGATAAATTTGGGTTAATTGTTGTCATGTAATGTTCCAGGCAGTTAGCTGCAGAGTTTTCAGGTTTGGATGCAGGATGTTGAAGTTGTTCTGTGTTAACAGTAATGGGATCAGGAGCAGTGTCCATATTTGTTCCCGGGACATGCTCCTCAGCAATGGATACCAATGTTGCCTTGGCCAGTCTGGAGCTATCAGAATGATCCTCGGATGTTCCTCTTTGATCTTCAGAAGCACCTTGTGCATCAAAGGAAGTGGTGGGAATGCGTATGCTATCAGGTTTTCCAACTGAAAGATAGGGAGTCCACCTTCCAAGCAAGTGGGTGGTACGTCCTTGTGCAGAATTTCTTTAGCTGGTGATTGAGTGGGGATGCAAACAAGTCTATTTGTGGTAATCCCCATTCTCTTGTGATGGCTTTGAAGATGTCCGGATGCAGCATCCATTCGTGGGCATCTGTGGTAGTTCTGCTTAATATGTCTGCTAGAATGTTTTCCTTCCTGGTACATAAATTGCTTGTAACTGAATGTTGTAGCTCAGAGCCACATCCCATAGGTCCAGTGCCAGCCGGCATAGAGGATATGAGTGTGTGCCTCCCTGTTTGTTGATGTACCACATAACTGTGGTGTTGTCTGTCCTTATCATCAGCTGACCTTCTTGGAGAAAAGGTTTGAAGGCCTGGATTGCCAATTTTACTGCCATCATTTCCTTTAGATTTATGTGCAGGTGCAGCTGGTCTTGAGTCCATAGGCCTTGAATGCACCTGTCCAGCATGTGTGCCCCCCCAACTGAGGTCTGAGGCATCTGTCGTGATGGTTTGTTTTGGTTGGCTTTTGCAGAAGGGCAATCCTGAGTTTGATTGGCAGGCCTGAGCCCACCATAGGAACTCTTTCTTCAGGCAGGGAATCATTGGAATTTTGGTTTCTAGGCTGTGCTTGTGTTGAGACCACAAATTCTTTAGGTACCATTGTAGCTTTCTCATATGCAGCCTGGCATGAGGGACCAGTATTATGCAGGATGCCATGAAGCCTAGAGCTTGCAGCACTTTTCTTGCAGTTAGATGGTTCTGCTTTGTTAATGCCAAGAAGTAGAGAGGAAGCTGCTCTTTCTTTTCTGCAGTTAGGGATGCCATTTGATTTGATGTGCCCAGTTCTGCACCCAGAAAGGTTATTCTTTGGGATGTAATCAGCCTTGACTTTTTTATATTGACTGTATATCCCAGGGCTTGCAGCAGGTAAATGACTCTTTGTAGTTAGTTTTATTTTGTTGTCCGCTTGTATCAGGCAGTCGTCCAGGTAGGAATAGATTTGAATCCCCTGAAGTCTGCAATGAGCGATTACTGATGCCAGGCATTTCGTGAACACTCTGGGCGCAGTAGATAAGCCAAAGGGCAATGCTGAGAATTGATAATGCTCTGATCCTGCAAGAAATCGGAGGTATCTTCTGTAAATTGGTCTTATGGGGACGTGCAGGTATGCCTCCTATCTAGAGTTACCAGCCAAGACTCCTTGCCCAGCATGGGAAGAAGCTGCTGTAGGGTCAGCATTTTGAATTTTGGAACAATGAGGAATGTGTTTAAAGCGGACAGGTCTAGAATAGGCCTCCATTTGTTTTCTTTTCTTGGTACCAGGAAGAGTCTGGAGTAAAATCCCTTTCCTTGCTCCAAAGGTGGTACCTTTTCCACAGCTCTCATTCTTAGTAATTGAGATATTTGCTTTAGAGCTTCTGTCCTTTGAGTAGGTGGCAGGTTTGGCATTCCTCTTTTGCTTGGTAGAGTATGGAAATGAAACCTGTAACCTTGGTCTATAGTTTGCAAAATCCATTTTTCTGTTGTGATGCAATGCCAGTTCTTTGAAAATAAGGTTAGCTTTCCGCCTAAGGGTGCTTCTAGTTGTTCCCTGGTAGGCGGTGCCACCGCCAAGTCACTGTGATTGAGTTGTTGTAGTGGTGGTGGTTGCATCCGTGCCTCGCTGGTTGTTACCTTGCCACTGGCGTCCCTGTAGGCACCCCTGGTTTGGTTTCTGCCTCTCGAAGCCTATTCCTGCCTCTTTGTGCCCTAGAGGAGTCTGGAAAGGACCAATTCTTGGAGGGCCAGTTCCTGCTAAACCTTGGAGGTTGAACTTGTAAGAAATCTTTCACTGTTTGTACAGATTTTGCCTTCTCTTCCATCTTTTTTAGTACCTGTTGCGCAGGGGAACCAAATAAACTGACCTTGTCCATAGGTGCATCCAAAAGCTTTGATTTAACATGGTCTGGTAATGCCTGTTCTTTCAGCCATGCATGCCTCCTGATAACTGTGCCAGTCATGGCTGATCTAAAGGAAGCCTCCAGTGCATCATAGCCACATTTTAAAGAATGGTTACTAACCTGCTGTATGTTATGTACCATTTCTTGAACATATTTCTTATCTAAAGATTCTTCAGAGGACAGCTTTTTAGTCAACTGGTCAAGCATAAACTCTTGGTATTGAATCATATGAAATTGGCAGTTCAAAGCTCTAGCTGACAAAGTAGCAGAGGTGTAAACTTTTACCCCATCTCTAAGGACCTGGATTCCCTTTCAGAGGGGAGGGGGTTTTTAGTGGAAGTAGCTGCTACAGCTTTAGGACCCTGGGAGATAGTCTCTGGATCTGCAAAAGGAGCCTTATATAAGTGGTGATGAGTGTCCGGGACCCTGTAGAACCTATCGGGCTTAGCAGGAGCCAGAGGTAATGAATCAGGAGCAGTGCAAGCATCATTAAATGCATCATCAACAACAGAAAGTACTGGAGGTATAGCTAAAGGCCTATGCTGTGGCAAATGTAGAAAGGTCCTAAGCCTTTTTCTGGAGTCTGAGACATCTTGGCCCTGCCACTGAAATTGTTCCCTCATAGCATGCAAGGTTTCCCCAAAGGAAAATTCCTCAGGAGGAGAGGCTGAAGGGATGGACTCCTCAGCATCAGAGTCTTCGTAAGGAGAATAAGCAGCCTCAGGAGGGTCTGTAAGTTCTGAGTCATCAGAGGAATCATCTGTGGATACTGGCTCAGGGGGCTCTGCTCTAGGCCTTTTTTCTGGAGGGAAAGAGGCCCTGTCTGGATGAGGCTGGGCTCCATGAATTAAAGAGATGAGATCCTCAGCCAAAGTAAGCATATGGGAGCTGGTGCTGGGCCTGAGAGAGGGGGGCTTGGCAGGCACAGTTTTTGATGCTTTGGCTGCTTTAGCCCTGGCAAAGGCCTTAATAGACATTGCTGCAGGAGGCCTAGCAGCTCCACGTGCAGGGGTAGAAATATCCAGGGGAATGGTATCTGATAAATCCTGTGAAACCGCAACAGAAGGTTGGATTTCAGAAGCCGTTTCTACCAGGTTAGAAGAGGCCTCGGTAGAAGGCATGATTTCGGCTGAAGAAAGAACCGCTTGCTCGGTTTCGGCCGAAACCGAGACACTCGCGGTTTGCTTAACCGCGGTTTCGGCCGAAACCGCGGACCGCGAGTGTCGGTCCTTTTCTTTGCGTTTTTTGGTACTTTGCGTAGTCGGAGGATCCGACGGCATAATATATGCAAAATCGGAGCCGAAAATCTGTTCAGCAAACTCTGACCGACATCTAAGCGTCCGTTTGTTAAAAGAAGCACAGGCTAGACAAGCTGCTACGTCGTGGTCTGGGCCTAAACAATGTATGCAGTAGGAGTGGAAATCTTTATGAGGTATTTGTTTCCCACAAGATAAACAGTTATTCACTTTCTCTGACATCGGCTGAGGCAAGAGAGAGTCCCCAACGGGGTACTTAGCTTTTTAGAAGTCTTCGAAGTAATATTCGGTAGTAGTAATCTCTGGATCTGACCGACCGGCACTTGCGAACAGCTTCTGCTTCCCGCCGCACGCGGCAAGAAAGACTGAGGAAAATGGCGTCGGCTGATGCCTTTATACCCGAAAAACTGCCGCAATGACGTCGGGTGAAGTGAGACACCAGCCGAAGCCAGACCCAGACTTTGGAATCCGGCCGACCGAAGGGCTGCCTGACGACAGGACAACCCATTTGTGAAGACTGCAGATGCATCCTTGAAGGACATCTTTCCATTTGCTTTGGTAGACTCTTCTGGTGGTAGACTTTTGTGATGCAGAGAAGACATGAACAAAATTTTCTGAAAATCTGATATCCCTGGCTATCACTACAACTGAAGTAACCAAGCGGTTAACTTTAGGGTCTATAGGTCTGGCAGAAGGTACCTGGAAGGCTGGGAGATCAGGTCTGACCTGTAAGCCAGCATCCAGGGTGGACTGAGAAGGTGAGACCAAAGATATGGGAACCAAACGTGTAAAGGCCAGTTTGAGGCAAGAATCACCTTGATCTTGACCTTTCTGGCTGAATGAATTCTGTAATTAGAGGGAATGCATAATGAAGACCCAGAGGTCACTTGTAGATCAAGGTGTCCCTCTGTGACGGTCTCTGTGGAGGGATTAGGGCAAAGTAATTGTTGCATTTGTTCAGGTAGGAGGCAAACAGTTTGAAACAAGGTTGGCCCCAGTGATGGATGATTTAGTTCACCACTGTTGGACTGAGAGACCACTTGTGAGATTAAAGAATGCACTTGCTCAATCTGTCTGCTAATACACTGTAAATCCTGGGATATGCATTGCTAGCAGAAAGTGACTGGAAGACATTGCCCACTGCCAAACCCTCATGGTCTCTTGACACAGTGTGTAACATCTGGTTATCCCCGTTGGTTGATGTACCACACCACTGATCTATTGTCTATTGAACTGAAAACACCCACTGGAAGAAAGTCTTGAAATGCCTGTAACGCCAAAAGGACTGATCTTATTTCCAGAACACTGATGTGCAGGTTGAAATAGGTGGCTAGGTACCTTGGCCCATCTTTTCCTCGTAAAGCCCCTCCCTCACCCTACATGAGAAGTGTCTGTAGTAACTACTGTTGTAGGATGAAGTGGAGAATGTATGATCTGTTGTTAAGGCTGTGGATGTGATCCATCATTTGATGTAGTTTCCACACACTGAGGTCATTTTGATCAGTGTGTTGAGGGGGGTGAAAATCTTGGGACAACTGGTCTGAAAAAGTCCACTGCAGAACCCTCATATAAAATCTGGACATAGGAATGAGAGCGATAGCTGATGCCATCAGTCCTAGCAATTTTAGAATTAGATATGCTGCAGGTGTTGGGCTGGATAGTACTTGCAATGGTGAGTGACAGACTGAATGAATGCTGTGCAGAGGTAAGGTGGCTATCTAAGTTGTAATGTTTAGATGGCATCTAATTCATTCCAGGGTCCGAGTTGGGATAATTTGCTTTTCTGTTTGTTCATGGTAATCACCAAGTTAAGAAGTAATTGGATTAAGAGGTCCCACTGGAGAATTAAGAGATCATTGGCTGGAGCAGTGAGGAGTCAATTGCCTAAGTACAGGAATGCCTGGAACAACTGTAGCCTTAGGTAGGCTTTTACTGTTGCCATGCATTTGATTAACACCTGGGGTTAGGGGCATGTGGCAAGTCCAAAGGCAGAGTTCTAAATCAGAAATTATAGACCGCCAGCCTGAAATGGAGAAATTTCCTGGAGCACCTATGTATCTTTATGTGACAGTGGGCATCCTGGAGATCTATCGAGCACATCCAGTTGCCCTTTTTTGAGTAGAGGCAAAATGGACTGAACTGTGACCATCAAGAATTTTGTTTGCTTTACATATCAGTTTAACTGACTTAGGTCCAATATTGGCCTGAGGTCGCATTTTCTTTGGAACTAAAAGAACCTGAAGCAGACACCGAATCCTATCTGGTCTGGTGGGACCTGCTGGATGATTATTTTTTCCAACAGCTTTTCTATTTCTGCTGTCGCAGATTCTAACTGATTAGGTGGCACCACAGGAATCCTGCCTTTTACAACAGGCAGTGTTAGAAATGGAATTGAATATCCTCTCTGGTTATTATCCTTAACACTAAAGAATCAGAAGTGATGGCACACCAAGTTGAGGATGTAGGGGATAAATGCCTCCGAGTGCAGCAGTCAGGCAACCATTCAGGAGCTCTGGAAGGATTTCTTGGAGAAAGGTTCACAAAATCCTTGGTTTTGTGGACCAACTCTGCCTCTAGGGAGACATCCATTAAAATTACCCCTGTGCCACAGGAAGCGGGGGTTGTTTCTGTCTGAAGAAGCATCCTGGGTAGCACCCTGCAATTTCAAGAACTACATTTTCTTCCCTACTCACCAATTCCTGAAGAACGATAGGGAATAAAGAAATGGATTCTAATGCTCACTTCTAGTCATGGTGTCTTTAACCTTCATACAGAATGTGGTACTGTCAAAGGGGGGTGTTGATGAAGGACATATAAAAGCACTCTGCAAAATCATACAATCGCATCCAGGCATGGTGGCATATGGCTATACCAGTATCTGCTGCAACAGCTGTCCCATTGGCTGCATTTGAAAGTAGATGCATGCAGACATTTGAAACAGAAGACAAGGTAAAAAGCTGGGATTCACAGTCTTCTGGATATCTGTTGGCAAGTTACCTGAATGAACACTGGTAATCTCTCTGGTCAATTCTATTTCAAATTGAATGATGCGAGCCATGTAGTTCAGCACTACAAGGGGAAATTCGCTGAAGTGTACATTAATTTTCCAAATTTGACCAAAGCTCTGGACTCACTTTACATTCCATTTTGCATGTGCCACTCCCAAGCAGTATACACAAAGGGACCGGGGCCCTGAGGAGGAATTTTGTGGCTGGATTTACCACTGTTTTAAAACATTTGTCTGCCAACAGAAGAAGCTGTCAAAAAAACTTCACAAAAGGTTTGCAACAAACAGTATACTAACCTACAATTTCAGAACCTACTCTAAAATTGAAAAAACAGTTCTACAATCATCCTACCAAGAAATTACTTGACAAGTAGAAAATACTTAATGAATAGAAAGCTAAGCTACATTATGCAAGTATCACAGCGTAAAAAGGATTTTTACTTTGTTTGAAATGCCAATAGGTGATGAAGAAAAATATGATAGGAACTGGGAAAAAAAGTTAAGTATTCTAGGCAAGTGAAAGAGTAAAATGGTTATTCACTGACTAGGATCAGAGCCTCTGCAATTGTTGGACTGAAAGGGCATACAAGAACTGAGATAATTTGACAGTGGAAAGGAATTATGGGTAGGGAGGAGTCAGAGCCCTGGATCCAAAGGTCTGAAGGTTTCCAGCTGGATCCAAGTTGGATCAGAGTCCCAAATGTTGAAACAGATGAAAATGGATAATACTGGATCAATAGATTCGGGCTCATTCAGGCCCAAAAGGTCATAACATTTCCTTTACTGTTTTAGACACCTCACTAGACCCCAATTACAATTCTGTCTCATTAGGTTGAGGGTCTTCCCAAAAGTACTGCTGTCCAGCTATAAGCATGACAAGATGTCTTTACTTCTGCAGCTCTATACGAGCCCAGACATCACCCTGCCAGGCATATGCCTAAGATCTTTACAAGACATCCGGAATTTCTACCCCCCCCCCCCCGAACTGGGTTCGCTAGGAATCCCAACTGAGTACCATCATGCCCTGGGCAGGGAAGCAGGCTGAAGAAAGTACAATTGTGTACACTTACCATAAATGTAGATGCTTGAGTGTATTCACTGTTGCAGTCACCACACACGGGTTATCCTGCCAGGGGTATCCCTCAGTCGGCCCGAATACCAGAGGCTTAGTATTTCTGCGTCGGTTGCTGTCACTCCAGGACTGATGTCAGGTCGTCAGTGGTATAAAATCAGGTAGCCGACGCCATTACATTAGTTTTTCTTGCCCCAAAAGGCAGGAGCCCCCAAATAGCGAGCTAGGTTATGGTGGAAGAACACCACCAGTAAAAAGTAAATACCAAAAATCCCTGTAAGGAGAGAGGAAGAGAGAAATACAAGGGGGATGGTGGGTGGGAAACCAGGACTGCAACAGTGAATGTACTCGAACATCTACATTTATGGTAAGTGTACACAACTGTATTATGTTCTTCATGTTTCACTGTTGCAGTCATCACACTTGGGTTGATTCTCAAAGCTGAAGGAAAAGGGTGGAGACCGTCAAGAAGACTGGGGGCTGGCTAGGATGCCCTGCAAGACTGCAGTTGCAAAGCCTGCCCTGGATTTGGAGAAGATAGGCAGGTGGTAATGCTCGGTGAAGGTATGAACAGAACTCCATGCTGCAGTCTCCAGGATGCCCCTGGTAAGGACCCCTCTGAGAAAAGCTGCAGAGGTGGAGGTTGCCCTGGTGGAATGTGTCCTGACCTCCTTAGGGGGCAGTTTCCCATGGTATTTACAGCAGAAATGGATACAGTGTGCTATCTATTTGGAGACTGTTTGGATATGGCCTTGCCCTCTGCCCCTGCTGCAAAGCTGACTAGCAATTTGTCAGTTTTCCTAAAAGATTTAGTCCTATCCAGGTAGAATCTGAGCTGTCTGTGCACATCTAGAGAATGCAAAATCCTTTCCCCCTTGTTTTGTGGGTTAGGGAAAAAGGTGGGCAAATGAATTGATTGGTTGAGAGCCACACTGGACACCACTTTAGGCATGAAAGTTGGGTTAGTCCTGAGGGAGACCCTGTCAGCATGAAAAATGATGAAGGGTTCTACCGCCATGAGTGCTTGTAGCTCTGAAACTCTTCTAGCTGAAGTGATGGCCAGAAGCAAGGCTGTTTTCCAAGAGAGTAATTTTAACTCTGCTGAATCTGCAGGCTCAAAGTGGGGTAAGTGTGAGCTTTTCCAACACAAAGTTAAGGTCCCAAACTGGGGTAGGAGCTCTTCTGGGTGGTCTTAAATTGTTAGCCCCTCTTAGGAAATGTTTGATGAGAGGGTGAGAAAAGAGAGGCGGCTCTGTGCTGTAAGGAGCAGAGATGGCAGAGGCATGAATTCTAATAGAAGGATAGACACCTGTGTAGTAGGTCTGCTAGGTAATCCAGGATGAGAGGTATGGAGGGCTATGCTGTTTCATCTCCTTTAGCCTGGATCCAGATGCAGTACCTTTTCCACTTGTCAGCATAGGATTTTCTAGTGCTGGGGCATCTGGCCTCACGTATAACATCAAGGACTTGCTTGCTTAAACTGGCAACTGAAGGAGAGGTCAGGGAATAAAGCCAGGCTGCGTTCAGGATCTGCAATTCTGGATGCATGAATTCTCCATTCTGCTGGGTCAGGAAAGTTGGGATCTGAGGTAGGTGCCATGGTGGCAGGGGTGACAGACAGTAGTGGGTACCAGTGCTGATGTGGCCAGTCTGGGGCAATCAAGACTGCTCTTGGTTTATCCTCCCTTATTTTGAGTAGTACCCATGAAAGTAGAGGTAGAGGGGGAAATGCATAGATCGAGAGGTTTACCCATTGGAAGAATAGGGCATCCACTTTCCAGGCCTTGCTGTAAGGTACCCTGGTGCAGAATTTGCTAAGCTGGTGACCGTTGTGGGAGGTACAGAGGTCCACCTTCGGGGTGCCCCATGTCTGGGTTACTAGGTTGAAGGTGCTGTGGTCTAGCTGCCACTCATGTGGGTCTAGGAGGTTTCTGCTTAAGTTGTCTGCCAGAGAGTTTTGGGAGCCTGGCAGGAATTGTGCTTGCAGGTGAATTTGCATGGCTGAAGCTGTGTGCGAGCCTGCAGTTGGGATAAGAGTGAGTTTCTCCCTGCTTGTTGATGTACCACATCACTGTGGTGTTGTCTGTTTTGATCAGTAGAGGTCCTGGGGAAAGAAGGGGTCCGAAAGCTGTCAGAGCGTGCTGAACAGCTAGCATTTCTTTTTGGTTGATGTGCAGTTGTATTTGATTTGGGCTCCAATGGCCCTGAATGCACCTGCTGTTCAGGTGTGCACCCCAGGCACAATCTGATGCGTCTGTGGTTAGGGTCTGGGCGGCATCAAGTTGTGAGAAGGAAAGACCCTTGTCGTGGTTGCATGCTGCTGCCCACCAAAGAAAATCTTTCCTTAGACAGGGAAACATGGTTATGATAGTTTCCAGGTTCTGAGAGTGTTGACACCAAAGGCTTTTTATGTACCATTGAAGTTTCCTCATATGCAGTCTGGCATATGGAATGAGTAGAATGCAGGAGGCCATGAACTCTAGAGCTTGCAGGATTTTCCTTGTGGATAACTGGGTTCTGGTGGATAGCTGAGAGAAGTAGCCTGTCAGATAGGCTTGTTTTTCTGGAGTAAGGAATGCCATCTGGGATGCTGTGTCCAGGCTTGCTCCCAGGAATACAATTTTTTGAGTGGGTACTAGTTTTGATTTCTTTTCGTTTATAGTATACCCCAGGGAGGTCAGTAGGTCCTTTACAAAGGTCAGGTGCTGTAACAGCGTTTCCTGACTGTCTGCCTGAATCAGGCAGTCGTCTAAGTAGGGGTAAATTTGAATATTCCTTTGTCTGCAAAAAGCAATGGCTGGAGCCTGGCATTTTGTGAAAACTCTGGGAGCAGTGGATAAGCCAAAGGGAAGTGCAGGTAACTGAAAGTGCATAGATCCTGCCCTGAAACGTAGATATTTCCTGCAGGAATCCCTGATTGGGATGTGTAGATAGGCCTCTTTTAGATCTACGGTGGCTAACCAAGCATCCTTGGATAGCATAGGAAGAAGCTGCTTGAGGGTGAGCATTTTAAATTTTGGTATCACCAGGAAGGTGTTTAGAATTGATAGACTGAGGATTGGGCGCCATGTGTCCTTTTTTCTGGGTACCAGGAAAAGCCTGGAATAGAAACCTTGGCCTATCTGGTCTGCAGGAACAGGCTGTATTACCCTCGTGGAGAGCAGGGAATAGACTTGTTTTTGGGCCTCTGCCCACTGGTTTGGAGGAAGACCTGGGAACCTTTTTGGGGTTGGCAGAGTGTGGAAATAAAATTTGTATCCCTGGGACACTATGTTGAGGACCCATCGGTCGTTGGTGATAGAGGCCCAGGTTTTGGCATGGGAGGAGAGTTTTCCTCCTAGGGGCACAAGCAGGTGGGCAGAGGTAAGGGGTGGAAGTGTAAAGTCATTGTGAATTCTTTCCATAAGGGGTGGCTTAGCACTCCGTGTTTTTGAAGTGAAGGAACTCCATTGCTTAGATCTCTGCATTCCCTGGGACTGCTGTCTAGGGGGTCTGTTTCCCCTAGGTCTTGTCTGAGCTGGTCTTGAGGGGGCCGGAAAGGACCAGTGCTTAGAGGGGCAATGCTTACTGAACCTTGGAGGCTGGACCTGTAAGACGTCTAACTGTCTGCATAGATTTAGCTTTTTCTTCCATCTTTTTTAAGACCTCTTCTGCCTTGGTGCCAAACAAATCATCTTTGTTCAATGGTGCATCCAATAGTTTTGATTCAACATGGTCTGGCAAAGTCTCTTCCTTAAGCCAAGCATGCATTCTAAGTACAGAACCTGTGACTGCTGCCCTGCAGGATGCTTCTAGGGCATCAAAGCCACATTGCAAGGTGTGTTTAGTAACTTGGCTTGCAGAATGCATAAGTTGCATTAATTCTTTATTCTCTGCACAAGCCGGAAAGGTAGACATTTTTTGCTTAAGGAGTTCCACAGTACATTGCTGGTATTTCAGCTTGTGGAACTGACAGTTTAGTGCTCTAATGGCAGGAGTTGCAGAGGTGTATACTTTTTTACCCCATCTGTATAAAGCTCGGGAATCCCTATCTGAGGGGGTGGGATTCTTAGCTGTGGTTGCTTTTATTCCTTTAGGTCCTTGGGAGATGACCTCTGGGTCAGAAGTAGGTTTTTTGAAAAGAAATTTGTGTGAGTCAGGGACTCTATAATACCAGTCAGGCTTCCTGGGAGCAGGTGGAAGGGTGTCAGGAGTTAAACTGGATTCCATAAAGACATCATCCAGGACAGGAGGAATGGCTAAAGGTATGTGCTGTGGTAAATCTAAGAATTCCCAGAGTCTCTTTTTGGACTGAGGATAGTCCTGACACTCCCATTGGAAATGCTCCCTTAAAGTATGTAGGGTTTCACCAAATGAAAAATCTTCTGGAGGAGAGGCAGAAGGAATGGATTCCTCTGCATATGAATCCTCATAAGCAGACAAGGGTTGCATGCCTTCATATTCAGAAAAGTACAGTTTTGTACCTACCATAAATGTAGATGTTCGAGTTTATACACTGCTGCAGTCATCACACTTGGGTTATCTGCCGTCAGGCGGTCCCGCAGTCGGCCCGAGTTCCAAAGTCTTGGTCCGGCATCGGTTGCGGTCGCTTCTTCCCTGACGACAGTGCGACAGGGGTATAAAAGAGGCAGACAACGCCATTTTCTTGTTTTTCTTGCCTAAGGTGTCAGGTGCCCCCAAATAGGAAGGCAATACATAATCCTAAATAAACATACATAAGTAGAAAACAATAGCTACAGCTATAAGCAAATACACCATACAGAAATACATCATATAGATTGTATAGAAAGGGAGGTGTAGATAATACCCAGCTGAGAAGAGGGGATGGTGGGAGGGTAACCTAGACTACAGCAGTGTATACACTCGAACATCTACATTTATGGTAGGTACAAAACTGTACTATGTTCATCGTGTTACACTGCTGGAGTCATCACACTTGGGTTGAATCCCAAAGCTAAGGCTGGGCGGCTGGTACTAAACAGGGTTTGGAGTAGCTAGGAGGCCCTGCAGAACTGCAGTGGCAAAGCCGGCTCTGGTTTTTGAGTATAGAGGTAAGTGGTAGTGCTTGGTGAAGGTGTGCACTGAACTCAAAGTTGCAGCCTCCAGAATATCCTTGGTTGGTACCCCTCTGAGGAAGGCTGCTGATGTGGCTGTAGCCCTGGTGGAATGGGGTCTAATGTTACCAGGTACAGGTTTTCCCATGGTGTGTGTATCAGAAGCGGATACAATGTCCTATCCATTTTGAAATAGTCTGTTTTGAAATAGCCTTTCCTTGTGATTCTGCAGCATAGGATACAAACAGTTGGTCAGTTTTTCTGAAAGCCTTTGTTTTATCCAAGTAGAAACGTAATTGCCTGTGAATGTCCAAAGAGTGTAGGAGCCTTTCCCCTTTATTCTGGGGGTCTGGATAAAAGGTGGGTAAATGAATGGTTTGGTTTAGAGCCACACTGGATACCACCTTTGGCATAAAGGTAGGGCTATTTTGTAAAGAGACTCTGTCTTGATGAAAAATGATGAAAGGTTCCACTACCATTAGGGCCTGTAGCTCTGAAACTCTCCGTGCTGAAGTTATTGCTAACAGCAGGGCAGTTTTCCATGATAAAAATTGTAATTCGGCTGAAAAAGCTGGTTTGAAGGGTGGTAGTGTAAGTTTTTCCAAAACAAAATTGAGGTCCCAAGCTGGTGTTGGTGCACTCCGGGGGGGGGTCTTATGTTCTTAGCCCCTCAGAGGTACTATCTTAGTAATGGATGTGAAAATATAGGACGATCCGTGTTGTAATGAGCTGAAATAGCTGAAGCGTGGATCTTAATAGATGAAAAGGAAAGGCCTTTGTCCAGCATCTCAGTTAAATATTGTAATATCTGAGGAATATTTGGGACAAGAGGATTTAGGCCTTTAGCCTGGTTCCAGGTGCAGAATCTTTTCCATTTGTCTGAGTATGTTTTCCTGGTGCTGGGTCTCCTGGCCTCCAAAATGACATCCATAACAGCTTTAGAAAGGAGTGTTGACTGGCTGTTTAAGTAATCCGCCATGCAGCCAGATTTAAAGTCTTGAGCCGACTGTGTAGAATCTGATTGTTTTGCTGAGTCAGCAGGTGAGGTATTTGAGGTAAAATCCATGGTGGGCCTTGAGCCATGTTCCTTAATATTGGATACCAGTGATGGCGTCGCCAGTCTGGAGCAATGAGTATCATTTGTGATCTCTCTAGTTTGGCTTTCAGGAGCACCTCTGCCAGAAGAGGCAGGGGAGGGAAGGCATACACTTTTAATGTTTTCCAACTGAATGATAGGGCGTCCACTTTCCAAGCTAGTGTGTGGTATGTCCTTGTGCAAAATTTCTATAGTTGGTAGTTTTGGGGGAAGGCAAAAAGATCTATGTCTGGGCTCCCCCATTTTTGAGTTATCATTTTGAATACTTGTGGATTTAGTTTCCACTTGTGAGGGTCCATGATATTTCTGCTTAGATCGTCTGCCAATGTATTTTTCTTTCCTGGCAGGAATTGTGCTTGTAGTTGAACTTGGTAGGTCAGTGCTGTATTCCACAAGGTCATTGCTTGCCTGCATAGGGGGTAGTAATGTGTGCCCCCTTGTTTGTTTATGTACCACATCACTGTGGTGTTGTCCGTCTTTATTAGAAGTTGTCCTGGTAGTAGGAGGTCCTTGAAAGCTGTTAGGGCATTTTGTACAGCTAGCATCTCTTTTTGATTGATGTGAAGATGCATTTGATCTGCAGTCCATTTGCCCTGAATACACTGTCCTGCCATGTGTGCTCCCTAGGCGTAATCCAATGCATCTGTTGTTATTGCCTGCCTGACTGTGGGCAAGGTGAAAGGCTGACCCTTGTTGAGGTGACATGCCTGAGCCTACCATAGAAACTCCTGTTGAAGGCAGGGAATGAATGATATTACTGCTTCCAAGCTGTGGCTGTGCTGAGTCCATACGCTTTTCAAGTACCATTGTAATTTCCTCATATGCAGTTTGGCATATGGTATTAGTAGTATGCAAGATGCCATGAACCCCAAGGCCTGGAGAATTTTTCTTGCAGGGAGTTGGGTTTTTGTTGCCATCATTTTGAAATACTGAGTCAGTTGTCCTTGCTTGTCTGGCGTGAGATGAGCCATCTGGGCCATTGTATTTAAGCTGGCACCCAGGAATATTATCTCTTGTGAGGGCACTAGTTTATACTTCTTTTCGTTTACTGCGTACCCTAGGCAACTTAGTATGTTTTTTTTTTACAAACGCCAGATGTTTTAAAAGAATGTCCTTGCTTTCTGCTTGAATAAGGCAGTCGTTCAGGTATGGATATATTTGAATTCCTCTGTCTGCAGTACGCAATTACTGGTGCCAGGCATTTTGTGAAGACTCTGGGCGCAGTAGATAAGCCATAGGGCAGTGCAGAGAATTGGTAATGAGTTGAATCTGCCATAAATCTGAGGTATCTTCTGCAATTTTGTCTGATAGGGACATGCAGGTATGCCTCCTTGAGGTCAAACGTTACTAGCCAAGCCTTCTTGCCCAGCATGGGAAGAAGTTGCTGTAGTGTCAACATTTTGAATTTGGGAACTTCCAGGTAAGTGTTTAGAATTGAAAGGTCCAGAATGGGTCTCCAGGCTTTGTCCTTTCGGGGGACCAGAAAGAGTCGAGTAAAATCCTTGTCCTTGCTCCTGTATAGGAACCTCTTGAATGGCTCTCATGTCCATGAGTGCTGTAATTTGTCTTTGAGCCTCTGCCCATGGATTTGGTGGCAGATTTGGCATTGCTTTTATCCTTGGTAAAGTGTGAAAGTGGAACCTGTATCCTTGAGATACAATATTTAGAACCCATTTGTCTTTTGTGATGATGTGCCAATTGCCTGCAAAAAGTGCTAGTTTTCCTTCCAAGGGAGCTGCCAAGAGGGATTTGCTTGGCAGTCTGAGGGGAAAGTCATTGTGATTGTTTTCTGAAATTTTGAGGCCTGTCTTCTCCTCCTTTCTGGGTTGTGGCACCCCATTGCCGAGGCTTGTAAGAGCCTTGTGGCTGACCTCTGCCCCTTGGGCGTCTGTATTTGCCCCTCGGAGGTCTGTCAGAAGTTGGAAAGGACCAATTTTTGGTTGGCCAATTTCTGCTAAAACGAAGGGGTTGTACCTGTAAAAAATCCTCGACCGTCTGCATAGATTTTGCCTTATCCTCCATTTTCTTTAAAACCTCTTCTACTTTTACACCACATAAAACATCCTGCTGTAAAGGTGCATCCAATAACTTTGCTTTAACATGATCAGGTAAACTTTGTTCTTTTAACCAAGCATGCCTACAAATGACAGACCCTGTTACTGCTGCTCTACAAGAAGCTTCCAATAAATCAAATCCACATTGCAAAGTATATTTCCGCACTTGTTCTGCTGCATGCAATAAATCCTTCATTTCCTTGTAGTCAGGCTGCTCTGAATGTGTTTTGTGCATTTTTTGTTTTAATTGAGGCATCAAATATTGCTGATATTTCAGCATGTGAAACTGACAATTTAAGGCCCTCATGGCTAGAGTAGCTGAGGTGTATACTTTCTTTCCCCATCTATCTAGTGCTCTAGAATCCCTTTCAGAGGGTACAGGATTTTTAGAAATAGAGGCCTTAACCCCTCTGGGACCCTGGGAAATAGTTTCTGGGTCAGCAACAGGGCTTTTGTATAGGAATTTGTGAGAGTCAGGGACTCTGCAATATCTGTCTGGTTTGGCTGGGGCTGGAGGTAATGAATCTGGATTAAGGCTAGATTCTGAATAAACATCATCCACAATGTCTAGTACTGGTGGAATAGCAAGAGGTCTGTGCTGAGGCAGTAAAAGGAACTCTCGGAGCCTTTTCTTAGAATCTGAGTAATCCTGGCCTTCCCAGTGGAAATGTTCCCTCATGGTATGCAAGGTTTCCCCAAAAGAGTAGTCCTCTGGGGGAGATGCTGAAGGGATTGACTCTTCAGCATTGGAGTCTTCATATGGGGGAAAGGAGTATTCCTGTTCCTCAGAAGAATGTGAGGAAAAGGAAACCTGGTCAGATGAAGCGTAGTCTTCCTCCTGTCTAGGCCTTTTATCAGGAGGGGGATGGGAACCCCTGATTAGGGTAATTAAGTCTTCGGCCATTTTAAGCATCTGTTTCTTAGGCATGGGGGCTTGTACTGGAGAATGCTGTACTGGCTTTCTTACTTTTAAAGGAGTTTTCAACTTTGCATAGGATTTAATAGTAAGTGTAGTCGGTCTGAAGACACCTTCAGCAACTGAAGGCCTTTCAACTACACCAGATTCCCCTTCAGCAATGGAGTCGGGAGGGCCTAAAGGTAAAAGCTCTGGAGGCCCAGCAATCTCTGCTTGGGAGTCGGAGGCAGCCTGTGGTTCTAAATCAGCGGTCGTCAGGGGCTGCGTAGGCACCTCACTGAAAACCGGAGAACTGGCGAAAGGCCTGGCACAGGCCTCTGTGTCTGGTTTGGGTCTCGGCTGCCTGTCCTTATCTTTGCACTTTTTATGCATCCCGGTCATCGGTTGCTCCGACGGCATGGTGTAATTAAATTTTCTACCAAAGTAATGTCGGGCGAAATCAAACCGACGTTTAATAGTACGTTTGTTAAACCTAGCACAAAACTGACAACCTGTGACGTCGTGGTCAGGGCCTAGGCATGGAATACAATAAGAATGAAAATCCTTATGAGGTATTTGCTTCCCACAAGAAATGCAATTATTAACTTTTTCTGACATTGGTCTGAGGCAAGAAAAGTTTCCCCAACGGGGTACTTAGCTTTATTGAAGACTTTGGTCTGAAATTCGAAATGAAAATCTCAGGAGTAGGCCGACCGGCACTTGCGAACTGCTTCTGCTTGGGGCACCGCGCGGCAAGAAAGACTGAAGAAAATGGCGTCAGCTGCCTCTTTTATACCCGTCGCACTGACGTCAGGGAAGAAGCAACCGCAACAGACGCCGGACCAAGACTTTGGAACTCGGGCCGACTGCGGGACCGCCTGACGGCAGATAACCCAAGTGTGATGACTGCAGGAGTGTAACACGATGAACATCCTCAGAGTCATCGGACTCCTGGTCAAATAAAACTGCTGGGGACAAGTCTCTTTCTTTTGGAAGGGGTAGGCTGGCTTCCCCTAATAAGCATAAGGTTTTCCGCCATTTTAAGCATTTGAGATTGAGGCATGGAAGCAGGTGTTTGAGCTTGGGTCGTCATTTTTTTAGGAGTAGTTCGGACCCTGGGCCTTAGAAACTCAGTAGTTTTAGAAAGAACTGAAGACGCAAAAGAAGTCGGCGGTTTGTGTCGAGTATCAGTAGTGTGAAGAAATTTCTCGGAAGCCAGTGCCTGCTCAGCGGCTCCGGACACATCCAAGGTAGAGACATCCGCAGGATCCTTAGTCAAAGAAGAGTCTCGCGGCATACTGGACTCTGAATGGGTCTTGGTAGCGGCCTGCAAATCCACAGAAGTGGGCATGAGGGGCTGCGAAAGCACCTCACTGAGGACCGGCAAACTGGCGACTAGCTTAATGGAAGAGTTGTCGGCAGTTTTGGACCTGTGTGGTCTGTCTCTGTCTTTATCCTTATGTTTTTTCGGAAGATAGGTAGTCAGATGGCTTACTGAAGCCATTTTGGAATACAGACATCGAGAATGAAAATCTTTAGCTACAATAAGGGCCCGATGACATATAGTTCTGGCATAGAACAAAGCACAAAACCGACAGCGAGGGACATCGTGGTCTGGGCCTAAACGGGTAACACTGTAAGAATGGAAATCTCGGTGTGGTATTTGCTTTCCACAGGCGAGACAATTGTTAACTTTTTCCAACATCAGTTAGAGCAAGAAAAAAAGGATGCCCAACGGGGTACTTCGCTTTAGAAGACTTCAACTTCAATTTGGAAATGAAAACTCAGGTAGCGGCCAACCAGCACTCGTGCGAACTGCTTCTACTTTGGGCTCCTCGGCAAACAAGACTAATGTAATGGCATCGGCTGCCTAATTTTATACCACTGAAGACCTGACGTCAGTCCTGGAGTGACAGCAACTGACACAGAAATACTAAGGCTCTGGTATTCGGGCCGACTGAGGGCTACCCCTGGCAGGATAACCCAAGTGTGATGACTGGAACAATGAAACATGAAGAACATCTGCCACTGTTACTCACAGAGTGAGGTTCTTCTGGTTAATTTTCACTATTAACCCCTCCTCTAGCATGACAGCAACACCGTAGGCTAGGTGAGTAATGAGAAATGGCCAGAGCTTGTCAGTTTCTGCATATCTTGACTCTGCCAAAAGCCTTGACAGACCTATCATCATACAATCCTTCCCATCCCAGGAAAGACATGTCCATCCTCCCTGGCTGCACCACCAAGCACCCAAGCCACTAACAAGCTCTGGTCATACAGGCCATAGTCAGGGCTTTATTCTTCTATGCCACCATTGGAGCTGCCTATCCATGTCTTGATGCTTTTCATATTACAAAACAGAGGTTGTAAACACTCTGAAGAGAAGTCCTCAATATAGTCATGGTTGCTACAGACTCAAGCTCCCTACTAGACCCACAGGCATCTTCTACATGTTTTGAGTGTGTATGTATGTAACTATAGATCATATCCCTCCATACTGAAACATGTAAAACTAGAAAAGTAAAAAGAAAGCAGTATATGTCACATCATCTTGGGTCATAAGGCATAAACAATATAAAACAGAACTAGAGGTGTAGGAGGAATGGAATCTATACTGTAGCAATGATTCCTAAACATAAACATCTACTGTTATGAAGAGTTACCCATACAACTGTATTATGTTCATCACAGGGATGACTGCTGTACAGATCCTCATCCAGTAGAAGAGCATTACAGCAGTATGAAAGCCCCTTCACCACTAGGGGAAGAGGCATTTACAGTGCACACTGCATGGTTACAATGGAAATCTTGACCTATTCCTAGGCTGAGCATCCAGCTTATAGCTCTTGGAAAAAGTGTGAAGAGAATTATGAGTGGCAGACTCAAATGCCCTGTCCTGACAATTTTTTTGAAAAAAGCTACTTGTGGCAGCTGCCAACCACCACAGTTGCATGTGCTCTTACAGGGCCCCACACTCCACGAACATAACATTACCATACCAAAAACAATACACCAGGATAGTGATTAAGCCATAGCTTGATTGGAAAAAGGTCCAGAGGAAGGCAAACAGCTGGTCTTATTTCCTGAACATTTTAGCTCAAGCAATCTAACAGTTCAGATGTCTCTTGCAACAAACCCCAGCAAATGCAGAACCATTTTCTCTTTATTCTTGCACTTAGGATAGAAAACAGGAAGCTAGACAGTTTGGTTGAATGCTAGCTTATACACCACTTTAGGTATACAGTAGAAATGTTGATTATCTGAAACTTCAGTTATCCCCAACACAGTCTTCCAAAGTTTTCAGGTAGGAAAAATCAAAGTTTGAATATGTAAACGTTACAAGTATTCATTTGTATGTATTTTTTGAGCTTGTAGCCAGCTTGTGTGTGAAAAATTGTATTTATTGTCCACTGCAATCGCTGAATGGTTGCAAAGTATATTCTCTGCATGTAGAAAAAGCAAGATTTTAGAAGTTTTTTAATCTAGTTCAATATTTAGTTATCAGAATAGTTTGATTATCTGAACTAACCTCGGTCTCAATTAGTTCGGATAATCAACTCTCTACTGTAAAATGAGGGTTTGTTCTTAGACTTTACACTTGTAGAAAACTTTGGAAAGGTCTTCACAGACAAAGACCTGTAGCTCATACTTCGGTAGATGAAGTTGAAGCCGCCAAAAATAGAGGGTTAAAGCCCTGACTACGGCCTAGGCGACCAAATTTCCTTAGGAACCCTCTCCTTGTAATTCTGTATTCCCACACATACCTGTTATAAAGGCTTTCAGCCACTAGTGGCTTGGTCACTCTAATGAACTCTACCCCCCCCTCCCGTCTGCTATTCTGAACCTTCTCTGTGGGCTAGTGACTGTGTGTGCTGCTAGCTCTGCCTCTCTACCCCTCCCAAAGACGAGCCCACTGATCCTACATGCCAGCACTGTAAAACACACACAGATAAACGTGGTTTGCCTGGGCTATAGTCATGGCTTTAACCCTCTGCAGTGCCTTGCAGCTGATAATTTTTGCCTGGTGAAAGAGGACCAACCATGAAAAACACCACCTTCTTCAAAAGTAAAAGGAAACATTTTGGGGTCCAACTTCCATTCATAGATGTGGCTGTCATGTGGTCTTGCTTGAATTCTTCCCCAATATGTTCTGGAATGAGGAGATTTAAGAGGCCGGACATGCAATTCCAGGTGGGAAGCCAACACCCATACTGTAAATGCCAGAATACATAGCTGGTAAGAACAATACACACAACATTGCTATGGTGGTGTCTGTAAAAATCTCTAGGGAGCTATTAAGGCCAGCATCAAAATCTCCTTCAAGCTGAGAAGATTGTACAGCATGGGCTTGTTCCACGTTCACTGAAATTTGAACTACCATGCCAAGTCTGAAGCATACATGGTAAGGATTGGCATCACCCATGGAATCAGCCATGGAAATACCAGGGCAGACTGTTACAGTTCTGCCCTGGCTGTGTTTTAACTTGAACTCGCCAAGCATGTGTTTCCCCAGTGGAATGGATGGAAGGAATTAAGGTCCCGAGAAGCTCCCCTTCCTTCCATCAGTAGATGACTGCAATTTCTGTACTACATCCACAAAAATCATTTAAGTGGACAGCTTTATCCTTAGAAAGTTAAAGCTGCCCATTGCATGCATTTAACAGAGCTTTCAGGGAAATCTTGACTTCTCTATAGCCAAGCTTGCTTTTGATAGATTCTGGGAAACTTTCAGATTGGTCATGCAGTGCATAGTTAGCTTCAGTGACTTTCGGACTTCTATCCTGATGGTGACTTGCTCAGGTAATTCATCCAAGTAGAAGTACACGTATACACCTACTATTCTCAAATAAGAAAGCAAAGGGGGCTGGGTACTCCACAGACACACTGGAGGTTGCACTAAGGTCATAATGAACAGAAATTGGAGGTAGTCCCACTCTTGAGCCTAGATACTGCCTGTGCTCCTCGAGGATGAAAATGTGGAGGTATGCTTCATTCAGTTCCAAAGTAATCCAAAACACGCTCTTCATTTGAACAGAAGCACTAGCTTATTTAATTATAAAATATCTTGGATGGGCCACTATGTCCAGTTTTGTCTGGGACAAGGAATAGTCTAGAATAAAACCATTTCCCTTCTCCTACACAGGAAATATCTTCCTCAGCCCCATATGAAATAAGCTGGTCCAGTTCAAGGAGTGTCAAACAGGTTTGGTCTTGAACAAGAGGTATTCCCATGAAGTGATGGTCTACTTAAAGTTTAAGGTAGTCAAGCTCTACCCAGTTCTACCTGTAGTACAAAAGCTTAACCTCCCCAAGTGGTAGCAACAGGGGAAGAATAGTCAGTATTAGCCTCCTCTCTCCCCTGCCCTTTTGCCTGTAACCTCTGCCATCTCTCATGGCCTGTTTGATCTTAAAATCTAATCTGGTTGGTTTCCTGTAAAATGTCTACTTTTGAGCGGTGTAATTCCTACTGTATCTGTGAATAGGTAAGAGGAAAAATGCTTCAAAGAATCTATGGTTTTGCCATTCTCTTCTAGTTCTCTGAAAGACTTCCTATGAGGGAAGACCTAACAGTAAGTCTCTATCCAGTGGTGCATCCAGAAGCTAACCCTTCACCATCTGTATAATCACTACAAGTTATTGCTGCCCAGCTACAAGCACACTCTACATCATAACTATAAATAATGGCATGCTTACCCACTTTAAATGCAGTCTAACTCAATCTCCATATTTAGCAGCAAACTCACCTGATGCTGCTAAAAAACTAACTATGTACATCCCAATAGCACCTAAGACCACCAACCAATAAGTGACTACATTTCCTGTAACTCAATAATAATACAAGGCTTTGACACCCATAATGATAAGTACTGTTTGAATGTATACTTTCCAGAATTTAAGGAAACTACAAAATCCAAAGCAGGATGGAAAGGCCATAAAGGAGAACATAATTAAGGGAATATACTAGAGACACACCAAGGAGGATCCCTAATGCGATAATAACAGGCAAGTATTTATTGCATGAGGTGATCTAAGATTGTTTTCTCTTTGGTGAGGCAATGGCTGAGTAGAGTCCCAACAATTAAATCTACAAGTGTGGGAACAGCCAAAGGACAATCAAAAATGTAAAGATCAGAAAGATGAGTCCTGAAAAACACATGAACCAAAAGCACCCAACTTCTAAATTCATGATCCAGCTAATAATGTTTTATGAAGATATGAACAGAGTAGCAATGGATTGTGATGGTAATGTATTTTTCATAAATCAGTCACGAGTTCTGCTCTCCTCATTGTTTGCGAAAAGGTTTCTGGAAGACCAGCCCTTGGAATATGAAGAGACAACTTTGGGATCTGCAACAGGGTTCTTATGTAGGCACTTATGGGAATCAAGAACTATGGAGAAATGGTCTGGTTTCCTAGCGGCATGGGGGGTTGGGAATCCAGCTCCAAGGATGTATCATGAACCACATCATTCATAATCTTCAGCATTGGAGGAAGAGATAAAGCTTTACGCTCAGGAAAACCAAGAAACTGCCTAAATCTCTTCTTGGACTTGGGATATTCCTGAGCCTCCCAGTTAAAGGACCCTATCATCTTATGTAAAGTGCCCCAAAAGAGAAATCCTCAGCTGGTGAGACTGAGGCTAAGGTATCTTCAAATCCTAGATGGCACAGAATCCTGGCAAAAACTGATCCATGTATGCCAACTGTTACTCCTCAGAATCTGAAGAATCAGAGTACTCCTGTGGGGAATGGTCCCTCTTTCTCTCAACAGGAAAGATTACTGCAGCATGGAGCTTTTCAGGGTAATATTGTCTGGATCTTAAAACCCCATAAGATCCTCTGCTAGCATGACCAATTTCTGTGAGTAAGCATGTGAGAAGTGTGGTTTCAGCTGAGGCTGGGACAAACTAATGAGAGAGTTCTTTGCATCTGGGTTTTGTGCCTATTTGGGTGTGCTGTCAGTTACAGAGGTCTCAGGTCATGGCTGGGCAGCAATGACCTGGATCCGGTCCCCCTAGCACCTCCTTGCAAATGGATATATGGGGGGACTGCCCCACCTCCTCTGCAACTAGAATCTTACAGTTAGAAGCCAGTGCCTGCTCAGCAAATCCAGAATTAACTGATGCCTACAGCTGTTCAGCCCAAATGGACACTGGTGCTTAAGTGTACTTGTCTTCCGACTTCTCGCCAGAGGCCTTAGCACTGTGGGTTGTAGTATGAGAGGAATGTGAAAATACCTCAATGTGCTTCAACAATCTTGAGTGTTAGAGGGCTGCTGGAAACTGATGCTGTGTAACTAGCCCCTCTAATGCACTTATTCTTGGGAGGCTTCTCTTTCCTTTTTCATGACAGCTCTTCAGAGGGACTGGTGGAGGCCATAGCAAGTCAAAGCTACCAGCAAGATTCAGCCTTGCACTTTAATGTCTGTGAATTAGAGTAAACATAATGAGAACAATTGGGCACAGCAGGCTTTGGACCCAGGCAAAACAAGAGTTGAAACTGTACAGTATTTGTTTTTCACAAGTTAATGGTACTTTTTTCCCCTAACATGTAAAGCTCACTAAATAATAAAAATAGAAGAGCTCCCAAATAAGTTACTTCCCAAAATCTTCTGGTCTAAGGAACCACTGTTGCACCAAGATATGAAGCTGCAGACTTCAACAACAAGAAAGAACTAAAGATAGTGCCAGCGGACGACATTTTATACCATGGATTCCCCAACTTGTAAGTTGGACAGACTGAATTTGTCCCAGGACTTACCCATATTTGACAACTTGAATAAAACCTCACCAATCCTGGAACATGAATCTGGTCATGACAGACTACTCCCTTTTGGCTAATCTAGATTTCGAAAAAAACATTAGACAGAGTCAGATGGACTTTTCTTCTATGCAGTTCTTGATAAAATGTGCTCCCTTCCAAGCACAATTTTCCTAAGTAAGGCCTTATATGCTGATCCCTACTAATAATGTTATAATAGGTCCAAGGCTCTCACAGGGAGAAAAATCGTTTTTTATTTGCAACCTTTATCAGTCAATTTCATGACTTGGCTACACTCAGGATACATGCTCTTTAATCATTTAATTCTTGTTATGTATGGAGGACTTGCCATTATACTTGGGGAAAAAAAAAAAAGATTTGGGTAAGGTGTTTCATGCGTTTGAATTCTCTGGTGAAGCTCGGGATATAAAATCAATCCTTCAAAAATAGAGACCATCAAATTTAATTAAAAACCCGCTAGTAGGCTTATCACACACACATTTCCCATTTTTAAGTGGCCCACACCTTTTATCATATTTAGGAATTACTTTCACAACTACATTACAGAAACTATTAGTGAATATGTTTAACCTAATTTTTGTAAAGTTAAAAGCTATCCATAATTCTGAAGAACCCTTAATCTCAATTTTTAGCAAAGGCTCTTCACCATTAAGTGGTATGTTTAATCTCTTCTATATGTTTCTTAATGTCTTCCATTAACTCCACCTGGTGGCTCACTTCACATAACTACAAAGATGGCTACTTCATTCTCTTGGTTGTGTCAAAAGACAGTTTTCTTGGGATCGGCTTTCTCTTCCAGTGGACTTGGGTAATTTTTATGTACCTGACTTTAAACTGTACACTACAGCTGCCCATCTTAAACTATTACTTGGACTCCTCTTCCCCAAGTTAAGGTTATATGGAACTTATTTTGAGCAGTTAGGTGATCTTTTTTTTTTAAATAAAATTCTGCTTGCCTCCAAGGCTTTCGGACTATTCTTGGATTCCTAGTCAAGACTAACTGTGCATCTGACATTACTATAATAAAGAAATGGCTTAAAAGCCCATGACCAGTAAAACTAAGAAGCCTATGGGGCTCCATAGCTTAGACATTAAGAACAAATTAAGACTTCTCACTAACCTACAGTACTGGGATCATTGACTTGCAGGTATATTAATGTCATGGTCTGTTTTAAGTTTTAAAATACAAGTTCCACTTATTTTACAGATAAATCATAGACAGATAAATTACTACAACTTTACTTGCAGACAAAAAATGGATCCACTGTCAGGAAGGATTGGCCCTTCCAGATTTTTTGGGTGGACAGAGTCAACACAGAGTTGTATAAAGTACTAATCTATATCCAAAATATATAAAATTCTCTGACTAGATAAATGTTACCGAGCAGTCTGGGGAAGATCAGATTTGAGCATGACAATTACAAATGAGGTATGGGTTACCTTACTCTGGTTCTTATGCCATATGGTTAACATTTAAACAACGCATGCATATAAGTATGTGTTGTTCATATTATATGCATATTCATACACACAAACACGCATTTTACACACACAGTTTGTGGTCAGTTAACCTCACTATTGATAACCATTTAGCTCTACCCTGATCATTGCATGCATACTCACCAAGAACACTAAAGGAAAGACATTCATAATACAGCACACTAACAAACACAGCAGCACTGCCTGTGCAAAAGCAGCAACTATTCAGAACATTTTTGACCCTGCACTAACAGAATGCTCTCTACAAACTGCTCCCAATAAAAAAGTTGTTTTTGATGGGGGCAAGACCCTCACACTCTCACATCCCTTCAATTATACATTCGGTAACTCTGAGATCACACTGCATAGGATATTGGGAAAAGAAATTTCCTAATCCCTATTGTTATGTGATCTTGCAGTTTCAGCTGTCTCTCTCTTATGAGTAGCAGCTAACTCAGAGTGAATCCATGGACAGTCACTGCCATTCACAAGTTTACATGGCAATGGAGAGAGAGAGCTAGGTTGCCAGGTCTTTCTTCTATATATCAAACATGCATGCATGCATACATACATACATACATACACCTACAGACAATTTAGAGACCCTGAACCACCTGGTCAATTAAAGTGACAACACAGAATTCCTTAGTGAACAAAACTGATGAATAAACGGTTGAGGAAAACACATAAGTACTTTGTTAATGACCAAACTATACTTTCAATTACCTAACTTGTCTCCATTATATGTAATATGTATAGCTGTATTTATATATACATAAATATATACACATACACACACACACATATATATATATATATATATATATATAGGTATATATTCAAGCACACACTTATGTATAAATACACATTATACATTCACATACAAACTAAAATCATAACCTAAAATGTCTAAATTTACAAAAAAATCTAATGTAGTAACTTAAAAAAAGCTAAACAAAATACCCTTACGAGATCATGTAACATCTGTGTGAGCTCCATCCATGCAATTACCCATTAAGTACCCTTATAAAGCACAAAGCAAACATCTAGATGATCAAACTTCTAGATGATTTATGTAATGTACCTACCCAACAGGGACTCTATGCTTGGAACTTCTCCGAGATCCTCCAGAAGTTCATGGATAGGGTCATTGTGTTCTGGAGCAATAGCATCTTGATGATCTAAGAGCAGCTAAATGCAATTAAAAAGAGAAGAATTTAACCACTGTTGATACTTCTACACCCGATTCAAAACAGTGTTTTCTTGTAAAAATGTAGACACTACGATTATTACATTCCAAAAGTCCCTTATAGGAGAAAACTGACATCACATAAAAATACCTACAGTTCCCATTACAAAAACACATCTACTGCACTCCATTGTTTTCAGTAAGTTGGGATTTACAACAATATACACTTGGTAGACAAACAGAAGGCTTAGAGAAGTTCTATCATATTAGTCTTTAGCAGCTCAGAACGAACACAAAATTAACTGAAAGATATTAAAGAACTCAAATTCAGTAGTCATTACACACAAGCAGAAAAGTCTTCTCTAAAATATTTTAAAGATTCTTAAGGGGGTGCAAATATTCTCATTCTTTACATATCAGTTTTAACATGCCCCTAAAGCATATACTAAAAACAGAATATATACGCATGAAAGTAGTAAGTAGTTTTATAATCCAAACTACAAATGTAAATACAAAGTAACTCTAGCAGTGAAGTTTTACAAGTGTTGTAGCTTTCCCTATTCTCAGATGTGCCAAACTAATAAACTGTCATGCAAAACTTGCAACTAGCTGCAATAATGCTTAAGACAGCTACTTGTTAAGTGACAAATAGCCAGATGCCATGGTGAAGGTCTTTCCACTGCAGTTCCTAAGGGAAACCACTTTCTGGAAACTGACCAGTGCATCAAACACTACCTCATTTCTGGAAAGACTGGGACACTCCCTTTTTTCCTACTACAGAACTAAACAGCAGATGTGATGAAGAAAGTCAGAGAAGGAAACTAGTAACCAACTTGAGAAGCACAGAAGTTAATTCAGCCACAGTCATCTCACAGTACACAGCAATACCTTGTCCAGCTTCAGGTGAGCAAAAAGAACAGTCAAGTTTGTGGAAGCCATAAAGTCCACAAGGCACAAAATGGTTAAAGCTTGGATCCTCCTCCTATGTCATCAGGCTGGTTACCAAGTTCATCACCTTCTGGACCTTCTACATGGGCAGGAATGCCAACAATGGAGTGTACAACTCCACATCAATGCAAAAGAATCTTGCTGCAAGGGGTCAGAATGACTTCTCTGGGTTCACGGTCACCCTCCAGGGATGTAACTATGGAAGTGTCCAGGGAGTCATTTTGATAGGGAAACACACGTCACTCCCTCTCCTACAAAGCTTCAGCCATCATGGCCAACAACTTGGTAAATATCCTGGATTAAATGTATATCAAAATGGCAACATGGTCTATTTTGTAAAATTGCATCTACCCATACTAAAACAAAGGAATCTCATGCAGACCTCAGAATAATGTAGTAAAAAGTATCCATCATGCACAGTGCCAGAATCCAAGAACCTGTAGTAGCATGAAGACTGACTCCTTAGTGTCACCATCCTGAATTTTAATGTACTTATGTTCACTATAGCCAATGTGGTCTAGAATGGGAAGAAAGCCTTTTGTTCCCTCATGAACTGAACAGAGCACAACCTTAAGTCTCACTCTGAATGAAAGACAGCCTACGGACACCTTGAGGAATACAGTTTGGATGCTCTTTACAGATGTGTTGGTTTCTGACTAAAACCTCTTCTGGATAGAACTTACAAGCAGTAAAATTAATTGTCATCAGTGCCTGCATTCAGAATATGACACACTTCCTTACTGCAATAGATGTTTGATGATGGCACTTTGTTTTTTGGGTCTACAACTGAGTTTACACTCTCCTCTAATTTTTTTCCTCTTGGAATCACTTATGTTTGGGTGCAAGCAAACCCTATATGGGTGTGCACAGTGGTGACACATACCACACCAGGAGGATGTGCCCTATACTGAACTTGTTAGTTCATCCCCCATCCATCAGCAGAACATAATTCTTGTAAGTCAAGAAAACAATAGATAACGCAGAACATACTTATGTAACTTCATAAAACATTAATGGCATCTACTTTATGGAGAAGCTATAGTGAGGTAGGAAAGTCCTCTAGTAAAGCAACTATAAGAAATTCATCTGTTAAAATCTATCATCGGAGACCTTTCTTAGTGGACTAGTGATTGGGTTGAATCCTAAAGCAGTTACACTCCAGTATGGTGGAAGGAGCTGGAGGGCAGTCAAAGGGAGAAAGACTCAGAAGGATGAACTAGTAAATATCACTGTGCCAAAGGAGGCACAATTCTTAGAACAATCGCGGCAATAATGCTCGATAAAGGTGTGAACAATTACCATGTGACCAAGTTTCCACAACTAGTATGTCTGTAATGGATACATTTTGATTCAAGTACTAAAAGAAGCTATGCTTCTAGAGGATTAGTCTTTTACCACAGCACTTCATAGCAGGAGGTGGGTTGTCTGATGGCAAAAGGTAATAAAAGGCAATTAAAATTCTTCATTTCCCAAAGCAAAAACAGTCACTCCATATTCCTTACAGTAAAACTTGAGATGGTGGTGAGCATATAGGGTTGTGCACCAAATCTTTGTGAAAGACCAGATAAAGGTTTCTTAATTAAGGACCTGAAGCTCAAGAGTCATTTTGCAGTTAAAACAGCTACCAGTAAAAATATTTTACAATGGCCGACTTTAAAGCCACCAAACCAGCATATTTGATTAGTGGAAACAAAGGTAAACAAGCCTGTCATGAAGTTCAAAACCAACACAGAAAGGTTCTTCACAGGTGGAAAGAGATGCAGTCTCTCCCCAAATGTACTGCTTGACCAGATAAAGTCATGATGGACAAAAATTGTTGACAAATGCACATTAACTATGAATAACTGAGGCTCAAATCATACAAAACAGGTCAGAAGCACCTGCAAATGAACAAACGGGAATAACACACATTTCTGACTAGAGAACCTCTTTCACAAGGCAGAAAGTCACCTAGCACTTACAACTCTTCTGGAAACTTAAAGAAATCTGCTGGGATCAGAATCTACAGCAAGACCCAAGCTCTGAGGTGGACATAGGTGTCACTCTACAGTGGAAAATTTCCCTTTGCTAGTACAACATCCTGCACCACCAGAGCCCTGAAAGACTGAAGGCATATGCTCCTCAGTCTGCAAATAACTCTCTCTAAATTCTACAACTACACACAACTGTGCCAGTGATGTAAAGCTGTACATCTTCCCCGCTACAAAATGGAAGATGCATCCACTTCCATCTTCCCTCTCATCTTGATGCAGCAAACAAAAGATGAGAATAAACGCATACTCTCAAACGGCAAACAGATTCACAGCTCCAAATCCTCAGCTATGGGATGGGATGAAAGATGCAGCATAAGGAGTACACCAGCATATTCACTTCACGTGGAATGTGAACTGCTGACAGGGTGATCCCTCTATGGTCCACTTTCAGACTTGAACCACTGTTCTGCACAGTGGATACTACCATGTATCCCCTTTGCTAATTTAGGTAACCCTACAGTGGCTTGGTTGCTGGACTAGAGTAGAACATTCCTTTCACAGCCTTAAGGACCAAAAGAAATTAACACAGCTCCAAACGTCTGATGTCAAGCCTTCTCCAGGGAGACCACATCTCCTGAATTCTGAAGGTGTTTAGGTGAACTCTTCACCCCACCTCATCTGACGTCAAGTCCTTTAATGGAGCATCAGTAGAGAAGGGAGCTCGACCTGCAGAACTATTAGCACCCCAGACAGCAGTGACAGAATTCTGATGTTAAAAAGAGAAGATCCATAAGGGCATAGTGGCTCTACCATCTTCAACACCTAACAGTCTGCTACAATGCCTGCATCCTTAGTCTTCAAGTCAAGATACAAGAAGGTATAAGGTTGAATACACATCTGAATCCAAACCAAACTACCAAAGTCTTGATCTTCTGAGCCTCTCTACAGTAAGGCATATGTTCATTTCCTTGCTAATGAAAGGAATCCTTTTAAATGGGATCGGACAAAACTTCTACCACTCAGCTCCTACAAACAGCAGTCATGGAAGCATCCACTCTTGGGACATCACTACTGAGCATTTTAAACTGGCCAGCAGAAATCAGTCATTAAAGAAGACTAACACAAGTTTCTTCTTCTACAAGATATTCACACACTGGCTCGCATGGTGGTGAACACTGTAGGGGTATGGGACGAAGACCAAAGAACAACTGTAATGAAAGAGGCCCATTTACAGCAAACTGAAATAACTCCTTAGTAAACTCTACACACACACACACACATGTAAAAATGCTCATCATGATCAGCAACCCCAGACAGATCACCCACAACAGTGTTGCAACCGGGTACAGCATCCTGCTGTGTTACCATTAGCAACTAGACAGACAAGATGTTTTCTCTGAAGTCCAAGATGTATTAACCTTTCAATCACCTTCAGAACAAAGAAAGAAAAAGGTGCAACACTCTTCACTTTGTCAATACTACTACAATCCCACATAAATCACAACACACCACTAGGCCCATAACTTATTCAGAGGCTTTAGAGAAAATTGCTAAAGCCTCCAAGAACATGTGTCAACTGATACCAGCCTCCAGCACACAAAGCAACACCTACTCCTTCTCCACTCACTAACTACAAATCCACACAGTTCATCCAAGAGTCACCACAAAAACAGACAAGTCCATAAGACCCATTAAGTATGCTTCCACATAAGGAAGTGTTTAAGTTAGTTACGCATACAGACTCCACTTTCACCAACATGGACAAGAACAGGGCGACTGTCATGATGGAACATACTATGCATGTGTTTAAGACAGGAAAGGCACGGGTCTTCAGTAGCATCTTGTCTTCCTTAAGAATTATGCCTAAAACACTAAGACAAGACAAGTGGTTTTAACACTTAGCTATGTAGTAAGGAGATCCAGTATGTGCCAAACAGAAACAAGATGGTAGAGAACACTTAATGTTTCACCACAGATTTCTAACATCTCCCATACTACGGCTTCTGTACTCTAAGTGTTTGTTGCCCCATATTACCTTTTCTATGCAAAATCCCCCCCCCCATCAGACATGCCTACATAGCAAACTCACACTTGGGCAACATCATGGAGGAACTTCTCAATGTTAGCAGCTTAAATAGAAAGATGCCTGAACTTGTGGATTTCCTGCAACTCCAACACATTCATATTTGTGCAGTTAATGAGACAAGGTTTCAATGTAGTGACAGCATTCTCTCTATACCAGTGTTTAGCCACCATCATACCATCAGACCCTTGGGTAACTCAGGAGTACCTGTATTTGTCAAATATCTCAGTTCCAAACTCGGAACAACTGGAGATCCAAATCATCATTAACAAATCCAACTATCACTTCATTGTTAGCCACAGATCCCCATCAATGTCCCCCAAAGATCATAGGAATTACCTTTGTGTATCATTGATGAGTTAAATATAAAACCAAATAACTTTTTGCTAAGAGACTTCAATTACCCAAGCTTTAACTAGCACACTTATACCTCTGAAAGTGGATATGCTCAGCATTTTCTAGACTTTGATAATGTAATGGAGCAAACTGTAAAACTACCCAATTGGGGGGGGGGGGGGTGTCTAATATCTTTGTCCTGAATCTTACCAAATTTGCCATCACCTGCACCCTACCCTGCATCTCCACATCCCCAGTTAAATATGACTACAAGTCAGTCATCTTCACTGTCAGGCCTAGTACCACTATTCCACCACCAAATGAGACTGGCTTTAGGGACTTCACCACGGTAAACCTATGGTAGCCTGGAGAAGACCTGTGCAAAATTCCCAACAATCCCATGGCTAATGTACAGAAATGAGAGGGCTACCTTATTCACCTCCATACCAACATCTAAATAGCTGCACAAAAAGTCAGTACCCGTCTTCCCCAAACATAATGGTAACCAGGGTCTTGGTCTAATAGCAGCAACAATTTTATTTTTTTTCTTTTTGAACACCTTTATTAAAATATCGCTTAAGACATAAGCATACATACATTAATAGAAAAGAAAAAACATTCATATTTTTTACATTTACACACATTACACAGTATGTTTTCTTTAACAACAACTGTCTTTCCTTCAAGCATTATGTACATCACTCAGTTCCTGCCTTTCCCTAAACCTCACTCTTCCTCTAACACTGTTCTGCATATTCCCACAGATTCCGTTTAATTCTATGCAGTCAGTTTGCTCCTTCCCTTTTCTAAAGATCCAATCTTCCCAACTTCAATTCTTTTATCTCCTTTACAATATTCCAGCACTTCAATTATAGTTCATTCAGAACTGGATTTCCATTTTTTAGTAATTGCTACTTATACAACACCATTACACTTAGTAAGGCCTTACCAAGTCTGGGCACTTCAGATCCTCAAATCCGGTATGAAAAGAATACTTTCTTTAGTTATAGCCATCTTCTCTCCCAACCACTCTGAAAAAAGTAAAAGTAAAATCTGCTAACGCCTTACATTCTTCCCATAACATGTTCCCAGTTAACTCTGTCTTTCCTAACACCCCTCCATCATTTACTATATACCTGTGGGAAACTAGTCTGAAGTATGCTACTGTATAAAAATATCAAAGCAAACACTTCCCAACAAAAATTCTAAGCCTTCTGGACTTTGCTGCATACTTGAGAGCCATACAGATCTCCTGTCACTGATCCATTGTTTAAACATTTCCATTCTCTCCTCCTAATCTTTTTTAACCTCTTCTGACTCGGTTGTTACAGTTATCATGCAATACTGTGTATGCCCCACTAATTATCCCATTAAACAGCAGCAACGTCTGTTCTAGCCTCATGTAAAAACTCTACCAGAGCTGGTCTTTCATTTAACACTCCCTTATCCCCTTCTCTTTGCCTAAACTCTGTCATCAATCCCGATAAATAAGGCAGTCTTGCTATCGAGATTTATATTTAGTCTTATTATTCATTTATTTCACATTTGTTAACTGGGTTGGTCCAACTGAGCACTGACTAATTTTCAGAGAAGACTCAAGGAGGAAAACTCCAAGAAAAATAATGACAATTTTACAGTAATACGTTTCACAAAAAGTAAAGTACAGTTTTGTACCTACCATAAATGTAGATGTTCGAAGATCCACATTGCTGCAGTCCTTACACTTGGGTAGTCCGCTGTCCTCGGTCGGCCCGAATATCAAAGTATTAGGCTGACGTCGGTCAAGGCGCTTAAGACTGACATCAGGACGTCAGGGTACAAATGCGCATGACCGACGTCATATCCTCAGTCTTTTCTTGCCCCAGATGTCAGAAGACCCTAAACAGAAAGGTCAAAACCAAAAGACAGCAAAAAAGCAACCAACCACCCTTGCACTAAACATATGTACAATATATACAATATCCACAATATTTACAACCCAAACCACACAACCACCTCTAACTACAGAGGGGAAGGAGGGAGGGTAAATTGGACTGCAGCAATGTGGATCTTTGAACATCTACATTTATGGTAGGTACAAAACTGTACTATGTTCTTCATCTCACATTGCTGCAGTCCTTACACTTGGGTAGAATCCCAAAGCAGAGGTAAGGGAGGATGGCAAAACTATAAAGCAGTAGGAGCTGCCAAAATGCCCTGTAAAATTGCAGTGGCAAAACCAGCCCTAGATTTAGAGTAAAGTGGAAGGTGGTAATGCTTAGAGAAAGTATGTACTGAACTCCAAGTAGCTGCCTCCAAAATATCTTTAGTTGCCACCCCTTAAAAAGCTGTAGAAGTGGCAGTAGCCCTAGTGGAATGAGGCCTAATCCCAGCTGGAATCTCCTTACCATGATGGGAATAACAGAAAGCAATACAAAACCCAATCCACTTAGAAATAGTTTGTTTTGACACAGGCTTGCCCTGAGAACCCAAAGCAAAAGAAACAAATAACTGCTGAGACTGCCTGAACCCTTTAGTTCTGCTCAAATAATATCGCAACTGCCTGTGTATATCCAAGGTGTGCAAAATCTTTTCCCCTTTATTTTGGGGGTTTGCATAAAAAGTAGGCAAATGAATAGCTTGGTTTAAAGCCACACTAGAAACCACTTTAGGCATAAAGGAAGGATTAGTACGTAAAGATACCCTATCCTTATGGAAAATTAAGAAAGGCTCAACTACCATAAGGGCCTGCAATTCAGAAACCCTTCTCGCAGAGGTAATGGCCAACAAAAAAGCAGTCTTCCATGATAAATATTTCAACTCGGCAGTAGCTGCAGGCTCAAAAGGTTGTAGAGTGAGTTTCTCCAACACAAAATTGAGATCCCAAGCAGGAGTAGGAGCTCTATGTGGGGGTCTTATATTCTTTGCCCCTCTAAGGAATTGCTTAAACAAAGGATGAGAAAACAATGGTGGGTCACAGTCATAGTGAGCAGAAATTGCTGCAGCATGAACCTTAATAGAAGAGAAGGACAAACCGTTGTCCAGTAACTCAGCAAGATATTGAAGAGCCACACTTAAATTAGGCTTAGAAACATCAAATTCCTTTGCTGCACTCCAAAACAAAAATCTCTTCCATTTATCTGCGTACACTTTCCTTGTACTAGGCCTTCTGGCCTCCAAAATAACATTCAAAACTTGCTGTGGAAGCTGAGACCCTCCAGGGTTTAAAACAGAATATGCCAGGCTGTTAGGTGAAGAGAGTGAAGTTTGACATTGAGTAAATGACTGTTCTCCTGAGACAGCAGGTGTGGAATCAAGGCAAAGGCCATGGAGGCTCCCGCACCAGACTTCTCAGTAATGGGTACCAGTGCTGTCGAGGCCAATCTGGAGCTATTAAAATCATCTTTGGCTTGTCCTGTCTGACCTTTAGAAGTACCTTTGGGAGGAGAGGCAGAGGTGGAAAGGCATACACATGAAGATTGCTCCAATTGAAAGAAAGAGCATCCACTTTCCAAGCTGTGGGATGAAACCTTTTGTGCAAAACTTTGGCAGCTGGTAGTTTAGTGGAGAAGCGAACAGATCTATGTCTGGAGTTCCCCATGACACTGTCAATTTCTGAAATACATGAGGATCCAATTTCCACTCGTGGGGATCCATAATTGCCTGCTCAACACATCTGCTAAGGAGTTCTGTGCTCCGGCAGAAACCTTGCCTGAAGATTTAGCTGTAAACTGAGAGCAGTCTCCCACAAAATCATTGCTTGTCTGCATAGAGGATAAGAATGTGTTCCCCCTTGCTTGTTGATGTACCACATGACAGTTGTGTTGTCTGTTAGAACCAACACCTGCCCTGGAAGAAGTAAATCCTTGAAAGCTATTAAAGCAAATTGGACTGCTAACTTCTCCTTCAAGTTGATATGTAGATGTTGTAGTCTGGCAGGCCACGTGTCTTGTATCCACTTTCCATTTAGATGAGCTCCCCAAGCTTTGTCTGAGGCATCTGTCGTTAGAATCTGACTCGCCTCTGGCCGGGTCACAGAGAGTCCCTTGTTTAGGTGACATTCCTGAGCCCACCACAAAAATTCCTTTTGAATGCAAGGTATTATCTGAATGACAGTGTCCATATCTTGGCAGTGCTGTGTCCATACATTTTTGAGATACCATTGTAGCTTCCTCATATGCAGTTTGGCATTGGGAAGAACCAGAATACAAGATGCCATGAACCCCAAGGCTTGAAGGACTGTCCTTGCAGTCAGCCTGGACTGATGAGACAATTGATGGAAGTAAAGGGAAAGATTCTTTTGTTTGTCCGGGGTCAAAAAGGCCATCTGGGATGCTGTATTCAGTCTCACACCCAGAAAGCACATGTCCTGAGAGGGTACTAGACTGGACTTTATTTCGTTCACAGAACACCCCAGGCATCTTAGCACTGCTATCACATATTGCAAATGATGAAGAAGTTCGTCCTTTCCTTGGGCCAGAATCAGGCAATCGTCCAAATAAGGATAGATCTGTATTCCTTTTAGCCTGAAGAAAGCTATCACTGGAGCCAGAACCTTCGTGAACACTCTGGGCGCAGTAGATAAGCCAAAGGGCAATGCAGAGAACTGATAATGAGAAGTCCCAGCTCGAAAACGCAGATACTTCCTGCAACTTAGCCTGATAGGAACATGAAGGTAAGCCTCCTTGAGATCCAGAGTCACCATCCAGTGATCTTTGCCCAGCAGAGGTAAAAGCTGTTGCAACGTCAACATTTTGAACTTGGGAATGTCCAGATAAGTGTTGAGGATAGATAAATCCAAAATTGGTCTCCACGTGTTCCCCTTCTTTGGTACTAGGAACAGGCGAGAATAAAATCCTAGGCCCACTTCTGGCAGAGGGACCGGCTGTATGGCCCTATTTGAAGCAGCAGAGAAATTTGTTTGTGAGCCTCTATTCTTTGCTGAGGAGGAACGTCTGGCATGCCTTTGAAAGGAGGCAAGGTATGGAAATAAAACTTGTAACCTTGGTGTATGATATCCAATACCCATCTGTCCTGGGTAATTAAACTCCAATTTTCTTTGAAGAGTGCCAACCTTCCTCCCAAAGGTAGGTCATTGGGCCTGTTTACGAAAGGACTGGCCCCTGCCCTCACCCGAAGACTGTGCAGGTGAACTCCCTGTTCTAGGTCTGAAAGAGCCCTGAGCTCTGCCCCTACCACGTCTAGATCTTCCCCTAGACTGTGAATCATAAGAAGGGTACGTCCACCCCTTAGCAGGCCAATTCCTACTAAACTTCGGAGGCTGAACTTGCAAAAAATCTTTAACAGCCTGCATAGACTTAGCCTTGTCTTCCATTTTCTTTAAGACTGCCTCCACAGGTGAACCAAACAACACATCAGACTGTAAAGGAGCATCTAAAATCCTTGACTTAACATGGTCAGATAAATTCTGATCCCTCAGCCAGGCGTGCCTGCGAAGAACTGACCCAGTGGCAGCCACCCTAGATGAGGCCTGTACAGCATCAAAACCACATTGCAAAGAATGCTTACCCACCTGTTCAGAAACATGTACCAAATCTTGTAATTCTTTACACTCAATGCCTTCCGCCAGAGCATCTACCTTAGACTTCAATTGAGAAAGAAGATAGTTTTGATATTTCAACATGTGAAACTGGCAATTCAAAGCCCTCATAGCTAAGGTGGAAGAAGTATAGACTTTCTTTCCCCATCTATCCAAAGCTCTGGCCTCTTTATCTGGAGGAACCGGATTTTTTACAACAGAGGCCTTGACGCCCTTAGGTCCCTGACTAACAGTTTCTGGGTCTGCCCTAGGACTCTTATAAAGATATTTATGAGCTTCAGGCACCCTGTAATACCTGTCCGGTTTAACAGGAGCAGGAGGCAAAGAATCAGGATTAAGTGAAGCCTCTGCAAACACATCTTCCACAACATCCAGAACAGGTGGTATAGCCAAAGGCCTATGCTGGGGTAAAAGCAAAATTCCCTAAGCCTTTTCCTGGAATCAGAGAAGTCCTGACCTTCCCACTTAAAATGTTCCCTCATGGAATGAAGAGTCTCTGAAAAAGAAAAATCCTCTGGAGGAGAAGCAGAAGGAGTAGAATCATCCACATCAGAATCAGAATATGGAGAATACTCCTGCAAGTCTTCAGCCGAAGACTCTGAAACATCCGAAGCCTGCTCAAAACTCCCCAACTCTGGTTCCACCCTAGGCCTCTTATCAGGAGGGGGCAAAGAACCTCTAATCAAAGTAATTAAATCTTCCGCCATTTTAAGCATGTGCTTCTTGGGCACAGATCCTGATGAACTAGGAGTGACACCAACAGAAGCTAAACCTGGCCTGCCTCTGGGAGAAGCCTTGGAAACAGAAGGAGAGGGCCTAACCACCCTAGGAAGGGAGGGGAGTACAGTAACCTGAGAAGCCCCTTCAGCCTGACCTGCCTCTTGAGAGGCCACATCCTGCAATATCAAAGTCTCCCCCTGGGACTCCAGAGAAGCCTCCAGCGGAACCACCGGTTCCACTGACGCCTCTAAAGAACCGGCGTCCGGTACGGACGACTCTTCTAGCCTGGGTTTAGCTGCTTTGTCTTTGCGCTTCTTCGAAGAAGCGGGCGTCGGAGCATCCGACGGCATATTATAATTGCACCGCTTCCCGAAGACCAACCTGGCACAATCTAACCTTCGCTTAATAGTGCGCTTATTGAACCTAGCACAAAAGCGACACCCAACAACGTCGTGCTCAGGCCTCAAACAAGGAATACACAAAGTATGATAATCTCTATGCGGTATCTGTTTCCCACAAGAAATACAGTTATTCACTTTTTCTGACATCCGGTAAACCACTGAGGCAAGAAAAAACTAAAATATTCCCCAACGGGGTACTTAGCCAACTTTGACTCAGTCTGAAACTCCGAATTCGAAAAATTCCAGAACGCCGAACGGCACTTGCAACGCTGCTTCTGCATCGGACCATGCGGCAAAAAAGACTGAGGATATGACGTCGGTCATGCGCATTTGTACCCTGACGTCCTGATGTCAGTCTTAAGCGCCTTGACCGACGTCAGCCTAATACTTTGATATTCGGGCCGACCGAGGACAGCGGACTACCCAAGTGCAAGGACTGCAGCAATGTGAGATGAAGAACATCAGACAATTTTACAGTATACATACATAGAAAGATTGCACAGTTTTGTTTAAGTATGAAAAAGAAGGAGAGAGAGAGGGGAGAGCAATAAAACTTACAGCTCAAAAGTGAGACAGGTAATATAATCATGATTAGGTAGGGTCCTGGCAGCAGCATATCCAAGTTTTCTGGAGAAAGTTTTTTAGTTCTTTTTTTTTAAGCTGTTAGTGCAATGCTATGTTAACTGGCATGGAGGTTGTTCCAGAATTTTGTTACGGAAGATTGATACAAGATATTGCCAATATTCATTTTGGACCTATAAGTTTGAAGGTGTTCGTCACAGTAGTGCATAAGGGACAGGAAAGGAGGGGTCCAGTAAGTGACTAGACTGGAGAGAGAGGGACAAGCAGTGGGTTTACTGAGAAGGAAGTGGGTTATATGGAGTTGAGATAATTTGAGATGATGAGGAAGTTCAAGCCAGTGTAGCTTATTGACAGCAAAGCAATGATGGGTGGGATTAGGTAAATTAGCTACAAATTTTGTGATTTTACTGCAAGTTTGTTCAACTTTTTACTGCGGTATAGAAGGCCAAGTTTTTGATTCATTTTCTTAATTGACTGCTGGATATGCAAGTCAAATTTTAGCTGGTTGTCTATTGTCATTCCTAGCAATTTTGTGTGAGTTTCAACATTAATGATGACATTATTTAGGGAAGAGATGGAAGAGAGCTTAAGGTGATCACTGGCCTTGGGGAGAAAGAGAAATTTTTTTTTAGGGTTCAAATAAGCTGAATTTAATTTAGCTAGCTTTCAATTGAAAGGAAAGATTGTTGTGCATGTGTCTGAAGTTGTGAGATTGAGTTAGAGGATGTCATCAGACTAGAGTCATCTGCATACTGAATGAGGGTAGAGTAAGGAGTGGAAGAATATAGGTCATTGGTAAAGATGTTAAAAAGAAGGGGTCCCAGGAGATAGCCCTGAGGTATGCCAGTGTGTATGGGTGAAAAGGTAGAACAAGAAGACTGCCATTTGACTGACTAAGTTGAGCAGTTTGTTTAGTAGTTTGGAGTGCAATACCGTGTCAAAAAAGAGGCATGAGACCAGTTTATCATCTCTAGTTTCTGCAATAGTGCGAGTACAAGATAGTAGGGCTGTAAAGGTACCGTGGTTTGGTCTAAACCCATTTTGGGTAGGAATAAGGAGGTTATTGTGGATGAGGAATTTCAGTACCTGGTTATATATGATTTTTAGAGATTTTTGGAGAGTGGGGAAAGTATAGCAATTGGACTATAATTTGAGGGGTCATTGGAGTTGCCACCTTTGTGAAGGGGGATAACACAGAAAGACTTCAGATTGTGGGTACAGTAGCTTTTTTACTAGATCTATTAATAAGTACTGAGACCGGATAGGCAATAGTATTAGCTGCTAGTCTGAGAAATTGGGGGGGGGGGGCGGGGTTGTTGCACAGGGAGAGCAAGGTTTAAGTTTTAGAAGGAGAGACTTTATATAGGAGGTGGAGATGGGGTTGAGAGAGAAACAGGTTTTACTTGTGGTTTGAGGTAGTGTTTTTTTGGAGGGTTGTGGTTGGCATTCGTCATGTTGCTAATGGTATCGATAAAAATGGTTAAGGAGAGAGGCAGTGCCTTGGTCTGAGAGGTAAGGGTAAAGGCTGGGAGTTTGAGGTTTACCAGGGTGAAGGATTGAGATATTTCTCCAGAAATTGTGGGGGTTGGATTGATGAGTGCTTTGTGCCTTGAGTTAGAATGCTTTCTTATTATATATTTGTTTTTTTTGGTGAAGTGTCTTAGTTCTTTAAATAACTGGTGGTGAGTGGGGGATTTTTTTTGCCATGTTTTCCAGGCGGAGTCTCTTTTGTGCATTAGTGTACAAGTCTCTCTACTGAGCCGGGGAGGGGGACATCGTTTGATTTTATTTTTATTTTGCGAGGGGGTGCTAGTGAGCCGAGTATGCCAAGAAAGATGCGACTGAATTTGAGTACAGCATCACTGAGAGGAAGTGATTGTACGTTAGACCAGTTAATAGAAGACAGTCTATCATTAAGTACGGTGGGGTTGAAGTCAGTGAGTTTATGGCAGAATTTGTATAGATGTGAATTATTTAGCTGGGGAGTATATATTTGCATACTGATGGGTAAGTGATCATCCAAGGTTTTGGAAATGTTCTAGGGTTAGGGTAGAGATGGGGGTTGCTAAACAGGATCCAGTCAAGTGTTGTGCCATTATGGGAGTTTTTGTTAAGTCTTGTACGGGTAGTAGTTAGCTGAGTAAAGCCAAACAAATTGATGCTTTGGGCAGGAGAGGTGGTATTGAGGGCATTCCAATCAGTGTTTACATTTCCTAGAAAGATACTTTCATAGGCTACATTTTGAGACACCCAAGAAAGTATGTTTTCAATTAGAGGGATGTTCTTACCAAGTGGGATATAAACTGAGGCAACAGCATGTTTTTTGTTATTGTTTAGGTGGCAATTTAGCATTAAAATTTCTGCAAGGGGGAAGTCCGTATAGTAACAGGTTAGGGAGATAGGGTCAGATAGAGTATAGGACTGCCACACCTCCACCCTTTTTTATGGTTCTATCTAGTCGGTAGATGTTGTAGCCAGGGGGTAGAATATGTGAGTTAGGAATATGGGGTTTAAGCCAGGTTTCTGATAGTGCTAGTAAGTGAGGGGAATAATCTGAGATCCATGCATGAAGATCAGCAACCTTATTCAATAGGCTTTGTACGTTGATGGCTAGAATGGATAAGTTCTTGGGGGAATGAGTGGTAGGCATACTAAAGATGGGGATGCAGTCTGGGTGTGAGCTGTGGTTAAGTAGGGTTGGGGAGGTGAATTGTTTGAGCAGACTGGGTACGACATAGATGGCCCTGGGTTAGGGTGGATGTCACCTGCTAGCAAGAGGATAGTAGCTGATGGGTTGGGTTTGAAGCAAAGAACTTGTAGGTAAGATGTTTAAGTTCAAGTCCAACAAGGGGGGGGGGGGGTAACTGGAATATTTTGTATTGAAACAGGTGAGTAAATGAGATGTTGTGTAGTGAGGGAGAGATGGTAAATGATGTAGAGGTAAACTGGCTGTTACTGAAGTAGGATAAGGTTGGTGTTGGTTTTAAATAGTGAAGGCTGGCAGGATAAGATTAAAGGGAGGTGAGCATACGTAGTAGGATCACATTTAGGATCATGGTTAGGGAAGGTTTGGGTGAGTGGTTGTTGGTACTGCAGGTGGGAGGACAAGGGAGTGTTGTAAGAGGAGGGAGAACGTGAGGTTAAAGAGTGGGGTGTGGTTTAAGGTCTGAGAGGAGGGAGGAGTATGTGGGAGAGGTTAGTAGGTAGAGGTTGATTGGATAATTAGTGGGAGGGTACAAGATGCAGAGAGTATATATTTAGGGTAAAGGGGGGTGGGTGGGAATTGGACGTAGGGTACGGGAGCAGACTGAGGTTGAGCGGAGTGGGCAGAATCTCTATGAGGACAGCCAGCAGAAGAAAAAGAACAGTAAAGTTTTCCAATAGCCAAAAGGTAAGTGGGTAGTTTCGAGCGAAAAACCGCTCAGGGTTTGAAAAATAGGGATCACTGTTGCATACTGTAGTAAGCTTATCACATCACACTGGTAACAATTAAGGCTAGTCGGCCAAGGTGTGAACTGAAGTAATGCACAGCTTAGGGCTTTTGACTAGTAAAATAATGAGAGAGAAATGGAAACTGACAATGGAGGGTTCAGCGTAAATATATGCAGGAATTCCTGGTGGCGTGCTCACCAAGAGCAGAGTTAAGGATTAAAGCAGTACAGCTAACGGCTGTAAAATAGGTTAAAGGAGGCAGAAAATAAAACATTCAAACATGTTAAAACATACAGAGTTTTAGGCTGAAGTTTTACTGTTGCGGCTGCTACATTCAAAGAAGGATGGCTCCACACTGTTAAGGGCAAACAGCAGCAGCACTGTATATAGCTGTGAGGAGGGAGGAAAGCTTTTCCAGGGACTTAAACTGGAATAAAAAGAGAAACAAGGGAAAGAATATAATTATCAGGTAGGTAAGAATAAACTGGAGCACAGAGGAAGGATAACTAGGAGCCTGAGGGACAGAGAATTCACCTAGTCGTATTTAGTTACAATTTAAGAAAAACATTGACCTAGTCACACTTGGTTACAATTTAAGGAAATAAAAAGTTGGTTATGCAGTTTAACTACATCTACAATAGCAAAGGAGAATCAAAAAGCAAAACACAACATCTCAGCCCACTCTATTACCTTTACTTCTCTAGTTATCTGCTGTCAATATGTTGCTTCATTTGATAGTTTTATCCAGTAAATTCCACTCTCCTCTGGCCTATCTTCTGTACCCCTACGTGCAGTTATCTCTAGTGGTAAAACCTCATTTCTCCACTGCAGTGTTGGGTTAGTTCTTAGAATACTTTCTGCTACTTTATGAATATAATATTCTGTATGGTTTTTACTCTTCTTAAGAACCGGCATCTGAAAATACTACTCTCTCCTTATGTCTTGAACTCCCCGGTTTCATCACCCCTTTTCATCCCTGATTTACAACCTTCTGGTTGTGTTGTGTGTATGAGATTTAACTGCACAGCTCTAAGTCAACCCTCAAAATTAGGTAATCCTAAACTACCTTGTTCAATGGGAAGAATCAGTTTATCTTACTTAATCTTGCTCTCTTCCCCACCCAAATAAATTCTTTCAGCTATATTAAGGTCCAACAACTTCTCATCTGGTTAATAAAAATACGTCTGCCACATATATATATATATATATATATATATATATATATATATATATATATATATATATATAAACTAAAGTGAAGAAAAACATTTTCACTATTTGTATATTACCATCTATAGCCATAATCAAGATTTAACAGATTCTGAAATGCTGTATTATGTCATGTTTAGTCTTGTCCCACATAGCATTAGCTGCCGTAATAGATTTTTTAAAATCCATACACCTAAATATGCCTGACCTGTATGTAAAACAAAGAGACAAAAACATTTTCACTGCTTGTATCTTACTACTCGTATCCATAATCAAGAGCTTCCAGTTTCTCAGTTTTTGTATCATCTTTTCAGTTTCTTTACACATATCCTTAGCTGCCATAACTGAATCCTTTTTAATCCATACAGCTAAATACTTCATCTTACCATGCCCCATAAATTTGAGGACTGCTGACCAATTAATGTGTGGGCACATGCTATAGGTATTTTTTTATCTTCATTTATTTTATATTCTGGTATGCAAATAGTAATGTTGCAGGATACACATTTGGATAGAAATAAACGTGTGAAATTGTGTGATCCCCTGCCAATATGTAAATGATGCAAAATGTTCCACAACACAATATGTGCTTTTCTGGATTTAAAGCCAACTTTTCTTGATAATCATACAAAATTTATGAGTTTCTTATTTTCCTTACCAATAGTTCAAAATATAAAGCAAATAAGAAACATAAAAGAGGATATTCCTCTATTCAAACAGCTTTTCAGACAGGAACCTCCTGACTCTTCATACATCCCCCTAATAAACCATATTACTCTACCAAGGAATGCAAACGATACTATTGCCCTACTTATAAAATCTCAGCTGACTATACTGAAAGCTTTCTTTGCATCAAAACCTACCAACAATAGTAGCATTTGCTTATGCTCTGCTTTCCTTTGGTACATCACTGTTCGATTCATGTTGTGAAATGTTTGCATCTTTGCCATTCATTACGGTAGCACTGACAAATACTTTATAATCATGGTTTAAAACTAAAAAAGGGCTATATGAAGCTGGGTCTCTAGCATCTTTAACCTCTTTGGGTAACACACCCACCAGTTTTCTTCCAAGATGATAGCACTCCCTCTTCCTTTTAAAATATTGCTAAACAAAAGTTTACAAATCTTCAGTTTCTTCCCTCCCAACTTCCAAACTTCCTTAGGAATACCATCTGCTCCTGGAGAATTCCCTGCAGATTTGATTATACATAACTTTTATTTAATTTCTTCCTATCCTAGTTACTAAATATTGAGCATTACTGACCCTCATATGTGCCTCTAAGCTTGGCATAATTACATCTTCCATAAATAATTCAATTCATGGCTTCTCTTAAGTTTCCACATTAAAAGACTTTCGGCTTTTCCCGGTTAGGAGTCGCCACAGCGGAACTCCAGTCCGCTCATGATTGACAGTGGATTTTTACAGTGCCAAGTTACCAGCCTGATGCCCAACCTTCAAAGAAGGCATGCCCATTCATGCTCGCACCTACCTGCATGTCTTTAACATCACTCGACTGCAGGGAGGACATGCAAACTCCACACAGAAGGCGCTCCAACCGAGAATCGAACAGGAGAACTTCTTGTTGTGAGGTGACAATGCTAACCACTGCACCACCACAGCTGTTGTCTTCTACATACCACTGACTTATTTCAAAAATTGTATGAACATTTGTATATCTCTAATATCCCTATAGGAACTCTGGTTATTTTTCTTGTTATATTCTTCTTTAAAGTCTGGCAGCAACCCCTTCTTTCCGTTGTACAAGTTGTTGCACCCAAAGTTTTTGTGCTCTAGGGTTATCACAAAATAGTTGCTTAAAAGCAACTTTTCTAAACTCATGCATGTTATCCAAAGACTCTTACTTTTCCTTTGGCATTTTGTAATTGCTCCTTTTATCATTCTAATGCCTCTTATTCTGCAATACGTTAATCCTTTAATCTTAATCAACCCACTCTAAATAATTCCACTTACTTCTATTGCATATCTCATCCTTCCCTATTTCTACCATGTTTTAACCCTTATTTTCATGTTATTGCATTCACTCGCTATCCATTCTGAAGAACTTTCCATCTTTCCTAATAACTCTCAAATCATTTTCAATACCCATTTCTTACATTCCTCCCTTTATAACAGATAATGGAATCTCCATTGTCTCATTTTGACTTCATTACCTTGCTTATTTATCTTAGTTCATGTTGGTGCATGATCTGAAATAATTACTGGGTGTGCAAAAACCTTCAATTAAATATAGATGCACCTGTGAAATGTAATTTCTATCCAGTCGAGCCCAGTTATTGTACCTTGCGGATGTAAATTCTGACTTGTGTTTTTAGTAATGAATTCACTTCTTCCATACCACACGTTCAAACACATTTCTCCAGAAATGTACCCTATTTTGTTATATTTTCCCTGTAGGTCCCCCTGGTATATTTGCACTATTACAAATCAGGTTCCAGTCCCTATCAATAAATAATACTCCTTGCTGAAAATCTATTAATTCTCCCAAAGTTTTCTTAAGCTCCATAGCAACAATTTTAAGGTGGAAAGCCACCATAATCATCCCCTGCCAATAATTTCTTACTACCACAAATCTACTGTTACTGTTTTCCCCTCCTCTATCACTACTTGAGCCCCTTTAGCAATCAGTATTACTCCCCCCTTTTTACCTTGCCCCTGATATTTTGCTAAATATCCAATTTCACACATTTATTTCTATCCAAATGTATATCCTGCAACATTACTATTTGCATACCATACTTAACATAATTTAGTACTCTCTGCTTTTTGTCCATACCTGTAAGGCCATTTACATTTCATAACATGGACACAGTAGCCATTAGGATAGGAAGCTGTTACTCCCACCTACAATACCTGACAGTTCTTTTGAATGTGTATTTCCAACTTTTAGTTTACATACATACTTAAATGTTTGGTAAGCTGTTCTCTAATGGAGTTGCTTCTTCTCATTTTCCATTTGAATGTGTCACATTTTCAAGACTTCATTCCTAAATGAAAACACTCAAAGTGGATTATTGGAACCTCCTCAACTCTTTTTAACTTGGAACACATACACAAAACTATGTACATTTTCAAAAACATGACATTTACTCCTCCAGTTAGCAGCAGTTGCCCCAAATCAACAGCTGCAATTGCAAGCATTATCTCATCTAAAACTTAAGGTTACATTCCTTTTCTTTGAATAAAACTGTTTTTATGCCAACTGAACTGCTTGTGCTCATTATATAACAGGATTCTGTGACTTGGGAAGTCTGCTCACTGCCCTTTCATCTATTTTCCTGGTTTTTGGCTGTTCGGTTTTAAAATGTAAGGTTACTTTAGCTGCATGTTACAGCCTGTGGTCCCATTTATACTGACTGCTATCTACTCTTTTCTTCTATGAGATGTAAAAGCAGCTTGGATAATTTCAACAAACACTAACTTTTATCTCGAAGAAAGGGTGTACTGGCTACCTTTAAATAAACTGTGCACTTCTGTATTAAATGCACTGAAGTATTAAGGCTGCTGGAGAGACAGCTACTTGCATAATGTAGTCACTTCCCATACTTTCAAATTTCAATTATTTTTCACTGAACTGCTTTCGTTATTGTTTGGTTTCTTTTCTGGAATCGAGACCTTTGGAGAGCAGCTGTACCTTGTTTTACTTCAACTGCTTGCCAATGTACCTTTAAACGTTAAGTGCACTGTAGCTTGTACAATTTTACTCAGTAGACAGTGTTCACTCTTCATGATTAATTGCCTGCATCTGCAATGCTTTTTATCTCCATGTAAAAGCAGTTGGTGATGGACAGAAAAAAAAAGGTACTGGCATTGCAGATGCATAAACAAATATTTGTAATTTTTACTCAAAGCACGCTGTTCGTACCACAGAATTGCTTGCACCTGCAGACTGACTTCTTGGCTACCACTGAAAGCATTTGTTAACAGAAAGGATAGCTAGTTTGTATACTTAAGATAAATTACAATTTTCCGTGCCTTTTGTCTCATCTTATTTTCCAAGCCTGTCTGTAACTTAAACCAAGGACACTGATCTAGATTTCCACACCATAAAAAACAGGGGAAATTATCTTAATTCTATATACAAAGTGATGACTACAGTTTTACAACCCTCACCCCAGCAGGCCACAATCACGTTAGATTAAATTTTACTTGCTTCTGTCTGGCCTTTCTTATCTTGTTACAGTGTACACCCTAGATACTTTACAACAAAAAGTACTCTTGCTTTAATAGCTTTAACACATACAGCAACTGCTGATAAGACCACTCCACATCACATATGAAATGCCCTTGACGTGCACTATACAAAACTGCTTACAATACATGACATTTACATCATGAAATCTTTATACAAATACCAATAACAAAAACTGTTTTAGTTTCTTAAGTCCCTTCATTGTCCTTCTACACATTAATGGCAAAGTGGGGATACATGCTTTACAGTTTACACACCAGCTTAGAAAATTCAACAAAATTCCAGTCTTCCTCAGTCATCTTTCAAAGCCACATTTCACATGTCTATCTAATGGGACTGATGCTTTATAGTCTCCCACTTAGTTCACAAATTTCACAATGTTGCTATCTTTTTCTGACTCTCTCCATCTCCCAACACCAGTTTCTATATCAAAGTACTTCTGATCCTTCTAATCAGCTTCTGTACTTTTTTGTTTTCCTGTTACTCAGACAGCTTCCTTTGGAATGATGAAAAAGCTTATCTGGAAATGTCGCCCCTATGTGAATAAACCCAGACCCCTTCTGCTTGCTGGCTGACTCTCTGCTGGCTACATTTTTAATTCCTTCTCAGCCTGTTCTGCATCAAAAGTGTGTTTGATCTTCCAGGAAAAATATTCTGAGGAAAGGTGGATAACAGCAGCTTAAATTTCACTTGTGCCTCACAACATTCCATGATTTCTGGGATGAACTTGCTTCCCTTCTGCATGGTTTACAGTCAATCACTCTCAACAAAGACTGCTATCCTCAATTTTTAACACTTGTCCTTTCTGCTACAGTTTTATCAGGAGCAACTCTTTCTGCTGTTATGATTGCACCTTTACTAATTTAGGTCGTGTCTGCTTTCTCATGATCAGACTTGGGGCATACACATAATATGTCCTCTCAATTAACAACTCCTACTGTGGAACATCAGTCCAGTTGTTTTATATGTGTCTTCATAAAATTAATGTTAATCTGTTCCTTTCAATTTCTTTGGTAAACAAGCTCAGGTTCTCAAGATCTGGCTTCTAACTTTACTATTTTCTGAAACAGCTGTTCTTGAGAAGCCTCATGCTCATCCAGACTTTTCCCCATTTCAACCTCTGTTTTGTAGTTATATCAGGTTATCTGAAAGCTAGTTAAAACGTATATTTTTTCCAGCCTCATGTCATTTAACTTTATATATTTCATCAGTGTTTCACTTATTTTAAGTACCTCTGACTTTTTTCTTCTATATTACTATCTTCTGTACCAAAGCTGAAACTTTAAATGCTTTTTGCTGAACAGCTGCAAAATTCTTCCCAGCCAGTCTTTCCTTAATTTCAAATTTCTCTTTCTGTAAAACGCCTTCTTTGCTAGCATCCAGGCAATGTAACCAATAGGCAGTAAAATGCACTTAACCCAAATTGATGGTTTTTACTATTTTTTTCTCAGTTTCAGACTGGGACAGACCTAAGCAAACCATTCATCAGTGTGCAGCCATCTTGCAATACCATCTCAGAGTCAAACTGTTGCAATTTCTTCAAATGAAGACTAGATAGAGGCACCCTCAGAATGCAGTGTTATGAAACCCAGAATCCTGAAGAATTCCCTTGCTGTGAGAGAACCCCTCTCTAACACAGTCTGCATGAAATGGGAGAGAAAGAGGACATTGTCATCTGGTAGGAATACTTTCTGCTGTTTAGTGTCCAAGCAAGGACCATAGGAACTTTGCTTTCATTACACGAGTCAGATGAGACTTCAAGCAGTTGAGAAGACGACTCAGCTGCTTGACCTATGCTATAGTAATCTGCAGTGTCCTCAGCCAGACATGCCTTTGACTTACTGACCTTGTATAGCAAGCACATGCACCTGCATTGTATATCCAGGGCATTATAATCAAACTTATTTGAAGTGCTTGGTCAACTGAGAAGAGTGGTTGCATAAGTCAAGTATCTCCTAAGTCTTGACTTTTGTCACAGATTCTCTCAGCCTTAGCCCACAGCTTGCCTAGGGCAGATTCCTGGAACTTAAGCATGTGTCTGTCAGTTCATGGACTTGAAGAGTTGAGTATCAAACATACATGCTTTCTACAAAAAAACATCAAGAACTCTACTTTCCCTGTCACCGGGAATGGGGTTCCTTGAGTTATGGATAGTCCATTGTCAAATTTCAGGGGCAACAGTGCTGGATCAGCCAAAGGGAGTCCTGGTAAAAGAATATGTGGGAATCTTGGACCCTAAAGAACCAGTAGGGTGAAGGGAGTCTGGTTCCAGTGATGAAATCATCCTCCTGGACTTCTATGACAGAGGAAAAGCAATTGATTTTAACTCTGGCAGGCCTGTGAATGTTCAATATCTTAGCTGGGCCAAAGAGTACTCCTTGGCATGCACTGAAATTCTTCTTTCATCGTATGAAGGTGGCCTCTAAATGAAAGACCCTCTAGTGATGAAGCAAAGGACAGGGTTGCCCTTGGTGTTTGATTCAAAGGGCGGAAGACATCTGAGCCATGAAGTCCAGCTTATACACCTCAAAATCAACAGTATCCCCCTTCTAAGTCAGAAATTAGAAGTTATGTACTCACCATAACGTTCCATCTGAGTAGGTGTATTCATTTGTCTGCAACCTGTGGGTTATGGATCCGATATCGGATCCGAACCGGCATGGTTTTCCAGCTATGGATCCAAGCTCTCAGCTCCTCCCCTCACCCATAATGCCCTGCTCTACCCTCATGACCTCAGATCGAGTTTGCCAAAGCAACAACACCCTGAAAAGGGTAACATAGAATATGCAGGAAACTGAAAGGCCAGGGGGATAGGAGGGCGGGATGGTTGCAGACAAATGAATACACCTACTCAGATGGAACGTTATGGTGAGTACATAACTTCTAAATCTGAAGTAGGATATTCATTTGTCTGCAACCTGTGGGACAGAGTCCCCAGCTACCTGAATCTTGGGTGGCCATCATGGAAGAATATTCCGGAGCACCGCGGAGCCAAAGGATGCTCTACCCCTAGATGCAAGATCCAACTTATAGTGGGAAATAAAAGTATGAGATGAAGCCCACGTGGCTGCTGCACAAATATCATCTAGAGGAATCCTAGCCTTGAAGGCTGCCGAGGTAGATACTGACCGGGTTGAATGGGCATGAACACCCTCCGGTGCGGGCCTTCCTGAAGCTTGATAAGCCAATAAGATGCACTGTGAAATCCAGCGGGACAGAGAAACTTTAGAAATTGGCTTGCCCAAATTGAATTTTGCAAAGGAAATAAACAACTGGTCGGATTGCCTATGACCAGCCGTCCTGTTCAGATAAAATCTAAGTTGCCTGTGAACATCTAATGAATGGAGCTTATATTCACCTTTGTTTTCATATTTAGGGAAGAAAACAGGGAGGTTAATGGACTGATTGATGTTTGCTTCAGAAGCGACTTTAGGAAGAAAGGACGGGTTGGTCCTGAGGTAGACACGGTCCGGATGAAATACCAAGTAAGGAGGTTTAGCTGATAATGCTTGAAGCTCAGAAACTCTCTTGGCCGATGTAATGGCTACCAAAAGGCTGTCTTGTAGGACAAGAATTTGAGATCCACCGTAGCCGCTGGCTCGAAAGGAGGGGCGGTCAAGGCCTGTAGAACCAGAGAGAGGTCCCAAGGAGGAACCGCTTGTTTTATAGGGGGCCTGAGAAGAAAAGTACCTTTAAGAAAAATTTTACACAATTTGGCTGACATAAGAGGATTAGAGTCATGGCCAATGTGATAATGAGAAATTGCCGCCAGTTGTACTTTGACTGTGGAACTGCTGGCACCATCGTTAAAGAGAGTGGTTAGAAAGTCAAGCACTAATGGAAGAGGAACCGTGAAGGGATTCAGGCCTTGCCGCCCGCCCACAAAGAAAAACGTTTCCACTTGCTGCGGTAAACCTTTCTAGTGGATGGTTTATGAGCTGCCACCAAAATTGCCTTAACCGGTGACGAAATACCGGGAGTCCTGATCAAGAGTGGAACTGGAGCAGCCAAGCGGTCAGCTTCAGGTTGTCCAGATTCGGAGGAGGAATGCAGGATGGATGGGATATCAGATCCGCCATGGGATCTAGAATCCAAGGAGGATTCACGAGTGAGACCTTAGGAAGGGGAACCAGATCTGTCGAGGCCAAACGGAGCAATGAGAATCATTCTGCAACCCACCCGAGAGGCTTTCTGAAGAACTTGGAGCATCAGAGGCAAGGGTGGATAAGCATACAGAAGACCGGGTGGCCAAGCATGCACCAGAGCGTCTCTTGGGGTACCTCCGGGAGGAGGTATCAGAGCGAAAAAACTGTCGCACTTGGTGTTTGAGGGAGAGGCAAAAAGATCGCATGAAGGGGTTCCCCACCGTGCGAATATGCGTTCCGCTACTCGACAATTGAGAGACCACTCGTAAGGGATCAGAATGGTGCGACTGAGCTTGTCCGCTAGGATGTTGGACCGACCCGGAATGTGCGTTGCTATTAGAAAGCGGTTGGTGGAGATTGCCCATTCCCAAACTCTCATGGCTTCTCGACAAAGAGGGTAAGACCTTGTTCCCCCTTGCTTGTTGATGTACCAGACAACAGACATGTTGTCCGATTGAATCGCAATTGTTCCCAAGGGAAGAAAGTCCTGAAGTGCTAGCAACGCTAAGAGCACTGCTCTCATCTCTACAACATTGATATGCAGTAAGGTCTCTGAATCGTCCCACGTGCCTTGGACGGTCCGGCCCGCAAAGTGCCCCCCCCACCCGAGGCGGGAGGCGTCCGTGGTCACCGTGGCGAGAGGGGGAGAAGCACAAAAAGGGCGGCCCCTGTGGAGATCCGGGGAGTGAAGCCACCACAAGAGGGACCGCTTGCAAGCCTTGCTGATCGCTATGGGATGATGCATGGGGAGAGCAAGGTATGACCACTGTACTAAGAGCGTCCACTGTAGAATGCGCATATTGAGCCTGGCAAGAGGAAGAAGTGCTATAGCAGATGCCATGGACCCTAGAGCCCTCAGGACCAACTCCGCCGGAACGGAACTTGAGTGGAGAATGGCCCGCACCTGGAGCTGCAGATTTTGAACCCTGTCCGCAGTGAGGAAGGCTCGTAAACTCCTTGTGTCTAGCCTGGCCCCTATAAAATCTAAGAGCTGTGTGGGCGCCAGGTTGGATTTCTTTGTATTTATTGTGATGCCCAGAAAAGGAGCAAGATGGAGAAAGGAGTCTCGCGCCAATAAAAGTAGATGCCTTGTTGGGGCGGTAAGAAGCCAGTCGTCCAGGTAGGGAAACACCTGCACTCCCTGAAGCCTCAGGTGGGCCGCTACCACTGCTAATACTTTGGTGAACACCCTGGGGGCTGTGGTGAGACCAAAGGGAAGGACCACGAACTGGTAGTGACTGGCTCCCAGCCGGAAGCGGAGAAACCTCCTGGAGCGCCTGTCCATCAGGATGTGGTAGTACGCGTCCTTGAGGTCTATCGAGCACATCCAGTGATTTTCTCCCAGAAGGGGGAGAATAGATTGCAGAGTGACCATTCGGAATTTTTCTTTGGGGACTGCCAGATTCAAGAGAGAGAGGTCTAGGATTGGTCTTAGTTCCCCCGTCTTTTTTGGCACTAAAAAGAATCTGGAGTAGAACCCTGATCCGATCTGGTCTGGGGGGACGGGCTGGATGGCTCTTTTCTTTAGCAGATGGCCAATTTCTGCCAAAGCGGCCTCCCGTTGACCGGGTGGGACGTCTGGGAGGGACTTCAACTTTGGAAGGTGAAAGAAAGGGATGCAATATCCTCTGGATATGATTTGGAGAACCCAGCGGTCCGATGTTATGGACTCCCATGCCGCTAGGTGCCCCGAAAAACGTCCCCCGACTGCCTCCAGAGTGGAGCAGCCGGGCAACCCCTCAGGGTTGCTGCGCGGGCCGTTCAGAGAAAGGTTCCCTGGACCCGAAGTTTCTGGGAGCCCCTCTGCCTCTAGGGCGGCGTCCTCCCTGTCCTCCTCTGCCACGGAAGGACTGGTTGTCCGGAGCAGGCTGGGACTGCTGCGACTTCCGGAACCACATCTTCTTCTGACCCTTTTGGTTCCTAGAGTAGGGCCTCTGGGGTGCAGAGAAGTGGATTCCGACGGCAGACAGCGTCTTCCCGTCCTTCTCGCTCTGGGTCAACGTCTCGCGAACGGTTTTGCCAAAAAGAGCAGAACCATCAAAGGGGGCGTTCGCAAATGACGCTTTGAAGGGCTCAGAAAAATCGCAGTGACGGAGCCAGGCCTGACGTCTAGTGACTAGTCCTGTCCCCGCAGCTCTAGCGGCGCCTTCCGTTGCATGGGAGAGTAGCCGCATAGAGGTATTAGTTACTGACCTAAGAGTGGCCATACGGGTGGAGTGCAGAACCCTGTCCTCCTCCGAAATGGACTCTGGGGGAGATGCAGCGTATTCTTTAATAAGATCTCGCTGCATCCTAATGACATGTGCCAAGTAGTTCAGCGCCCTTACCGAGAAGGTCGCTGAACTAAACATCCGCTTCCCCAAGCGGTCCATCATCCGAGACTCCTTGCTCGGGGGGTGGACTGAGGGACTCTCCTGAGCCAGTTCCCTCTTGGTGGCCGCCGTCAACATGGCATCTACCGGAGGTCCCTTACTCCAATGGGCACGGTCGGACGGTGGGCTAAGGATCCTATCTGGCCTCTTAGGAATTGGCTCCACGGTGTCCGGTTCCTTCCACGCCCTGGTGGTAATAAGGTCCACCAGGGGGTCGGCAGGAGGGGACACCCAAGAGGTAGACGGGCTCGCTTCAAATGCCTCCAAGAACACGGACTCGTCCGAGGAAGACTTGGGGGCAGACCACCCCTTATACGGAGCATTTCCATGCTGTCTCCAAATGAGACATCCTCGGGGCTGTGTCCGTGGGGCGCCTTCCCCTTCCTCCAAGTCCGTGTCTTCTGTCAGAGCCTCGGGGGAGTCAATGTCCCTCCTTTTGCACGTATGCTTGCGAGGGACATTCTCTGGGGGGCTGTCAGAGGAGTCCTCACAAGCAGCAACTTGTTACATTGGAGCAACTTGGGGCACAGAAGCGGGCTGATCCAGGGGCCGGATGGTGGAAGCCTGGCCCAGTGCAGAGGGAGCGCGGGACGGAGCCGAACAAGTGCCGGGGTCCGGAGACCCTCAACAGAGCCCTCTCCACTGCATCAAAGCCGAAGGAGCCGACCTCGACCAAAGGATCCGACAATCGGCTCCCCTCGGATCCGAAGAGTGGATCGGAGCCGGCGCGCGCCGGATCCGAAGGACAGTGCGCCCGACACAGACGGGCGCCGAAGGAGCACTGATCCCCGGATCCGAGGCTCGGATCCAGGCTCCGAGAGGTCGGATCCGGCGCACTCGAGGGCAGGGTCGGATCCGGTACCAAGTACTATCGGCGCCGACCCACCCCGCTCGGCTGCTCGGCTCCAACTGCTCCAAACCCGGATAGCGGGTCGGAGAAGGAGCAATAGGTTTGAAAAAGGGTGTTGAGCTCCCCCCCAGAGGGGGGGGAGGCAAGAGCACTCCCATCTGCATCTGGGCCTGGATGAATCTTCTCATCATCCGGTCCAGATCAGCATCCGAAAGGCTATATGTAGATCTCGACGAGGCTACCGAGGTAGGCCTGGAGTGCCTCCTCGATAGCCTTGACGGAGATCGGGTCTCCTCCTCCTCAGGACCCGGTGAAAAGCACACTGGGGACCGGAGCCGAGAAGGAGGAGACCGAGCCAACGGAGCCGGGGGAGAAGCCAGCAGCTGGCGGGGCGAAACAGAGGTCTCGGCCCGCCGCTTGTGGTGCTTCTCCCTCCGGTCCTTTTTTCTAGCATCCCTCTCCTCTCCAGAAACGGGAGGTTGAGTCCCAGGAGCAGGAGGGGGTGCTACGGAGGGAAGAACCGGCCACGGTTACTCCCGAAGGAGCGGAGGTCGGAGCCGAGTCCGGCGGTAAAAGGCCCGCCAAGACAAGCTTGGACCTCCGCTCCTTCAGTGCCCTGGGGTTGAACCCTGCACAAATGGAGCATCCAGATGTGAGGTGTTCAACCCCCAGGCACCTAACACACCGAGTGTGGCCATCAGCCGGGGAGAGCTTATGGCCACACTCGGAGCATTTAGAAAATATAGATTTGGGCTGATCAGCCATCCCAATCTATAAAGCTACTAACTAAAGTAACTAAAACAAACACACACACAGGCCCAACACACACACACTACGCCAACAGCGAGGGGAGCGAAAAAAAATACTTAATTTAACTCTAAAGTAAACTATCAAGAGGAATACCTAAACTTTCACACAAATATGCACAAAAAACTTCAAAAACTCTGAATTAACAGATAGAAAACTAGCACTTAGCTGAGAGCTATAGATACCAATCCAGTCACCATGCGCGGCAAACGAGATCTGAGGTCATGAGGGTAGAGCAGGGCATTATGGGTGAGGGGAGGAGCTGAGAGCTTGGATCCATAGCTGGAAAACCATGCCGGTTCGGATCCGATATCAGATCCATAACCCACAGGTTGCAGACAAATGAATATCCTACTTCAGATCAATGCTTTTCTTGGAAAGAATCCTTGAAACCTCTGGGATTTTCAAAACTGGTTGCCTGACTTCAGGAAAGTTCATTAATTCCTGAGCTAGCAGGAATACTTGAATGGATGAGGCACTGTTACTGGTTTAGGCTGAAAATCTGCTGAATATAGGCTGAAGCAAGCTAGTGGATGTTGGCTTTAGTGTTGTCATTTTGGGCCTCTGTTTTTCAGTGGAGCTACTTTAGATGCCTTAGTACGTGGGCAGACACAAAGAACCCCAACATGATCTTCAGGAACCTGCTCTTGAGCTAAATGAATGGATACTGCCCATCCCTTTGCTGAACAAAAAGCTGGCATCAGCTACAGGGGCCCCCAGAGAGGGTCCCAGTGGGGGATGCAAAAGCACTCCAGTCAATGTGACTACACTTGGAATAAACAATGCATTCACTCAGCCTGATCACTTTCCTCCTCATAACACTTTTCTAGGATAGGTTCTCAAAGACCTTAGCCAACACTATGCAGAACAGGAACACACATGGGACTACCCTTGTGCTTTGCAGTTCCAAGACAGATTCAGTTCTGTGGCCCATTGTTCTAAGAGTAAAACACTGCACAAAGCAGACAGCCATCCACATTATGCTACAGGCCTAAGCAGAAAAGGCACCAGATATGGAAATCTTTGTGAATGATTTGGTTTGCTACACTCACTGCAGTTATAACTTTTTGTGAAAAAAAAGTTTCAGACATTTATGACAATGCAAAATAATCTCTAATAATGTATGAGAAATGTATCCAATAGAGTGCATATCTCAAAACTCTGGAAGTAGGCCAGCACAATAGGCTGGCAATGCCATGTATATGAATACAGACACAGAGTGTGGCAAGAAAGACTGGAAGATGGCGTTGGCCTCCACTACTCTTATACCACGTATTTCCAAATGCTTGATTGGGAAGGTGTTGGCTAACGACAGGAGGGGGAAGTTTAAAAGCTCTAGAAGTCAGGGCAGTCATCAGGCTCCTACAGATAGGAAGCTCAAAAGTAAGGACTGTGTCAGTGAATATTATAAAAAAAATCTACACATTTTCAGCAATAAAAAAACATCTAAAACAGCCATAAATGAAGCGCAGCGATATGGCAATAATTAGCCCATTTGACTGCAAAAAAATCACAGTTAACTTAAGTAGTAAAGAAAATAGGAGTACACTAACTCCAAGCATGTCATTATACTGTTTACATCCATAATCCTGGAGGGAGAAGATAGAGTTCCTATGATAGGCTGAATTAAATATATTCCAAGTATTTAATCTAAGTAACATTTTTCAGTCTGGGTTAAAAACCATTTCTGCACTGGCAATTTAATTAAGTTCAGTTTTTCAGCAGCAGGCTCTTCAATTTCATCTCAGTTGCATCCACTGGCTACTTTCAAGACAAGGCAAAAAACTACTCATAGCAGCTGAAAGCTGCAGGATCCAGGAATGGAAGTCAGGTTCCACTGAATGTGATGTCAGAGTTCTTTAGAGGAAATGATAAGAATTCACATTCCCTTAACTCAACCTGGTGGCAATACTCACTCCTTTACACTGGGAACGTTCAGTGGTTTTTTTTTTTTTTTTTTTTGTTGGAGATTCTGATTTTTTCCAATACTTTACTATTGATTTGTTACTGAAGTACTGTCCTTAAGGAACAACTATTGCTCTATAAAAGTACATGTAGTCTGTCTGCTGATGAACAACTGTAGATATGCAGGGATGTTGTGGTTTTTGGGACTCATTTTAACTGTCAATATTCTCCTCCCTGAGCCATTGGAAGAACTGGAATAAATGTCACATTTTAATTACCTGGAGATGTGCCGTACAATTGCCAAATATCTCAGAGATTCCTTTAAGTGCCAGATCTTTATGTACCTTTCAGAATAAAAGGTCTTTACACACTGAGTTTGATAAAGGTGGTTTATTATGTAGTAGCAACATACAGTGTTGGTAGACGTAGTAAGTCAACAAGATTGGAACAAGTCTTATTATACAGGTGATCTCCTTTTCTCTCTAATGCAGAATTACGACAAACTGCACGGTTTCCTGTAGTTTCTGGACTTTTACTGACCTCTGTGTAATCCGGGCCATTTAACAGTCTTTTTAGGGGTTCAAGTGATGGCAAAAACAAGGATGGTGAAAGCAGTCAACTGTCTCATGCCCCATTATTAGGGAGGACTACAGCAGCTGGTGAGGAAAACAATGTGTGAGCTGCTTGGATAAATGCCTCAAGGAATTCCATATGACGACTTCTTCTTTCGGATTTTCCTGGTTAGGGGTCGCCACAGCAGATCACTTGTCCACTCATGATTGGCAGTGGAGTTTTACAGTGTCGAGTTGCCAGCCTAACCTTCCACAGAAGACACACACACGCACTCACACCTAGGGCCAATTTAGTGTGTCCAAGTTCTGAGTACCAGTGATTTTGACCAGATGATTCATAACTTAACACCTGGATCTCCCTTGTTACCCACACATTCCAGTCAATCATCTGAAGACAGTGGAAACCAACCACAAATCGCATCCCTCCAAAGTAGGGAAGACACTTCTGAGTGTGGCGTCCTTCGAATAAGATGTTAAAACGAGGCCCCATCTCCTTGAGTTGGTGGTAGCTCATGTGGATGTAAAAGATCCCATGACACCTACTGAAAAAGTTCCCCAATGCCCTAGCTATGTTTCCTCTAGTAGTACAAATACCAACTTGGGTTTCCCTTAAAACAGGCCACTAGCCTATTAGACTAACCCAGTCAACAAATGATTAAAAAAAAAAAAGAAGTTACTGTTATTTGTCCATGAAGGTTAGTGATATTAAACTGCTGAATTAAAGAACATGTAGCAAGACTTACAGCAGTTTATGCATTTACTTTAGATACTAAAAGAACAGAACTTTTCAAGACAAAAAAATAGAAGTTTAACATGAATACAGTGACTTTGGCAGACTGACATCAAAAGAAGAAAAAAAAACAAGGGAGATAAGTTAAAGTATGTAAAGAAAGCTTTTCACAATTTCAACTTAATATAAGACAAGAACATAAATATACAAAGAGAAAAGCAAGAACAGAAACTGGTGTTTCTGTATTCTCATAGATTAGAGGAAGCTAATACTTGCACTATTTTGTGTATTTTCTGATCATGTAGTAGTATGGGATGTTGTTGGATACAAAGAATTTATTAATGAAGGAAAATGATGCAAGAGACTACATGGGCACTGCTCAGAATTAAGTGTTATGAGAGGTTTTTATAGAAACTGGCTAAAGTGGTGTTTTGATTACAAAAGAAAATACAAGACTATGTATCGATGTAGAGTGTTTGAAAGAAGAGTGGAAACTTTATGAGGAAGAATGTCAAAGACTGCCGCATCTTTGGAATATTCATGTGAAACAGAGCACCTGTATGACATTATTCAAGAGGAACCTGGACGTGTGGATGGGGCACCATAAATTCTTACCAGGAATAGCACCCATAACCTTCCTGGACATGGGCAGCCATTACTAAATGCAATCTTGGGTATTAACTAAAATTTCTATGGTATTACACATTGGGATGAAACGGGCTAGACTTGAAATGACCTCCAGGTCGATAGCTTAGTAATCTCCTATGATCCTATGAAATTAGAGAAAGTAAAATGAGGTAGTAATGAAAAAGCAATAAAGCAAAAATGAATGCTTATATTGAATGAAAAATATAAAAGATACATTATAAAAGGAAAATACGAAGTTAAAGATAGAATTGAAGAAACTAATCATTTTTAAGTAGGCTAATAAAGTATAATGAAAATATGCTGAAGGAGATGCAGAATAATAGTTAAAAGGTAAGAAAACTAAATTACACTGTAGCAGAAAGAGTTTATAAATGTGAGGGGGGTTAAAACATTTTCAAAAGAAACAATGGAAATACTAAGCGAGACTACTACTGAGGAAGTTCAAAAGAAAGAATGGTCTGAGTCTGTACCAGGAAGATGGTACTGATTACAATTTACAAAAAAATGTGTAAGGAATAACTGAAATGCTTTCATAAAGTGATATTTGTGTGGGTGACTCAAGGCATAATATCAAGAGAAACATATTAAGACTAATTTGGAAGAAGGGTGATCTGAAGTTATTGACTAACTAGAGACCCATACCAATATGTAATGTGAACTACAAAATAGTCATGATGATTTTTCAAATAAAAATGTCATAAAAGAGAGCTGCTGATGGAGTACATAGGATGAAAGAAAAGGGTAGTACAGATATGTTGATTACAGTAAAAGTAACAGATGAAAATGCACAAAATGAAGCTGAAGATAAAAATATTTCATGTGACATTAATAAAGCATATAATGTCATAGTCCATTATGGAATACATTAAAACAGTATGATACCCCACATAAAATTATAATTTTTGAAATTTATTTATGAAAATGCAACTACAAATTATCAAATGGTTGGTTAACTTAAAAGCGGGGTACCCTCAGGGATGGCAGAGTATGACGCTTTTTGGTCTGATACTAAATGCTGTTAAGGAACAACTACAAAGAAATAATTGTGATTTACAGGGACTTAGTGAAATGGCCTACAACAAAGTCTTGTGCAGATGATGCTGTTATAATACTTAAAAACAAGGCAAGGGTAAAAGTGTTATCATTAAGTATTTGGGTTTTCTTCGGAGAATGGTTGGATGAGAGTTAAACAGAAAAAAGTAGTGGACTTGGAAAATTAAAGAAAATAGGTGATAAATATATATTTCATTAGGCATTAACTTTGGAGATAAACAAATTTTACTAAAATAATGGAATGATTTACTACAAAACAAGAATTTAATTGCTGCATGAAAAAAAACTTGGAGAATACCTTTTGTAATATTAGAAACGCTAGGCTAAAAGTATTTACGTTTCCAGTAAGACTTGAAAAGGATCTATTAGATGTTGTTTTCATGCAGATGGTGTTCTAGATTAAACCTTGTAAAGAGAGATGTACTATGTAATACAAAAGACACAGAGAGGCCTGGGTTTAATAAATATGGTAAAATGTTGGGCCTGTATTTATATTGTGCACCGAATGTTACACAAAATAAAGATGACGACTTGACTAAAACATTAAATGCAAAACATGAACACGTTTTTAAATCGATACAATCCAGGAAGTGTAAAGGAAATAAAAAAATGGAGGAGAAGCTGCTGAATACAAGAATAAAATAAAATAATTAAAAAAAAAAAAAAAAAAAAACAAATGAAAAACTCACCTAATGGAAGTGATAAAAAATAGGAAATGTATGTATGAAAACATTATGGATAAATACTACAAAACTGGCCCTTGGAAGGGAATAGAAAGTGAAATTAAAGAAGCTATTATGAGCAGTGGAAAAGGATTTGAATACATTAAGGAATGTGATTTTTTGTGGAGTTTTATAATTAATAAAGGGTGGGAGGTTGGCATAATGGTTAAGGTGTTTACCTTACAGACACAAGGTGCAGGGTTTAATTCTCACGTTGGGTAGTTGACTAGGCTTAAAATGGCCCACAAGGGCAGTTAGCCTAGTACTAATCTATGAACCTATGAACCTATACTAAGAATGGCTCTAATCTATAAACTTCCAGTAAAGTCAGACATGAAGTACAAGCAGTTTTCTGCAAGATGATGCTGCGTGTGTAATAAGTAAGAAAAAGGTGAGTATTTTTTGAGAGTGTAAGAGAATAAAATACTGAAAGGAACGGGGATAAAAAGAGTACTGAAAAACAAATATGCAAATTGTATTACATGTTTTTATAAATTAGAAGAAAAAGATAAGTGGATATAATGGATAAAGAATTGTTTGCATATATTTGACATCTTATTGGCTAGATACAATGAGATTTTGTAATAACAATGTTTTGTGTGTGAAATACGAAGAAAGACAGAAAAATGGTTATAGACTAAAGGCTGGGGATGATATGGAAGTTTTTATGAAGTTTATGTATGATATTAAAAAGGGGAGAGAGAATGTTAAAAAAGATTCCTATTTTAAGAAGATTGTGTTTTCAAGTTCTGTATGATGTTTTGATTGCATAAAGAACCCCTACGTTTTTTTTTTTTTAAGTGCTGTGGAAAGGTTAACATCCACTTGACCTAACAGCAGCTCAGACAGGGCTTTGATTTAATGACTCGTGTAAAGGACTGCACACTCAGGAGTACAACAACCTCCTTATGCTGCACTGCAGTGTCAATATGAAAAAATTAAAACATCAGGAGTGAGAACAAAACTGCAGCCTTTTGATCTTCTAGCACCAAAAGTAAGTTACCTGTGCTGAGCCACTAACACAACTCCAGACTAAGAGTATGCTTTGCATATTCACTTGTCTGCCCCTACCCACAATAAATTAAGCATAACCTGTGAGACAGAAAACAACATTCTGGGGGCTACAAACCCACATAGATTACAGACTTCAAAGATAGCCATCAGATGTTTTGGAAACCACTATCTTAGAAATGCCAAAAAGCAAAAGCTCAAAAGGGCTAATCCTTTAGCAATGAAGTGCCAAAGGAAGCCTGACTCTTGGAGTCGCAGTCCATAAGGTAATGCTTGATTTACGTGTCAACCAGTGAAAGCAGCCAAAGCACAAGTATCCATATTGGAGGCATTCTAGTAGTATGCAGTGGAAAATGTTTTTTTCTAATGGGAGTTCTGTTGAAGTCACCAAGAATTAATTCAGTTATCAATGCACTTGAAAAGGGCTTGCTTGGCCAATGCAACGCCTTCCCTCTCTAAAGCAAAACGAAAAAAAAAAAGTTTCACATTGCCAGACTTAAGAATTCTCTTCACATACAGCTTAAGCATTAGGACATAAAGGATGTGAAGGAGCCTTTTTCCGGATTTCTAGCTCCCATAAATGTGAGTTAGTCCTAAAGGAACCAAATCCTTGTTAATGACATGACATGATTCTCTAAAAAAATAAGGACATAAAGCTCCAAGCTACAGAGAACATGGATGAAAAACACCAACAATTACTTTTCCAAGAGACGTATTTGATAGCCACTGAACCAGAAGGCTGAAGTGAAGGAAAAGAAAGTCCATAAATCATGAAGTTTGAGTTGTAGTAGTAGTGGGGGACTTTCAAGGATGATTACAAATGCAGTATCCCTGGCATCACTAATATTAAATCACAGTACTGCTGCCACAAGGTCAAGATGGGCAGAAAGGTAATGCATATCCATCTTTCACCATGGAATAACTGAGAACAAAACAATACAGGTATCAAGGCTATTAGAATTGCCTACAGACTGACTTGAGGCAGCATGGGAACCTCTCTACCCAAATGCAAAAACCTCGTTCTTACTCAACAGAATACACTGGATGAATGGAAGGCTATTTGGTGGCTTTGGTTAACTCCATAAAATTCACTGGAAGGTTGAGAGAATGCAAGAGATCTAAACCAGCAAACATGGCTTGAAGTGGCACCAGCCATCACCCTATCTGTGAGACTTTCTTGGGTTGTTCTGGGATGGTTTCCTGAACTCTTAGGGATTTGAGAGCATTAAATCACATCCTTTGCATTGTCCACGGAAGTAAGAGGATACACTTTGGCTTTTCTTCCTTGAATTTTGTTACAAAGTACACATTCAAAAGGGAAAGTAGGAAGAGCGTAAAGGAATTTTCCCTGCCACAGTACAGAGATAAGGAAAATGTTCACCACCAACTACATCTTGTCTTGTTGAACCAAGCAGAACAAGCAATGATCACATTTCCCTGAGCAAAGAAAAGGTAAATTTCTAGGGATGTCCTCCCAAAATTCTCCGACTACACAGGACCTCCAAATCCTCAACTTCAGGAAGGAATAGGTACAGCAACTCGCAGAGTCTTCTCAGCAACTTCACTTCTCCTACCTGGGCTGCTTTAAGGTTGATACTATGTATATGGCCCCAATGTCAGATCCTAATCACCTCTCTGGAAGGGGTACAAGTATATACTACAAACTATGGACTATTTGTTGGACGAGAGGAATAAAGGTGCTGGTCTCAGTTCTCCCTGCAGAACTTTGAAGTCATGTCACCACCTGTAGCTCCATCTGGATGATATCAAGCTCTCCTTCCTGTGGGTCCAAGTCCCTAACCCTAATGGAGAAACACATTTTTAAGCCTCATTACAGGTTCTGATGCAGGGAGGAAAGACCCCTAAAGACACTGGTAAGGATAGCCTCCTACTCAAAATCTTAGTGACAGAAGTCAGATATCAAGAAAATATAGATGGCCAGGGGAGTAGAACAAGTGTAAGAGGAGAGATTTCACAGGGAATTTGAATGAATCTGTCAGAAGCATACTGACAGATTCCAAGCTCCATGGTAGACAGGGACTGGGGGCTGACTGAGTTCTTTAACATGAACTCAGCCAACTGATGCAGGACTGTATCACAAAGGACAAAGTTGAGGATCTGGTTCTAACCTGTGTAAAGGTGGTCATGGATGTCAAGGCTAAGGCACCATTAGCCAACAGTGATCATAGCACTCAGTAATTCATAGTAGGGGTAAGTATACAAAGACAAAGATGACTGTATGAGATTTTAGGACAGTGTATTATGCTTTGCTCAGTCAGAGGAGCCAATGATGAGTTAGAAGGGTGGAAGCAAACTAAGATTATACAGTTACGGGAATGGGTCAGGGATGAAACAACAAGGGCTATAGACAAGAATTTGAAAATGAAAAAAGGCTAACATGGCTACACCAAGGGAATGTTATATTACTAATTACAAGAGACAAAACCTACAAGAGGAGGAGGAAAGGAGGAGGTGTCGAGGATGAAAAGGGCATAACAACAGCGGAAGGACAACAAACATGGCAAAGGTAAAAGTTGAAATAAAGTTACCAAAAGACATCAAGAAGGGGAAACACATTTTTTTATGTCCACAGCAGAAAGAAGAAAGAAGAGATTGAAAGTCTGATTAGGCTGAGCAAAGATGGTAGTAAAGTCACAGAAGTCTGGGAAAAGGCAGTTTTCACATATAAAAGAAAAGGGGATGGTGGCATGCTGGAAGAAGGGCAGAGGAGAATGGGAGAAGGGTGGAAGTGAAGAGCAAAATTGTTGCATTTGCAGAAGATAAAATACATGAATCAAATGGGTCACCTCCCTCACTTCAAAAATCTGACCAGTACACTGGCAAACCCCTGATGGACAACTGCAATAGATCACTGGCTAATGCAGAAGTGGCTAAGAAAAGTACAGTTGTGTACCTACCATAAATGTAGATGGTCGAGTGTATTCACTGTTGCAGTCATTACACTTGGGTTATCCTGCTGGCAGGCTACCCGCAGTCAGCCTGAATTCCAAAGTCCTGGTCCGGCTTCGGTTGCTGTCGCCTCTTCCCCTGACGTCAGTGCGTCAGGGGTATAAAAGATGCAGCCGATGCCATTTTCTTCAGTTTTTCTTGCCCCAGATGTCAGGTGCCCCCAAAAGGGTAGGCTAAATATTCTGCTCATAAAAAAGCATGCACTAACATAAACATTACCTTCATCTACAAGCAAATACACCACATAGGTTGTATAGAATAGAGAAGTATAGATAAGTTCCAGCAATGAAAGGGGGATGGTGGGAGGGTAACCTGGACTGCAACAGTGAATACACTTGAACATCTACATTTATGGTAGATACACAACTGTACTATGTTCATCGTGTTTCACTGTTGCAGTCATTACACTTGGGTTGAATCCCAAAGCTAAGGTTGGGTGGCTGGGCCTAAAAAGAATTAGGAGTGGCTATGAGGCCCTGCAGAACTGCAGTGGCAAAGCCTGCTCTGGATTTAGAGTAAAGAGGCAAGTGGTAGTGCTGTGTAAAAGTGTGCACTGAAGTCCAAGTTGCAGCCTCCAAAATGTCCTTGGTTGGTACTCCTCTGAGGAAGGCTGCTAAAGTGGCTGCTGCTCTGGTTGAATGTGGCCTAATGCCCTTAGGCACCGATTTGCCATGTTGTGAATAGCAGAAACGAATGCAGTGGCCTATCCATTTTGAAATGGTCTGCTTTGAAATAGCTTTTCCTTGTGATCCTGCAGCATACGTCACTAAGAGTTGCTCAGTCTTTCTGAAAGCTTTAGTTTCGTCCAAGTAGAAGCGTAGCTGTCTGTGTATGTCCAGAAAATGCAGAATTCTCCCCCCCTTATTCTGTGGGTTGGGATAAAAGGTAGGCAAATGAATGGTTTGGTTAAGAGCCACACTGGACACTACCTTAGGCATAAATGTTGGGTTTGTCCTTAGAAAAACCCTGTCCGGATGGAAAAAAATAAAAGGTTCCACAGCCATTAGTGCCTGTAACTCTGAGACTCTTCTTGCTGAAGTTATTGCTAGGAGCAGAGCTGTTTTCCATGACAAGTACTTTATCTCAGCTGCATTGGCTGGCTCAAAAGGAGGTAGTGTGAGCTTTTCCAAGACAAAATTGAGGTCCCATGCAGGCATTGACGCTCTCCTTGGGGGTCTTATGTTTTTGGCCCCTCTGAGGTACTGCCTTAGCAGTGGATGTGAAAAATAGGTGGGTCCGTATTGTAATGAGCTGAAATGGCAGAGGCATGGATTTTAATTGATGAGAAGGATAGGCCTTTGTCCAGCATCTCAGTTAGGTATTGTAAAATCTGAGGAATATTTGGTACAAGCATGTCAATTCCTTGTGCCTGGTTCCAAGCACAGAATGTCTTCCATTTTTCTGCACAAGATTTTCTGGTGCTGGGCCTCCTGGCCTCCAAAATAACATCCATAACTGCTTTAGACAGAGGTGTGTTCTGAATGGTTACATTATCCGCCATGCAGCCAGATTTAGGGTTCTGAGTTGGCTGTGCAGGATCTGATTGTTTTGTTGGGTCAGTAAATGAGGAATTTGAGGTAATGTCCAGGCTGGACCTTGAGACAAGCTCTTTAGGATTGGGTACCAGTGCTGGCGTGGCCAGTCTGGGGCAATCAGCATCATTTTTGGCTTCTCGTCTGACCTTTAGGAGTACCTTGGGGAGGAGAGGCAGTGGAGGAAAGGCATATACTGTAAGAGTTTTCCAGCTGAATGATAGGGCATCCACTTTCCATGCTTGTTTGTGATAAGTCCTTATGCAGAATCTCTGTAGTTGGCAGTTGTGAGGGGAGGCAAATTGATCTATGTCTGGGCATCCCCATTTCCTTGTTATCATGCTGAAGATTTGTGGATCTAGTTTCCACTCGTGAGGATCCATGACGTTTCTGCTTAGTTAGTCTGCCAGTGTATTTGTCTTTCCTGGCAGGAATTGTGCTTGCAGGTGTACTTGATAAGTCAATGCTGTGCTCCACAAAGTCATGGCTTGTCTGCAGAGGGGTTAGGAATGTGTGCCTCCCTGCTTGTTTATGTACCACATGACTGTAGTATTGTCCGTCTTTATCAGCAGTTGTCCTGGATGAAGTACATCCCTGAAGGCTGTCAGGGCATTCTGTATAGCTAGTATCTATTTTTGATTGATATGAAGATGCATTTGGCTTGCGGGCCATGTGCCCTGAATACATTTTCCAGCCATGTGGGCCCCCCCGGCATAATCTGATGCATCTGTTGCTAGTGCCTGCCTGGCTGTGGGTAAAGTGAATGGCTGTCCCTTGTTGTGGTGACAGGCCTGTGCCCACCATAGAAACTCCTGTTGCAGGCAGGGAATGAGAGTAATTAATGTTTCCAGGCTGTGGCAATGTTGAGTCCAAACACTTTTTAGATACCATTGTAGTTTCCTCATATGCAGTCTTGCATATGGAATTAGAAGTCCAAAGCCTGCAGAATTTTTCTTGCAGATAACTGGGTCTTTGTTGCCAACATTTCGAAGTAAGAAGTCAGTTGCCTTTGTTTGTCTGGTGTGAGATAAGCCATCTGGACAGTTGTATTTAAGCTTGCACCCAGGAATATTATCTCGAGAGGGTACCAGTTTTGATTTCTTTTTGTTTACTGTGTACCCTAGGCAAATTAGTAATCTTTTTACAAACGCCAGATGCTTCAGTAGAATGTCCTCGTTCTCTGCTTGAATAAGGCAGTCGTCCAAGTAAGGATATATTTGGATTTGTCTTTGTCTGCAAAATGCAATTACTGGTGCCAGGCATTTTTTGAAGACCCTGGGTGCAGTAGATAAGCGAAAGGGCAGTGCAGAGAATTGGTAGTGCATTGAGTCAGCTATGAATCTGAGGTATCTTCTGCAAGACTGTCTGATTGGGACATGCAGGTATGCCTACTTGAGGTCAAAAGTTACAAGCCTTCTTGCCCAGCATGGGCAGAAGCTGCTGCAGAGTCAACATTTTGAATTTTGGAATGTCCAGAAAAGTGTTTAAAATAGACAGGTCCAGTATTGGTCTCCAGGCTTTGTCCTTTCTGGGTACCAGGAAAAGAACTGAGTAAAATCCTTGTCCCTGCTCTTGCTATGGTACTCGCTGAATAGCCCTCATGTCCATGAGGGATGAAACTTGCTTTTGTGCCTCTGCCCATTGATTCTGTGGCAGGTCTGGCATACCTTTTGTCTTTGGAAGGGTGTGAAAGTGGAACCTGTAGCCCTGAGACACTATATTCAAGACCCATTTGTCCTGGGTGATCATGTGCCACTTTTGTGGAAAAAGTGCTAGTTTTCCCTCCTAAGGGTGCTGCCAAAAGATAAGTGCTTGGCATTGGCAGAGGAAAGTCATTGGGACTGTTTCCTATATGGCTGTGATTTGTCTTCTCTGCTTTTGGAGGTAGATGCACCCAACTGTTTAGGCCTGTATGAGCCTTGGGGCTGGGATCTGTCTCTAGGGCATCTGTATCTGCCTCTTTGTGGCCTGTCTGACACTGGAAAGGACCAATTCTTAGAAGGCCAGTTCCTGCTAAATCTGGGTGGCTGTACCTGTAAGAAATCCTTAACTGTCTGCATAGATTTCGCTTTATCCTCCATTTTCTTCAACACCTCTTCTGCCTTAACACCAAACAAAGCATCATGCTGTAATGGAGCATCCAATAATTTTGCTTTAACATGATCAGGCAGATTCTGTTCCTTTAACCAAGCATGCCTTTTAATGACAGAACCCGTAACAGCGGCCCTGCAAGAGGCCTCCAGTGAATCAAAACCACATTGCAAAGTATGCTTTCCCACTTGTTCAGCTGCATGCAATAAATCCTGCATTTCCTTGTTTTCAGAACATTCAGAATTTGTCAACATTTTCTGTTTTAGCAGTGACATTAAGTATTGCTGATATTTAAGCATATGAAACTGACAATTTAAAGCCCTTACAGCCAAGGTAGCAGAAGTGCAAACCTTTTTCCCCCATCTGTACAGTGCCCTAGAATCCCTATCAGAGGGGACAGGGTTTTTTTTTACAGTGGAAGCCTTGACCCCTTTGGGACTCAGAGATAGTTTCTGGGTCAGCAGCAGGGTTTTTATATAGAAATTTATGAGAATCTGGAACCCAATAGTATCTGTCTGGCTTAACAGGTGCAGGGGGGTAGAGTCAGGAGACAGGCCGGACTCTGAAAATACATCATCTACAATGTCTAGACCAGGTGGAATAGCAAGAGGTCTGTGCTGAGGTAGTAAAAGAAAGTCTCTGAGCCTTTTCTTAGATTGTGAGTAATCTTGGCTCTCTCCCAGTGAAAATGCTCCCTCATGGTATGCAGGGTTTCCCCAAAAGAATAATCCTCAGGAGGAGAAGCTGAAGGAATAGATTCTTCAGCATCAGAATCCTCATAGGGAGGAAGAAAGTATCCCTGTTCAGAAGAGGAATCAGAGGAAATGGAAACCTGATCAGAAGAGTCATATTCTGTCTCTTGCCTAGGCCTCTTATCAGGAGGGGGATGGGAACCCCTGATCAAAGTAATTAGGTCTTCGGCCATTTTAAGCATCTGTTTCTTAGGCATGGAAGTCTGTCCAGGAGAATGCTGTACTTGTTTCTTTGTCTTTAGAGCTGTTTTAGTCTTTGTCTTTGAAGCGGAGGTTGGCTTGACACAACTGTGTAGGTCTGAAAACACCCTCAGAAGCCGATGCCTGCTCAGCGGCTCCGGACCCATCTGAGGGGAATAGTTTCCAAGTGTCCAATACCTTGAGTATCCAAAGGCCTAGTTGGCGCCACGTGGGAGTCAGAAGCGGCCAGTGGCTCTGAGGTAGCGGGCATCAGGGGCTGCGAAAGCGCCTCACTGAGAACCGGCGAACTAGTGACTGGCCTAGCGGAGGCCAGGTCGTCGGTTTTGGACCTTGGATGCCTGTCCTTTTCCTTGCACTTTTTATAAACTCCAGTCGGCTGTTCCGACGGCATTATATAATTAAATCTTCGGCCAAAGTAATGAAAGGCAAAATCGTTCCGACGCTTAACAGTGCGTTGGTTAAATCTAGCACAAAACAGACGCCTAGCAACGTCGTGGTCAGGGCCTAGGCAAGGAACACAGTAAGAATGAAAATCCTTATGAGGTATTTGCTTCCCACAAGAAATACAATTGTTAACTTTTTCTGACATCGGTCTGGAGCAAGAAAAAAGCTTCTCCAACGGGGTACTTAGCTTTAATGAAGACTTCGGATCTGAAATTCGATTTCGAAAATCTCAGGAGTCAGACGACTGGCACTTGCGAACTGCTTTTGCTTCGGGCACCGCGCAGCAAGAAAGACTGGAGAAAATGGCGTCGGCTGCATCTTTTATACCCCTGGTGCACTGACATCAGGGAAGAGGCGACAGCAACCAACGCCGGACCAGGACTTTGGAATTCAGGCCGACTGCGGGTAGCCTGCCAGCAGGATAACCCAAGTGTAATGACTGCAACAGTGAAACACGATGAACATCTGAAAGGGTATGGTACCCTTGTATAAGGTGAAGGAGAAAGAAAAACCCGTGGAACTACAGACCAACTCGCTTAACAGCATGGACAGAATCATGAGGGAAAGGCAGGCAGCACTCAGAGGGGACGACAATATTCAGCACAACAACCAAAAAGGCTTCATGACCAGAAGGACTTGCTACAGTTTTACAACTTGGTTACAGGTGAACATTTCAGAGGAGTATTAGCTGGAATTTTCTAACTAGATTTCTGGAAGGCTTCTGATATAGTCCAACACTGATATTAAAACGGAAGGGACTGCAGGAAGAACCAAGAACGAGGAATCAGACTGTTGGTTCTGCCCTGGGACCATTATTCTTAAGAGAACAAGAGTAATTTCTTCAGTGAAGGCCAAGAAAGGTGTAGCAAAAGAGTATACAGCAAAAGCTTATGGAAGGACCTGGAAAGTGTGACCACATGGATAGAAAAGTGGTAACTGAGGCTCAAGGAGAATAAATTTAAAATACATCTGAACCACTGCATCTCTAGTGTGAGCAATTAGCTGGAGGTAGCAGAACCAACAGCAACAGAGCAGGAAAATGATCAGAGTGTTTTGACACCTGGAATGGACCACCAAGGGCAGAGTGAGGTGGTAGCGAGTCCCTGTTCATAGCACAGTAGTATGTGTGTAGTTATGGAGGCCATATAAGGAGAGAGCCATCAGGTTACCATTCGGAATCCAGGAAAAAAAGTTACCAAAAATGTCACTAGCGACCAGAAGAAATTAGAAGTTATGTACTCACCATAACGTTCCATCTGAGTAGGTGACTTCATTCGGATGCAACCTGTGGGTATCGGATCCGATCTCGGATCCGAGCCGGCAATTCAAAAGCTTAGGCTCCGAGCTCCTAGCTCCTCCCTCTTACCCATAACCCCTTGCCAAGCCCTGACTGACCTCAGATTGAGTTTGCCTCAAAATACTGACCACAGTATACTAAAACAGCATAAATACTCGCTCTATAAAGGTCAGGGGGATGGAGGGGGGGATGGTTGCATCCGAATGAAGTCACCTACTCAGATGGAACGTTATGGTGAGTACATAACTTCTAAATCTGAAGTAGGCAGACTTCATTCGTCTGCAACCTGTGGGACAGAGTCCCTAGCTACCTGAATCTTGGGCCGTCATGGAAGGATGTTCGAGCACCGCTGAGCCAAAGGATGCTCTTCCTCTAGAAACAACATCCACCTTGTAATGAGAAATAAAAGTATGAGGCGAGGCCCAAGTAGCTGCCGCAGATATCATCCAACGAAACACGGGACTTAAAGGCGGCTGACGAGAAACTGCCCTAGTAGAATGAGCCGTAACCCTCTGAGGAGCAGGTCTGCCTGAAGTGTCATATGCCTGCAGAATGCAATTAGCAATCCATTTAGATAGAGTGACTTTAGACACTGCTTTACCCAGAGCAAATTTAGCAAAGGAAACGAACAGCTGATCTGATTTCCTGTGGCCAGCTGTCCTGTTAATATAAAAACGTAATTGTCTATGAACATCCAATGAATGCAATTTGTATTCTCCTTTGTTTGAATACTTGGGAAAAAATACAGGCAAATTGATTGACTGGTTAATATTGGATTCAGAAGAGACCTTCGGAAGAAAAGATGGATTGGTCCTGAGGCACACCCTATCAGGGAAGAAAGAAAGATAAGACGGTTTGACACATAGAGCCTGAAGCTCAGACACCCTTCTGGCTGAAGTGATAGCTACCAGAAAGGCAGTCTTCCAGGAAAGGTATCTTAAATCAGCAGAAGCTGCAGGCTCAAGGGAGGAGCAGTAAGGGCCTGCAGGACTAAAGACAAGTCCCAAGGCGGTACAACCTCCTTGACTGGAGGCCTTAACAAAAAAACTCCTTTGAGAAAAGTTTTGCATAATTTCGCTGTCATAAGGGGAGCTGTGTCCTGACCAATGTGATAATGCGAGATAGCCGCCAATTGTACCTTAATCGTGGAAGAACTAGCCCCTTGATGAAAGAGGTCTGTTAGAAAATCTAGCACCGCAGAGATAGGTGCTGAAAAAGGATCCACAGTTCTCTGTCCTGCCCATATAGAGAACCTCTTCCATTTACTCCGATAAACCTGTCTGGTGGAAGGTTTATGAGCAGCCACCAAAATGGCTTTGACCGGTGAAGAGATACCGGGAGTCCTAATTAAGGTTGGAATTGGAGCAGCCAAGCTGTCAACTTCAGGGTCCGCAGATTGGGAACTGGCATTCCCAGAGGGTGAGAGATGAGATCCGAAATTGGATCCAGAATCCATGGTGGATTGATTTTGAGAGACCATACGAAGGGGAACCAAGGTTGTCGAGGCCAGAATGGGGCAATGAGAATCATTCTGCTCCCCAAACTGTTGGCTTTCTGCAGAAGCCTCTGCATCAGAGGAAGTGGAGGGTAGGCATAAAGGAGACCGGGAGGCCAAACATGCACCAGAGCATCCCTCGGGAACTCCGCTGGTGGGGAAGCAGAGCGAAGAAATTGTCGCATTTGGCGTTTGAGGAGAAGCAAAAGATCGCAACAGGGTTGCCCCCAAACGGCAAAAATCTTCTTCGCTACTTGAAGATTGAGGGACCACTCGTGTGGAGAAAGGATGGTGCGACTGAGCTTGTCCGCAAGGATGTTGGACTTTCCCGGAATGTGCGTTGCTATCAGAAAGCGTTTGGTGGAAATTGCCCATTCCCAGACTCTCATGGCCTCTCGACAAAGGGGGTAAGACCTGGTTCCTCCCTGCTTGTTGATATAACAGACTACGGACATGTTGTCTGTCTGAATCGCAATAGTCCCTGTAGGAAGAACGTGGTGAAGTGCTTGCAACGCTAGGAGCACCTCCCTCATTTCCAGGACATTTATATGCAATGACGTCTCTGTGGGATTCCACGTGCCTTGGACAATCTTTCCCGCAGAATGCCCCCCCCACCCGAGGCAAGAAGCGTCCGTGGTCACTGTGGCTCGGGGAAATGCAGCGCAAAAAGGTCTCCCTGCTAGGGGCTCCGGAGAAAGAAGCCACCACAGAAGGGAATCCCTGCACGCTCTGCTGACCGCAATCGGAGCGTTTAGAGACGAACAAAGAGGAGACCACTGAACTTGAAGGGTCCATTGAAGAACCCGCATGCGTAAACGGGCATGAATTAGAAGCGGGATAGCTGCCGCCATAGAACCTAGGGCCCTCAGGACCGAAGCTGCAGTTGGAGATGGTTGCAGGATTGCTGTCACATGACACCTCAGGCTGGCGATACGGTCTGGGGTGAGGAAGGCTCGCATTGATCTGGTGTCTAGTCTTCCTCCTATGAAATCTATAATTTGAGTTGGATTCAGAAAAGATTTCTCCCAGTTGATCGTGATGCCCAGCCTTGGTGCTAGTTGAAGAAAGTAATCCCTGGCTGAGCACAGAAGATGCCTTGATGATGCTGTCAGGAGCCAGTCGTCCAGGTACGGAAAGACCTGTAATCCCTGGAGCCTCAGGTGGGCCGCTACCACCGCTAACACCTTGGTAAACACCCTGGGGGCTGAGGTGAGACCAAAGGGGAGGACCCTGAACTGATAATGACTGGCTCCCAGCCGGAAGCGAAGAAACCTCCTGGATCGTCTGTCCATCCGAATGTGGTAGTACGCATCCTTGAGGTCTATGGAACACATCCAGTTGTTCTCCCTCAAGAGGGGGAGTATAGATTGCAGGGTGACCATCCGAAACCTGTGCTTGGTTACTGACAGGTTCAACAGGGAAAGGTCTAAAATTGGTCTTAAGTCCCCCGTCTTCTTTGGCACCAAAAAGAACCTGGAGTAAAACCCTAATCCGGCTTGATCTGGGGGGACGCGCTGGATGGCTCTTTTTCCTAGCAGCTGCTCGATTCCTCCCTTTGGTCGGGTGGAACATCTGGGAGGCTGCGAGATTTGGGAATCTTGAATAGGGGTATTGAATATCCTCTGGATATAAGTCGAAGCACCCAACTGTCTGTTGTTATGGACTCCCAAGAAGTCAGGTGCATCGAAAACCACCCCCCGACTGCCTCCAGAGACGGACAGCCGGGCAACCCTTCAGGGCTGCTGCGTGGGTCTCTCAGAGAAGGGTTCTCTGGACCCAAAATTGCCAGGAGCCCCCCTGCCTCTGGCACGACGACCTCCCGTCCTCCTCTGCCACGGAAGGACTGGTTATCCGAGCAGGTTGGGACTGCTGCGACTTCGGAACCACATCTTCTTCTGTCCCTTTTGGTTCTTAGAGAAGGACCTCTGGGGAGCTGAGAAGCGGACTCGACGGCAGACAGCGTCTTCCGTCCTTTCGCTCTGGACTAATGTCTCGCGAACAGTCTTGCCAAACAAGGCAGAACCATCGAAGGGGCATTCGCGAAGGTCGCCTTGAAGGGCTCTGCAAAATCACAATGGCGGAGCCAGGCCTGTCGCCTCATGACAAGGCCTGCTCCGCTGGCTCTAGCGGCTCCCTCAGTAGTATGAGACAGCAGCCGCATAGATGTATTGGATACTGACCTGAGAGTGGCCATTCGGGTGGAGTAAACCTGTTTATCCTCACCGAGATGGACTCGGGGAGATGCAGCGTATTCTTTAATCAGATCCCGCTGCATCCTAATGACATGTGCCATGTAGTTCAGCTCTCAAGGAGAAGGTCGCTGAACTAAAACTCGCTTCCCAATGCGATCCATCGAACGGGACTCCTTGCCCGGAGGATGGACGGAGGGACTCTCCTGGGCCAATTCCCTCTTCGTGGCTGCAGCCATCATCATGGCATCTACTGGGGGACCCTTACTCTAGTGGGTGCGGTCTGATGGAGGAGAAAGAATGCGGTCCGGGCGCTTAGGGATAGGCTCAATGGTGTCCGGATCCTTCCACGCCCTGATGGATATAAGATCCACCAGGGGTCAGAAGGAGGGACACCCAAGAGGTAGAAGGGCCCGCCTCGAATGCCTCCAAGAACACAGACTTCGTCGAAGAAGCCTTGGGGCAGACCACCCCCGATCCTTAACATCTCCATGATGTCTCCAAATGAGACGTCCTCAGGGGTGACCTAGGGAGCCTTCCCTTCATCCAAGTCCGTGTCTTCAGTGACGGACTCAGGGAGTCCATGTGCCTCCTCTTGCACTTACGCTTCGAGGTACTTCATCGGGGCTGTCCAAGGAGTACTCTTCAGCAGATGGATGTTCCAAGGGAACCACTTGGGACATCGAGGCGGGTTGTCCCTGGGTCCGGCTGGTGGGGGCCTGGCCCAACTGCAATGGAGTGCGGATGGAGCCGTGGCAGGGACCGGGGTCCGGATGTCCTCGACAGTGCCCTTTCCATAACGTTGAAAGCCGAGGGGAGCCAGCTTCTCTAAGCCCGAGCCGACCCCACTCGGATCCGACGACGGAACGGAGCCGGAGCCGAAACCGTCGGATCCGAGAGACCAGTGTGCTCCGACCTGGTCGGAGCCGAAGACACACCAGCTCCCTCGGGTCCGAGGGTCGGCCCTCGGCTCGAGAGGTCGGGTCCGGTACCGAAGCACTCAAGGGATGGGACGGATCCGAGGTGCGCCGACCTATCGGATCCGACCCATCCCCGGATCCAAATCTGCACGGCGCCGAAAGCTCCGAACCCGTGGTATGGGTCGGAGAAGGAGCTAATGGGCGAAAAAGGGGTCGAAGCCCCTCCCGGATGGGGGGGGGCTAGGAGCACTCCCATTTGCATTTGGGCCTGGATGAATTTCCTCATCATCCGGTCCATATCAGCTTCGCTCATTGAAAAGGTCGATCTAGAGGAGGCCACCGAAGCGGACCTAGAGAGCCGTCTCGGTGACCTCCTGGAAGGGCTAGCCTCCTCCTCCTCGGGTCCAGGAGAGAACCGAGGGGAGTGGAGCCGAGGAGGAGGAAGGCTAGAAGGCACAGAGGAGGCCGCTTAGATGGAGGAGCCGAACTAGAAGCTTCGGCTCTCCTCTTGTGGTGCTTCTCCCTGTGCCTCTCCTTCTGTCTCTCCCTAGAAGAATCCTTCCCCTCCGGCAACTTTAAAAGAGGTTGAGTCCCAGCCGGAGGGGGAGAACTCACAGCAACAGGTTGCTGACTGGAAGGGGCAGAGGCCGAAGCAGTATCTGGGGGTAAAAGACCCGCCAGCACCAACTTCGACCTCCGTTCCCTTAAAGCCCGGGGGTTGAACCCTGCACAAATGGTACAACCAGAAGACAGGTGTTCAACCCCCAAGCATTTAACGCACCGAGTGTGGCCATCTGCTGGGGACAGCTTATGGCCACACTGCACATTTCGAAAAAACAGCCTTAGGGGCTTCAGACATTACACCTAAGGCCTAAAACACACACACACAAAACAAACTACGAAAACCCGAGAAAAATTAACTAAAGAGGGAGGAAAGCCTTAACCACACACAACACTAACTAGATTAATAACCAAAAAAGAGAATTTGAAAACTTTTCCTGTCAAAAAATCTACACTTATCTCAACCACGCCAGGAGCTCTAGAATTCCGTTGCTTCTTGAAAAGCGGCAAACGAAATCTGAGGTCAGTCAGGGCTTGGCAAGGGGTTATGGGTAAGAGGGAGGAGCTAGGAGCTCGGAGCCTAAGCTTTTGAATTGCCGGCTCGGATCCGAGATCGGATCCGATACCCACAGGTTGCAGACGAATGAAGTCTGCCTACTTCAGATCATGATATTCATATGCATGAGATCATCTTCAGAGAGATGCAAAAGGGTCAATCTGATCAGGAAGGACGGAGGTGTGTGCATAAGAAGCAGACTGCACCGACTCCTTAGGTCTCAAAAATTACTTCTTTAAAGAAGGGAGTTGTAGATTTCTGGAATGGACTACAATAATCCAACAAAGGATTTAAGGCATGTGACAGGTAGAAAAGCAGGAAGGGGGGAAGGTAGGGAGGTAGAAAGTTAAACATACTTGAAAGGTAGGCTACAGAAGATGAGTCCCCTTCTACCATTATGCAAATGTAAAAAGCAAGTGATGACACTGCAGGCAGTGACTTCTCACAGCCTAGCACAACAATCGGTTCTAAATTAAAAGACTGAAATACAACATGCACGAAACTTACAAAATAGAACTGAAATGCTAGAATCTTGTAAGGTCAAAACAAAAAAACAGATGCGTATATACACACACCCACACCCAGCCACACTCTACACCCATTTTTGCAAGATGGCAAGCCCTCCTGCACCCTCCCAAATCCCTGCTACTTATATATTCCAACTCCAAGATTGCACCTTATTAGGAAAAGGACCAAAATCCAAATCCCCAGTGTGCTGCAACCCCATACAGTTTAGGTGCTGGTAAAAAGAAACACAGTTTTATTTCATTTGCTGATTCACGCATTTGGGCTCGATCCAGTAAGTTTTGAGCAGTTCATATTTCACGCTTCTCAGGTAGAACCCAACAATCATACCTTCAGGCTTGTGAAAAGAACTATGAAGACAGAACCTGCCATCGAGCCTCAGACCCTCTGTTGTGTCCTTAATCTAGTATACCAATGTCGTGACCTACTGAGCCCTCTATAGAGTTAAACGACAATGAGCTAGGCTCAGTCAGGATTCTCCAATTTTACTGAAAAAATTTATGGCCTGCAGACACCACACTGCCTAAGCCAGGGAGACTTCCATGGAGTCCCTTTAAAGGGCCACCACGAGCCAGTCTCTAGGGTAAGGAAGCAATTGGTCATTTTCTAGAAAGACCCCTGTCACTACAGTTACCACCTAGCTAACTAATTTGGGTCCAGATGAGAAACCAGAATACAGCACTTTGTTCTGAATGTGGTACCCAACAAACATGAACTGAAGCAGCCTGTGCACAACCCAGATGGCGAAGCAGGGACATCTCTCAGGAGAGTCACCACCTGGAATCTGACGCACTGAATATGCTCACTTGAAATCACTGAGATGCAGGATAGGAAAGTTGTTTACGGGCCTCCTCAAAGTACAGTTGTGTACACTTACCATAAATGTAGATGTTCGAGTGTATTCACTGTTGCAGTCCTAACTAATGGGTTATCCGGCTCCTGGTAGCCCTCGATCGGCCAGAATACCAAAGGTAAGTAAAATGCCATCGGTTGTAAAGGACATCAGGGCGTCTGATACAAAAGGAGGCAGCCAACATCACTTCCTCAGTCTTTCTTGCTAAAACAGTCAGAAGCCCCCAGAAATAAGGCTAAACCAAATGCAAATTTGGTAAAGAATATCAAATTCAGCCTGTACCTCAGGAAAAGAGAATAGGAGAGGACTAAAAAGGGGGAGGGAAACTAGGACTGCAACAGTGAGTACACTCGAACATCTACATTTATGGTAAGTGTACACAACTGTACTATGTTCATCGTGTTTCACTGTTGCATTCCTAACTAATGGGTTGATTACCAAAGCCCAGAGAAAAGGGAGGAGGAACCAACAGAATCAAGGGATGGAGATAATGCCCTGCAACACAGCAGTGGCAAACCCTGCCCTGGCTTTGGAAAACAGAGGCAAATTATAATGTTCTGTGAAAGTGTGAACAGAAGAACAAGTGGCAGCCTCCAAAATATATTTAGTAGGAACACCCCTTAAAAAGGCTGCAGAAGTGGAAGCTGCTCTAGTTGAGTGGGTTCTAACCCCTTGAGGAGGAACCCTGCCATAAAAGGAATAACAAAAGCAGATGCAATGTGCAATCCATTTGGAAATGGTTTGCTTAGAAATAGCCTTGCCCTGAGCTCCAGGGGCAAAACTGACCAACAACTGAGCTGATTTCCGAAGGTCTTTAGTCCTGTCCAGGTAAAACCCGAGCTGTCTGTGCACATCAAGACGGTGTAACATCCTTTCACCTTTATTTCGAGGATTAGGAAAGAAGGTAGGAAGGTGCATGGACTGATTAAGGGTCAAGCTAGAAACCACCTTAGGCATGAAGGAGGGATTGGTTCTCAAAGAGACCCTGTCTGAATGGAAAATAATAAAAGGCTCCACAGCCATCAAAGCCTGCAGCTCCGAAACCCTCCTTGCTGAAGTTATAGCCAAGAGGAAGGCAGTCTTCCAAGAGAGAAACATAGTGGCATCTGGCTCAAAAGGAGGAAGAATGAGTTTCTCTAGAACAAAATTAAGATCCCAGGCTGGAGTAGGTGCCCTTCTGGGAGGGTTTAAGTTGCAAGCACCCCTGAGAACCATTTTCATCAGGGGATGAGAGAAAATGGGCTGTTCAATAGAATGAGCAGAAATGGCTGAAGCATGGAGCTTGATAGAGGAAAAAGAAAGACCACCCTGAAGCAATTCAGACAGGTATTCCAAGATCAGAGGAAGGGTAGGCTGAGAAGAAGATTCCCTTTTAGCCTGCATCCAATGAGAGAACCTTTCCCATTTGCCAGCATAGGACTTCTTAGTGCTAGGCCTCCTGGCCTCCCTCAGCACGCACATCAACCACCTGCCAAAGGGAAGAAGATAAGGAAGGAGTCATACATGAGCCATGCTGCCAAATGAAGGGACTGAAGATGAGGATGCAGAATGATTACCCCTTCCTAAACCAAAAGATCTGGCTTCAGAGGAAGATGCCAAGGAGGAAATTGGGAGAGACTATGAAGCAGTGGATACCAATGCTGTCTGGGCCAGTCTGGAGCTATGAGACTAGTCCTTGGTCGTTTGTCCCTGATCTTCAATAATACTCTGGGTAGAAGAGGAAGAGGAGGGAAGGCATAAACTGATAGCAACGTCCAAGGGAAAGACAAAGCATCCACTCTCCAGGCTCTGCTGTGATGCTGTCTGGTGCAAAAGAGAGGGAGAAGATGGTTGTCTGGGGAGGAGAAAAGATCCACCTGAGGTGTGCACCAATGTTGAATGATTCTGTAAAAAAAACTGCTCTGTTCAGCTGCCACTCGTGGGGATCCGGGGTTTGCCTGCTCAACTGGTCTGCCAAAACATTGAGCCTTCCTGGAAGAAACTGAGCTAGGAGATGCAGTTCCAGGGATGCTGCCATGGACCAAAGATTCATGCTTTGTCTGCAAAGCGTGTAAGAGTGAGTCCCCTCCCTGTTTGTTGATGTACCACATGACTGTGGTGTTGTCTGTTCTTACAAGCAGGGTCCCTGGAAAAAGGAGATGCTTGAAAGCTAGTAAGGCTTGTTGAACAGCAATCAACTCTTTTAGATTTATGTGCAGGTGCATCTGCTGGGCGTTCCACTGTCCCTGTATGCATCTGCCATCCAGGTGTGCTCCCCAGGCATAGTCAGATGAGTTTGTAGTCAGAACTTGAGTGGCAGGAGGTGTCCGAAAGGGCATGCCTTTGTTTTGCAGACAGGCTGTTGCCCACCAAAGACACTCAGTCTGCAGAGATGGAAGCAGAGGGTTCATCATATCCAGGTCTTGTGTGTATTGACACCAAATGTTCTTGAGGTACCATTGCAATTTCCTCATATGCAGTCTTGCATATGGAATCATGAGAATACAAGATGCCATGAATCCCACAGCTTGCAGGTATTTCCTTGCAGGGAGCTGGGACAGGCTTGCCAAGTCCTTGAAGTAAACTGAAAGAGCTGTCTGCTTCTCCTGGGTGAGATAAATCTGGGCGGCTGATGTTTAGACTCGCTCCCAGGAATGTTATCTCTTTGGATGGTACCATTTTTGATTTTTCCTCATTGAGAGTGTAACCCAGGGAAGAGAAGAGAGTCTTTACGAATTCCAGACCCTTTAGTAGTTGTTCCTGAGAACTTGCTTGAATCAGACAGCAGTTCAAGTATGGGTAAATCTGAATTTTCTTCTGCCTGCAAAAAGCAATGACTGGGGCCAGGCACTTTGTGAAGACTCTGGGAGCAGTAGATAAGCCAAAGGGCAGTGCAGAGAATTGGTAATGTTGCTTGCCCACTCTGAAACGAAGATACTGCCTGCAACTTTCCCTGACAGGGATGTGCAGATAAGCTTCTTTGAGATCCAAGGTTACCAGTCAGGAATCCTTTTCTAGCATTGGTAGCAACTGATGCACAGTGAGCATTCTGAACTTTGGAATTACTAGAAAAGAGTTCAGAATGGAAAGATCTAGGATAGGACGCCAGGTGCCTTCTTTTTTTGGAACTAGGAAAAGCCTGTAATAAAAGCCCTGGCCTACCTGCTGAGCAGGAACTGATTCTATTGTTCCCAGACGAAACAGAGAAAATTTGTTTTTCTACTTCCGCGCTTTGGTTTGGAGAAACGTCTGGGAATCCCTTGGGAGCTGGAAAGGTGTGTAAAGAAAACTTGTGGCCCAGGGACACCATTCTGAGCACCCAATTATCTGTGATAGAGGCCCAGACATCTAAAAAAAGGGCCAACCGTCCCCCTAAAGGACTCTCCAGGCAAGAACAGGCAGAAGTTGTAAAGAGTCATTGAGTGTGTTTCGATTGAGATGCAGGCTTGGAGCTTCCCACCTTAGAAGTGGAAGCCTGTCACTGCCTAGACCTTTGAGGGGTAGCTGTCTGCCCCCTAGAAGATTTGTAACCTCTAGTCCTGGAACAGTTCTGTCTGCTGGTATCAGGAAAAGTCCAACTCTTGGAAGGGTAATTCCCGCTAAAGCGAAGGGGTTGAACTTGCAGAAAATCCTTAACAGTTTGCATGGACTTGGCCTTATCCTCCATCTTCTTAAGTACCTCCTCAGCTTTGTTGCCAAAAAGATGGTCTTTATGCAAAGGTACATACAAAAGCTTAGCCTTGACAGGTTCTGGAAGAGGCTGTTCTCTCAGCCAAGCGTGCCTTTTAATAACAAATCCAGTAGCCGTAGCCCTACTTGAGGCCTCAAGGATATCAAAACCACAATGCAAAGAATGCTTATTGACCAGAGTGGCTGAATTCAATAAATCATGCATGTCTTTACTCTCTCCCAAAACAGGTACACTTTCTATCTTAGACTTAATATTCTCCAAGGTGTGCTGTTGGTACTTCAGCATATGAAAAAGGCAACTGGTAGCCCTAACAGCTAGGGTGGCAGAGGTATAAGCTTTCTTGCCCCATCTAAGTTTCAAGATTCCCTGTCCGAAGGAACAGGATTCCTGGTACCAGTGGCCTTAACTCCATTAGCGCTCTGAGAAATAACCTCTGGATCTGCCAACGGGTTCCTGAAAAGAAATAGATGAAAATCAGGGACTCTAGTCAGGTTTCCTGGGGGCAGGGGGAACTGAATTTGGAGACAATGAATTTTCCAGAAAAACATCAACAACTTCCAACACAGGAGGAGCAGCAAGAGGCTTATACTGAGGTAGATCCAGAAACTCCCTAATCTGCTTCTTAGATTGGGGATAATTCTGGCTTTCCCATTTAAAATGCTCCCTAAGGGTATTTAAAGTGTCACCAAAAGAGAAATCCTCTGGAGGAGAGGCCGAAGGGATGGACTCCTCTGCAACTAAATTCTCAAAGGGAGAAAAAGGCTGAGAAAATTCCTCTTCATCAGCAGAAATGCTGGAAGAATATGATCCTGAACTGGACAAAACCTCAGGAGAAACATCCCTACTCCTTTTAGGAAGATGAGTCTCAGAACCCCTAATAAGAGTTAAATCATTAGCCATTTTAACCATTTGGGATTGAGGGGAACTAGAAGGAACTGGAGCCTGCCTTTTCATAGGCTTACAAATGGAAGGTTTGCTAAAGATGTTTGCTGTTGGAGCGCAAAACGGAGGCCTCAGACCCTGGCGTCAACTTAGCGGTACCAGCTCCAGCAGAAGAGGCGACCGGCAACAGGTCGGAAGACAAACTGGAGGCCAAAGGCCTAAGGGACTTGGACTCCATCAAGGCCTGCGGTTGTACATCTGTGGACTGCAGGGACTGCAAAAGCATCTCATTGGCTCCTGCCTGACAGACGACCAACTTAACCTCATCAGAGGACTTAGTTTTCTGAGACCTGTCACGGTCCTTCTCCTTATGCTTTTTAGGAATATCCTAAGCCTGAAGACTGGCAGACGCCATACCAACAAACTTAGACCAAACTCCGAAATGCTTAGACAAAATCTTATCCCGGCGATGGATAGTACGTGGATTAAAGGAGGCACAAAGATTACAATTGGGAACGCCGTGATCAAGGCCTAAACAGATAATGCAATAGGAATGAAAATCTCTATGGAGAATCTGCTTTCCACAGGTAAGGCAATTATTAACTTTTTCTGACATTCGTTAAGACAAGAAAAGAGGTTCCCCAATGGGGTACTTAGATGCAGTAGACTTCAACTCTACCGTGGTTGGTTTCCGACTACAAATCTGCTGACCGGCACTCGTGCATGAAAAGCTTCTGCTTAGGGCTCCGCGGCAAGGAAGACTGAGGAAGTGACGTCGGCTGCCTCCTTTTGTATCGGACGCCCTGACGTCCTTTACTACTGACGGCAGCCGACGTCATTTTTACTTACCTTTGGTATTCTGGCCGATCGAGGGCTACCAGGAGCCGGATAACCCATTAGTTAGGACTGCAACAGTGAAACATGATGAACATCTAACAGAAGGGCAGGGGCAGAACCACTAACTACTTTCCAAGAAAGTGTCATGCTCTACAGCCCCTTTTATTTGTTGAATCTGGACTGATACTATAGCCTCTCAATGAAGGTCATTTTAGGAAGACCAAGGAGTTCTAAAATATGATCATCAATGATAAGGTTGAGGAACCTTCTAGTCATTATGACAACTCACCAAGCTGGGTCAAACAGAGTGAAACTAAAACAGTCCACAATGGTAAGCAGAAATAATGCTTGCTGGTAGGTGAAGCCACCCTTCTTGACAACTTTAGCAGAATCTGGAAGAGGAAGAACTTTCCAATGCTTCAGCATTTCTGATTCTGGAAGACTGCATCTTCTTGGGAAATGGCACTGGGTTGGAGGAAACAGCAAGGTTAGGGGTATCTAAGACTGTTTAATGTCAAAGCTTGTTTTTATTCTGAAGAGACTTCAAGTGTTGAGAAGCTTGGCTAAAGAGAAATTACCCTGCAGATGGCCATATTCAGTAAAGCATGCCTCAGCTCATCCATAAAGGATGACAATCTCGTCCACGCCATCTTAGGCAGGCACACACCAGAGTCTAGAGTCTACCACCCTACAAAGGGCATTACTATGAAAAATTAAACACACTTTTAAAAGTCAGGATAGTCAACAAGCTTTTCCTTACCCACAGAATCTTGGAGGGCTGAAAGATGTTAGTCTTTTCCCAGAAAGGAGCACTAGAATTTACTGAAGTGACAGACCTAGCTATATGTACTTAAGCTCCAACACAGAACAGAAAAATATGTTGTAGCCCACACTATCCAAAACCAGACTTCTTTATAAAGTAAACAGCTGTTGTGGTCTCTGGAATCTGTGCATGAATCATACCTCTCAACTGCACAGATTTTCGCAGACTGTCCAGATTTATCCTCATATTTTTGGTCTATTTTTCATGAAATCATGGTTTTCAGGCAAATTAGTGGCAAATCATTAAAGACTGAAGTTAGAAAAAAATAACACACATTTGAGTTTCAGACTTCATACTCTTCAGAAAATTCATGCTAATGCATAACCTGTTAGCCTACCAACTTTCTAAGTTTGTAAGAGCAATATTTAAAAAATTGTCCCTATTTTCGGGCCCTTGATCCCACTTTTACTTGCTGCTTTGTCCAGATTTCTTGCTCTAAGAGGTTGAAAGATATGGCATGAATGCAGAAATTACACAGGAGTAACCCCTAGGACGCCTAAAGAAGATCTTGCTCCTTTTAGCCAAGAACTTACAGAGGGCATTAGTTTTCATGAGAGCACAGACAGCAGTTTCCTAATGCTTTCAGGCTGCAAAAGGGGTAACCATTAAGATATTTTCATGAGGATGATATATTTCAATAGCTTCTTCAAAAAATAGGTCCTGGGGGTCTGGAGAGGCCTGTACAGAGACTTGGACTGATACGAATCTATGCTCCCTGAGGGCACTCCCATATCCACAATCGAAAATCACAACTAGATAAATAGTTGTCCAATGTCCAAAATCTAGCCTACCTTGTGAAGCATTCTTGTTCAAGACGACTTAGTCGACTCTTCTCAGCCTAGACTATCAAGCAATGCTGGGACTGGGTAGAGAAAGGGGTCTGGGAAGAATAGTATTTGGGTCCCTAATGCTAGAGTACAAAAACTGGGGAGGGTGTGTTTGACTAAAGTGACCATTCAAGGAATGCAGGCTAGTTGTGTAAAGGCTCCAGCCATAAGTCAGAATGCAGTCCTCACTTGCAAGGAGTTACTGTGGATACAGCTCTTGCAGGCCCTCTAGTCATTCACTGAAGGAAATTAAGAAGTTATGTACTCACCATAACGTTCCATCTGAGTAGGTAGCTTCATTTATCTGCAACCTGTGGGTCTTGGATCCGATATCGGATCCGAGCCAGCAACTTGTTTCATAGCTAATGGATCCGAGCTCCTAGCTTCTCCCCTCACCCATAATCCCCTGCCAACCCTCCATGACCTCAGATCAAGTTTGCCCCTCAATATGTACCCAAAAAGGGTATTCCAACTCACATAGATCCACTGAAGGCCAGGGGGAAGGAGTGGAGGATGGTTGCAGACAAATGAAGCTACCTACTCAGATGGAACGTTATGGTGAGTACATAACTTCTTAATCTGAAGTAGGGACTTCATTTGTCAGCAACCTGTGGGACAGAGTCCCCAGCTACCTGAATCTTGCGTGGCCAACATGGAAGGATATTGCGGAGCACCGCAGAGCCAAAGGATGCTCTCCCTCTAGAAATCACGTCCAGTTTGCAGTGGTTAATAAAGGTATGAGATGAGGCCCAAGTGGCTGCCGAACAAATATCATCCAATGGAACTCTAGATTTGAAGGCCGCAGAAGTAGAGATGGAACGAGTGGAATGTGTGCGAACTCCTTCAGGTGCGGGTCTCCCAGAAGCTTGGTACGCTAACAGGATACATTGGGAAATCCAGCGTGACAGACATTTTTGATACTACTTTCCCCAAATTAAATTTGGCAAAAGAAATGAACAGCTGGTCGGATTGCCTGTGATCAGCTGTTCTAAGAGTATAAAAATGCAGCTGCCTATGAACATCTAATGAGTGCAGCTTGAACTCTCCTTTATTCTGATATTTAGGAAAGAAGACCGGTAAATTTATGGATTGATTTATATTGGTTTCTGATGCTATTTTGGGAAGGAAGGAGGGATTGGTCCTGAAGTACACTCTATCCGGATGAAAGATCAAGTAAGGAGGTTTCACAGAAAGAGCTTGAAGCTCCGAAACTCTTTTCGCTGAAGTAATGGCTACAAGGAATGCTGTTTTCCAGGAAAAGTATTTGAGATCTACTGAAGCAGCAGGTTCAAAAGGTGGAGCAGTCAGGGCTTGAAGAACTAGTGAAAGATCCCAAGGTGGTACAGCTTCTTTTATAGGGGGTCTAAGCAAAAAGGTGCCCTTGAGAAAGGTTTTACACAATTTGGCCGACATCAAGGGCCCTGTGTCATGTCCCACATGGTAATGGGAGATGGCAGCCAATTGCACTTTGACAGTTGAGCAATTAGCGCCTTCCTGAAAAAGTTCGGTTAAGAAGTCTAATATGGATGGAAGAGGAGCCGTAAAGGGATCTAGATTATGATGCTCCACCCAGACGGAGAAACGTTTCCATTTACTGCAGTACACTTTCCTGGTGGAGGGCTTATGCGCTGCCACAAGGATGGCTTTAACTGGTGAAGAGATACCAGGAGTCCTAACTAGGAGTGGAACTGGAGCAACCAAGCCGTCAGCTTCAGATTGTCCAGATTTGGGGTCGGTAAGTCCGACAGATGGGAGATTAGATCCGGACTGGGATCCAGAATCCAAGGGGATTCACTAGGTGAGACCACAGGTAAGGGAACCAAATTTGCCGAGGCCAGAATGGGGCAATGAGGATCATCCTGCTCCCCAACCGCGAGGCTTTCTGTAAGAGCTGCAGCATCAGGGGTAGAGGAGGATAGGCATAAAGTAGACCGGGTGGCCAAGCATGCACCAGAGCGTCTCTTGGGGTTTCCCCTGGAGGGGGAATCAGAGCGAAGAAATTGCCGCATTTGGTGTTTGAGGGAGAGGCAAAAAGATCGCAGCAGGGTTGCCCCCATGTTGCAAATATCTGCTTCGCTACTAGTGGGTTGAGAGACCACTTGTACGGGGTAAGAAGGGTGTGGCTGAGTTTGTCCGCTAGGATGTTGGCCCGACCCGGAATGTGCGCTGCAATCAGAAAGCGGTTGGTGGAAATCTCCCATTTCCACACTCTCATGGCTTCGCAGCATAGAGGGTAAGACCTGGTTCCCCCCTGTTTGTTGATGTACCAGACAACTGACATGTTGTCCGACTGAATTGCAATCGTTCCTACGGGGAGGAGATTCTGAAGTGCTTGCAACGCGTACAGCACCACTCTCATCTCCAGAACGTTGATATGCAGGGAGGTCTCTGTATCGTTCCACGTGCCTTGGACGGTCCTGCCTGAATAATGTCCCCCCCCCACCCAAGGCGGGAGGCGTCTGTGGTCACCGTGGCGAGAGGGGGAGAGGTGCAGAAGGGTTGGCCCGTATGGAGGTCTGGAGCATGGAGCTACTATAATAGAGCCCTCCTGCAAGCCTTGCTGATAGCAATGGGGTGATGGAGAGGAAAAGACAGAAAGGACCATTGTACTAGAAGGGTCCACTGCAGTACCCGCATGTTCAGACGGGCACATGGAAGGAGCATTATCACTGCCGCCATGGAGCCCAGCACCCTCAGGACCAATTCCGCCGGTGGAGTCTCTGATTGGAGGATGGCCCGCACATGAAGTTGCAAATTCCGTAGTCGTTCCGACGTCAGGAAGGCTCGTAGATCTCTGGTGTCTATTCTGGCTCCTATGAATTCTATGACTTGTGTCGGGGCCAGAAAGGATTTGTCGGCATTGATGGTGATGCCTAACTGGGGGGCTAGGCGGAGAAAGAAATCTCTGGCTGAGCAAAGTAGATGTCTTGTTGGGGCGGTCAGGAGCCAGTCGTCCAGGTACGGAAAGACCTGTATTCCCTGGAGTCTCAGGTGGGCCGCAATCACTGCTAATACCTTGGTGAACACCCTGGGGGCTGTGGTGAGGCCAAAGGGAAGGACCCTGAACTGGTAGTGACTGGCTCCCAGCCGGAAGCTGAGGAACCTCCTGGATCGTCTGTCCATTATAATGTGGTAGCACGCACACTTGAGGTCTATAGAGCACATCCAATCGTTCTCCCTTAGAAGGGGAAGAATAGATTGAAGAGTGACCATTCGGAATTTTTCCTGGGTTACTGACAGGTTCAAACGGGACAGGTCTAGAATCGGTCTCAAGTCCCCTGTCTTTTTTGGCACCAAAAAGAACCTGGAGTAGAACCCTAATCCGAGCTGGTCTTGGGGGACAGGCTGGATGGCTCTTTTTCTTAGCAGCTGCTGAATCTCTGCGGCTGCAGCCTCCCTCTGATCGGGTGGTACATTGGGGAGGTTCTTGAATTTGGGAACATGAAGTAATGGGATTTTGTATCCTCTGGATATAATTCGAAGCACCCAGTGGTCTGTTGTGATGGACTCCCATGCCGCTAGGTGCTCCGAGAAGCGCCCCCCGACTGCCTCCATAGTGGCTGCTGCGTGGGCCGGTCAGAGAAAGGTTCTCTGGACCCAAAGTTCCTCGGAGCCCCTCTGCCCCTGGGGCGGCGTCCTCCCTGTCCTCCTCTGCCACGGTAGGACTGGTTGCCCAGAGCGGGTTGTGAATGTTGCAATTTCCGGAACCACATCATCTTCTGACGCTTTTCGTTCTTCGAAAAGGACCTCTGGGGAGCAGAGAAGCGGACTCCAACGGCAGACGTCTTCCCGTCCTCCTCTCTGGACAAGTGTCTCGTGAACCGTTTTGCCAAACAGGGCAGAACCATCGAAAGGGGCATTCGCAAAGGACGCTTTAAAGGGCTCCGCAAAGTCACAATGATGGAGCAAGGCCTGACGTCTCATGACTAGGCCCGCTCCGCTAGCTCTAGCGGCTCCCTCGGTGGCGTGGGACAATAGCCGCATAGAGGTATTTGAAATGGATCTCAGAGTGGCCATTTGGGTGGAGTACAATTGTTTGTTCTCCGCCGACATGGACTCGGGGGGGGGGGGGGGGGGCAGCATATTCTTTGATAAGATCCCGCTGCATCCTGGTGACATGTGCCATATAGTTCAGAGACCTTACCGAAAAGGTCGCTGAACTAAAAACTCGCTTCCCTAAGCAGTCCATCGAGCGGGACTCCTTGCTCGGTGGATGGACTGAGGGGCTCTCCTGAGCTAGTTCCCTCTTCATGGCTGCCGCCATCAACCTGGCATCTACGGGGGGACCCTTGCTCCAGTGTGACCGGTCTGCGAGGGGGGGAGGTTAGTATCCTGTCCGGGCGTTTGGGGATTGGCTCCACGGTGTCCGGGTCCTTCCACGCCCTGGTGGTAATAAGGTCCACCAAGGGGTTGGCCGGAGGGGACACCCAAGAGGTAGACGGGCCTGCTTCGAATGCCTCCAGAAACACGGACTCATCGGAGGAAGCCTTGGGGGCAGACCACCCACCTCTGATCCTCAACATCTCCATGATGTCTCCAAAGGAGACATCCTCAGGGGGTGATCTTGGGGAGCCTTCCCATTCATCCAAGTCCGTGTCCTCAGTTAAGGACTCAGGGGAGTCCACGTGCCTACTCTTGCACTTGTGCTTGCGGGGCACTTCCTCGGTGGGGGGGGGGCTGTCCGAGGAGGTCTCGTCAGCAACATCCTGTTCCAATGGAACAACCTGGGACATTTAAGCAGGCTGTCCCTGAGGCCAGGTGATGGAAGCCTGGCCCAGCAGAGAGGGAGTGCAGGGTGGAGCCAAGACAAGGGCTGGGGGTCTCCTCCTCCTTGGGCCCTGGGGAGAAGCAAGGAGATCGGAGCCGAGGAGGAGGAGACCTAGAAGCAGTGGAGGGAGAAGCCGTCTTAGCTGGCGGGGCCGAAGTGGAGGCCTCAGCCTGCCGTTTGTGGTGCTTCTCCCTCCGTTTCTCCCTCCTAGCCTCCCTGTCCTCCGGCGCTTTAGCGGGAGTTTGAGTCCCGGCCAAAGGAAGGGGGGCAGGAGTGGCAATGACCACAGCCTGTGGTAGTGCCACGGGAGCAGCGGAGGCCGGAGCCGAGTCCGGGGGCAAAAGTCCCGCCAGGACCAGCTTCGACCTCCGATCTTTCAGTGCCCTGGGGTTGAACGCTGCACAAATGGTACAGCCTGAGGTGAGGTGTTCAACCCCAAGGCACCGAACGCACCGAGTGTGGCCGTCAGCCGGGGAGAGCTTATGGCCACACTCGGTACATTTAGAAAAAATGGCTTTTGGGGCCTCAGCCATACTTTAAAGAAAAAGGAGTGCTACACAAACACACAGGCCCCAAAAACACAAACACACACTCACTAACGACCAGCGAAGGCAGGGAAAACTATGTAAAAAATAAAAATTACAGGGAACCTGACTCTTACACACTTTTTTAAATTTAACTGTTGAAAAAGTTGACTAAAAAACAGACTTAACTGACGATTTCACTAGAGCTCAAAGGAATCCAGCCATCCACAAGCGCGGCAAACTAGATCTGAGGTCATGGAGGGTTGGCAGGGGATTATGGGTGAGGGGAGGAGCTAGGAGCTAGGAGCTCGGATCCATTAGCTATGAAACAAGTTGCTGGCTCAGATCCGATATCGGATCCAAGACCCACAGGTTGCTGACAAATGAAGTCCCTACTTCAGATAACTGGTTTGAGCCAGACCTTTCACTAACAAAGTGGTAGTTGGCAAAACTTGACTTTTCCATCACTTCACTGATGGACTTATTCCAAGTAAGATAAAAAGTCTGCCACACATATCCTTCACTTTGCATGGTGCTACGCCAATGGCTAAAGTTGCACCAAGTGCTGTTCTGCTGATCCCTGTAGTGAGCGCACTCTACAGCTACCATCTGGCAAAAGATAAGACATATATATGCAGCTTTTCCCATCTATTTTGCTGTAAATGAACTAGAACTCTGATACTTGCAGCAATGTTTGATATAATACTTCTCCTCTGATAGCTGAGGCAGTGTTGTGTAGGTCGGTCAATGACAATCAAGAGCACACTTTGAAATGGCTTTTACTTTTAGGCATAAAATGTAAAACTTGTCCAAGTCAAATTTCAGGCTTGAGATAAAATGTGAAAAAAGGCAGAAAAGAACTTACAGGCTTATGGACTAGAAACTCTTAACCTAGCAAGCAACATCATATTGTGAAGAAGCATATGCAATCCCAAGTGCAGGAAGAGAAGAGAAAATAAAAAAAAAAAAACAGCTAAAGGGAGTACAGGAGAAAACTCCCTATATCAACTCCATATACTCCCTTGCTTCTACACCTGCATAACCTTGGAAATGAAATAAATCAGAAAGGGGTGCTTTGGGTGGTGGGCTTGCATTACTGCACAAACTAACATTTTGATTTGGGATTTCATTTTACAGGATATCAACATTCAACTTTAAGAAGCAGAACCTTGCAAGGTAGTGAGGATGCGAGGAATGAAAAAAAAAGGCACAGTAATTCAAAACAGCTTTCCTCAAATTAAATATCCAATAGCAGACAATCAAACTGAAAAGCATAAACCAGCAAAGTGCAGCAAAATCTTACTGATACAGCCTACAAACAGCCTACAAAACAAACAAAAAAAAAAAAAAAACAAAAACAAAAAAAACAGTGCAATAAAATAGTAGTATAAACTACTTTATAGGTTTCCCTTGCACACAAGTAACATGCTACTTCTGTCAGATAATTGCTCTTTCCATAGTATATTCCTGAGCTCTACTTACCGTGTGGGTATTAATAATTTCTCCTATAGAGATATAGATCACTGGTTTGCTGACTGTTACGAGATCAGAGTATTCATCAACATTGAACCTGTCCTCTGGTTCTGGGACTTCACAAGCAGCCTGGAAAAAACGTCTGTGAACAAAAAAGTACATATTGCAGTCATGCTTAATTACAAAACTAGGTGACACACAAAATATTAGCTGAAATAATTGTAAAGCATCTCTGCTATTATACCCCTCAACCTCTTAGTGCAACAAATCTGGACAAACAGAAGTCCAAAAATAGGGACAGATTTTAAATATTGTTCTTATAAACTTAGAAAGTAGCTAGAACACTTTGATGTGTGTCATAATGCATTTTCTGATGGATGATAAGTGTGAAACAAAGGTGAAACTCAAATATATGCCATTATCAAGTGGCTTTAATTCTCAGTGATTTGCTAGAAAACCACACATTTTATGAGAAATTGACCAAAAATAAAAAGCAATCTGGACATTCTGTGAAAATCTGGATAGTTGAGAGGTTTGACTGTTATACAAGTGTAACAGACAGATGGCACCAGTAATTAAATATATTGTGACAAATATACCATAGCAAAGTCTAAAACTGTCCAAGTCCTCCAATTCCTTGCATTATTTGGCAAAAACCCAACAGGTTTTTGAATTTATCAAAAGTTGAATTCTCCACTTTTCCTCTAAGAATCACTAGGTTATGTGCCATGTGCATTACTATGTGGCATCCACATGTTTTGCAAACAATGAACTCACAAAAGCTTCAGCCAGATGACAAAGTGGTCAGAGCTTCAACCAGATAAATTGTTTTTACTGGGGAGGAACAAGTCAACAGTCGCACAACTGCAGACAGACAGAAGCTCAAAACTCTGAATCACTTGCAGTGTCCCCCTCCAAAAACAAAAAAAAATGTACTGGTAATGATCAGAGTTTCAAATTTAAAACATAGAAACTGGCAAGTTTAAATCTGTCTCTGTTGGACTTGTTCATGTGTAGGGAAACCATATTTGTGGGGTTTAATAAAAAGAATAGCTCTAGTAGTCATTTCTTAGTAGTCAGCAAAACTTGAGAGACTGTCTCTTTTATGCCACACATGATTACAGCTATACACTCAGCAGTCTAGCAAGGAACCTCGGGTATTACAGTCTGGGATGAATCAGACTGCCACAATAATGAATCCGTCAAAACTGCAGAGGGTTGCAAGTGACAAGGTCAACTGTTGAAACCAAATGTGACAATCAACTGTTGGGGAGGAAATGGCTTTAATTATTCAAAAAACACTATTTGAAAAGGGAATACAAGGACAGCAAAGACAAAGGTTTAGTTACATATAAACTTACTGTACCTTAGAACTTTGTGGATTGCACTCAGAAAGGTCTCAATTTATGCACCCCTCCCATCACAAGCTTTTCCTTGGTGGGTTCACTTAAATTTCCTGTCTGAGTCTGACAGACTTGAAAATAAGTGTAAAGAAAAGGGAGCAATGATTTGCTTTCTTAAGTTCAAGGAAAGGCAGATGAGGACTACTGGAAGGCTTGCACAAGAACACCAAGGCCACAGGCAGAGGGCTGGAGGGTTCTGATTGCAGCCCACAAAGATTAAGGGTTATGATAATCAATAACTAAACTATTACAGGAGCTTGAATCAGAAGAGTTGCCACCTATGCAAAACTCCAGTGCATTGACATAAGGGGGAAGTATGCTAGGAAGAAGAGCAAACGGCAGTCTTAATGAAACCCCATCTCAATACAGACTGTATGGATAAGAAACTGATTAAGGTAACAAGTATGGAGACTTCCAAGATGGTTGCATGCTGATCAGCAACTTAACTTCAGCTGTTCCAGTATGTAAACAGAGAAATAAGAGCTAGCGATATTGTCAACTTGGGTTAAATTCAGTTACTGGCTGGTAAGTACACTACCTGAATGCCAGCAAAGAAGTTTTAGACAACTTGAAAGAAAATCAATGAGAAAAGGTGAAAACACTGGCAGGGAAGAATTCAACAGCTGTTCAGCAAAGTAGTTCAAGCTTCAGCTCTGGTACAACAGATGGCTACCAGTAATTTATTAAATCAATTATACTCAGAGGTGATTAAAATAAATGAAACACTGAAGGAGTATATCAACTCAACAAAAGGCTGAAAAAAATAGAAAGCTTTAAATAGCTATTCAGATGAACTGATAAAAGTACAAAAATCAGATGCTGAAATGGTAAAAAGGCTGGCTGATTATGAGGCTTCTCAAGAAGGGCTGTTTAAAAAAATGATAGTGTTAGAAGACAGTGCACAGAGGAAACCTGTGATTTTCTGCTGTACCAGAAAAACTGGGAGGAACAGACTATTAATTTTATGAAAGCACAAATAAGCAACTAGACCGGTTCTCTACAGCAACACATTTTTAAATGAAGGGGCATACCGAGTGTTTGTACCAAACCTAGCCATGAGACAGCAGCCAAGACTTACATTAGTAGAGATGTAATCATACCAACAGAAAGAGTTGACCATGATAAAACTGTGGCAGAACGGAGAAGTATTAAAACGGGAAGCAGCAAAGTGTTTGTGGAAAATGATTATTCAGTGTTCACCAGGCAGAAGAGAAGCAACTTTATCTTAGCAATCATGTCAAGAGGCACGTGAGAGATTCAAGCTGCTGTATCCTGCTGTCTTCAGAATACTTTTTCCTTGAGGATAAAATACATTTTTGGATACAGAACAGGCTAAGGAGGCAATAAGTTTATCCAACAAAAAGTGAGAAAGCAAACAGAAGAGCCTCTATTTCTCATTCTTCTGACAAAAAAAGCTTCTAGAGAGACTGTCAGTGAAACCTTGTTCAATGTTTGACAGAAAAATGCTCAAGACAGAAAAAAGCACAGGAGTTAACAAAATACATCAGGAGTACCCTGAACGTGAACCGCAGTCTGGTGTTGAGAAATGGAGATGATCAGGATGCAGACCAGCAACACTGAAATTAATGAATAAATGGGGCACTATAAACCATTAGTCACATTTGTGAAATATGGCTTTCCAAGAAGTGGTCGAGAAAGACTGGACTTTTGCTGACTGTTAAACTTGTGGGCGGACTGTAAAACATATAGCCCATATTATGTTAACGTGTAGGATGACACTAAAATGAAAAAAAAATAATAACCTATTAGTATTAGCATAAAAACATTTCATGATGTAAACTGCAGGTTATACAGTAAAGCAATTTTGTACAGTGAGTATCAGGGGTATTTTAAATCTAAGAGTCTTTTCAGTGACTGCTGTATATGTTACAGATATTAAACAAGTACTTTTTTAGTTATAAGAAATATAGCCTTTACAATACAAGAGAAGTAAGGCTGCACAAGACAAGATTAACTTAATATGCTGAGATCTTGGGCTGCCAGTGTGGGGGTGGGTGGGTGTAAAAGTGCACAGATTGGAATTAAAATAATTTATGTTATTTTTACATGGGTGGATATCTACACTAATGCCCTCGGTTCAAGCTATAAACAAGTGTTGTTTGTCAGCAAGTAGGCTTGCAAAATAAGAAAATGATAAAAGCCATGAAAAATGGCAAGTTCCTTTTATCTGAAAAAAAAAAATAGCTTGTTTTTTCCCATTAACAAATATTCTCAGTGGAAGTAGAGATGTATTCAGCTGAAGGCAGATATACATTCTCTGTTCTGGGTGAAATCTACGAAGATTCCTTCATTTTACTTCCATGTTACTTTTTTTCCCTCAGTGCTGACTACTTTTGCATGCAGATACAAGCAATTATTCTTGGGAGCTCTGAGCATTATTTGCTGAGGGAAATGCAAAATTTAAAGATACAATGGCAAGCAGTTCAGTGAAACAAAGTTTGAAATTCTGGGAAGTGAATCAGAGATAGTAGCCTCCCTGGCAGCCTGAATACTTCAATGCATTTAATATAACAGTGTGCAATTTAGTTTTATTTAAAGATAGCCACTGCTTTTTCCTCCCTAAGGGCTGAAAGAATGTTTTCTGAAGGCAAACAAGCTGTTTTTCACATCTGGGTAGGTGACAAAAGCTAAGAAAAAAACAGACACCAGTCAGTGTAATTGAGACATGTAACACACGCTTTAACAAGAGTAACCTTAATTTATGGATAGGTAATGCCTGTGGGTGCAGCTGTCAATTTTGGGCCACTGTTCCTATCTGGAGGGTTAAGCTTCATTTTTTGAAAATGTGCATAGTTGCGTGTTTGTTATGCGTTTACAGGGGGCGGGGTATTCTGAACATATATTAAGTTTTTTGTTTGAGAGTTTCCTTTAAAACAGAAAGCCCTGAAAAAATGTGACAGGCTCAAATGGAAATAAAAAGAAACAACTGTATAAAAGATCAGCCTGCCAAGCAATGCATCCATGTAAGACAAAAGTTGGAAATGCACATTAAAAAAATATGCCATGTCTATTAGGTGGCAACAAATAGCTATGCCATCCATATTACCTTAAAATATAAGTGATCTTACAGGCATAGACAAAAATGAGTACTTAATTATATTAAGAAATGTAGACTGTGAATAAGGAGTGCAAGAGGAAACACATCTGGAAATAAATGATTATGTGAATTTCATATAGAAAGAATTTCGGGATCAATATTCAGCAAAATATCAAGGAAGAAAAGGAGTAGTAATAATACTGATTGCTAGTCAGGCTCCAATAGTGACAGAAGAGGAATAAAAGACAATACCAACAGCATTTGTGTTTTTTATGGGATACTGGTAAGGGATGAGGATTATATGGGTATGTACTTGCATTTCAACAAAAACTGCTAACCAGCTTTCAGCAAGGGGATATTATTTAATAGTTGAGGACTGGAAAATTACAATCATAAGGATGTATCAGGGGGATCTAGAAGGGAAAATACAACAACAGGGTAGATTTCTGAAGAAATTTATAAAAATACTTGGTATGGACGACATGAATCCAGTATCAGGAAATCTGAAAATTTACATATTATTCCTCAGGATACAATAACTGGGTTAGACTGGATAGAAATTATATCACACAATAATCTGTGTATGTTTGACTGAAAGCTTCAACAGCCATCCAACAGCTGTTTCAGATCACAAACTGATAAAAACCAAGATAAAACAGGTAATGAACTAAAAACAAGACATTGTCACTTTCTCACCTACAGCTTAAAAAGACAGGAATTTACAGAACTGGTAGTAGAACTCATTTGAGAGTCATTACAGAAGACAGAAATTTCTTCAGACACGATAGCTAGAAAATGAGATAAAATGAAAATGGGAGTTTAAAATAGGGCATAAATAAAAGAGAAAAAGATATGGTTAAGTGATAAATTTTTAAGCTTAGTTTGGAGACTGCTAGAGGCATAGAAGCTTAAAAACACAGCATATAAAAATGCGAAGTCAAAGCTATTAGATTAATTCATTTTTATAGTTGAAATGCTTTACAGTCTGCAGTGTTTTTCAAGTGGTTTCTGTGCTGTGCCTATGAGTTTAAATCACTTCTGAGTGGGCTCTCTTTTTTATTGCATTTTTACTATCTCCCTCCTGAATCTGAAGCTACAGCTTAAGTAGATCATCATTGCTTAGCTAATTCTGTGTTTTAGATAATTTTCAAACAATATCAATTGTTATTCATCTGAGCTTTTAATTGGATTATCAGCATTGGTCATCTAAATTCTGTGTTGTATTCACTTTTCAAACTTAAATCAAAAAGCCACCTTTGACCAGTTGTATGACTTGTAACTTGAGCTTGATATAATTAAACCAAGATCCCTCCCAGTATTTTACATTACACAAAACAGTGACTCACCTTAGTTTTGGGACTGTTGTAAGCTTTTAAACTAGGGGGCTTTTGCGTTGCCCGCCACCACTGTATATCTGGCCCTAAAAGCTCCTCCTAGTTTTACCTCCTCTGCTCATCTTATGGAGTACTGGCAGATGAAAACGGGTAGCCCACCCCCATTAGACTGTGATTACGATTCCAGTAGCAGTAGTTTTAAGCCCATCGGAGCACAGAACAACCCTGGGTAAAATCCTGCCATTCCCTCTTAGGATCCTTAGGAATACAAAGAATGTACTTAGTTTTCTGCTTCTTCTTCAGAGGGAAGCCAGCCTTGATTAATCTAGGAGGCTTGAAGCCATGCCTAGACTCTATAATAAGGGTATCAGGGATCGCTTTCCTTAACCGGAAAGTGGGGAACCCTCCCTAGGCCCTTTGGAAATGATCAGCTGTGGTTCTCCCTCAACGTCCAGTGCTAACATATGCACTGCTTCAGAGGACATGTGAGAAGCCGGTTCCATGACGGACTCCGATAGGGTCATAGGAGAGTAAACCAGTGTCGGCAATGGATGGTCCTTCACTCACTTCAAAAGATATGTCTGGTGGATGCTGGACAGCAGCATAGTCAGACCAACACTTCTTGGTCTTCTTTTTAAGAGATGACCGTACCTCAGGGTGGGCAGATTCAGCCATGGTACCAAAGGTCAGACGTTTGAGATGTTGGCTCTCAAGATAAATGGATAAAGAGGACAGGCATCTGCAATGCATTACTGGAACAAAAGCCTGACAAATAGTACACTGGATTAGATTGTGTGAAGCACCTAGGCAGAGGAAGGTTGGGACCTGCGGAGAGGATCTGTTTTTTTTAAATTTTTTTATAAAGTCCCTTGCTTCTTAGTTGAATCTTGCACTAAAATCAGATTCAATGGCTCTGGATCCAGAGGGGAGTGCAGGTAGGAGTTCATGCCATGGGTATGTCAAAACTCTGGGATTTCAGTGCAGAAGTTGGACTCAAAGAATCACATGACCTCTCCCTTGTTTCTGACTCCTTATGCCTCGAGCTTTTCTTCAACAATTTTAGATTTTGCTGACTCTGCTTGTGGCAGCAAAAGTCCTTTCAAGATCTTTTTTTTCCATCTATTGGGCAGGGCTCTAAGTCAAAACCAGCTCAAATACCAAATTCCAGAAATAAATGTTGCATCCCCAAACACACCACATAAAGGTCATGTGTGTCTAAGGAGGAATCTTGTGTCCGTATAGTGAACACTTCATATGTAGCTGCTCTGCTTTTCCTTGTTCATTACTGAAGATTAAGAACATATAGAAAAATACACTGTACAATTATAAACGCTTAAAAAGAAATCAAACATCCTACATACACTAGTATTTAGACTAACAGAAATAAATATCATAAAGGAAAGAAAACAAATATATTGCAGTGGAGTGGAGGAATGAAGATCCATGTCTTTTCTCTGTTGCAGCAAATGAAATCTGAGGTTACTAGAGGAAGTGGTGTATTATGGGTGGGAAAATTTCTTAAAGGGGCTCAAAGCTGGACCACTAATTCTGACAATTCAAATCAAGTAACTGGTTCAAAGACCCACACATCTGATTGAATGGACTTGACTGCATGAACAGGATCCAAAGTTAAGTATATGCACTATGTCAAACACCCTTGACAAAATCTGCAAAAGCTTTTGCACAGTCATTCCAAAGGCCAAGGAGCCAAGTCATACTGTAAATGAGAATTTGCTGCATTCTCTGAACACCTGGTTTCCCGTACCTGACTATGTGAGAGTTGAGCCACATGGGGGGTGGTATCAGTTGGAAATGCACAGATAAGGCATAGAAGTTAAGCAGAGCTTTCTTTCCCTAGATATCTAAGCATCCATACTCCATATACAGAGAAAAATCACTACTTATTTGACCATCACTGAGGTTGGTCTGGGGACACTTTTCAGTTAAGACCTAGGTTAGTGACAGTTCAAACAAAGAAAAATATGAAAGTACAGTTGTATAAAATCTTATCACAACAGAAGACGTCTTTCCTTTCACAGTTACAGTATTCCTTACTCAAGGGATTCCCTGCCAAGGGTAGCCCAATGTCCAGCCAGTATGCCAAAGCCTTAGGATTATTAGCATGCTGTACGTCACTTGTATGCACCCCGCTCATGGTGATAGGCATAAAGATGACATACAGATGTAAATACTTCAGAACTTTAAAGCCTCAGGAGGAGGAACAAGTGCATCCAAAAGGAGAAAAGAAAAAAAGGAGCAGAAAAGGGTTTATATTAGATAAACAAAAATTTATGTTAGCGAACGCAATAATCGAAAATCCCGGACCTCGATATGCCTTTTACGAGATCGCTGTACAGTGAATATATATATATATATATATATATATATATATTTAGCAGGGGGTGTGGGGGACGCAGCCCCACACAATAGTGAGTTTGAGGTCTAGGATTTTCAATTAGAGCGTATGCCAAGATAAACCTTCATCTATCTAATATAAACCCGCAGAGAAAAGGGTGAGGAGGAAGGGAGCAAATACTGCAACAGTGAAGAGGACATCTATTGTTATGGTAAGATTTTACACACCTGTTCTATGTCCTTCTATATCACTGCTGCAATATTCCTTACTCAAGGAACAGTACAAAAGCTCAAGAGAAGGAACCAGCAGAGCCCTCAAGAAAGCCATGCAGGATAGCCCATGGGATTGGTATCCAATTCCTTGAAAACTGCACCAGACGAAGACACAGCCCTGGTAGAATGAGCCTTTACAGAAGTAGAAATGATTTTCCCATGAAGAGAGTAACAAGAGGAAATGGCCTTAGAAATCCAAGAAGAAATGGTTTGCTTGGAAACAGCCAAACCTAGAGATCTAGGATGAAAGGAAACAAAAAGTTGCTCAGACTTGCAAATGGCCTTAGTCTTATCCAAATAATATCTGAGCTGCCTATGTAAATCCAAGGTGTGAAGAACCTTTCACTAGCAGACTGCGGAGAAGGGAAAAAAGTGGGCAAATTAATAGACTGATTAAGAGACAATTCATTCAACCCACCTTGGGCATTAAAGGAAGATCAGCACGAACAGGCACCCTATCCCGACTAAAAACTAAAAAAGGAGGGACAGCCATAAGGGCCTGAAGCTCAGACACCTTTCTAACTCAAGTAAGGGGCAACAGAACAGTCTTCCACGTACAATGCTGCAAAGAAATTGAAGGCAGAGTCAATTTTTCAAGCACAAAATTGAAGTCTCAGGAAGGAGGAATAGGCTTCCTAGGAGGCCTAATATGAACGATGCTTTTAAGAAATTGTTTAACCTCAAATCTACAGGCCAGAGGAGGAGGCAAAGGCAGACAAGCAGAAATAGCTGAAACGTGGGTGTTAACTGAAGAATATGCCAACCCAGCATGGAGAAATTCGCACAAATATGAGAGATCAAAAGAATTTCCACAAAAAGTGGATCCAGGTTAGGAGCAAGACATCAAATTTTCCATTTGTACAAATACGTTTTCCTGGTAGCAGGTTTCCTGGCCTCATGCAGAACGTGAAACACATCCTCAGAAAAGTGATCCCTAAAAAGGATCAAAACCCAATCACCCACACTGTCAGGTGAAGAACGGACAAGTGAGGCTGGATGAGAGACCCCTTTTCTTGTGCAAGTATACCCTGTGAGGTAACTTGTGGTTATTGCCCTTGGCTAGGTGCAGAAGAAGAGGAAACCCAATGCTGTCTGGGCCGAAGGGGAGTCGCCAACAAGATTTTGTGAGAGTCCTGTTCTATCTAGAGCAGGACCCTCGGAATAACAGGACGAGGGGGGAAGGCATAAAGAAACATCCTCTTCCAAGAAACAGAGAAGGCATCCACCTTCCAAGCCAGAGGACATAGGACTTTGGTGAAAAGAGAGAGGAAGTTGTCTGTTCAGAGGACAGGCAAAAAGATCTACTTGAGGAGTACCCCACTGGTTGACAATGTCCAGGAACACATCTATGTGAAGCATTCACTCATGAGTCTGTGTTATGGACCTGCTCAGATAGTTCGCTACAAGGTTTTGTTCTAAAGGAATATAAATAGCCTGAAGAGTCATCAGATACTGGACAGCCAGATCCCAGACCTGATGCGATAATCTGCACAAGTAGGACTGTGTCACCCCTTGCTTTTTGATAAACCACAAAATTGTGGTATTGTCTGTAAAGATTTTAAGAGGCCCTGGAAGAAAGAGTATGGAAAGCCTGAAGAGCAAGAAAGACAGCTCTCATAGCGTTGATATTGATATGGTCCACTCTCTGACGAAGGGACTAAAGACCCTAGAACCTTTAGAGGGCTAAAAGAAACTCACATCCCATTTCTGAGGCATTCGAAGAGAGTTCCTGAGAGGGGATGTGGCTGAAAAGGAAGCCCTGGGTTGAGAGACAGTTGATGAATCCACCACTGAAGCTCTAATTTGAAGCATGGAAGAGAAGTCCAAAAGATGAGACTCGAAGCTATACTGACTTTAGGAAACACTGTAGCTTTCTCATGTGAAGCCTGGCTAGAGAAAGCATAGGAATGGTGGAAGCCATGTATCCTAGAGCCCCTAGAAACTCCCTGGCTGTAACAGTGACCTGAAGAAGGGTTTGAAAAAAGGCAATCAATCAGATTCAAAGCCTTGGGGGGGCAACAGGGATGCAACTATATGAATGGTCTGGAGACTGCACCAAAGAAAAACATGATCCTGAGAAGTATTCATTAAGGACTTTTTGGAAATTTCCTATACATCTTAGGCTTTGCAAGAGACAAACAGCATAATGGAGGTGCTGAAGCAGAGTCTTTGGAGAGGAAGTCTGAATAAGCAGGTCATCCAGGTAAGGAAAAATTTGTACCCCCCCATACCTCTCAAGTGTACCCCAGTACGACGAACGTACCTCATTTGGGGTCTTAAAAAGTTCATGTTCCTCAAAGTTCCTCAACGTTCCACATTGAAAGACTCTGTCACGCATTCAGTGTTAGGAATTTTTATAAGTGAAATCCATGGTAAATAGAAATAATCATATTAATTCAGTAAAAGATCTTCTTTGCAAGTAAAACCAGAATATTTTAGCCATTCTATGGCCTTCCCAGTTGAAGTTGTTAGTAAGCCATTAGTATGTGTCCCACATTTTATTTATTTATTTTATTTTATTATTTTTATTTTACATTTGTTAACTGGGTTAGTCTGGCTGAGCTTTTGGCTCATTTTCAGCAGAGACACGGGGAGAAAAGCTCCTCTGGAATAGAAAACAATTTATTAAATTTTAGTAACATAGTAGTAACAATCAGCTATAGGATCTTACAAGCAGAGACCTGGAGAGAAAAAAAAGCTCCTCAGGCAATTCAATTATACAGAGTATTAACAACTGGCAGACAAGTATGCGAGTTGTTACAAACAAGGCTTTAAACAATTAGCAGAAGAAAATGTGACTAGTTACAATATTATTTTAGCTGCTTACAGCAAAATGAGTTGATAGTTAGGTAGATGCTTATTTAAAGTGGGTAGGATCTAGTTGTATAGGAGTTTGGAAACCAGAAAGTAAAGTAGGAATGGCTAGTAGGAGATGTAGGGAGGTAGAGTATAGGAGACAGACTAGACAGGTAGGTTGTTTTGAGACTAAGAATTAAGAGTGGTCGGAGATAAGAGGAAGAGAAGAGGTAGAAGAGGCAGGGGAATAGTGTTAAAAACACATTAAGAGTGAGGTGGTGAAATAGGAGAAAGGATGGTGGTTTCAGGGTGGTTGGCTACAGTGGCAAGACCATTTTGTTTTTAGGTATTTCTTTGTGGCCAATTTGAAACTTTTGCTATGCTAGAGGGATTTTATTTCCAAGGGGAGTTGGTTCCAGGATATAGCTGGGTTATAGTTATAGAATGCAGCCTATTTTGGTATTGGGTTTGTAGATGTCTAATAATTCTTGATTTGAGCTGTTTAACGTCCTAGCAGGGGAATATTTGGATATGATAGTGGAGAGGCTGGGGCAGAAGGAGGGTAGATAGAGGATTGAGTGGATGATTTGTAGTTGGTATAGTTGGAGCAGCTAAGGGAATTCTAGCCAGTCTAGTTGCTGTATTGCTAAGCAGTGGTGTGACTTGCAGGTTTGGTTAGCTGCAAATCTGGCAATCTTATTATAGGTAGTTTCAAGCTTGGAAATAAGTGAAGAATTTAGGTTTTTGAATATGTGGCAGCTGTACAGGAGTGTTGGGAGTAATAAAGCCTGGGAGAGAGTTATTCGGGCAGTGTTAGTTAAGTATTTCTTGCTACGGAAAAGGTGTCCAAGTTTCTGATGAGTTCTTTTTACCGAGTTAGTAATATGGAGATCAAACTTAAGCTGATCATCTACTGTGACACCTAGCAATTTAGTACTAGATTCAGCTGATATGATAGTGTTGTTGCAGGATAATATGGTAAATGTACTTTTGAGTGTGGTGATGTTTTTAGGGAGGAAGAGTAGGAGCTTAGTTTTTTTGGGATTAAGTATTGGTTTATCACTAAGCCAAGTCTCAATGGTGTGGAAGGATGCATGGGTAGTTGAGTGGAGGTCAGTTGGGTTGTCAGCAATGGTTATAACAGTTGAGTCATCAGCATATTGCACAAGAGATGACTGGGGACAAGAGGAATAGAGCAAGTTAGTGAAAATATTAGAGAGTAGTGGTCCAAGTATGGACCCTTGGGGGACTCCCATTTGTACAGTGAGAAGGGAGGACAGTGCAGAGAGCCATTTAACTGACTGCTGGCAGGTTGAGAGATAGCTGGAGTACCAGGAGATAGTAGGGGAGAGAAATGTAAGTTAGTGAGTTTATCTAGGAGGAGTGGGTGAGAGACAGTGACAAAGGCTTTAGAAAGGTCAAGGAATAGGCATGAGACAAGTTTATTGTTATCATGAGCTAGGGAAACTATGTTGATGAATGATATGAGTGCAGTAGTTGTACTATGCTTGGGGAGGAAACCATGCTGTTGTGGGTGTGAGAAGGTTTTCCTGGTGAAGGTAATGCATTACCTGCTTGTGAATGCATTTCTCTAGGATTTTTGAGAGTGGAGTGAGTATGGCAATCTGTCTGAAGTTGGACATGTCTGAGGAGTTGCCCCTCTCTGTGAATGGGTAGAGTAAAGAAATTCTTCCACACAGTGGGGACATAGGATTCAGAAATGGATCGGTTGACTAAGATGGATACAGGATAGGCATGAGGTTCAGAGGCAATCTGCAGGAAGTAAGAGGGTAGTTTGTCAATAGTTGGGGAGCAAGGTTTAAGTTTAGAGAGTAATGCCTTTACATAGTTGATAGTGCTTTTAAAGAGAAGGAGTTAGGAGGATTTGGAAGAGGTATAGAGTTTGTGGGGGTGCTAGTGTAGTTTTTTGGGGGGAGAGAATTTATTATGGAGGTTATTGAGTTTATAAAATGATTGTTAAATTTGTTGGCTATGTCTTCAGGTGTTGCATTGGGACATGGGTTAAGAGAGGAAGGGTTTCCTGGATGAAGAGTCTGTTTAATAGAGCTCCAGAATTTATTTGGATCTGATTTAAGAGTAGAGGGAGGATTGGCATAGAAGTTTGTTTTGTCATAATGGATGACTTTTTTAAATTTTATTTCTGAGTTCTTTATATTTCTGAAGAAGAGAAGGGGACCTAGTTTTAGTCCACATTTTCCAAATCCTATCCCAGTCTTTCATGAGGGTTCTGGTAGACTTAGTGAGCCAGGGAGCAGTATTAGATTTGATTCTAATTGTGCGAAGAGGAGCAAGGGAGTTAAGAGCGTTTAGGAATGTAGTGTTGAAGGAGTGGACAGCCTCATCTAAAGGAAGAGTGGTGAGGTAAAACCAGTTAATTTTGGAGAGTTGGTGAATAAAGGAGTTAGGACAGAAATGAGAAAGTGAGCGGGTGGTAATAAATTTGTTAGGTTTGGTAAGGTGGAGGGTATGTCTGGTAACGGTTTTATAGGGCAGTGGTCGCTGAGGGCATTTGGAAGGGTTTGGGAGTTGACAGTTTTGAGGGTGGGAGACCAATATCCAGTCAAGAAGAGAGCTAGGTAGGTGAGATTTATTAATGTAGGTTGGGGTTGTGATTACATGCTCAAACCCATGTAGGTTTATACAGGAAGAAGTGCTGGGAGCTTGTATTGTAAGCCAATCAATATTAATATCTCGCAGTATAATTATTTCATTGTGGATGGTATGTGAGGGGTGAGATAGGATGTTCTCAAGTATGTTAATATCACCAGAGTAACTATGTCAGCAGTAGAGTTAGCTATCCAAGCATGGAGTTCTTGAACTTTATTGACAAAGCTCCCGACATTGATTGAGCAGAATTGTACTTGTTTTTGTGGGTTGGAGGGGTTGGCAGGTTTAGATACAGGGGGTTATTGTTCAGGGTAGTGTCTGTAGGGTCTGGGTTGGGATGAAATGTCACCAGATAGAAGTAGAGGTTTGTAATGGGGTTTTAATTTGAGTGAGTAGACTTTTTTTTTTTGTTTTAAAGGGGAGGGGGAGATATTTTTATTTTAAGAATGGGAGTGGTGGGGGGGGAGGATGGAGGGACAAATTAGTAGATAGGGTTGTGGTGTAGTACTTGAGTTAAGAGTGGTGTTTGAGGGATGGAAATAGGGAGTAGGTAATTGTGAGTGATAGGTGAGGTGATAGAGTATAAGGCGTAGAGAAGGTAAGAGTATAGTTTGAGTTGTAAGAGACATGTCACTTTATGGGATGTAGAACAGAGGATGAGAGGAAGGGGTGGGAGTAAGGTATAGTAGTCTTTGATAGTGGATAGGAGGCAAGTGTGGGGAGGAGCAAAAAAGGGAGGTAGTATGAGAAAAGAAAGTACAGGGGTGGGGGATTAGGGAGGAAGTGAGGGGGTATGGTTGTATGGCTAGGTATAAAGGTAATGATATGGGGGGTGGGTGGGAGCGGAGCGGGACTACACCTTCCAGATAGAACTTAGCTAAAAACTTAGCTAAAAAACTATCAGCTAGTCCAGGGACACTTACTAGAGATGCTACACCTGGAGGGCTTTCAGCTGCAATTAGAGCAAATATGGTATCCAGCATTTTTAAAACATTTGGTGTATTGTACCTGAGCAGTCACTTGGGGTGGGGGAAGGGAGGGAAACCTTCAATTGGAATTTAAAGTAGCAGGGGAGAATCCAAGGGACTCTGCTAAACCTAGCTAATTATCAAGGACAGCCAAGGAAATGAGGTAAACAAAAAGGCACCCTTGTTCAAGGACTGGAAGGTTTCTCCAAGAAAAACTATGTGTAGGAATACACCACAGGTGGAAATTGTATGCTGCTTACTAGTCTGCAAAGGCAGATTTTATTCTCTTTTATATTTGTATTCCCCTTTGCTCATTATTTGCTGCACACAATGTAGCTAAAGATAAAAGCAGCTGGAGACTTTGCACCTCTGTTTGGTGTTTAGTGGAGAACAAGTATTGAGGAGGAGGGACTGAAGGCTATGACTATTGAGAGGGGATAAACACCTTCACATATAACAAATTATCAACAGTGAAATGGATGAAAGGGGTGGGGGTGGGCTAAGAGGAAGAAGGTTTGCAGCTATTGTCCCCTTTTTCCCATTTGTTCCACGTTATGAGGGCTAGTGGTCCTCATTTTAGAGATGGAAGGTTGAGAGCTATGCCCCCCTGCAAAAGACAACCACAAAAATGAGGCATTTGGTGAAGACCCTTGGGGCAGCAGAGAGGCCAAAGAGTGAAGCAGAGAACTGAAAATGTAAAGAAGAAACAAAGAACCTCAAAAATCTCCTGAAATGGGGATTAAAGAATGTGGAGATAACCATCCTTGAGATCCATAGGTTCATAGGTAGGTACTAGGCTATTGGCCCTAGGGCCTATATAAGCCTAGCCAAATGGTACCTTGGCTTTTGCCAACCAAGATAATTACTTTCCTGTGCCCCTGTTAAGCAGAGCCACAGAAGTGATCCCCGGGGTGAATTTCCTTTCTCTTCCAATCATCAAGATTTTTTTTGAAGAGTGCTAATGAGGAGCTTTGTTTGATATAGATAGGTAGTTTGTTCCAGAGCATGGGAAGTCTCTGGGACAGGAATCTATCCATCCAGCATGTTCTGTTTATTGTGGTGACAAGGTTGAGGTCCCTAAAGCGTGTAGTTCGGTGGGATTGGGATTTCTTTACGTGGAGCATGTCCAAAAGTTCTGGGTTTGACATAGCTTTGTATGTTAGGTAGAGAGCGCCTCTGAGCAGGCGATATGTGACAGAGTAAACCTGGAGTTTTTTGAGACGGTCTGCGTAGGGCATCTGTTTGAGGCCGGTAATCTTCTTTGTGAGGTATTCTGTGGCCTTTCCAGTTGTTGTAGATGTCTTGTGAGGTGCATACCTAAAGGGGCGTTGTACTCTATAATGGGACTAATGAGTGATGAGTAGAGGGGAACAATGACCTCTTTTTTCCTGGATGAGAAACCTTTTGTGATGTACATACCAAAAGGGGCGTTGTACTCTATAATGGGACTAATGAGTGATGAGTAGAGGGGAACAATGACCTCTTTTTTCCTGGATGAGAAACCTTTTGTGATGAGGTGTGCCACATAGAAGGATTTCCTGACTACTGTGGCGATGTGATTATCAAAGGAGAGACTACTGTCCACCTGTGTCCCAAGATCTCTTATCACACTTCCGATGTTAAGTAGACTACCGCCTATGTGGTAGTTCATGGGTACAGAGTTTTTACCAAAAAGGACGACGATGCACTTTTTGGCACTGAGCTTGAGGTCATGGCTTTGACACCAGGCATCTGTCTCAGTAAGGCCCTTTTGTAGGATGTCCACATCATTAGGAGTTTTGATTATGGCTCCTAGTTTGCAGTCATCTGCAAACTTTGTTAGCCAAAGAGCTTCTGTGTTAGCCTGTACTTCACAGAAGTAGATACCAAACAGGAGAGGACCTAGGACTGAACCCTGTGGTACTCCACTTGTCACTGGTCTGAAGTTGGATTTAGAGTCTGCTACTTTCACAGTGTGGGTTCTGTCAGTGAGCCAGTTGGCAAACCATCTTGTGACATAGGGATTTATACCTAGTTTAGTGAGTTTGTCTATAATTCCAGAGTGGGAGATGGTGTTGAAAGCCTTGGCGAGATCTAGATAGGCTGTATGAACCACCTTACCCTCATCTATGGCTTTGGTGACCTCTTCAAAGAGGTCTATCAGGTTTAGGAGACATGATCTGCCTTTTACAAACCCGAACTAGGTAGGGTCCAGAGTTTGGAGATTACCAATGTCATTGTTTAGAAGTTCCATGATGATACGCTCCATAGCCTTGCAGACCAGGCTCGTCAGGTTAATGGGGTGGTAGTTCCCAAGGTCCATGGTAGCTCCCCCTTTGTGGAGTGGGATAACAGTTGCTGTGCGCCATTCAGTGGGCACAAAGCCTGAGGTGAGGCTATGATTGAACATGGTAATTAGGTGGGGTGCCAGTTCGTTCTGTAGTTCATGTAGAACGCAGCCTGGGATGTTGTCAGGTCCCATGGATGCTGTGTTCTTGGCTTTGGAGAGTATTTTTTTTAACCTGTGCAGCCGTGATTACAGGAACTTTGCATTCTTCCAGTATAGAGATGGGCCCTTTAGGGGATGAGAGAGGGGTAATGTTAGCACTGAATCGATCTGCCAGGATGTTGGCAATATCAGTTGGTTCTGTATATTTAGTGCCATTGCTCTGTAACTCAGAGCAGATCTGAGTGTTGCTATTGAGATTCTTGACATAGCTATAGAATGCTTTGTGTTTGTCTTTAGAATCAGTGGTGATTTTGTTTTCGTAACTAGCTTTGGAGGATTTTATGAGGGATCTCAGCTTCTTACTGAGGCTAACCATGGAGTTCCTCCAATCATGGGATTTTACTCTTTTTTTTGCAACAGTTTCTTTCTTCTGTTGGAGAGTTTGTTTATAGCAGGGGACCACCAGATTAGTTTCCTTTTTTTGGAGGATAGCATCTCGGTTCTGTTAGGGATTGCATGATCCACGCACTCGTGTAAGTGCTTATAAAGTGCAACTTGTATAGGATTCAGCAGTGGTATCTCTATTGTCAGTCAGCATGGGTGTTGTGAAGTTTGTCACTTCTGTCTTAAGAAGCGTGAAGTTGGCTGTGGAGAAATTTTTTATGGTGGTTTCCCTAATGAGTGGTGGGGGTGGTATGTGGATGTCTTGGGTGATTTGCTTGTGGTCGATCTGACCAACGAGGAATTGACCACTGGTGTGGAACACCGGTTTCCCATTCTGGTAATGACCAGGTCTAGGATATTGCGGCCCCTGGTGGGGGTGTGGATAAGTTGAACCAAGGCAGTGGAATTTATAAATTCCAGAAAACATTGAGCACAAGAGTTGGTACATGAGTAGTTTTCCCAGTTAATGGTGGGGTAGTTGAAATCGCCCATTATTAGAGTGTTAGGTTGTACCCTAATATTTTCCAGTGTATCAAGAAATGAGGAGTGGGGATCCTGGGGCATGGTGGGGGATCTGTAGCAAGCTACACTTTGCACTGCGGTCTTGCCCAGAGTTAGTTGCACTTGGATGATCTCAGATGCATTATGCTGAGCAACTCGCCTGGAGGTGTGGATATCCTTAATGAATATGGACACGCCTCCGCCTTTAGTGCTTCGGTCCAGGTTAGGTGGCCGAAAGGTGTGGTACGAATTATAGCCTGGTAATGCAGGGGTGCTCTCTAGAGCCTTGAACCAGGTCTCTGTCACTGCACAGATGTCAATGTTATCCATTTTAAGGAGTGCCTCGAGTGAGTGCATTTTGAGGTTTAGACTTCTAGCATTGAGTAGCATTACCCACAGATTTTGCTTGTTTGTACCTGTTACGGTGATGAATTTGTCATTTGAATCTTGCCTAAAAAAGGCACTATAGGGGTGGCAGGAGCCTTAGCCAGTATCCGGAATCCCAAGGGCGACAGGTGCAGGCAATCTCTGGCAAAGCATCATGGTTTGTCGATCATGTCAACCCAGACAGACGGACACTGGACCCCCTTAGAATGACACCAGAAGCTTAGTCAATTGCTGAAGTCACTCATTTTGTCCTTGTACTGTGGTATCATTCTGGGTGACGACAGGATGCTACTCAGGGCTAGGGTCATACCTCCCTGGGCTACAAGATCAGAAAGCTCCTCCATGTCTCTTTTCATGTAGTCCAGGGAGGCATGTCTCAGGTCATTCACACCAACATGGACAATGACAGAGTCATATTTGTACTTGCTGTGGAGTGATCTGAGTGCATGCATTATGTGGTGGATCCTGGCAGCTGACAGGCAGCTGACAGTAACTTTCTCCTTGTTTAGCCTGGTGAGTGGAACATCAGTGTGCCTGACTATAGAGTCACCTATGACTAGAGTGTTGGGTACATTGTTATGCCTTATGGGCTGTGGTTGAGTGGCACACTGAGTCTGTGGGCTATGTGTCATTTGGGTTGTGTTGGGGGGTTGAGGTTGCTTGTGTTTCTGCTTTAGAGGTCCCTGTTGCTTGCTTGGGTAGATTTTTTTTTGAGAGCCTCCTCGAATGCAGGTGTGTGTTTTGTGTTTCTATGTGTGTGTTTTGGTGGTGTAGGTTTTGAGGGACTATGTGATGAGTGCAGTGTGGTGCAAGTGTTTACCTTCTCCTCTTGACTGTCTAGTCCAGTCTTGGGTGAAAAGGGCTTTGCTTCCATTTTGGTTATATAAGTGCATCTCTCACAGGTTGTAGTGTTGGGTGGTAGAAGGAGAGGGTTGTCTGTATACATGAGGCAATTGTTGCATTGCCCCAAGATGCCCAGATTCATCAGGTAGACAGGAGAAAACACTGGGAGCTGACCCTTAGACATGCCTGGGTAGGTGCTTATTTATTAAGTAGTAAAAACTGTTTTCCTCTAGACAAGTGAGGAAAGTTGAGTGCTGTAATAATTTGTAGCTTATTTAGTGCTTACAATGAGTTCTGAACAAGTGCTGAGCTCAAAGAAACAGATTTGAGTACTGAAACTAGAAAACTGGCTAGTTCTAAGAAACAAAATTAAGCTAAAAGGCTTCCCTCCAACACAGAAAGGCTTGGGAGCTCAGTAGCTTACAAGAGAGACTAAAGAAAGCCGGAGGTAGAAGAAGAGGAAACAGGGTTTGAAGGGACAGCATTTGAAAAGAAGGAGCATTTACAAAGGTGTTGAGCTAAGAAACATCCAAAATGGGTCTTCCAGGTGCCTTCTTTCCTGGGAACCAGAAACATTCTGGAATAAAACCCATTCCACCTTTGAGAAGCAGAGACTGCTTGGAAGGTACCCTGAGACAAAAGGTTCTGATGTACATCCGAAAAAAAAGGGGAAGCTGTTCCTGAGGAGGTTGAGGAATGTCCAAAAAAGGAGGAAAGGATTTCCACACCATGAAATACCCCTGATGAATGATGGAGAGAACCTAAGAATCCTGAGTGTTCCTTAACCAACTGTGAAGAGACGGGGAAAGACGAAGAGAAAAAGGAATCTGACTTAAGAGGGAGATAAGACAGTAGTCCGTCAGAACCTGGCTTGCCTGGAAAATGGCACTTCTGAGTAGGAGGAGTCTGAGAAGACTTAGCAGAAGTTGTCCTAGAACCCTTTTTACCCTTGGGAGGAGAGCAAGGCTGTCGATGTACAAACGCAGGCTTAGAAGGATAATTCCTCTGCAATTTGGGAACAAGAGAAATAGATTTATGATTCAATTACTGTAAGGCCTTGCCTTTCTCCTGCACAGTCTTAAAAAGCTCAACAGCTGACAGAGAAAGATTTTTTATTGTCAAGAGAAGCAGCCATCAATTTAGCCTTAATACCATTAGGCAAAGGTTGGAGGCAAAGCCAAGAATAACATCTTAACACAGAACCAATGACAGCAGCTCTAGAAAAAGCATCAATTGCATCATAACTACATTTAATAAAATGACAAGCTACTTGAGAAGAGGATCTCAGAGAGAGAGAGAGAGAGACAGAAAGCCTTCCCCTCAGAGTCAGGAAAGTCAGAAATGACCTGAAAAGCCAGAGAGAGAGAGGAGCTAAAACATACCTGGTCATATGGGTCTGGTAATTAATAGCCCAAATATCCAAGGGTAGCAGCAGTGTACACCTTTTTGCCCAGCATTTCTATGGCTCTACTGCTCTTGTCAGAATTAAGTAATTTAGTAGAAGGCAACAGTTTGGAAGTTTTGTCTGAAGAAATGGAAACAAGAGAGGGGTCAGCAGAAGAATGTTTGTAAAGAAACTTAGAATCATCAGGCACCTTATAAAACTTATTAGGTCTTTTAGGAGATGGAGCTGAGAATCAGGAGCCTGAGAAGCTGCCAAAAGTGTCCAACACGGCAGCAGGGACAGGAAGAGCAGCAGAAGGTTTAGGAAACTCCATCTGGAGGAGTTTGTAGCATCTCTTATGGACATCAGTAACCTGGGTACACGGTCCACTTTAAAAAATTCCATCACCCAAGATATAGTATCCCCAAACAAAAGTTCTTCAAAGGGAGAATCGGGATTAATGGAGTCCACCCTCCTCCTCAGAACCATATTCTAATGGAAAAGGAATCTGAGAGTAATAAGCTAAAGGCTTTTGTTTTGAGTCCAATTCCTCATCAGAAAAGTCTTGCTCCCTAGACCTCTTAAAGCAAGCAGAAAACGGGGGGGGGGGGGGGGGGACTTTGCGAATTCAAATGCTTTGGAGCAAATTGTCTATACCCAACAAGAGGAACAAACATTCTAGGACCTGGTCCTCACCAACATCTCAAACAGGTTCACTGCTGGGACTGTCGGACCCGTATTAGTTAAAACTGACTACAAATAAGTTACCTTTGAACCAAGACTAACACCAGAACTCACAAAGGGTGAACTCAGACTAAAAAACGTCACAAAGGCAAACTATACCACTCTATGTGAAGATATAAATGCATTTCAAGCCCCACCCCAAGCTGAAGGGGGTAACTACACTGAAGCCTATACTAAAGCCCTGTACAATTACTTTCATAAGTGTATAAACTTGGCTGAACCAGACAGAATCAAAGCCAGAGCCCTAAGTAAAATCAAGGTGCCATGGTGGACTTCCAGCATCAACAAACTCTAAAATAAATGCAAAATGTTGCTGTTCAATAAAACAAAGACAAGGACCCAACAATGGAAAAGCACTCTCCTCAGCCTTATCAGACAAATAAAACAACTTGCCAAATCCAACAAGAGCTCCTTTGAGAGGAACCTAGCAATTACTGTCAAGGATCTCCATAAGGCCTTTTACAGCTATGTACATAACCTAAAGGGTAGGACCAAAGCATGTACAGAACTGAAGGCCAATGGTATCGCATACACTTTGATCCTACATTGACAGTGAACCCTGCTAGCAGACAGGTTTGGCAAAAATTTCATTCCCTTATCCCCTCCTAACTTACAACAAACCCTCCCCCGAACTTCCTCCCACCTTATACATCTGAAGAGCAGGTCTTCAAAGCCCTGTCCAAGACAAAGAACACGGCCTCTATGGGACTAGATGACATCCCAGGTCGTCTTCTAAACACACTAAAACATTAACTACCATCACCACTATAGCCTAACTACAGGCTTTGTTCCTGCGGAATGGAAAACAGCTACAGTTATTCCCCTCCACAAAGGTGGCCTACCAACAGACCCAGGGAATTACACACCCATAAGCCTGACCAACCTCATCTGTAAGGCCATGGAACATATTATTATGGGCTTCATAAATAAAGACATAGGTGACCTCCAAACCCTAGATCCTACCCAATTTGGCTTTGTGAAGGGCAGATCCTGCCTGTTAAATCTGGAGGATTTCTTTGAAAGTGTGACAAAGGCCACTGATGAGGGCAAATCTCTGCACACAGCATACCTCGACTTGGCAAAGACTTCCGACACAATCCCACATTCAGGCATTACCAATAAACTTACCAAACTGAATGTAAACCCCTTCGTTGTAAGATGGATTGCCAACTGGCTCACAAAATGGACACACAGTATCAAAGTGGGTGACTTCACCTCAACCAGCAGACCTGTTGCCACAAGGGGTCAGTGCTGAGCCCCATACTGTTTGGTATATACTCCTCAGAAGTTCAGGTCAAAACTAAAGGGTTGTGGCTGACCAAGTTTGCAGATGACTGCAAACTAAGTGCAATCACAATCCCCCAATTATGTTTGTATACTCCTGGAGGCTCTCACACAGACCAATGACTGGCGTATGAGTCACGGTCTCAAACTGAATGCAAAGAAATGCATCATTCCCTTCGGCATAAACAATGCCCATTCACACTATCAAATCAACAATACCCCAAGTAACCACAAATTGGTAAGGGACTGGGATCACAGGTTGCCAGTGACCTTAACTTCGACCACCATGTGTCTACCATTGTAAGGAAAGCTTTCCATGTAACTCACTTGATTAGTAAAGGCATCACCTTGACAGCAAAAGAAGTTATAACCCCCCACATATTCGGCACTTATCTGGCCCACAATTGAGTATAACGCCCCATTCGATATGTACCGTATTAAGCACCTGCAGCAATCAGAGAGACCTTAGAGGTTTCTAACAAAGATGATCAAGGGCCTCCAGCATGTGACTTGCACAGACCAACTAAAGTCCCTGTCACTATACTCCATATCATATAGACTTCTTAAAGGAGACTTATGCCTGACCTACAGAGCAACCCAAGACCCAAACCTAATGAATTTACTGCATATCTGTAAAGTAAATGGATCTTGGGCTACCCGTTCCAGGGACTTAAATATGGCCTGCAACTTAAACAGGACATGGTGGAGGGTAGATTTATCTCCCAGTGACTACCTCGTCCTTGGAACAGGCTACTAATTCATGTGAAACAGAGCACCTCTATGACACTGTTCAAGAGGAACCTGGATGAGTGGATAGGGCACTGTAAAATCTTACAAAGGATAGTGCCCACAGCCCTCCCGGACATGGGTAGTCATCACTAAATGCAATCTTGGGGATTGACTAGTACTTCTACAGTATTACATTAGGTTGAAATGGCTAGGCTTAAAATGACCACCAGGTTGATAGCCTAGTAATCTCCTATGATCCTATGAGTGCAATAAATAATGCCTGTGTGAAGTCCTGCCATTCACACTGAGGATCTTTAGAACCAAGGGAAATATGTTTTTGTTCCCTGCTTCTTTTTCAAAGGCACATCTGTCCTTAAAATCTTGGGAAGCAAAGACCCTTGCCTACTCTCAATGCAGTGGGAGTCTCCTCCCTAACAAGACCCTGTAGAACACCCCTCGGACATGATCAGCCGCAACCCCCCCCCCCCAACATCTGTAACAGACATCTGCAGAGCCTCTGAGGATGTACGAGAAACCAGATCCATGCCAGCCTTTGAAGCAGTCACAGCAGAGGAATCCGATGAAATGACCAGACAATCCTCTAGGTTTTCACCAGCCTTGAGAGAGGCATCAGCGGACACGGTACAGCAGCTGAATCTGACTTAGATTTTTTTTCTCTTCTTACTGGCAGATGGCTGACTCTTGGGCAGGGATGATTCCGCTATTGCACCTTGTGCCAAAAACTTAAGATGTTGGTTCTCAAGGCAGATAGGCAAAGAGGAGAATCGACTATTAACAGTCTTAAGGACAAATGCTTAAAACCAGGCATGTATGGTCATGAAAAGCACCCAAACAAAACAAACAGCGCTCATTACAGTCCTTATGGGGAATCTTGTCTCCCGCACTGGTATTTTCTCTTTCTGGGTTACCTGTAACCTCACAACTAAAAGAAAGAAATCAAAGACAGGAAGAAAAACCATGAATGGGGCACTTATGTGAAAAGGCTTGGTAACCAGCAGACAAAAGAGCGTTCATAAAGATGATCAAAGATGGTATTCGTATGAGCAGCAAAGTTGTTTAAGGTAGGTACATCCGTGCATCACCTTTATGCCCTAAATTGTGAGTGGGGAGCATATATGTGATGTTCAATCTACTAGTAATCTTAAGACTTTGGTATACTGGCTACCCTTGGAGGGAATCCCTTGACTAAGGAATACTGCAACAGTGACATGGAAGGAAATCAAAACCAACAAAACATATTAACTAACTAAAAATTATAAAGTTCATTTAAGGCAGATTAATGCATTGTAATAAAAAGTAAAATATATACATCACAGACACCCACATGCATGCACAACATACCAAATAGTACAAGAGAAGTGCCACCAATATCTGTAACATACAGGCATAATGCCAAAACTACAACCCATGAAATGAGTTCACCCAGACATACTGGCGCTTAATAGTGCTGGCAGGCTCATCCTAGGGGAAGGCAGGAGTGAAGCCAGCCAGATAAACTTCCACCATCCTTCAAAGACGGGCAGCTGGAGTAGAAGAGCAGCCTGGTGGGAGTGTCAGGCTATCTAAGCCACTGATTGGTGGCAACCTTCACAATGTGCATCTGGAAGTCTGCACTTGTAAGGGAAGGGCAAGGTGGGCCACCTCAGTGATGTAGTTTGTATATCCCTCTTCCAGGGGGTGAGGTGGGTTAGACTATCCACGATGCTCTCATTGCTATGATATCAGTGAGAGCACAAAACATCCCCACAGATGGCTGAATGATGCCCCCCATCCCCACAGATGGCTGAATGATGCCCCCCCCCCCCAAGGCAGCACTCTCTCTTCAGTTTCTGGTGGAATTCCTAAAGTGGAGAATGAACTGGCACTGACTGACTGAGGGATGTTGAGCAAAAACACTTACAGAAAAAGATAAACAAAAGGAAAGGTAACATAATACAATAAAAATAAACAGTTCACATAAAACACTAAACCTAAATACCAACTACTTCACTGAGATTATAATCATATTGTAAAAATAGTCAGTAACATGAAAATATGAAAATGAAGTTCACACACAGAGATACTGCAGTTAATACCAGGCTTAATGTGACACTGGCACAGTGAATCATTTGTTTACCCTGAACAAAACAGTATGCATGCTCGTCAGGCGTGCTAGTAGGTCAGCTCTGAAGGGATACAGATTCACTGTCATTACACACATCTTAATGTTTGCCTAAGTTACAGTATTTTACATGTGGAATCTAACCGCATAAAGTGTAGACCTAATAGGTAATTTATTGGCTAGATGGGAAAATCACAGTCTTGACAGAAGAGTTTATACAGTTGACTAAAGACAGCAATAAGGCAAGGGCAATTGTTAACTATTAATTTTTTTAAGGGTCCAGACAACAGTATATGAATTTAGTCACTGGCAGATAAACCAGCAAATTTTATCTGTAGCAGCTATTAGTATTGCTGAACTTTGGTTTAAGGTTAATGTTATTTCTGGAGATTCAAACTCAAGTTTGAGAATGAATATTAACTGCAATGGCTCTCCATGAATCAGTAGTCAGTAAACTGGAAGTGGTAGGGCAATCTTTTAGCTGGATTAGGATTCTGTCAACATTATTTCTGACATGAAACTTTTAACAGTGATGGTTCGAGCCACAAGACTTGCACATTGTATTTCACTGTGCAATTCATGAGATCATTAAGGGTAAGAGGGCTGGCTGATTTAAGGTTATAGGGACTACCAAAGAGGATATATATCCATTTTTTGGTGAAGAGATTGGATTTGACCCAATGGCACATTACATAGAATTTGTCTGGAACTGACTTTGGATGGCTTTGCAGAGCTGAACCAATTCTTAGAAGTACATGATTTGCACATAATGTGAGGGAAGATGTAGGCATTGTTAAGGACATGCTGTTGATACAGATGTCTATGGTACTACAGCTTTTAATGTGCATGTGTTTGACAGGGGATTACCAGAAAGAACATTGGCTTGCCCTGCCAGACAGACATTTTTTTTAAAGCAGGTTGAGAGTCCTTCACCAGAGACAAGCTGCTAAAGCTTTGGCTACTGGCAGAGGGTGATCTACAGTCTCAAAAGTTCTTCAAAGATCACTGACTATACTCGGGTATTATACCAGTACACAAAGAGATGCAAGTTCCCTCTCCCATATAAATGAGATCAATTACTATGTAGACCACTTAATACTATTATGAGTGTGGGAAACTATATATAAAAATGTGATTGCTGCTTTTAGTAAAGATGCAATATACAGTGCAATAAAAAAGTATTTTACCCCTTCCTGATTTCTTATTTCTTTGCATGTTTGTCGCACTTAAATGTTTCAGATCATCAAACAAATTTAAATATTAGACAAAGATAACCCAAGTAAACACAAAATGCAGTTTAAGTGATGATTTTATTCATTAAGGAAAAAAACATCCAAACCTATATTTTTTATTTAACCTACATTTGATTTGTTATACTCTTACTTGAACAACTTATGGATAAGATGTAGCAGGGCACAGAAGCCAAGATCAAAGTAGAAGCAGACGGAGGCTAATGGCCCATAAAGAAGTGACTTAAAAAGAGCAGAGTATATAAGGAACATCTGGTGCAGGATGACCAAAACTGATCTAGAATCTTCTAGGCAGAGTAAATGGCAGTACAACTGGCCTGTTAAAAGTGGTATCAGTAGAGGTTCTGGCAAGCCTAAATATTCTGCTACCCCCTTCTCGTCTGTAGACAGTGTTCCAAAATCCAGTGAGGAGAGTAACTTGCCACAAAAATTCCTTAAAAAATGAATCATAATGAATGGTAGGCATTCTAATTCTAGATGGCACAGAGAAAGTGTGACGTGCTAGTGCACAAGAAAGTTACAACTAATTCATCTTAGCTTGGGTTATCGGACCACATCCTAGCCCGCCTGCACTGGGTACAGAATTCTGCAGCAGGGCTGCTGACCGGCACTTCCTAGCCTGCATTGTCAGTCAGTTGTGGCAAAAAAAGAAGTTATGTACTCACCATAACGTTCCATCTGAGTAGGTAACTTCATTTGTCAGCAACCTGTGGGTATCAGATCCGATTCGGATCAGAGTCGGCAGCTTTCCTAGCAAAAGATCCATGCTCCAAGCTCCTCCCCCTACCCATAATACCCAACTACCTCCCTCTAATCCTCAGATTGAGTTTGCCATAGTATCACAGAATACTACAATAACAAAAGGAAAAACCACCTGAACATCCTAACCTGATGTCATCTGGGAAGTGAAACACAATAATCCTTCAAGGACGAACTACAGGTCAGGGGGACGGAGGGAGGGTTGGTTGCTGACAAATGAAGTTACCTATTCAGATGGAACGTTATGGTGAGTACATAACTTCTTTATCTGAAGTAGTTAACTTCATTTGATCAGCAACCTGTTGGATAGAGTCCCCAGCTACCAACAACTTGGGAGGTCCTCATGGAAGGATATTCCGGAGCACTGCAGAACCAAAAGATGCCCTTCCTCTGGATATTAGATCCAACTTATAATGTGTAATGAAAGTATGAGAGGAAGCCCATGTAGCTGCTGAACAAACGTCATCCAAAGGGACCCTTGACCAGAAGACAGCAGAAGTAGCCACAGAACGGGTAGAATGTGCCCGAACCCACCAGAGCTTCTGTATGCGAGAAGGATGCATTGGGAAATCCACCTAGCTAAGGTTACCTTTGTCACTGGTTTACCCAGACAGGACTTAGCAAATGAGACAAAGAGTTGATCCGATTTTCGAAAAACAGCAGTTCTGTGCAAGTAAAATTGCAACTGTCTATGTACATCCAGACAATGAAGTCTATTGCTCTCCTTTGTTGTGACAATTAGAAAAGAAGACAGGCAGATTGACTGATTGGTTGATGTTTGCTTCGGAAGCCAGTTTAGGCAGAAAGGAGGGATTAGTCCTGAGGGAAACTGTGTTTATGAAAAATTATGTATGGAGGTTTACTACAAAGAGCCTGAAGATCAGATATCCTTCTAGCTGAGGTAATAGCAATCAGGAAGGCAGTTTTCCAAGATACATAACTTTAAGTCGACCGAAGCTGCAGGCTCAAATGGGGGACTAGTCAGAGCCTGGAGAACTAGGGTTAAATCCCATGGAGGAACTGCATCTTTAACAGGTGGTCTTAACAGAAAGATACCTTTCAGGAAGGTCTTTCAGATCTTAGAGGAAGCTAGGGGGCCAAAATTGTTTCCAACGTGGAAGTGGGAAATAGCTGCCAATACAGTGGAAGAACTAGCCCCCTGATGAAAAATATGGGATATAAAGTCTAGGACTGCTGGAATAGGAGCTGTAAAAAGATCCAGATTCCTATGCTCTGCCTAAATAGAAAAGCGCTTCCACTTACTCTTGTAGACTTTCCTGGTAGAAGGCTTATGAGCGGCCACCCGGATAGCCTTAACTGAGGATGAGATACCGGGAGTCCTAGCCATTAATGGAACTGGATCAACCAAGCTGAGAGCTTGAGGTTGACCAGGTCGGGGGTTTTCAATCCCATGGGGTGAGAAATCAGATCCAGAATGGGATCTAAGATCCAGGGAGGATGTACTAGATGAGACCGTAGGCATGGGAAAGTACAGTTTTCTACCTACCATAAATGTAGATGTTCGAGTGTTCACACTGCTGCAATCATCACACTTGTGTTATTCCTGCCGTCAGGTGGTCCCGCAGTCGGCCAGAGTTCCAAAGTCTTGGTCCGGCATCGGTTGCTGTCGCTTCTTCCCTGACGTCAGTGCACCAGGGGTATAATAAGAGGCATCCAACGCCATTTTCTTCAGTTTTTCTTGCCCCAGATGTCAGGTGCCCAGGTGGGCAATACATATTGCCAATGAAACATGTACAGAAAATACAAAAAATACCTTCAGTTACAAGCAAATACACCACAAAGGTTGTATCAGATAGAAAGGTATAGAAAAGTCCAGCTAGTACAGAGGGGATGGAGGGGGGTAACCTGGACTGCAGCAGTGTGAACACTCGAACATCTACATTTATGGTAGGTACAAAACTGTACTATGTTCATCGTGTTACACTGCTGCAGTCATCACACTTGGGTTGAATCCCAAAGCTAAGGTTGGGTGGTGGAGTTAAACAGGGTTTGGAGAAGCTAGTAGGCCCTGCAGAACTGCAGTGGCAAAGCCAGCTCTAGTCAGAGTATAGAGGTAAGTGATGGTGCTTGGTGAAGGTGTGCACTGAACTCCAAGTTGCAGCTTCCAAAATATCCTTGGTTGGTGCCCATCTGAGAAAAGCAGTTGATGTAGCTGTAGCCCTGGTGGAGTGGGACATAATGCTAGCAGGTACCGGTTTCCCATGATGTGTGCAACAGAAACGTATACAATGTCCTATCCATTTGGAAATGGTCTGTTTTGAGATAGCTTTTCCTTGTGATCCTGCAGCATAGGATACAAAGAGCTGGTCAGATTTTCTGTAAGCCTTAGTTTTATCCAAGTAGTAACGCAATTGCCTGTGAATGTCCAAAGAGTGCAGGAGTCTTTCTCCTTTGTTCTGGGGGCTTGGGAAAAAGGTGGGTAAATGAATGGTTTGATTTAGGGCCACACTGGATACCACCTTTGGCATAAAGGAAGGGTTAGTCCGTAGAGCGACTCTGTCTTGGAGAAAAATGAGGAAAGGCTCCACTGCCATTAGGGCCTGTAGCTCTGAGACTCTTCTAGCTGAAGTTATTGCTAGTAGCAGGGCAGTTTTCCATGATAGAAACTTTAAATCAGCTGAAATAGCTGGTTCAAAGGGCAGCAGTGTACGCTTTTCCAGAACAAAGTTGAGATCCCAAGTTGGTGGTGGTGGTCTCCTGGGCAGTCATGTTCTTAGTCCCTCTGAGGTAATGTCTTAGGAGTGGATGTGAAAATAAAGGAGGATCCCTGTTGTACTGAGCTGAAATTGTTGAGGCGTGGATCTTAATAGATGAAAAAGAAAGTCCTTTGTGCATCATCTCAGTTAAATATTGCAGAATCTGAGGAATGTTTGGAGCAATGTGATTTTGGCCTTTAGCCTGGTTCCAGGCGCAAACTCTTTTCCATTTGTCTGAACAGGCTTTCCTGGTGCTGGGCCTCCTGACCTCCAGAATGACATCCATAACATCTTTAGACAGAGGTGTTGGCTGGTTGCTTAGGTAATTTGCCATGCAGCCAGATTTAAAGTCTTGAACTGGCTGTGTAGAATCTGATTGTTTTGCTGAGTGAGCAGGTGAGGAATTTGGGGTAAAATCCATGGTGGGCTGTGGGCCATGTTCCTTAGTATTGGGTACTAGTGCTGGCGTGGCCAGTCTGGAGCAATGAGTATCATTTGTGGCCTCTCTAATCTGACTTTCAGTAGCACCTTTGCTAGAAGAGGCAGTGGAGGAAAGGCATAGACTGTTAATGTTTTCCAACTGAATGAGAGGGCGTCCACTTTCCAAGCTAGTGGGTGGAATGTCCTTGTGCAAAATGTTTGAAGTTGGTAGTTTTGGGGGTTGGCAAACGGATCTATGTCTGGGCGTCCCCATTTTTGAGTTATCATTGCAAATACTTGTGGATCCAGTTTCCACTCGTGGGGATCCATGATGTTTCTGCTTAGGTCGTCTGCCAATGTGTTTTTCTTTCCTGGCAGGAATTGTGCTTGTAGTTGAACTTGGTAAGTCAGTGCTGTGTTCCACAAGGTCACTGCTTGCCTGCATAGGGGGTAGGAGTGTGTGCCCCTTGCTTGTTTATGTACCACATTACTGTGGTATTGTCCGTCTTTATTAGGAGTTGTCCTGGATGTAAGAGGTCCTTGAAAGCTGTTAGGGCATTCTGTACAGCTAGCATTTCTTTTTGATTGATATGCAAATGCCTTTGATCTGTATCCCATTTGCCCTTAATGCACTGTCCTGCCACGTGTGCTCCCCAGGCATAGTCCGATGCATCTGTTGTTATAGTTTGCCTGGCTGTGGGCAAGGTAAAAGGCTGACCCTTGTTGAGGTGACAAGCCTGTGCCCACCATAGAAACTCCTGTTGAACGCATGGAATGAGTGGTATCACTGTTTCCAAGCTGTGGCTGTGCTGTGTCCATACGCTCTTCAGGTACCATTGTAATTTCCTCATATGCAGTTTTGCAAATGGTATTAGGAGTATGCAAGATGCCATAAATCCCAAGGCCTGCATAATTTTTCTTGCAGGGAATTGGGTCTTTGTTGCCATCATTTTGAAGTATTGAGTCAGCTGTTGTTGCTTGTCTGGCTTGAGATAAGCCATCTGGGCCGTTGTATTCAAGCTGGCACCCAGGAATGTTATGTTCTGTGAGGGCACTAGTTTTGATTTGTTTTTGTTTACTGTGTACCCTAGGCAACTTAGAAGGTGTTTGACAACGCCAGATGCTTTAAAAGAATGTTTTTGCTTTCTGCTTGAATAAGGCAGTCGTCCAGGTATGGGTATATTTAAATTCCTCTTTGTCTGCAGTATGCAATTACTGGTGCCAGGCATTTTTTTAAGATCCTGGGCGCAGTAGATAAGCCAAAGGGCAGTGCAGAGAATTGGTAATGAATTGAACCTGCTATAAATCGGAGGTATCTTCTGCAATTTTGTCTGATAGGGACATGCAGGTATGCCTCCTTGAGGTCCAACGTTACTAGCCAAGCCTTCTTGCCCAGCATGGGAAGAAGTTGCTGTAGTGTGAGCATCTTGAATTTGGGTACTTCCAGGTATGTGTTTAGAATTGAAAGGTCCAGAATGGGTCTCCAGGCTTTGTCCTTTCGGGGAACCAGAAAGAGTCTTGAATAAAATCCTTGTCCTTGCTCCTGTGTAGGTACCTCTTGAATGGCTCTCATGTCCATGAGAGCTGTAATTTGTCTTTGAGCCTCTGCCCATTGATTTGGTGGCAAGTTTGGCATTCCTTTTATCCTTGGTAAAGTGTGAAAGTGGAACCTGTATCCTTGAGATATAATATTTAGAACCCATTTGTCTTTTGTGATGACGTGCCAATTGCCTGCAAAAAGTGAAAGTTTTCCTCCCAAGGGAGCTGCCAAGAGGGATTTGCTTGGCAGTCTGAGGGGAAAGTCATTGTGATTGTCTTCTGAAAGTTTGAGACCTGTCTTCTCCTCCTTTCTGGGTCGTGGCACCCCATTGTCGAGGCTTGTAAGAACCTTGTGGCTGACCTCTGCCCCTTCGGCGTCTGTATTTGCCCCTCTGTGGTCTGTCAGAAGTTGGAAAGGACCAATTTTTGGTTGGCCAATTTCTGCTGAAACGAGGGGGTTGTACCTGCAAAAAATCTTTGACCGTCTGCATAGATTTTGCCTTATCCTCCGTTTAAAACCTCTTCTGCTTTCACACCAAATAAAACATCCTGCTGTAAAGATGCATCCAATAACTTTGCTTTAACATGATCAGGTAAAGTTTGTTCTTTTAACCAAGCATGTCTACAAATGACAGACCCTGTGACTGCTGCTCTACAAGAAGCTTCCAATGAATCAAATCCACATTGTAAAGTATGTTTACCCACTTGTTCTGCTGCATGCAACAAATCCTGCATTTCCTTGAAATCAGGCTGCTCTGAATGTGTGAGCATTTTTTGTTTTAATTGAGACTACAAATATTATTGATATTTCAGCATGTGAAACTGGCAGTTTAAAGCCCTCATAGCTAGAGTAGCTGAGGTATATACCTTCTTTCCCCATCTGTCTAGTGCTCTAGAATCCCTTTCAGAGGGTACAGGATTTTTAGCAATAGAGGCCTTAACCCCTTTGGGACCCTGGGAAATGGTTTCTGGGTCAGCAACATGGCTTTTATATAGGAATTTGTGTGAGTCAGGGACTCTGTAGTATCTGTCTGGTTTGGATGGTGCAGGAGGTAATGAATCTGGGTTAAGGCTAGATTCTGAATAAGCATCATCCACAATGTCTAACACAGGTGGGATTGCAAGGGGTCTGTGCTGGGGTAGTAAAAGGAACTCTCGGAGCCTTTTCTTAGAATCTGAATAATCCTGGCCTTCCCAGTGGAAATGTTCCCTCATGGTATGTAAAGTTTCCCTAAAAGAGTAGTCTTCTGGGGGAGATGCTGAAGGGATAGACTCTTCAGCATCAGAGTTTTCATAAGGGGGAAAGGCATATTCCTGTTCCTCAGAAGAGGCTGAGGAAATGGAAACCTGGTCAGACGAAGCGTAGTCCTCCCTCCTGTCTAGGCCTTTTGTCAGGAGGGGGATGGGAATCCCTGATTAAGGTAATTAATTCTTCAGCCATCTTAAAGCATCTGTTTCTTAGGCATAGGGCCTTGTACTGGAGACTGCTGTACAGGCTTCCTTACCTTTAAAGGAGTTTTCAACTTTGCATAGGATTTTATAGTAAGTGTAGTCGGACTGAAGACACCTTTAGCAACTGAAGGCCTTTCAACTACACCGGAATCCCCTTCAGCAATGGAATCGGAAGGGCCTAAAGATAAAGGCTCTGGAGGCCCAGCAATCTCCGTATGAGAGTTGGATGCAGCCAGGGGTTCTAAATCAACTGTCGTCAGGGGCTGCGTAGACACCTCACTGAAAACCGGAGAACTGGCGACTGGCCTAGCAGAGGCCTCGGTGTCTGGTTTGGGTCTCGGTTACCTGTCTTTATCTTTGCGCTTTTTATGCATCCCGGTCGTCGGTTGCTCCGACGGCATGGTGTAATTAAATTTTCTACCAAAATAATGTTGGGCGAAATCAAACAGACGTTTAATAGTTCGTTTGTTAAACCTAGCACAAAACCGACAACCTGTGACATCGTGGTCTGGGCCTAGGCAAGGAATACAATAAGAATGAAAGTCCTTATGAGGTATTTGCTTCCCACAAGAAATGCAGTTATTACATTTTTCTGACATCGGTCTGAGGCAAGAAAAGTTTCCCCAACGGGGTACTCAGTTTTACTGAAGACTTTGGTCTGAAATTCGATTTGAAAATCTCTGGAGTCGGCCGACCGGCACCCGCGAACCACATCGGGCACTGCGTGGCAAGAAAGACTGAAGAAAATGGTGTCGGCTGCCTCTTTTATACCCCTGTCGCACTGACGTCAGGGAAGAAGCGACCACAACCGATGCCAGACCAAGACTTTGTAACTCAGGCCGACTGCGGGACCGCCTGATGGCAGATAACCCAAGTGTGATGACTGCAGCAGTGTAACACGAACATCCACACACGCAAAGTTAGAAGAGATTTTTGAGAAAAAAGTTTGAATTTTTAACTCACAAACCCAACGCTAGGAGCTTGGTCTCAGATGTTTCAAGAAGCCGCGGCAAACAAGATCTGGGGAGTAGAGGGAGGTAGCAGGGTATTATGGGTAGGGGGAGGAGCTTGGAGCTCAGATCTTTTGCTAGGAAAGCTGCTGGCTCGGATCCAAATCGGATCAGATACCCACAGGTTGCTGATGAAATGAAGTTACCTACTTCAGCTTACATATTTAAGATTCTTACCCTCATTCTCTGTGCTCTGCATTAACCAGGTGCTGTTTATTTGAAAAAGCTGCACAGTACCAGAAGTAAAATGGCTACACTGTTGATCATTAATGCATGATTCTGGGATCTGTATAGTAAATGTCAGGAAATCTTAGGGATTACTCTTTCCCTGATACACTGCTATGTCAAAGTTGGTATATATAATTAGCAAGTGGTGTGGGAAGAGCTGCCCCCCCCCCCCCAATGGAGGAGTGCAAGAGGCTTGATCAGTGTTCTGTGACTCAATTAAAATTCCATCAAAATTTCACTAGGAACCCATCACTTGTTAGGTAGCACAGGTCAGGTGAGGGACTGTTGGTTACAAGAATTTAGATGACTATGTCTGGCAAGACCTTCTTTTGCATATTTTGCCTCGACCTTTGCAATCAGCCACCTTTTCTGATTTGGGTATGCATACCAGAGTCCTCCTTTAGGAGGTCCATGACATTCCATCTTTTTAGGAGGCTCTACTGCGGGGTCTGACAGGGCACTCCTACAACATCCTGAATTTTTAATTGAAAGATTTAGTTAAATTGTATTAATTTATATTGCTGTGCTAACTTAATGACTTTTGTAGAGTAATTTTAACAAAATGCTGTACTGCTCAATTTTAAGGAAATGCTCAGGATCAAGTTGATGATGCACAGAAAAAAAAGAAGAATGTCAAGATCAAGATTGTACAGAGTAAAATATGAAAATGACAAGTTAAAGGGCCAAGCATACTCTCCAAGTTTGGTATACGACACCATAGCTTGCATAAGCTGAAGCTTAATATCGCCCTGTCGATGAACATGAAAAAGAAAAACAAAACACAAGCTGGATATTTAGTAAGAGGAAACCACAAGACCCACTGCAGAGAACTCCCAATATTGGATCTAAAAGTGTTTTTTTCCTAAAGGGAAAGCTCTGAGAAAACACCCAGTCTTAAGAAATATCAAGCTTTGTCTTCAAAGGGTATAAAATAATCTATAAAGGTCCATATAAAATTTCCAGTTAGTAATGGCCTTTCAAAACCTATGGACGTCTTAGACCCAGAGTTCAAACTTGTTTATA